>NC_065579.1:5931404-7131404 GCF_024542745.1 Macaca thibetana thibetana | reverse complement strand
GAGACTCCATCTCAAAAAAAAAAAAAAAAAGCAATATATTATGTTTATGAATAAGATGACTCAATACTGATAAGATGTCAATAATTCTCCCCAAGTTTATCTATAAGTTCAATGAGATCCCAATCAAAACCCTAGCAGATTCTTTTTTTAAAAATCGATAGGCTGATCATAAACTTCATACAGAAATGAAAGGGCTTAAAATAGTCAAATGAATTTTGAAAATATTCTAGAAGAAAATGTAAGAGAAAATTTTTGCAAACTTGAGTGAGGGAATTATTTCTTAGGGCACAAAAACTTGACCCATTAAAAAGGGGCTAATAAATAGAATTTTGTTAAAGTTAAAAATGCCTGCTCGGTGAAATAAACTTATAAAAATGAAAAAAAAAAAAACTAGAGTAAAAAAAAAATCACAAAACACAAACCTTACAAAAATCTTGTATCCAGAATATATAAAGAACTCTCCCAACTCAATATTAAAAAATATTTGAACAGACAGGCTACCGAAGAAGATATGTAAGTACATGACAAGATTCTCAACATCATTACTTATTAGGGAAATATAAATTAAAATACAATGACATGTTTTACCCCTATACAATATTCAGAATGATTTAATTTTTTTAATGGCAATATCAAATGCTCGCCCTCATGCTGAGCAAATAGAACTCTTCTACACTGGTGGTGGGAAGGCAAAATGGTAGATCCATTTGGAAATCAGCTTAGCTATTTCTTAAGTTAAACATACACTTACCACATGATATAGGAATCCCCTGTCTATGTTTATGCTCAGGTGAAGTGAAAACATGTATTCACTCAAAGAACTCCACATTAATGTTTGTGGTTGCTTTATTCATATTTGTTCAAAACTGGAAACAACCCACATTTTCACCAATTAGTGAATGAATAAGCAAATTAGAGTACAGTCATCCAATAGAACAGTCATCCTTTTAAATATGCTCATACATGGCCAGGCATAGTGGCTCACACTTTTAATCCCAGCACTTTGGGAGGCCGAGGCAGATGGATCACTTGAGGTCAGGGGTTCGAGATCAGTCTGGCCAACAGGGTGAAATCTCGTCTCTACCAAAAATACAAAAAAAAAAAAAAAATTGCAGGGTTGTGGTGGTGCACGCCTACAGTCCCAGCTACTCAGGAGGCTAAGGCGGGAGAATCTCTTGAACCGGGGTGGTGAGCTGAGGTCACGCCACTGCATTTCAGCCTGGTGACAGAGGAAGACTCTGTTTCAAAAACAAACAACCAACCAACAACAAAAAAACAATGCTCATACATTTAACAACATAGATAAGACTCAAAAACATTATTCTAAGGGAAATAAATCCCAAATACTACATACTTTAAGTTTTATTCCTACAGCTTCTAGGAAAGGCACAAAAAGGGACAGAAATCAAATCAGTGATTGCCAGGACCTAGGGGTGGGGTAAGGGATTGACTGCAAAGAGGCATTTAGGAAATTTGGGGAATAATAGAAATGTTTTGTGTCTTGATTGTAGTGGAAGATACGCAGCATCTGCATTTGTCAAGACTCATCAAACTGTACGGTGTAAAAGAGTAAATGTTGTGCACATAAATCATACCTCAACAAACCTGACTTGAAAAACAAGCAGGAAATATTGGATAACAATGTGAATAACAGTGGCACTTTCACTTATACCTCAACAAACCTGACTTGAAAAACAAACAGGAAATATTGGACAACAATGTGAGTAACAGTGACATTTGCACTTATACCTCACCAAACCTGACTTGAAAAACAAGCAGGAAATACTGGATAACAATGTGAATAACGGTGGCATTTGCAGTCATATTCGTCTTTACAAAGGACCCAATTTGTGTTTCTCAGAGCACAGTTTTGAGGTTAAATGATGTATCGGGTCCCTTTTATCTACCCTCTTTCAATCTCTTTTCCAGTTTGGTTTCACCAAAAGGAAACACCACGCGAGATTGAAGAAAAAAAGTAGAGTGAAGTCTTGCGCTTATTTCATAGGTCCCATGCCCTCTGGTTTGCTCTTGACTTGCCATATCCCTTTGTGAAATGTCACACTTCTGCCGGACAACTTTCTCTACTCAGGATCCTTTGTCTCTGTGTCCCTGTAACTATCCTTGACTCTTCAGGACTGGGGTTCTCGATACCACATGATCTCTTCTAGTTCTTCTATATGATGTTCACATCACATTCTCTTCAAATTACTCAATCTGAATGCATCACCTCTTTCCTGTCAGATTCTGACCAATACAGATAGGAAAGTTCAACCCTTTGTCTCGTCACTTCTAAGCTAAGAAGACTTGGGCTATCCATTTTACGATTTGAGCTTTAGTTTTCTCATCCATTATATTTGAAAAAGTATACTTCCTTGGCAAGGTTGTTATGGGAATTAAATCATGACATCCTAGCTGAAAAAGTTGTCATTAATATTTTCTCCCTTTCTCATCTTAGTCTCTCCCCATCCAACACTGAATATTTATTCTCTGTATCTTCTCATTTATTTGCATGTTCCCGTTTTTCCTCTCTCTTTGAAGGTAATGGAATTTTTCTATCCTGTATAAATGCATAAGTAAATCACATAGAGGTGTATAATATACAGAAGGCTGTATAAATGGCTTAAATGTACCATGGATGTTCCTGGAATAAACTGTTGCTATTTCTACTGCTGCAGGACAGTTAAGTCAAACTTTTGAATTAGGTCAACAAAATCCACAAATAGGGTGGAATCTTTGGACTGTCTAAGCAGGGACAGATCTGGAATAAATCAGCCACAGATATCACTTGTCGGCATGCTAAGAGAGGCATTTCAAATAAGGATAGAAGGTATGTCAATAATATTGGCTTCTGGTAACATTACGATGCATCCATTAATTCTATATTGAGAGTTTTCCATCATGTGGATTCAAGCTAATATAATTGTTTTATGGCAGTAATGTCTAAACAAAGGTCCACAATTAGGCTGTATTTTTATCTTGATTTGTGAACTGTGTCTGCCAACTACTCAAATTTCAAGCTTGTTGACACATATGTTATCCCTGGAAACCCTTCATAAAAATGAAGCATTTTACTGTCCCACCAAGTCTGTGTGCTCTGGTCAGTTGCCTCATCTAGATCCAAATTAACCATGTAATTGTTCTTATACTAGTGAGTAGTATTTTAAATGCCCTTTTTAGGGAAACCAAAAAGAAGAAATTTATTTGTTTTTGTGCAAAAATATAATCTGGTTTGGATTCTCTTTTCTAGCTTTTAAAGTAGTGAGACAGAATGCAGTTGTGGGGAAAGAACTGGATATGGAATTAGGAGGATCTGCATTTGAAATCCAGCTCTGCGACTGCTTCTTAGCTGTGTGATCTCATAAAGTCACTTAATTTATCTGAGCCTCGGCCTCTTTACCTGTCAGATGGGGACCCTCTGGTGAATCAAATGAGCCATTAATAATCTAATAAGATAGCATGTTACCTTTATAAGTTAGTAATTCATTTTAAAAAATAATTTGTGCATGTAAGGATGCAAATGTGATTAGTAAGAGATAGGAATGGAGGAAACCTTCTGCCAAAGGCAGGAATATTTTGGTTAAAAGGAAATTAAAGTACCGAAGAACAAGAGCAAGATAAAAATGATTACAACGTCTTCATTTATAGCTCACATGTCACAGCTCAGTATTTATAGGTTTGTTAGTGACAGCCTTCCCAGTATAGCAATGTTAATTACGAAGTAGCTGTCATTGTGTTTCACTGACACAGCACTGTGCACCTGACTGAGGCTGAAACTACTCATTATTTCCATAGCTGATCATTTAAAGGTCCAAAAATTATACCAATATATCAGTTTGTGTCTGATTGTAATCTCCCTAAATCATACTTTGAGATTCCCTGGTGATCTGGTGATTTTTAACAAATCTTAGTGCATTTTATTTCCCAAATATGATTTGTAATAACCAGAGCTGGACTAAAACCTCAGGAAGAGGTGATGGGTGTGAAACTGAACACAATACTAAATCTATACTTAAATTTTCCAGAGCCTATATTTCTATTGCTATTTAAATGCCATGATCAAAGCAATAGATAGACTAAATATGGAGGGAAAGGAGGGAGGGAGAAACTGAAGAAGGGAGGGAGAGGGAGGGAGAGAAAGAGATTGAAGAGAGGCTTGGGAAAATGCTCAGTGGAAAATCTGTAGAAATGATGTAAGAGAAAGCAAAGGCAGGGATTGGAGTAAGGGGTGTATAACTGAGACTATAAAAACTCAGAGAGAAAACTCACCATCAGGGCTGAGTTTTGGAGAAACTGCACAGACAGTACTCTAAAGTTAGAATCTCCTGATTTTTCACAAGGTAAGTTATATGTAAAAATTGATAAAGATTTAGTGCTTTTTTTCTTTTAACTATTATTTTTACTTTCACAGACTCTTTAAATGTTTTGATTACACTTGATTTTCTTAAAATTAGAAAATTTTTTGGTAATATTTCCCTCTCTAAAATGAGTAGAAAAAGATATTTTTGTAATGCAAACTTAAGGTAGAACTAATTGCTTACTCAGATATTTCATATGTATTACATTGCTTTTTGCTTTTCTTCCATTTCAAAACAAAGAGAAAGTGAATGCAAAATAATAATTCTATATATGTGTTAATAGTATTATTTTGCTTTCCTCAAAATTGTTTAATATTAGAAAAATGTTTAACATAGAAGAGTGGTCTAAACAACCTAGATAAAAAAGAAAGGTTTTTTCTCATTATTTCTATCAAGATTGGAACTTAGGAAACATCCCTAAACTAAGGAAATTCTATATCTTATGTTCTTAAAACCTAATGCATCTTCTCTTTTTCTCCTTATACGTTAAATATGCAAATGTAATCTTAATAACATAGTTGGAGTAGACCTAGAGTATGTCTATTCTTCAGTATTTGTAGTGCTCTTGCTAGTCAATGATTGAATTGAGAGTTAATCTGAACCATACATCTGAGTTCTGTTTGAGAAGAAATTTAAAATTTTATTTCAGGTTTAGTGTGCACTCAATGAATTCAGTTCTAACAGTTCAAATGTTGTTTCTTTGAGTAACAGACTCTATAGGTTTAGGAATGTGATTATTATTTGTTTATGAGTTTTCCTTCTAAAAATTTAACATTTTTGAGAATGAATTAGGGTGATTTTAATGCCTATATAAGTTATAGAATTGATAATGTTATACCAAAAACATCAGGGACATTCTGTGTCTTCTGTTACTTTGGTACTACTCTTCAGCACTCTTACAGAACTTTTCTAAGGAGCACTTTCTGTAGATAACAGTTCAGGTCTCCTTCATGTAAGTGAATTTTACTATGGCTTCATTCAAAAATTATTTAGAGTCTTGAAGGTTGACATTTGCGTTCTCCCTCTTATTTCCCAGAATTTTTAACTGATTATTATATAATGAATAATGAGCAGTAGACAAGAAGATATCTTCAGTTGATTGGGCACGGGAACCTCAGAGCTTTCATTTTAACTTCAAATACTCTCAATGATTTGAACATTTGATTAATAAAATTAGATTAATTGGACTTGTCTCAAAAAATAACTCGAAGTAAAAAATCCTAGTTTATCATTCTAGCTCTGCTATAATCCACCTATACAACTTCAGGCAAGACTGAAGCACAAATTAAGGCTTGATAACATTGTATCTTGTCCTTGTGAAAAGGACAAAAAAAAAATAGAAGTGCTAGGGATACTGAGTATAAAAATATTTGAGGAAACCCCCATGTCAATCAGTTTTCCCTATATTAGAGAATAAAATCTCAGTATCACAGAATCTTAGGATTAATCTTTAGAGCTAATTTAACTGTTTTGCCAATATTTCATTTACTATGACTGTTACCTACAAGCAACTTTTGCTTAGATTCAATAGTTCAGTCAGAGAAATACAACCTTTGGAGGCAGAAAACTAGACTTCGAATTCTAGGTCTGACTTCAACAGCTGTATGGACAAATCATTCAGCTTCCCTGAAGCTTTATTCTCCTCCCCTCAGGAGTTTGTGAGGATACAATAGGTAAGCTACAACAAGGTGCTAACTCTGGGTATCTCTCTTAAATGAACCAGCTCTCCAAATGGCTTAAGAGCTCTCAGATTAAAGGCATTTTTTTAGCTAGCCCTTTCTCTTCTTTCTTCAAATAAGTGTCATGGTTCATCCCTGGAGCAGTGACCACTTCTTCCTTATTGCCACTACTTCAGCTCAGGCCTTAATACAAACCATCTCCTCCCTCCAGTAACAATGCTTCTGCCACCACCTTCTGCTCCCTCTTCCTCTTCAACCATTTCTATATTATTATCTTCTTTCCTCTCCCTTGAGCAGGTTCATTCTCTCTGAGTCTCACTTTTTCCATCTATTAATTGAGGGTATTAAATTTGACAATTTTTAATGATTGCTTCCTCTGTTTCTAAAATTCTATATTCCTATGATACCTAAGGCTATAAATATGTGAAAATTCCACTTTAAAAATATTATATATAATGGTATTAAAAATTCACTTTAGGTGGCACGACTAGAGCTAGAAGAATAATGATGCCTCAGTACAGCTGGGCTTTCTTTTGTTTCTTTCCCAGGATTACATTTTCTATAGTTGGAAGCAATTTTTATAGAAATATTATTACTCAAAATAATGATAATGCACCAAATGTTAGAGTTATTTCTATCTCTCTATAGTGAACTTTTCTACCGCCATTCAATATTATTTTTCTTTCTATATTTTATTTTCTATCACTCTGCCATAATTCTAGATTTTGAGGACTAATTTTGTTCCTTAAAACGAAGGATAAAAATATTTTTTCATAAAAATTAAAAAGTAAAAACATTTTGAAAAGTTGCCATATTTCAAAGGCAATATCACGATGGTGATAACTGTTATTTATTGAGTAACTAATTTATGCATGCCGCTTTACCCAGATTACTTCTGATCTTCATACTAAGCCTACAAATTAGGTCTTTCCCCTATTTTTCTGAAGAAGATGTTAAAACAAAAAGGCTAAATGACATGCCTAATCAGCATTCAGATCCAGGTCTATGTAACTTAAGAGCCAGCCTATTTCTACTAATTCACTTTGTTGTATTAGAAAATGTACATACAATACTAGAAGTTAGGAGACCAGATTTCTAAAGTAACTCAGCTTGTCTCGGTTCACAGATTTTTAAAAAATAGAATTATAATGTTTTCTATATAGCTCTAACATGACTTGTAAGGATGACAGCAGATTAATTTCAAGATAATAAAGCCCTATGCAAATGTTATTTTTTGAAAAGGTTATGTATGACAATTCCATTTGAAGAAAGTGGAAGCATTCCAGAAAGGGTCTGCTCTTGCAGAACAAAATCCCTAAGCAGGGCAAGTGGTTGAGGAGTTTCCACCTGAACCAGGCTGTGAGCAACCGGAAGACAGAGAATGCGTCTTCTTTACTTTTATATCCCCAGTGTCTGACATGCAGTTTATGCCTAATAAATGCATCCTGCTGTTGAGTATTATAAAATTTATATTTTTGCCCCTTTGTTTACATGTTAGAGGTACTTTTCATTATTATGTAATGATGATGTAAGATTTTGATCAAATATTTTATATAAGTACGAAGTGGGGTAAACGGTGAAGGGGGTTGTGATATTCCACATTAACTTCAGATTTAAATATGCTATATTTAACTTAATTTATCCAATTTTACCCTCGGAAAGCCTTTTAATGCTGCATAAAAAATTGCCTATGTATAGAATGGCCAGCTGATATGTGCAACTCTGTTAGCTTTTCCCTATGTACAGTTTTAAAGCTATTTTTCCATTAGTGGCCATTAGAATTAAACAACAAATTTCCTTAACAGAATTGCCTACAATCATACACTAATGTTATTTTCTATTTTTAAGTAACATAGTTTTATATCAAGAAATATTTAGTTATTTGGGGATTTAGGTACAGATTAATGTATGAAAAAGAGAAATCCTAACGTTTAGAGGAATGATCATTGGAGGTTAGTGATGCATGTAACTTTCATTAGAATGAGAATCTGTGATGTGAAATACTAAAGGATATATCAGGATTCCAGCATGAACTTCATCACATTTTACTGTAAGTGTAGAAACATAGGCTAATCTGTTATCTTCCCTCTACCTTGGTTTTCATATCAAGAAAGCTGGGATATTAATAACTGCCCTGCATTCCTGTTTACCTTCCACATAAGGCTGCTTCATGCATTCATTCAATGCATACATTTGACCCTATGCCAGGCATTCTGTTAGGTGCTTAGATGCAATGGTGAACATGACATGGTCTCTGCCCTAAATGAGTTTGTAACAACTAAACACTTTGTGAAACATCCAGATCTGGGTGTTTAAAATAATAATGGAATCTTTCTTTAAAGTGGCATTGTAGGTTTCCGGCTTCTTAATTTTTGCAAGAAAGAGACTAGTAGTATTAATCACAAATCCAAACAGAAGGGAAAAAAAAAAAAACAGGCAGAGATACTTAAAAATAAAATTTTAAGATTTTGAAAGGCTAAGTGTCTAAAAAAAGTGAAAGTGGTGCCAAATAGAATAAATCAGTTAACACATGTTCTAGTAATTTATCATTGTTCCTAATTTGTTGCCTTCAGGAAAAGTCATTTTAAAATGTAGGTGTCTGCCACATTAATAACATTGCATCCATAAAAATATTACTTTATAAAAAAAATTTGTTTGGGAGATGGAAAAAGGTTTTACACTTACACAAATAGGTTATGCTCGAAAGAGCATGAAACTGGGAGTCTGAAAATGAAAATTGTTGTTCTGGCTCTTCTAACTGGTTTTGTGACTTTGGAAAATTTGCTACTGCCAATTGAAGAGCACCGACAAATGGGAAGAACACATTCCTGATATTTTAATTTTTTTTTTTT
This sequence comes from Macaca thibetana thibetana, assembly GCF_024542745.1. Taxonomy (NCBI): domain Eukaryota; kingdom Metazoa; phylum Chordata; class Mammalia; order Primates; family Cercopithecidae; genus Macaca; species Macaca thibetana. The sequence continues at coordinate 7,122,518 of NC_065579.1, read as the reverse complement.
TTTTTTTTTTTGAGATGGAGTTTTGCTCTTGTGGCCCAAGCCATTGCAATGGTGCAATCTCAGCTCACTGCAACCTCCGCCTCCTGGGTTCAAGCGATTCTCCTGCCTCAGCCTCCCGAGTAGCTGGGATTACAGGCACGTGCTGCCACACCTGGCTAATTTTTTGTATTTGTAGCAGAAACGGAATTTCACCATATTAGCCAGGCTGGTATCAAACTCCTGACCTCAGGTGATCTGCCCACCTCGGCCTCCCAAGGTGCTGGGATTACAGGTGTCAGCCGCCGCGCCCAGCCAGTATTTTAATTTTTTTTTTTAACAAGAAATGTTAAATTTCTCAATCTCAACTTGCTCCTTTTTTTTCAGGAATCCAAAACATAAATTACCATTACATAATTTATTAAAAATAGAAAATTTCAGAAGGAAATTCTTAAATAAATGGCTATGCACCATGAGTATTTCTCAAATGTATTTTTTAGGAGGATGATATAGATGATGTATATGATAGTGACAGGGGCTACAAGCCACTAGCAATCTTCAATTGCTCTTGGGTGAAAATCCTCAATGATTTTAAATCTCTAATTTGAGTTTATGATGATCCCAAATTTCTTACCCATTTCTAAGCTTCTAAGTGCCACAGCCACACTCAGTTGCCTTGCTTGTGAGGCAAAGTTCATTAGAGACTGGAACCGCAGTTTCAATAAAAAAAGAGACCACAATGGCGGGAGGTCCCAATCTTTGCTTTCCAGCAGGTAAGTCTCTCAATCATCTGGGTGCTTCCCTAATCAAAGAAAGCTAGAAAAACCTTCTTTAAAACTTTGTTCAAGTATTGTCACTTATTGAAATATCGAGATTACCTGTATAACGACAAACTACAATTTATCCTTTTGGTTTTTTCAATGTAAGTTTTGCAGATTGTCTCTGTGAGTGGCTCTAAGTTCCCTAAGTGACTGTTGAGTGTAAATTTTGTGTTTACAGAAAAAATTTGGCTTCAAACATCTGCCTTCAGCTACATAACAATCACTTCAAAACAATTATTTTTAATCATGTTTTAAAATATAATATTTTCAAATTATCTTATAGTTTACAAAATGTTTCTACGTACTATTTTAGTTTCCATTGCAAAGTTTTTAGTTATAATAAAATACAAATTAAAATAGTGTAGTTTTCTCATAGATAAATTTATATCCTCATATATTTTTAGCAAACAGTATTAAATATAAACTTAAAAGGTTTATTTCTTTTATTTGAACTCTAAGCTAATTCCATACTTTGTGCTCTTTGTAAATTAATTTAAGATCAACTAAAATTAAATAACTTACATTTTGTGAAGAAAATCAGTTTCATCAGACAGTTTTGACAATGTTGGAGTCTTGTTCAAGATCATTAACCCATTAAGGAGCACAAATAAAACTCTGATCCCTGTCCTTCAAGTCTGAGCCTGAGTTTTTCCCCAGCATAATGTTGAATATCTATATATTGTCTGAAAGAGGTTTGTTTTTTGAATATTTATTCTTTCACTGATGGAGGATTTTGGGAGTTAACATCATGTAAAAAAATATGTATACATGTATATACAACCTCCACCAATATCACACATATTTGTGACATTGGTGGAAGTTGTAGAGGTTTGAAAATTCTTATTATCAAAAATTCCTATTTTGTCTTCACCAATTTTATATCTACTAAAATTAAGATCATGATTACTGAGAAAATATTCAAATGATTATTTTATCTTGAAAGACTGTTAATTCAAAATGCAGGCGAGTAGTACTCAATTATTTTTAAATTATTAATATTATTTTTGTTATTTGCAACATTTCTATCTGATAACCAAGTTAAATATCATACCAGCTTTTCTTTCTCTCAGCTTAAAAGAGAGGATATAACTGCGTTCTATGGCATCTGGAACCTCAGTTCTAACACTTTTTGTTTTGAAAGGGTAGGGAAACGAGCATACTGACTTATGCATGATAGGAAAAAAAGAGAAGTAAGAAAAAAATCCTAAGTAAGGCTGGGCACAGTGGCTCATGCCTGCAATTCCAGCACTTTGGGAGGCTGAGGCAGGTGAATCACCTGAAGTCAGGAGTTCGAGAACAGCCTGGCCAACATGGCGAAACCCTGTCTCTAGTAAAAATACAAAACTTCGCCGGACACACTGGCAGGGCCTGTAATCCCAGCTACTCGGGAGACTGAGGCAGGAGAATCACTGGAACCCGGGAGGCAGAGGTTGCAATGAGCCAGGATCGCGCCTCTGCACTCCAGCCTGGGCAACAAGAGCAAACTCCATCTCGAAGAAAAAAAAAAACCTAAGTAAACATTTTAAAATATATTACCATATGTCATCAATTTTGCCTCCATTTAACATCTCTGAAATTGGAATTAGTCTTACATTGATAAGCATATCAATTTACTTGATGGCATTGGTTTTTTTTTTTTTCTTAAATGTTCTTAAAAATTGAATGTCTGACCATAAGCGACATCCAAAAATCAAGGATTTGGAGGTTCTTTCTTTTCAGCTAGAAATACTTGATTTAAAAAATACGGAAAGTGAAAGAGGGAAATATTTGTGTCACAGCCTAGATGCAATTTTTTGCATAAACTGGCTGATTTGAGAAACTATCAAGTCAGTTTTCCTAGCTAAATCTGCACTATTACCATTACCTACATGTTGAGTGTCTGCACTTTTACCAGAAAATAGCCAGCTTCACCAGTGAACTTTAAAAGCCAGAAGCAACATTAGAGGTCAGTTAGACCATCTCCATTTTACTTGGTCTAGAGAGGAAAGTGTTTGCCCAACATCACATCATTAAGTAGCAACAGAGGCAGTGAAGAGCCTGAGTCTCAGAACCCTTGCCTCAGGTCTTTTTTTCCATTACAGCGAGCTATGCAGACTTTGTGTTAAGCACTGTCCCTTTTAGGCCTTTTCCTAAAACAAAAAATTATTGTCACTGTGTCATTTATTATTCCTGAGAGATTATAACTTAATGGAGTGGGGTAAGAACGTACTATGTTTTACAGATTTACTTATGAGCCAAGCTGACTCACGACTTGCCTGGAAGAACACCAGTAGTTCAATGAGGGAAGATTTTAGACGGTGTTGTCGGCAGGCACACATGGTCATTTCATGGTGTCAGAACTAAGGCCCCTTTATAAAATATCCTGCTAAATCTCTTAAATGTATGTGCTCTGTCATGGTGAGAAGAGAAAGTGAAGAAAATGTAGCCACTGAATTAGTTTGTAAATCCTTTAATTAAGTCCTTTATTTTAAATTTTTGTTCAAATGAGACTGGAGTCTATTTTGAGTATTTCCAATCAAGGTATTAGGGTAAATAATTAAAAATTTCTGGACAATATCAAGATTTACCCATAAACCTAGTACTTTTGTGAATTTCTAATTGTTGGATCAACTATCCATAAGTCAGATGTTAATCATAAATTTGCAGGTTGAAGAGAAATGTCCTTTACACCTGACTTATTTTTTTCCTTCAACACCAGACTTCACATGCTGATAGTTTAAAAGTCTTATTGATTAACAGGTGCATGAGACCCCATACTGGCTCACATTGCTTCCCTTTTTCAGCCTAACCATCTCTAACATTTACACCTCTCATAGCAGTTTGCTCTTTCTTTCATAGATCAGTGATTTTCAATCTCTTTTTGTCTGCCCTAGCCCACTTGAGAGATTTTTTTCACAATGATAATGGCTCATTGTGACACTGATTCCTACTAATAAAAACATCTTTCTTCATCTTAACAGGCTTCTCGTTAAACTCTGGTTTAAATATAATTAAACCACTTTTTCTTTATTGCTGGAATTTCAGAACCTTTCATGTGAATTGGAACTCTTAACACCTCTTTAAAAATGTACGATATATCCCAAATATAAATGACAAAATTTTATACCTCCTGACAAAACTTTATACTTCACCGCCTTATTCCATATACCATCGTTCTAGCCAGTTTGAAAGATCCTTTCAGGGCGTAATCAATTCTTACATTTGGAAAGTCCTTAAAATAAAGCATAAGATGTTATACAATATGTTTGTTTATTCAGCAGAATTACTTGAAACGTCAAAACACGTACTAGTCCAATTGTCTAAAAAACCAAGGAAGTACACAGATAATCTTCTTATAAGGCAGATTCTATGGCTGCTGTTTCTTTTGAAACTCCACACTATCCAGAGAAATATTACTCAAAAATTACTTTTAAAAAATGATGTGCTAAAAAAATGCAAACACCTTTACTTTGGTGTATTCATGCAGTCAATGAACATCCTTTCACTGAACCTTCTGTGATCTAGAGTATACATGGTGCCTAGGAGATTTTAAATCATGGGCTATATTTATCCACTATCAACAAAATAGGAAAATGGGGCTGAACTTAGACTTTTCCTTTCCTCCCTATAATTTCCTCCGTTTCTAATTTTGGAGCAATCAAGTTTCAACTAGTTAATCAAATGTCTTTTGTGTGGCAGGTGCCAAGGTGTTTGTTTTCGTTAGTGTACCAAATGCCATATTTAGGAACTTGGCCTTTTGGTTAACTGGCTACAAGTATGGCTTTAAACCATTAAATGTGTGTATTTAAACTCAGCATTTATTTTTACATCTCCTTATCCAAATAATCAGGATGTGGTTATCTGTAACATGATACATCATGATTTTTTCCTATGTACACCCAAGCACAAAAATATATACCTCAGACATAATCATCAATATTATAAACACTAATCATCCTGTGCCATTTATAAGATTACAGAGATGAGGAGAAACCTGGTAAGTGAAATGTACATAAAAATAGTTAAAGGAAATCCACATGGAAAGACATATAAAATTGGGCAATTTTCACATTTGAAACCTATTTTTATGATAAAAAGCAAGAAAGGAAAACATAAACAACTGTAGTTTGTCTTTGATTAAATGGGACAACAATTTCTTTTAAAAAGATATATCAGGCCAGGCATGGTGGCTCACGCCTATAATCCCAGCACTTTGGGAGGCTGAGGCAAGTGGATCACATGAGGTCAGGAGTTCAAGAACAGCCTGGCTATCGTGGTGAAACTCTGTCTACTAAAATACAAAAAATTAGCTGGGTGTGGTGGTGGGCGCCTGTAATCCCAGCTACTCAGGAGGCTGAGGCAGGAGAATTACTTGAACTTGGGAGGCAGAGGTTTCAGTGAGCTGAGATTGCGCCATTGCTCTCCAGCCTGAGCAATAGAGTGAAACTCCGTCACAAAAAAATAAATAAATAAGATATATCAGAGATATGAAATCATTTAAAAAATACAGTTATGTTCTTAGTATGTCCTCCTTTATGTAAAGTGAAAGAGACATCAGCAAAATCAGGAGAAGAAGAATACAATTAAGTAGCTGGCTTCCTAAAGTAATCACTAATGCAGGTTTGGGTTGATATTTTCATCAGATAACTATTGCATTCTTATTGGTTATCTTCCCAGATTAGAGACATAGTTTACTGGGTTGTTTTTGGGTTTTTTTTGTTTCTTATGCTTACGGAAAATCTCAGTTCAGATATCAAGTTAGTGAAGAGAATACAGAGAAAATTTACTGCTCCCTTCTAGAAAAAATGGAATACAGAGAAGTTGCTAGTAACTAGCATTATGAGACAAGATTCTGAAGTAGACTAATTGGTGTCAAAATGAACAACTATTTCAGACATTACATGAAAATCAAAACGATGTTTGATAAATAAATGTTATAGACAGTGCTAAAATATTGTATCTCCATTTTTTTCTTAACCAACATAGTTAATCCAGATACTATTCTGTTTACATAAAACATTTGTTCACATGCCAGCATGTAACATTTATTATTAAAATCTACGCTGTTTAATAGTGACAAGTTGGTTTTTGTTGTTGTTTTCTTAGGAATGTGGGCAAAAGTTTTATAATTTTTTCCATTTCTTGCGTTTGAAATACTCTTTGATGACATCCTAGGCCTAAAATTCTTTGCCATAGACCTTAACTGCTACACAACTGCAATCAACCACTTGTCAGGGGCTTCCCTCTCCGTAAGTTTTACAGAGGCTGACTGTATTGGTCCATTCTCACACTGTTATAAAGAAATACCTGAGAATGGGTAATTTATAAAGAAAAGAGGTTTAATTGGCTCACAGTTATGCAGGCCGTACAGGAAGCATGGCTGGGGAGGCCTCATGAAACTTAAAATTGTGATGGAAAGCAAAGGGGAAGCAGGCATGTCTTCACATGGCCAGAAGAGGAGGAAAAAGAGAGGAGAGGTGCTATACACTTTTAAACAACCGGATCTCGCAATAACTCACTATCAGGAGAGAACAGCACCAAAGGGAGAATCTGTCCCCATTATCCAGTCATCTCCCTCCAGGCCCCACCTCCAGCACTGGAGGCAACTCATGGCAGTGGGTTAGCAGTGGCAGGCACTCGAGCCTCTGCCTCTATGCAAACTCACTGGGGGCAAGGAAAGAGCCACAGTAACAAATTCTTCAAGAAAATGTCAAAAACAATCTTGGTACACACCCAAACAAATGTCATTATTAAGGAAATATTTATTGATGCCTCTTATTCTTTTGCATACAGATTATAAATAATAAATGAGACAGAAGGGGTATGCATGAATGGATTCAATCCTCTCAAAGCTCTTTGGAGATGGGAATTCCTTCTCATTTCACAAAGGAGTATAATGAAGCTTGAGTAGAGTAAATGATACATATTCAAGGTTACACTGATACTAAAGCAAAAACATGACTCAAATCCAATCTTACAGATTCCATTCTAGCACCCACTTTCTCTTGACTTCCAGCAGGTTTCCCAAATGATTTTTTTTTTTTAAGAAAATAGAGTTTCTTGAGACTTCTTGTTCACAAAGGATGCATTTGGAAGGCTTTCCCACTGCCATGTACTAAGCAGCAAAACTTGGGTTCAGGCCGACTTTGTTCTAGCTCACACTCCACGATCTTCCCTCAGTAGAGCAAGGCCCCATTTTACCTACAGTTTTGTAACTGCCAGTAGTCAAACTAGCAGCAGGTCAGCCTGATGTAGGCCATAGATGAGCTTTAGTTGGCTGGATAGTGGCTTTTTAATCTAAAAAGTCAGACATATATAAATAAAGCATCTTTGTGCTCACTACCCAGAATTAACACGTGTAAGATTTTTACATATTTGCTTTAAATTAAATATAGATTAAAAACTGATTCCCTTATGCTTTTTCTATCATTGTACTCACTTTTTCATCTCTGCAGAGGTAATCATAATCATGAATCAAGTTCCATTGGTTTATATTTTATGTGTTATATTCCAAAATATATGGTATTGCTTTGGGCATTTACAATACTTTCCGTTTCTCCACAAAACCGTTTTGTGAAATCCATGCATACAGACAAACATACATTTAAGTTATTTGTTTTAACAGTAAATATGTATTTAAGTCATTTACTTCAAGTCAGTAGTTGGAATAAATCTCAATTAATAAATCTATTTTCTCTTGAATGGGGCACTGGGTTGATTCCAGTTTTTGACTACTATAAACAGTGAGGCTATGAACTTTCAGATACATGTCTCCATATAAACACTGACAGCTTCTCAGGAATACACACATACCTAGAAGTGAAATAAATGTGTCCTAGGTAAGAGATAAGCATTTTAAACCTTTTCATAGTGTCCAGTTTTCTCCAAATGATTGGATTCATTTTCAACTCCACCAGAATTTTTTGTGATATTGTTTCCCGAAACCATTCTAACATTGCAAGGTTGATCAACTTCTTGCCAATCTAATGTGTGTAAATGGCATTTTGCTTCTATTTTTATTTGAATTAAAGAGATTGTATGTATTGTGGAAGGTTTTGTTCATTCACTTCTCTTTTCTATGAAATGTGTATTCATAACTTTGCTCCATTTTTATTTAGTTGTGTGTCTATCTTTAAAGTTACATTTAAAGGGTTTATTTACATTTTCCAAATGCTAATCTTTCTTTTATGTATATATTGAAAATACCTTCCATTAAGTAATTTGTCTTTGGATTTTTTATTGTATCTTTATGTAATTTTTCAATTTTGATATAATAACATCTGACAGTTTTTTAATAACAATTTTGAATCTTGCTTATGAAATCCTGACATAACACAAGGACATAAAGAAATTCTCCTAATTGATGGTGGGGGTTTTGAAATTTTGAACTTAAATCTTTTTAGACACTATAGTGTCTCTGGTTCACCATAGACCCAATCAGGACTTATTCTCTAATGCCTTGCCACTGTTACAAATTTCTCCTCAGGTACATATATAATGTCTTAATCTCTAGATTTGAGAGTAAAAAAATAAAGTTACATTAGCTGTATTTCTCAGATTGTGGGTTAGTTTGAATTAAATTATTGTTATAGCTGTACAACCCTAATCCAGGGTCTCCATGGAAAAGAAACCTTGACAAAATTCATTCTGGGGGATGGACAGCTTCTATTACATATTATTTACGTTTTGTAGAGATGTGCTCCAATAGACCGAAGCTGAATAATTTGGCTTACCATTTGCCTCTAACAGTCCTTTTAGGAGCTTTTGGTTTTTATCTTTACATTCCAAATGAATCAATGCTAACTATGACATATATAACCCTCAGATGCTGGACTGGAGATTGGCAAGTGCACATTTCATCCTGGCTGTGACACTGACACTGTGGAACTCAGGAAAAGTCCTCTCAGTAGATGTAACAACAACAGAGGTAATGGAAACTAACTTAGAGAAATAAATATATATGTTTGATATATCTTATAAATGATGTTTATATATAAAAGAATATATATAAAACCATATTTCATATACATAAATATAACATATATTTATATTTATAAATATAATGTATATCTTTATATATTGCATATATATTCTTTTGTAAACATGTCATTTCTACTAGAGTAAGAAAGAGGTGCAGCTACCAACAAGAAAATGTACACAAAATAAAATAGAGAAATAACACAAAATCAAGAAAATCAGTATTTCTTATTGTCTTCTTTTTATTGCCAACATGACATTCAAGGTTGTGAACTTGAAATGAAAAGAGCAGTAATCATGATCTTCTCCTCACAGAGGAGTCAGAGCAAGCCAGTTATCTAAATGTGAAAAGAAACTTAAGAACAAAGACTTGTATTCCTTGAACAAAAAAAGCTTTAAAAGAAAATCCATTATTACAGCCATATTTAATTAAATCAGTTATTTCAGAATGAAGGGCTTTTATGTAAAATTTGAAGTTGTTTGCATGCCAAAATTTGAGTAGTTTTGTTCAAACTTTTAATTACAGTACAAATGTTTCTGTAGTGCTATGACTAAAGTACAAAGAAAAAGAAATGTGGGGGCATCACAAGGAGAAAAATTAGTTTATTTGATCTTATTAGAAACATATATACATGTTTCTTAAATAGCATCAAGTGAGAGTCTCAAATGCATTATATTGGAGGACAAGTTTTGTAAAAGTTTTGTTTTTTTTTAAGATTAAAGATATTTCTTAGAAAAACGATTGTTGAGTGTGTGTTAGTTGGAAAAATAAAAGCATGTTTTTGGAGGATGCTTTGAAAGATAAAAAAACCTTTGCCCTTTGAAGGTTTATCTCCTTCTTTAGGGTTTATTTTGGGTTATTTCTGCATCCTTCCCGTCTCCAGTTTCTATGTTGTCAGGATTATACAGGGAAGTGATAGAAGCTAAGATCTCAGTAGTTTGAAACCATATTGTGGGCTTTGTGCTGTAAGTAATAAAGAACTATGAGAGATTTGTAATTTTCTTTTTATATGACAAAAGTAGTATTGGGGATAACTAACTTTATAACAGTATTACGGGTGAAATAGAGAAGAGAGAGAGATAGCAAATTGTAAGGTGATTAAGGGCGTACACTAAGCAGTAAGGAGGCCTTCATTTAAAGTCACCACTTGGATGACCTGAGGTCAAGAGTTGGAGAAAAGCCTGGCCAACATGGTGAAACCCTCTCTCTACTAAAAATCCAAAAATTAGCTGGGCGTCATGGTGGACACCTGCAGTCCCCGCTACTTGGGGGGCTGAGGCAGGAGAATCACTTGAACCTGGGAGGCAGAGGTTGCAGTGAGCCAAGATTGTGCCAGCCTGTTAACAGAGCAAGACTCCATCTCAAAAACAAAAACAAAACAAAAACAACAACAACAAAAAACACTACTGATGGGAATCAAAAATAGCAGCCAGAAGATAGATTGTCCTGCAAGAACTGACCAGACTTAGGGCACATATGACTGGATAAGGAAACAGGAGGCTCAACAGCTTTCAGTTTACACGCCAGGCTACAGGTATTTTAAAAGAGACTTGAGTCAATGATTAAAGGGCTTGAAAATGCTACTCTTTTGTTCTACTGGAGAAAGTGAAGAGAACAGAAAAATGTATTAGTCCATTTTCATACTGCTATAAAGAACTACTCAGTCAGGTGTGGTGGCTCATGGCTGTAATCCTAGCACTTAGGGAGGCTAAGGTGGGTGGATCACTTGAGGTCAGGAGTTCAAGATAAGCCTGTCCAACATGGTGAAACTCCATCTCTACCAAAAATGCAAAAATTAGCTGGGCATGGTAGTGACCACCCATAATCCCAGCTACTCAGGAGGCTGAGGCAGGAGAATCGCTTGAACCTGGGAGGCAGAGGTTGCACTGAGCCAAGATCAAGTCACTGTACTGTAGTCTGGGCAACAGAATGAGACTTTGTCTCAAAACAACAACAACAACAAACTGCCCAAGACCGGGTAATTTATAAAGGAAAGAGGTTTAACTGACTTATAGTTCTGCATGGCTTGGGAGGCCTTGGGAAACTTACAATCATGGCAGAAGGTGAAGGGAAAGCAAAGCATATTCTTCACAAGGTGGCAGGAAGGAGACTGAATCACCAAACATTTATAAAACCACCAGATCTTGTGAGAACTCACTATCGTGAGAACAGCATGGGAGAAATCATCCCCATGATTTAATTACCTCCACCTGGTCTCTCCTTTGACATGTGGGGATTATGGGGATTACAATCCAAGGTGAGATTTTCGGTCAGGTCACAGCCAAACCATACCATTTTGCCACTTGCCCCTCCCAAATCTCAGATCCTCACATTTCAAAACACAATGATGCCTTCCCAACAGCCCTCCAAAGTCTTAACTTATTCCATCATTAACCCAAAAGTCAAGTCCAAAGTTTCATCTGAGACAAGGCAAGTCCTTTCCACCTATGAGCCTGTAAAATCAATAGCAAGTTTGTTACTTCCTAGATACAATGGGAGTACAGGCATTGGGCAAATGAACTCACTCCAAATGGGAGAAATTTCCCAAAACAAAGGGGGCACAGACCCCATGCAAATTAGAAATCCTATAGGGCAGTTATTAAACCTTTGGAGATCATTCCAAAACCAATTCCTTTGACTCCATGTCTCACATCCAGGTCATGCTGATGCAAGAGGTAGGTTCCCATGGTCTTGGACAGCTCTGCCCCTGAGGCTTTGCAGGGTACAGCCCCACCCTCAGCAGCTTTCATGGGCTGGCATTGAGTGTCTATGGCTTTTCTAGATGCACAGTGCAAGCTCTTGGTGGATCTATCCAATCTGGGGCCTGGAGTACTGTGGCCCACTTCTCACAACTATAGTAGCCAGTACCACAGTGGGGATTCTGTATCAGGGCTCCAACCCCACATTTCTCTTCTGCACTGCCCTAGCAGAGGTCCTCCATGAGGGCTCCACCCCTTTAGCAAATTTCTGCCTAGACATCCAGGTATTTCCATACATCCTCTGAAATCAAGGCAGAGGTTCCCCAAACTCAATTATTTACTTCAGTGTACCAGCAGGCCCCAAAACATGTGTAAACCACCAAGGCTTGGGGCTTGAACCCTCTGAAAGAACGACCTGCCTGTATGTTGGCCGTCTTTAGCCACAGATGGGATGCACCAAGTCCCAAGTTGCATAAAGAAGCAAGGCCCAGGGCCTGGCCTATTAAACCATTTTTCCCTCCTAGGCCTCTGGGCCTGTGATGGGAGGGGCTGCCGTGAAGCCATCTGACATGCCATGGAGACATTATCCCCATTGTCTTGGCGATTAGCATTTGGCTCCTAGTTACTCAAGCAAATTTCTGCTGCTGGATTAAATTTCTCCTCTGAAAATGGGTTTTTCATTTTTTTTTTTTTTTTTTTTTTTTTTTTGAGACGGATTTCTATTGCATCATCAGGTTGCAAATTTTCCAAACTTTTTGCTCTGCTTCCCTTTTAAACATAACTTCTAATTTCAAACCATCTCTTTGTCATTAGATAAAACTGAATGCTTTTAAGAGCACCAGCTCATATTTTGAATGCTTTGCTGCTTAGAAATTTCTTCTGCCAGATACCCTAAACCATCTCTCTCAAGTTCAAAGTTCCACAGATCTCTAGGGCCAGGGCAAAATGCCACCAGTCACTTTGATAAAGCATATCAAGAGTCACCTTTGCTCCAGTTCCCAACAAGTTCCTCATCTCCATCTAAGACCACCTCAGCCTGGACTTCATTGTCCATAAAACTATCAGCATTTTGGTAAAAACTATTCAACAAGTCTCTAGGAAGTTTCAAACTTTCCCACATCTTCCTGTCTTCTTCTGAGCCCTCCAAGCTGTTCCAACCTCTGCCTATTTCCCATTTCCAAAGTTGCTTCCACATTTTTGGGTATCTTTATAGCAGCACCCCACTCTGTGTGGTAATGATTTTCTGTGTTAGTCCATTTTCATACTGCTGTAAAGAACTGCCCAAGAGTATGTTATTTATAAAGGAGAGAGGTTTAATTGACTTACAGTTCTGCATGGCCGGGGAAGCCTCAGGTAACACAATCATGGTGGAAAGTGAAGGGGAAGCAGGGCACCTTCTTCACAAGGCAACAGAAAGAATGAATGCAGGAGGAACTGCCAAACACATAAAACCAGCAGCTCTCATGAGAACTCACTCACTATCACAAGAACTGCATGAGAGAAGCTGCCTCCATAATTCAATTACCTCCCCCTGAACTCTCTTTTCACATTTGGAGATTATGAGGATTACAATTCAAGATGATGTTTTGGATGGGAACACAGTCAAACCATATCAAAAGACAATAGAAGGAATAATCTTAGAAGAAAAACAGAAAGTGAAGAAAAATCAAAACCAAGGTCAATAGTCTGGCACATGGAAGAATCACTAGAAGTGGAAAGAGATTCCCCAGAGCTAAAAATTTTCCCACATGGGAATATTCTCACGATCTCAGAAAAAAGGCAGTATTTGTGGGACTACAGAATGACTCAAGTTGTTAGTAGGAGCATTTAAGAAATGCTGTCATTGGGCCTCAGAGAGGAAAAGACAGACCTCACAAACTGAACAGCTACAGATTTATGACTTGGATGAAGTGCAAAGTGGCAATAGGTGTAAGAAACAAACAAGAAATTTTACATGGCACACAAAGTTATTCGGATATCTCAGACACATTGCAGACACAAGTACTTGCTGATAAATCACAGGGATAGAGAAGGTGAGATGCTGAGACACAGAGACTAAATTTTTATTTTTGTATCCTTCATGTCCAATGCAGAACCTAGTACATAGTGGATTAGTAATGGCTTGAGTTAGTAAATAATGAATGAATGGTAAAAAGAAAATAGCATGAGATTTGGTTTGGAATTCATTTAATAAATATTCATCAGAAATTTGCTGAATACTAACTATGAGCAAAATATGAGATGAAGCATGAAATAAATCAAATGAAAGACTAATTAGACAAACTCATTGATTCAAGATTCACCCTAATAACAAATACAAATGTATTGTAACCAACCTGGCACAAGGCAAAAAATAATAAGTGCAATGATGAAAGAGGTATATAGCAAAGCACTATGAGAATGATAAGGAAGGATGAAGTTGTTGCTGGAAAAGAATCTGAAAAAATGATCAGTAAATATACTAGATGTTAAAGGCATTCCAGGAGTTTTTCTTTTCTTGTCTTGTTTTTTTCCCTTGGTTATACCCCTCTTCTATGTGTTTCAGTCCCCAAAGATCTAGCACTCTCTATGGAAAATAACTTCATAAGAAATTGTAAGTCCAGGCACGGTGCCCCATGCCTGTAATCCCAGCACTTTGGGAGGCTGAGGCCGGTGGATCACCTGAGGTCAGGAGTTTGAAACCAGCCTGGCCAACGTGGTGAAACCCCATCTCTACTAAAAATACAAAAAATTGGCCAGGCATGGTGGTGGGCACCTGTACTCCCAGCTCTCTGGGAAGCTGAAGCAGGAGAATCACTTGAACCCGGGAGGTGGATGTTGCAGTGAGCCAAGATCACGCCATTGCACCCCAATCTTGGCAATAAGCGCAAAACTTTGTCTGAAAAAAATTATAAAATGTTACATGATGAGAATGTCAGCTAATGGTAGCAAAAGCCAAATGCATATGTACATACTTGAAGTCTCTTTGTCTAAATTAATGGAATCACCTTTCCTTGCCTTATAGGCCTTTGATTCTGGAGTCATAGATGTGCAGTCAACACCCACAGTCAGGGAAGAGAAATCAGCCACTGATCTGACAGCAAAGCTCTTGCTCCTTGATGAATTGGTGTCCCTAGAAAATGATGTGATTGAGACAAAGAAGAAAAGGAGTTTCTCTGGTTTTGGGTCTCCCCTTGACAGACTCTCAGCTGGCTCTGTAGATCACAAAGGTAAACAGAGGTAAGTGAACTCTTAGAAAAGGAAAGTTTTTATTTTCTAATTATTTTATTCTGGATTCTAAAACAGAGAATTCCACATGAAAAATACAGTAAAAACTTTGTATAGAAACAGATTTGACAGCATGTTAGCTAATCTATAGGTTTAATAATACAGTTTTCGAAATAACTGTTTAGGGAGCAAAATGACTTCCACAGTGTGCATTAGTATTTTTGTCATAATGTTTCCTAAGTAAGATTCTGTCTTATGCAGATATAAAACAGTTATTATAAGACATTACTGCATTTGGGAAGTGACGCAAAATGTATGCTCAGTGGTATAAATGTTCTGGTGAATTGAGTTTTCCATTTACTAGAGGTAATTGGAATACCCTTTGGTTTTTACCGTTAATACTAACCTTTCCAAATTGTGTGAATGAATCTGAGTGAGAAGCTCTCAGAACTTGGAGTCAGAACACATGTGTTTCTGTCAAATTTCTGTTTCTTCCTATGTGACTTGTAAAGTAACTTATCCTCTCTGATCCTCAGCTTATTTATTCACAAAGTGAGAACAATTACTTGGTTCCATAAAATTCAAATAAGATAATCAAATGTAAGTGCTTCATAGAATGCTAATTATTATAATAGATTTAGAGTAGTGAAATATCCCTTTAGGTCAGTAATTTAAAGTCATCATTTCAAACTTAGTTCATTTTCTTCAATATCTGTTCTTCATACTGTACATTTCATATTAGAAGTGGCACAAAAGACCACCTAAGTACTGTAGACAGACACTTGGGAAATTGACCCAAGATTCCTTTTGTTCACCCTGAACATTTCTCACTAAACTCTCTAAATACTGTTTGCCTTATATATTAAAAAAGGAAATTGTTTATCACAGCACTATTCACAATATCAAAGTCATGGAATCACCTAAGTGTCCAACAGTGGTGGACTGGATAAAGAAAATGTGGTATGTAGACACCATGGAATACTATACAGTCGTAAAAAAGAAAAGAATAAAATTATGTTCTTTGCAGCTACATGGATGCAGCTGGATGCCATTATTCTAACTGAATTAATACAGAAACAGGAAATCAGACACTAGATGTTCTCCCTTCTAAGTGGAAGCTAAACAGTGGGTATCCATAGGCATAAAGATGAAAACAGTAGACCCTGGGGGCTCTAAAAGGTGGAAGGGAAGAGGGAGGAGTTGATAAACTACCTACTGAGTATTATGTTCACTATTTGGGTGATGGGTTCACTAAAAGCTCAAACCCCAGGATCATCCAATATACCCATGTGGCAAACCTACACATGTATACCCTGAATCTAAAATAAAATATTGTTTAACAATACTTTGTAAAAGATAAAATTTATTTCAAATAAATAAATAAGAAAATTTTAGGAGCTTCAGTAGTGCAACTGATTAGTGTGCAGTACTTACAAAACAGGAAGCATTAGACGTACCTCATATATGAATATCTACACAAAAGTCATAGATAAAATGTTAGCAAATAGAATCCAACAGCACTTTTAAAAATATAATACATTTTGACCAAGGGGGGCTTATTCCAGGAAAGTAAATATGAGTTAATATTAGTAATTATATAATGTAATCTTTCATATTAATAGAACAATAGATAAAAATCATATGATTATATCAATAGATGACAGAAGAGGTATTTGACAAAATCTAATATTTATTAATGTCTAAGGAAGTGCAATGGAATAAGAACTGAGAAACACTTTTTAAACATGATGTATATGTATGTGTGTGTTTGGATTTTAGCCCAAAAGCCAACATCTTATTTAATAGTTGAGGCACGTACTGTGTTCTTAAGTCAAAAAACTCAAAAGCAGAAACATGTCAGCTCCACTTAAGTTAAATTACAAACTTAACACAATTCTAATAAAAAGTGCCATCAGTGTTGATGATAAAGTTCATTTAAAAGAATAAAAGCTAGCATAGCCAGAAAAACTCTGCAAAAGAGACAGAAAGAAAGAGCCCTACCAGATATTAGTAAGTAAAAGAATATAGTTTGAATAAGTGACGTTGGGATATGAGGAAAAAGATAAAATTAATTCATTCTCAAACTATACATTATGATAAATTCTAAATGCATCAGAGATTTGATTGAAGAAATAGATGAACCTATATAGGTACTAGAAGAAGACATTGTTGGAAGTTCTACATAGAGAAGGAATAGAGAAGGTATCCTAAATTCAGTTGTAAAATTTGAATAGAAAAAATAAGGAAAAAATTAATTACATTTTTTAAAGTTTTCATGACAAAAGATACCATAAAACAAAGTAAAAACACAAAGAATAAACTGGAAAAAATGTTTGTAACTTAAATCAAAGGATTACTATATTTAATATATAAAGAACCTTGAAAAATAAAGAAGAAAAAGAACAAACTATAGAAAAATTGGGGTAAAAAACAGTAGTCAATTCATGAAAAAAATGTAAATTGCCTTTAGCCATGTGAAGAGATGCACACCATTCTTGTTATAAGAAAAAAGTGTGCTATGATTTTACTGATATACAATTCCTCACCTGATAGATTGGTAGAAATGGATTTTTGAAAAACCAAAATAATTACTGAGGCTATGAG
Organism: Macaca thibetana thibetana; assembly: GCF_024542745.1. Lineage (NCBI taxonomy): Eukaryota > Metazoa > Chordata > Mammalia > Primates > Cercopithecidae > Macaca > Macaca thibetana. Next base: position 7,105,254 of record NC_065579.1, on the reverse strand, counting down.
AAAAAGGCACTCCCACGTGGTGCTGATTGGAGTGCAAAATGGAACCCATGTGGAGGGGAATGTTGCAATATCCAGCAGAGTGGATGTGTGCTTACTTTTTGGCCCAGCCTTCCTTCTATTTCTAGATATCTCTCCCAAATATATACTAGTAAAAATGTGTTTAGCAGAAGAAAGCATGCATAAGGCTGTTCATTTTAGAACCACTTTTTATAAACTTTTTATTTAAAAAATAAAATTATAAGCAAAATACAGAAAAATATTGACACCTGTGATAACAAAGAAATGACTCTTAAGGGCATTTTGTTGTCCTGGGGGAATAACTCTTTTTCGGAGGAGGCTTACTGGATCCTTTAAGTGAAAAGTGGTGTTGACAGATGGCCATCTGGGCATTAGGGTTGCCCATTTCTCTTGGATTAGTGATTGTTTTTAGGAATTTTAGAGCATAGACTGAGTCATGAGTGCACGCTGATATTAATCAGAAACATAAATTTATACTAATATGAATGTTTTTTGGACATTTTGAAATCATGCCATATCAGGTGTTATAATATTATTTAACATGTTCAACTTATAACTTTATTTCATTTTTTCCACGCCGTGAATCCCCTTTCTTATTTGCATCAAGAATGACAGAATTTGATTATCAAATAAATACATATTTGCTTTATTTCACAATACAAACTCAACCATCTCAGAATAGCAATACCAAGATTATCACCAGCAATACGATTTCCCAAAATAGTTTGTAGTTAATAATTTTACTGATGCTCAGATTGTCATAGTTTAGCTAATCAGAACGTCCTCAAATTGGCTCTTGAGTTCTTTTGAACTGAAATTAGAAATAATAAGTTTCCTTGCTATCAGGTATGACAAGATATTCAAGCTCACCTCGTACATTTTCTTCCCCAACTCTGCCTGGGGAAACAAAATTATGAGTTTTATAAAGAAATATTGTGCAAAGGAGGATTGTAATATTTAAGGTTCATTTACAATGGGCATTTGGCATCGACAGAACAAGTATTTCTATGTATACATTCAACATTTTGCAGCATATTTGCATTCAAGTTACATTTCCAAATTCTATGCCAAATACAGTCTAACTCACCATCACAATTCCCTCAGATATTACTAAAATCCTGTTTATTTGGTAGGAGTGCAGTATTATCTTATTAGAAAATAACTTTATATTCCTACTAGATAAACTGTATTTTTACTACTTCAATGAAATTCACTGACATTTTCTTCCCAGTTGAATGCATTAAATCTGTTTAAATCTATGACTGAAAAATCTTTAGGAAATGCTAGTTATCAATTCATTGTTTTTGAAAACATATAAATGAAGAGAACATTAAACCTACCTTTCTTATATGACCTTCACCAGTAATAGTAGGGGAGCTGGAATTTTCTCTTTATAGAATTTTTGCATCTAAAACAATCAAGAAATTGTGGAATTAGTAAATGAGGTAGAAATTTCTCTTTATAAAATTATTTTGGCTAAAAAATGACAGAATTAGAAAATTTCTATTTTGCAAATCCTAATGAAATGATGGGTCTAGACAATTATCATTAACTGTTGTTAGCATCAGAAGAAGAAAACAGCAAGTCATTATATGCCTTCCGATAATAGAACCCAGCACTACCTATAAAATAGTATTGCCAAAAGCAGTCTTGTCTCTAGTTCTATACGTACCAATTTTCAGGAAATGTGAAAGACAGAAGTGAGTTCAGAGACACTACGGGGATGCAAATAGCAAAATCCAGACTGTGGGAAACTGCAGGACAAATAATCCAGTTTCTTCCATAAATAAATTACAGCGTTTGAAGGGATTAAAAAAGAGATAGAAAGGGAAGGGGATTCTAAAGTAGAGGGATTTATTAACCAGTTAAAACGTTTTACGTGTCCTGACTGAAACAATGATCCTTTAAAAAATTAATACACATAACAGACAATTGTGAATGTGAACAGTAATTATTTGGTAATGTTAAATAACTATTATTTACTTTTAAATATAAAATGATACAGACCTTAAAAATGAGAGAGATACCTCAGTTAAATATTTAAATATGAAAGTATTATCTGATTTTTAAAAAAGTAATGCAGGAGTGGGAGTGGAATGGATGAAGTAAGATTTGCAGTAAACTGATAATTATTGACTTAGAATGATGTGCACATGGGAGTTTGTTATACTATTCTATTTTGTCATATGTCTGAACTATTTTATAGTAAATTCCTTTAAAAACTAAGCAATGAGATAAACAGCAGATTAGACCTGGTAAAAGAGTAAATAAATTAATAACATAATAAGGTCAAGAAAATGACTCAATATGTCAAAAACATATGAAGAATAGAATAAAGCAAATTAATGTATAGTTTAATAAGAACTTTATGGGAACAAATAAGAGAAAAATAATTACTATTTAAATAACTTTTGGGCCAAGTGCAGTGGTTCACAGTTGTAATCCCAGAACTTCGAGAGGCCAAGGCAGGTGGATCACTTGGAGTCAGTAGATCGAGACCAGCCTGCCTAATATGGTGAAACCCCATCTCTACTAAAAATACAAAAAGATTAGCTGGGCATGGTGGTGGGCGCCTGTAATCCCAGCTACTCGGCAGGCTGAGGCACAAGAATCACTCGAGCCCAGGAGGCAGAGGTTGCAGTGAGCCAAGATCGCAGCACTGCACTCCAGCCTAGGCGACAGAGTGAGGACTCAGTCTCAATAAATAAATGAGTAAATAAGTAAATAAATAAATAACAGGATATTTTATCAATACTTTTCAAGAAATAGTGAAAACATTTTCAAATTCAGTAATTAAAACAAATTTTGGCACACATAACTAGTGCCCTTTCTGACAGGTTAAGTGGATTATTCTGCTAAGAGAAAATCTTGTAGGAGATGGCTTAGAGGCGTAAACATTAAGGACACATTCTTGGCTGGGCGCGGTGGCTCACGCCTGTAATGGGAGGCAGAGGCGGGTGGATCACCAGGTCAGGAGACGGAGACCATCCTGGCCAACATGGTGCAACCCCGTCTCTACTAAAATACAAAAAATTAGCTGAGCGTCGTAGTGGGTGCCTGCAGTCCCAGCTACTCGGGAGGCTGAGGCAGGAGAATCACTTGACCCTGGAAAGCGAAGGTTGCAGTGAGCTGAGATCGGGCAACTGAGCTCCAGTCTGGCGACAGAGCAAGCCTCCGTCTCAAAAAAAAAAATAATAATAATAATAATAATAATAAATAAATAAATAAAATTCTTAAAAGGGCTAAGTAGCACGAGAACTCACTACTAGGTGATAAGAATAAGAAATGGGACAAGAAATGAAATTGGGAAGGAGAGTCAGGGGTCACAAAGGAATGCTGCATTCTGCAACCATTCATATTGTTGCCTTCTGGAATGTGCGGTGCAAAACCCACATAACCTTAGTCAATATCCCTGGAGCTAGATTGCAAAGGTTTCATCCAATGCTGTATAAAGCAAGAAACGAATTTAGTAGAATAATTGATGACCCTAGGAAATTAAAAATGAACTGTTTCTTTTCTCCTTTTCTCTCCTTTATCTTCACCTCCTACTATTTTGAGAAGTTTGGCAGTGTTAAGGAGCGAGAGGCATTTGCACAGAAGCTCATCCATGGGCTTCGAAAGTTGAGAATTCCTCCTAATGTATACTCTCTAGTCTTTTATATTTTTATTTTTTATAGTTGATAATTTATGCATTCGAATTAAATTCCAAGGACACTTCCTCTGAGATGTTTCAGCAGCATTTTTTAAATATACATACAGGAATTCCTCTTTTTGTCTTTAAAGCAAATATGAAATTTTTTTTGTATATTCCAGAAGCAGAAAATGATGAAAGATAAATAATGTTATTGCATAAAATATTTCTATAGACATTTCTGAGTTTTAGTTAAAAACAATTTCAGACTTGTTTTGAGGTGTAATGATAGTTCAAACATAATACAGTGTTAAAATTTTCTCTCATCTGTTACTAAGGCTTCAGCATCATTTAAAACATTACATATATATGTCACATATATATAAACCACAAGACTAAAATGTCACGTATTTAGTAACAAGAATGTATAGCTTGCAATGTTGCAACCTTTATGTAAAAATAAAATTTTATAAAAATTATAATAATTTCGCGTAGAAGAGCTGTACTGAGGGTTATTTACTGCTACTTTTTCAAATTCTATGAGACAAGAATTTTACTCCTTCCTTATGTGTTGTTAGATTTTTCACAAGACCAGGAATTATTTGTTACTGTTATATGCATAGGTATGCACAAAAACTTCATGAGTTTCTTATAAATGTCTGTGGTTTTCATGTATATGCCCTCATGTTTTTCCCTTTATCAGGCACGCATTCTCTATCTTTTCATACTTACTGGAAGGTAATACATCTGAGATGCACTTTCCATACTCTGTGCTTAAAGATCACATACATCACTTAATTCAGGGATTCATAAACTTTTTGTGTCATAGGTCACTATAGCAGTTTGGTGAAACCTATGAACCCCTTCTCAGAATATTGTTTTTAGAGTGATAGAATTTATAAGAGTTCAAAGGTTACCCACTGTTTAGAAACAGAATTATCAAAATCAATTTTTTAAATTAATTTGCGATATAACATATATAAAAAATTTTAAATATTTTATTTATTAATACCTAAAATAAGATGTAAAGATATGACTGCAAACAATAGCTGTAGCTGGGTGCGGTGGCTCACGCCTGTAATCTCAGCACTTTGGGAGGCTGAGGCAGGCAGATCACCTGAGGTTAGGAGTTTGTGAGCAGCCTGGACAACATGGTGAAATCCCGTCTCTACTAAAAATACAAAATTCAACCAGGCATGGTGGCACTCATCTGTAATCCCAGCTACTCAGGAGGCTGAGGCATGAGAATCGGTTGAACACGTGGGAAGCAGAGGTTTCAGTGAGCCGAGATTGTGCCACAGCACTCCAGCCTGGGTGACAGGGAGACTCTGTCTCAAAAAATAAATTGTTGTAACTAGTGCAGAACATAACCATTTCAAAGTATCTATGATAACTAAAATGTGCTTTGAAAGTACCTGTGATTTATATGAGTAATAATGTTCAGACACAACTATTACTATTATTTCTTTTCTATATTCATAAAGTAAATGCTATTTTTAAAATTATTTTTATGGGCCGGGCGCGGTGGCTCAAGCCTGTAATCCCAGCACTTTGGGAGGCCGAGACGGGTAGATCGCGAGGTCAGGAGATCGAGACCATCCTGGCTAACACGGTGAAACCTCGTCTCTACTAAAAAATACAAAAAACTAGCCGGGCGAGGTGGCGGGTGCCTGTAGTCCCAGCTACTCGGGAGGCTGAGGCAGGAGAATGGCGTGAACCCGGGAGGCGGAGCTTGCAGTGAGCCGAGATCTGGCCACTGCACTCCAGCCTGGGTGACAGAGCAAGACTCCGTCTCAAAAAAAAAAAAAATTATTTTTATGTATTTATTTTTTTGAGATGGAGTATTACTCTGTTGCCTAGTCTGGAGGGCAGTGGCTTAATCTTTTTTTTTTTTTATCTTTTTTTTTTTTAGATGCAGTTTTGCTCTTATTGCCCAGACTGGAGTGCAATGGTGAGATCTTGGCTCACTGCCTCCTCCACCTCCCAGGTTCAAGTGATTCTCCTGCCTCAGACTCCTGAGTAGCTGGGATTATAGGCATGGGATGATAGGTGCCTGCCACCATGCCTGGCTAATTTTTGTATTGTTAGTAGGGACTGTGTTTCTCCATGTTGGCCAGGCTGGTCTCGATCTCCTGGCCTCAAGTGATCCGCCCACCTCTGCCTTTCAGAATGCTGGGATTACTGGCATGAGCACTGTGTTCGGTCATAAATGTTATCTTTCATTTACGGGTTAATGGAACTAAAGATGTAACCCTTTCCCATCTACATGTATAGGCCCCAGAATTATATTGCTACATAATGCCAGATTTTAAAACTCTGAGTCACCAGGGTACAAAATGCATTATTTAATTCTAAATTACTACAGAATATCAGAAAAGAAAAAGAAAATTAACTGTACTTTCAAAAAGGTCCACCAGGAGATGGAAACAAAAAAACTCATGAAAGCTAGGGAAAACAAAGATGAAAAGAAACAAATATAAAAAGCTAAACAGGGAAAACCCTATATCAGATCATATTAACTTGAGACAAAGAACCACCTGTTGTTCCTATTTTGTATTGCTTAACATATTTTTACCTGAATAGGACACTAGCTTCATTTTCTGATTCATGTGCAAATTACTTCAATTCTCCAGGCAACACTAACTCAACTATACTTTGAAGCCCAAAATATTTTCCTTATTTCCATTCACTTGTTTAAAGTCTGAAGTTATCATTTTATTTCTGTTTTCTTTTTTTCTTTTTTTGAGACGGAGTCTTGCTCTGTCGCCCAGGCTGGAGTGCAGTGGCAGAATCTCAGCTCACTGCAAGCTCCACGTCCCAGGTTCTAGCGATTCTCCTGCCTCCGCCTACCGAGTAGCTGGGACTCCTGATCTCAAGTGATCTGCCTGCCTCGGCCTTCCAAAGTGCTGGGATTACAGGCGTGAGCTACCAAGCCCTGTCTTTTTTCCGGAAAAAATAGTATCTACTATCTGAATGACTCTTTAACATTAGAAGATATTGATGGCTGGACACAGTGGCTCATGCCTTTAATCTCAGCACTTTGGGAGGCCGAGGCAGGCAGATCATCTGAGGCTGGGAATTTGAGACCAGCATGACCAACATGGTGAAACCGCATCTCTACTAAAAATACGAACTTTGCCGGGCGTGGTGGCGCACGCCTGTAATCCCAGCTACTTGGGAGGCTGAGGCAGGAGAATCACTTGAGCCCGGGAGGCAGAGGTTGCAGTTAGCCGAGATCACGCCCTAGAATTTTTCTAAATAATGGTTTCTCTCACTCCTTCACACAACACTAAAAATGTCTTGCAAATAGTCACAGTAATAGTGCTGTATATTTGAATTTAATTACTATTAAACATTTTTACAACTCTTATTGCTTTAATTCTCCCATTTAATATTTTAGGTCAGTAAAGCAAGAAATGCCATTGTATTAGGGTTCCAACAAGAAATAGGTGTCACCTTTGAAACAGGAAAATTTGAGGAGGGTTTTTTCAAAGGAAGACTATTTACAAAACTCTGGGTACAGGCAGATAATAATGGATGGCACAGCAGCCCATGGTGGCCGGAAAAGACAAGAAAGGAAGAGGTTTCCAAAAGTCAGAGAGTCATAGAGTTTCAGATGCCTTGAGAAAAGTAGTGACTTGGCCGGGTGCGGTGGCTCATGCCTGTAATCCCAGCACTTTGGGAGGCTGAGGCAGGCAGATTGCCTGAGGTCGGGAGTTCAAGACCAGCCTGACCAGCAAAGTGAAACCCCATCTCTACTAAAAATATAGAAGTTAGCCGGATGTTGGTGGCATGCACCTGTAATCCCAGCTCCTTGGGAAGCTGAGGCAGGAGAATCGCTTGAACCCGGGAGGCAGAGGTTGCAGAGAGCCAAGATCGCACCACTGTACTCCAGCCTGGGCAACAGAGTGAGATGTCATCCCGAAAAAAAAAAAAAAGAAAAGAAAAGTAGTGACTTTTTTTCAGGAGCATACCTCCCTGGAAGAGGTCATGCAAGGAATGGCCAGGAGAAAAGTATCCTGACCTGTCTCCAGCTCTTCCTCTGTTCTCTCTTCCCCAAATTATCTATTGCTTGATCCACACCAAAGCCAGAGGGCACAGGACATTTACGTGTTCCAAAAAGCTCAGCCTTCTAGGACTAAAAGTAGGGTGAGAAAAGGCAGCGTATATCTGAGAGCAGAGGGAAGACAGCCAGCAAAATTCTACACATTCTGGAGATTTAGGTCAAGAAACACTTTGCTCCAGAATATTGTTATTATATCGCCTAATTGAAAGAGAAAAACTCCATAGGTCATAATCAGAGAAAACAGTTTTTCCTCCCATCCCCTGCATTCCAACCCACTCAGGGGGAGTTGTTGTTCACTACCCCTTGAATAAACCAAAAGGCAGGTATTAATGGCTCTACTGGTCACATCGAAATAACAAGAATCCCTCTGGTTACTTGTACTAGAAAAATAACCATATAACAGTCATTCAAATAACCATTCTTATATGTGACCTCAAACTATGAATATTAATAAAGCTTCTCTTTCCCCTAGCTTGGACCGACCCCATTCATCCTGGAAGGCTTCAGTGGGAAGGAGCTTGTGTCCATTTTATATTCACACTCTCCCTTACCACAGTAGGCTGCCTTTTGTCTCCTCCAGAACTGGGGGTGGAGATGCATGCAGAGAAGTAAAACAAAGTCTTACTTGACTTAATATCATGACCTGTCTTTGTGCTCTTACGACTTTGCTGAACGCTCAAAGCTGACTCATTGTGGAATGTTTCTGGGAGTCACATAAACCCTAGTGTGAACAGTAACATAGACGTTTTTACCTCCAAGAATACTCCTCTTCTGCCAAGTCAGTTATGCCCCCTCATCCTCATCCTGTTCTCCCGTCTCCTGCATTTGACACCACCATCAGCATCCTGCTGGGTTTGCTTCACCTGTCAGCCCTGGCAGAAAGCCCTTGGGGCAAGGTCCCTTCTATAATTGACCCAGGCTCACTCTCTCCACATGCTCTACATCTGCCCACAGAAAACCCACATCCTTGACTCTGGTTACTGAAAGTGAAGCTGTTCTTGGTGCAGTCATCTCTTCAGCCTGGTATCAAGCCAGTTCTCACAGTTTCTTGCCCTTTAGATTTCATAGACACTATTTGATTAGGTTCACCATGCTTCGATGGGCATATTTTAAACTTGAAGTGTTTTTCTCAAAGCCCTTTCCCCATAAGAAGGAAGAGGGGAAATGCCATTGTTTTTCAATAACTTGCTCCCAAGAAATTCTCCTTTCCCGAGCTATTCAGTAGGAATCCCTTTATTGGATTGAAGTTGGAAAAAATTAGTTTGTAACAACCTCCTCTGGAAATACTGCATAAGTCTAGCACCTCACTTTGGAATGCAAAACGAAATACTTCCCACATACTTTCTCTCTCCCTTTCTCTCTCTTTTTTATTCAGCCTTTTAAAGCCACAGCAAAAAACTGAGAAAGCATCCCATTTTAGTATTCTGGCACACTGCTTTTTAAAAATCTCTATCACACACTAAGAAGGAGGTATTGTTACCAGAAAGGGGTCCCAAACCAGACCCCAAGAGAGGGTCCTTGGATCTCACACAAGAAAGAATTTGAGGCGAGTCCACAGAGTAAAGTGAAAGCAATTTTATTACAGAAATAAAGAAACAAAAAAATGGCTACTCCATAGACAGAGTAGGGCCCAAAAGCAAGAGAAGGAATGTGTCCACTTTAGATATAATGCTTGTTTACATATAAGATAACAAAGCAAAAAAGAAGAAAAAATCTTTGGGGAGATGTGCACTACTACAAGGGCTTGTGACAAAGGACTGTTAATGTTTGCGTAACTACTGTCTTCCACAATAATTTATATTATTATATTTAAAGTGAAACTTATTTTTAAACTAAGAATGCTTTTGTTCTTACGACATCGTAACATCAGGACATTTCCTGGGCCTACTAAGTGCTGGATTTCTTCCATCAACATCATTAACATGTTTTCTTAACTGTAAACATCCTCTGACTAAAATGCCTAACCTTCTGGGAATGCTGTCCAGCAAGTCTTAGCCTCATTTTACCCAGCCCCTATTCAAGATGGAGTCTCTTTGGTTCAAATGCCTCTGACATTAGGATCCACATTTTATTATGTTTTCAGAGAGACAAAATTATTTCCCTGAGATTATGTTGACATAAATTACATGCCAGATTGTTTAACTCCAAGGCCATGACTTTCCACTTAATTTCTTTGCCGAAAGTACCTTTCTACAAAGCTACTAGAGCGAGCAGGAGGGAAAAATGGCAGCGAGGGCAGGCAGTGAGGCAGATGCTTACATTCTTGTGAGGCTCTGATTAGCCTAAGTAAATCTAGGTTTTACATGTGAAATGAGGAAGTAGAGGGAAAAGTCAATTATGTGTTGCCTCAAGCGACTTTCTACAAAGAAATTAAAGTTCTGTGTGAATAAGGTATTTGTCAAAGGCCAGGAACAGTAAGATTCACTTAGAATATATGCATTAAAGGAATACTTGTAGAATTATTGTATCCATGATATATGGATTTCTATCCTACCGGGACTGCAGCTATCTCAATTCTTGCCTCCTCAGAAGAAAGACTTTGACTGAGGGGCATAAAGCAGAAGAAGAGACCTAGGCAAGTTTTAGAGTGGGGGTGGAAGTTTATTAAAAAGATTTAGAGCAGGAATGAAAAGTAAGGTACACTTGGAAGAAGGCCAAGCAGACATCTTCCGGTTTGACCTTGGCCTTAGGGTTTTATATGCTGACCTACTTCCGGCATCTGGCTTCGCTCTTTCGGTGGAATGCCCCTAGGTCATGTACCAGTTAAACACCACCATTTAACCTCTTAAAGCACATGCTTGAGCCCAGTCACCCAACTCCTGAGATCTTATCAGGAAGCTGCTGATCACCAGTTTCAGATAGTTCTGATCTATACGGAAACTGCCTTTCTCTGTACTGGCTGTGACCAATTATTGCTTTAGAGAGACCGTGTGACAAATGCCTGACCATCACCTATGGTTAACTGGCTTTCCTGGTGAGGTGTGAGGCCCTCTTCTGCTCCGTTCCTGTTCATGCCCCAGTACAGCTCTATGCACTGTAACGATAGGTTCAGGCTAAAGTTGAGACTAGCAATGCCAGATTCAATTTGTCAGATATGATTGCCCTTCTTGACAAAAATCCCAAAGATTACGGTAAAAATTCTAACATTTTCTTTTCTTTCTAATTTGTTGTGAAGAAATGCCACAGAACTAGGCCAATTGTGGCATCTCAAGGTTTATGCTTTTCTTTTTTAGCTCTTATTTGGTCATCTCCCGAGGACGTAGTTGAAAACGAGCGCCATTTCAGGTGTGAGAAACAGAAAAGGGATTCAGTATTAATCGAAATGTGACTAAGGCATTTCTCAATCAATAGACGTGTATTTGGCCAAAGCTGAAGATACTCATGGGAAAAAAATCCAAGTCACAGGAGCACCTGTGACCTGTGTTTTTTCCAAAGGGTGTTTTCAAGGGGAAAGAGCATACAGGAGGGGGAAAAAGGCAGGAAGGGCAGGCAGTGAGGCAGATGCTTCCATTCTTGTGGGGCTCTGATTAGCCTCAGTAAATCTACATTTTACATATGACAAGAGCAAGTAGAGGGAAAACTCAATTATGCATTCTCTCATGCTCAGTAAATCTACAGTTTACATATGATAAAGTAAACATGTGAAAAGAGGGAATAGAGGAAATTGGGCTGTGATATGGGGTTGTGGAATTATAGCTCAGTTTAGAAACAAAAGGAAGGCAGTAGTATTGACTCAGTTCCGTAACTTAACTTTCCCTTTGGCATAGTGATTTGAGAAGATTCCATGTTCTTTCACGAGAGTGTGCTGCCCATTTAAGCGCTGCCTTCTTACACAATGGAAAATGCCTTTGAGCATAATGATCTCGGGCCATTGTCGCCAGTGACTGTTCCTTACTGCATGCCTCTTCTCCGCTCAGCTCAAGAACACAGGATGAGACAGTCCTGTTACCTTTTCTCCCAACCCAACTTATGTATGAAGCTTTAAAACTTTCTCCCAAAGGGATAATACTCGATTATTCCATATATAGGCTTTGCAATGTATTACACACCCTAACCCCCAAAAGAGCATTCTACAGGATATTTTTTGTATTAAATCCATTCGCCGAACAGAAGTTTTAGAGGTTTTAAAAGTTTCATTAGCTCCTCAAGGTTCATGAGCCAAGCAAATGGAGACCCTCTCTGCTTTATATGATAAATTCCATATTTCCGGTGGAGGGTGTCCAGGTTCTCGGCGTCTTGAACAAAGAATTAAACAAAACACACAAACAAAGCAAGGAAAGGATGACACAAGGAAAGAATGAAGTGGGCTGGGCGCGGTGGCTCAAGCCTGTAATCCCAGCACTTTGGGAGGCCGAGGCGGGCGGATCACGAGGTCAGGAGATCGAGACCATCCTGGCTAACACAATGAAACCCCGTCTCCACTAAAAATACAAAAAAAATTAGCCGGGCGTGGTGGCGGCGCCTGTAGTCCCAGCTACTCGGGAGGCTGAGGCAGGAGAATGGCGGGAACCCGGGAGGCGGAGCTTGCAGTGAGCCGAGATCGCGCCACCGCACTCCAGCCTGGGCGACAGAGCGAGACTCCGCCTCAAAAAAAAAAAAAAAGAATGAAGTGACAAATGCAGAAATTTATTGAAAATGAAAGTACACTCCACAGGGTGGGAGCGGGGCTCAAGGGCCCCGTTATAGAATTTTGAGGAGTTTTACATACCCTCTAGAGGATTCCATTGGTTACTTGGTGTACGCCCTATGTAAATGAAGGGATGAAATAAAGTTACAAAGTCACATACTGGGCACACCCTATGGAGAGGATATTTTCTGTCATAGCTGAAGTGTGCATCGGGCTTATGTTCCCTGCCTCCAGACCCTATTTTCCTGCCTCATCTACAGCCATTTCCAAATTAAGCATGCCAATACAGTCACTTAAATCTCATTATGTGATTCCAGTACTCATGGTTTCTTTCTGAATGCCTGTCCATGTGGCCAATCCCTTGAGATAATACATCAGAAGCTGACATTATGCCTAGTCAGCTCCATCATCATAAATTGAGCAGAATCTGTTGAAAAGTGAATGATCACTTTTGACACAGAATCCTAGAAGTCAAAAGTAAACTTCCTGCTAAGTGAATTAGCACTTTCTTTTGTTATTCAAAACTACCCCATTTATTAAGTGGGGTAACACCCCACTTAATAAATTATTTTCCTTCTCATCCTTCACTGGTTCTTGCCAAGACCTGCATCTTGGGCTCTTCTCACATGTCAGTCCTTCCAAGGTTGTATATAGTGATATCTATCCTAATGTAAACATTTCTTAGTTTTGCATTGTAATTTTAAATTGCAGTGACCAAGATTGCAAGATTCATGGAGGATCATTTATTTTTTCTACATGCTCCTTAAGTTTTTCCTACGTTTTCTAAGTTTTTTCTAGAACCCCCAAATTGGGTGTGGTCTCTTCTCTCCTGGAATTACCCCATTTACTAAATTGTTGAGAAACAATTTACCATTTGTTTCTGTCCTGGATGTGAAGGGCCTGTTAGGAAAAAATTGGCTTTTGCCGTGTCCTTTATTCACTCCTTCCCAGGGAAGGAATGGCCACTTCTCTGATGGGTCAGTTTGGGAGGAGTAGGTGAGCCTGTTCAGGTTATCCGCTTGCTTCCTCTTTTTATTGGAAAACAATGACTAGTTATAAAAGTCTGTCTAATACAGGGAGAAAACAACAGGAAGCCCTATGAAATTCAGATGTAAAGACACATAGTATGTTCAGGTTGATCAGTAACAAAAATGACATTTGGTTTACTATACATTGACCGCTCATATTTTATTTCTCTCCTGTTTCTGAATGTGGACTTGAGAAAAAAAAAAGCAGTATGTTTTGGTTCCTTAAAACCATATCACCATTCAGATGTAATGTGCTCCTTCATCCTATCATTCTGGAATTTGAATTTAAATTTTAACTTGGTTTTGGGCACTTTGATTCTTTCCCTTCTCATCCTTCACCGGTTCTTGCCAAGACCTGCATTTTGGGCTCTTCTCACATGTCAGTCCTTCCAAGGTTGTATATAGTGATATCTATCCTAATGTAAACATTTCTTAGCTTTGCATTGTAATTTTAAATTGCAGTGACCAAGATTGCAAGATTCTTGGAGGATCATTTATTTTTTCTACATGCTCCTTAAGTTTTTCGTACGTTTTCTAAGTTTTTTCTAGAACCTCCAAATTGGGTGTGGTCTCTTCTCTCCTGGAATCTCAGAGCACCGTGAATCTCATGATATTAGATATCTATTGCTATGCAACAATTACCTACAATGAACAACAATACACATTTTTGTTCTCATACACTTTTTGTGCACCAGAAATCCAGGAAAAGCTTGACTCATTTTTTTCCAGCTCAGGGTCTCTCTCAAGGTTCCAGTGAAGATGTTGGCCTAGGGCTTCAGTCATCTGAAAGTTATACTGAGGCTGGAGTATTCACTTCCTGAATGGCCCACTCACTTGGCTGAAGGCAGGAAGTCTCCGTTCCTCACTGGCTGTTGGCAAGAGGGCTTAGTTCTTTGCCATGTAAACCTCCCTACAGGGTTGTTAGCATGCACTTAGGAAATGGCAGCCAGCTTCCCCCAGAAGGAGTGATCCAACAAAGTGAGGCAGAAGCTGCAATCGCTTTCATTACTTCCAACAGTGTCATTTCCACAATAGTCTATTGGCTGGAGAAGTCAGCCTATTCAATGCGGAAGGAGACTACATAATGGTAGAATTATTGGGGTCCACCTTGGAGCCTGGCTAGTACACTCATGTAAGGTTTATACTATAATCATTAATTTCCCTGTTTTACTAATCTAAATTACTGAACTATTTGAAGGAACATTCTTTTTTAGTGATTACTGTTTTCTCCCATTTTGGATAGTACTCAGTGTTGGTGGAGCTCTGTGCCTTTCTTAAAGGAGGACTAGCATTTTAGTGCCCCTTTAAGATGTAGTAGTGAAATCAGACTATCGAGTTTAAGGAACATTTTCCACACTCTGATTCGAAGTTTCTTTCCTTGGATCTCGAAACCATGAACAGGATCAGTAAAAGTTGTTGTATCCAACAAATGGAAGGAAAAAAAGTTTTAATGACACCTGAAACACCTATTAAGAACAGTTAAACAACATTTAGACATGGAAATTTTAAATGAAGTGCTAGTCTGTAAAATAAGCCTTACAAAATTTAAAGGCATAGTTATCATAAAAAACATGTTCTCAAGCTACAGTGTGATTAATTAAATGACAGAAGGATAGCCAAAAAGAAGGTGCAATTCTCAACTCATTTAATGAGAATAACATTATCTAAACACCAAAACCACATATGGAGAGAATAAGAAAAGAAAACTGTAGGACAGCCTCATTAATGACTACAGATAGAAAATTTCTACCAAAAAAATAGCAAAACAAATCCAGCAATGTATTTTAAAAAATGCCATTATCATGTTGTTTATCACAAAAATACAATATAAGCTTAATTTACTTTGAAAATCAATTAGTGGAGTTAACAAATTGAAGATATAAATCACATCATCTCTATAGATTCAGAAAAAGCATTCAGTAAAGCTAAACCCCCACCTATGATTGAAATCACTAGTAAATTAATAATACAGGGAAACTTTTTTTAACCAAGTAAGGGACACTGTTAAAAATGCCTACAACATATATTCTTAAATGATGCCACTTACAACAACAAAAAGGTCTCTGGAGAAAATTTTAACAATTTATTTGAAGACGTTAAAAACACTCTAAATAAATGATCTTGGATAGTAAGAATCAATATCATAACGATTTCAATTCCCCCCTAAATGAATTATACCTGGATTTAATACAATTCTAGTCAGAATAGCGATAGGATATTCTATGGAACTTGACAAGCTGAATCTAAAATTTCTGAATCATTAGGCATGAATATAGATTTTTTAAAAAGAAACATGATTTTCACTCACCCCATAAATACAAATTAAATTTGTTCTTGTTTGTTTTGTTTTGAGATGGGGTCTCGCTATATTGCTCAATCTGATCTGAACTTCTGGACTCAAGGGATACTCCCTCCTCAATCTCCCAAGTAGCTAATAGTACAGATATGAGCCACTGTGCCTTGCACAAATTAATTTCAACGTATTAAAAACTGAAATGTGAGGGGCAAACCTACAAAAATATTTTATGACATAGGAGAATATCTTCATAATATTAGGGTAGAGGTGATTTATTACATGAGATGCAAAAATATTGATGTTTTAAAACAACATCAAATATTTTTTTAAAAATCACAATAAAGAAGATGAATCACAGATGGGAGAAGATATTTGAAATTTATAACTCTCAAAGTCTAATATTCAGAGTATTCAAAGCCCTCCTACAGATAAATGTTTAAAAGAAAAGAAAAAAAAATAGAAAAACAGGAAGCAGATTCAAACAGGCACTTTCAAAAGAAGAAGTCCAAGTGGCCAATAAACAAATGAAAAGCTGAGCAACATCACTAATATTCAGGGAAAGTAAATTAAAACCACAATGATATATGATTACCAAAGCATTAGGCTAGCAAAATTAAAAATCCCAGAACACAAGGATTGGCATAAATTTGAAATGATAGGAACTATCATACACTGCTCTTGGGTTCGTAAATTCATACAATAACTTTGAAAAATAATATGACACTATGGAATAAAATTAAGTATAGGCATAGCTGTCATTTCTACTACTGGGAATATACAGTAGAGGAATCCTTACATGAACACCAAAGGCATGTACAGCCGAACAGTACATAACAACAACAAATAGAGGAAAAATCTCAAATTTCCATCTACAGTAGGATGGATAAACAAATGGTTGTGTATTCATGCAATGAAATATTATACAGCAGTGGCTGGGTGCAGTGGCTCAAGCCCGTAATCCCATTACTTTGGGAGGCCAAGATGGGCGGATCACAAGGTCAGGAGATGGAGACCATCCTGACTAACACGGTGAAACCCCATCTCTACTAAAAAATTAGCCAGGCCTGTGGCAGGCGCCTGTAGTCCCAGCTACTCAGGAGGCTGAGGCAGGAGAATGGCGTGAACCCGGGAGGCGGAGCTTGCAGTGAGCCGAGATCAGGCCACTGCACTCCAGCCTGGGCGACAGAGTGAGACTCCGTCTCAAAAAAAAAAAAAAAAAAGAAAAGAAAAGAAATATTACATAGCAGTAAAACAAAGGAACTACAGCTCCACATGTCAGCTTGGAAAAATCTCAAAACACATAATATTTGCTGAAAGAAGTAGAGAAGAATTCATACATAATTTTTGTCCCAGCTTGATGGAGCTATGATTGACATATAAACTGTATATATTTAGGGTGTACAGCATGATGTTTTGCTACATGTACACATTGTGAAATGATACCACAATCACATATCTATCACCTGACAGTGACCGTTTTTCGTTTTTTGTTTTGGTGAGAACACTTGAGATCTGCTCTTAGCAAATTTCAAGTATAGATTATTATTAACCTCATTAACAACATAATAATTAATATTTACATTATTAGCATGTTAATATCAACGTTATTAACTAGAGTCACAATGATGTACGTTGTTTGTAGTACTCAATTCCTTTTAAGTGAAATTCTGGAACTGTCAAGTAAACAACAGATTTTTGAAGAATACATATAGATTCTGAGATTATGAGGAAAATCAAGGGAATTATTAGACCAAAATTTAGTCTATAGATTACTCTGGGACTGAGCCATGCAACAGTTGCAGTTTGGGAGGAGGAATACCGGAATTACTAAAGTACTGGTAATGCTCTATCTCTTATGCTGCTGCTGGGAGTAGGGCTATTTTTACTCTCTTTAAATTGAACACAGATAAATGTATAGACTCTGTTATGTGTGAAGTGATTCTCAATAAAAAGTTTAAATACAATTTTTCCAACTGCTGGTTTTTAGAATGTAAAATACCTTTAGAAATGGAGTTATCCAAGACTATAAATGTTAAAGAAAATCTTGTTTCACATAGGAAGTTTAGATTTTCATGTGAAAATTAAAGTTGCATTTAAAATAAACAATCTAATCATTTTCATCATATTAGTTTGATAAATATTCTATATCCTTAAACTACTTTACTTACAGAATATTTCAGAATGGAAAACGTGGGTTATTTTAAATGCATATATCATATAAGCCATGTCATACCATCATTTTGTCACAAGAGGGACTAGATAGTCAAAAAGTACGACTTTGCCTTTTGGTTTTAAGATTAGATTTTCTAGGTAACGTTAATTTTTCATCCACTATATTCATGCCAGTGAATGTGTTTTAGAATATAGTACCGTTATATATACATAGATATTTCATATCAGCAAAAATGTTAAAATTACTATTAGCTTGCTGTCTCACTTCTGATGGAAATAGACTGTATAGAAAGTATTTCACCAGGCTGTTACAGTTTCTGATTATGTGCTTTATGAAAATTATTTTTATTTTGTATTAGTACTAAAAATTTAAAAGTGAATTGATTTATATATGTATATTTGTTGTATTTATTTTTCTTATTTGATTTCCAGATATCTGTAAGCATTTACAACCAATCTCCAACTTGATAAGATGAATCGAAGTAATTATGAATTTATTGCTAGAGTAAAACCATGAGTTACTATTTTATCCAGGTGACCAGTAGTTTTCACTTAAACTCGCTTTGAGGAACCTACAGTGTTTCTGGAAGGTCTGTCAGTGGCCACTATATATGGAGTAAGAGGGATACATTTTTACCGGGACAATTCTTTACTTTTCAGATATTGCTGTCTTTTATAAAGCTTTTTATCTACAGAAATAATTACAAATTGAAAACCACTGGACTAGCCTGGCAGGAAAAATTAGTATCAGTTGAAATGCAGGAAATGTTTTTACATGTGTTACCTCATTAGCTCTTTTCAATGTAAAATGTGAACCCTGAGAGGTAACCTTTGTCTTGTTCACCATCGTAACACCAATGCAGAGAACAACACATAACACATGGTTAAGTCCGTGTAACACATGGTAGTGCATGAAACATTCAAATATCACTTAACAAATAAGTTTGTTAAGTGAATAAACAGCTCCAGAAGATGGGCATAGCAAGTATTATCTGAATGTTATCAAAAAGGAAAGAGTAGCTTAGAATAACAGACTTGCAAAGGGTCATACTATCAGTAAGTAAAAGAATCAAGTAGAACCCAAATCCTCCATCTCCTGGTTTCTAATACATTTTGGATCAAATCTGGGGGAAAGAAGGTGAGGAGAGAATGGGGAAAAGGGAAAGAAAGGAAGTAAAACAGAATTTATTTTGCTTTCCACTATACCGTAGCTGCGTCTTATTTGATTGAGCAGGGAAAGATCAACTGCAGTAAAGCAAAAAAGAAAAACACGTTTTCACTTATTTAGGTTCATTTTTGAGAAAATAAATTTTGGTAGGAGAGACCAAAGGATGTTGTTTTAATCATATGTATCTCTAAAAGAGTAAAAGGGGCCAGGCGTGGTGGCTCACACCTGTAATCCCAGGACTTTGGGAGGCCAAGGTGGGTGGATCACCTGAGGTCAGGAGTTCAAGACCAGCCTGGCTAACATAGTGAAACCCCATCTCTTCTAAAAATACAAGAAATTAGCTGGGCGTGGTGGCAGGTGCCTGTAATCCTAGCTACTCGGGAGGCTGAGGCAGGAGAATCGGTTGAACGCGGGAGGCAGAGGTTGCAGTGAACCGAGATTGCGCCATTGCACTCCAGCCTGGGCAACAAGAGCGAAACTCTGTCTCAGAGGAAAAAAAAAAAAAAAAAGTAAATGTATTATTTTTTTCCTGACAACGTCTATTTCTAAAAGGAGTTTGGGGAATCAGTGCAGGTATCATGTGACTGCTTTCCCCAGCTGCTGTTTCCTTCCCTTTCTCACAAGTCCTTCAAACACCTGGGAGGATTGGTTTTTCACTTCCTCTCCTTCACGTTGTTGGCAGAATTCAGTTCCTTACAGTGGCAGGACCAAGATCCCCATTTGCTTTCAAGAACTAGTAGGCTGGGTGTGGTGGCTCAGGCCGGTAATCCCAGCACTTTGGGAGGCCAAGCTGGGTGGATCACCTGAGGTAAGGAGATCAGCCTGGCCAACATGATGAAACCCTGTCTCTACTAAAAATACAAAAATTAGCAGGGCGTGGTGGCACGCTCCTGTAATCCCAGCTACTTGGGAGGCTGAGGCATGAGAATCGCTTGAATCCAGGAGGCTGAGGTTGCAGTGAGCCAAGATCGTGCCACTGCCCGCAAACCTGGGTGACAGCATGAGACTCTGATTCAGGGGGAAAAAAAAAGTCTTGGAAAGTATGAAACACATGAGAGATTTTTACTGTTGTACCTTGTACGTTAAAAATATCTATAAACATTGATTAATTCTAATTAAAATAATGTACTTAAAGACAATTAATATTTACTTAATACTTTCTCTGTGCCAGATTCTGTGCTTGGTGCTATGCACACAAGGCTGGGATTATAGGCATGAGCCACTCGGCCTGGCCTCCAAGACCTTTACTAAGTTATTTACTTCATAGTAATATCAGGAGCACTGATATGACCATGTAGTTAAGGAAAAAAATTGGCATAATTATTTTCCTCTACTATTTATATTAAATCATCATCAATCTGAGAGTAGTCAGTTATAGGTTTTTGAGGGAAAAGGCTATTTCTGACTCATTTCTTCCACCCATGAACAGCCGCAAAAAGAACCTTATACATAGCAGATACACAGTAAATTATAATAGAAAAAACAATTAAATCATAATAAGAAAAGCCTCCAAGGCATTGAGGTTTTCATTCATGTTTAGTGTTTAAACTAGTATAAAGTAATTATTGGTAAATAAGCATAGTTTAATAATATGATACTAGGAATTACAGAAGAACTAAAAAAGTTATTGAAAATATTCTGAAGCAAATATTTTCTTGACTGTTTAAACTCCTGAAAATTAAGTTTCCTTGTGAGACACTATGTCCTACATCACTGAGATTTTCAAGCAATGAAGTATATCACTATTGGTCAAAAAATGGAAGCAGGTCAGGCACGGTGGCTCACACCTTTAATTCCAGCAGTTCAGGATGCCAAGATGAAGGATCCCTTGTGCCCAGGAGTTTGAGATGAGCCTGGGCAACATGGCAAGACTCCCATTTCTACAAAGAATTCAAAACAATTAATCAGACATGGTGGCACACACTTATAGTCCCAGCTACTCAGGAGGTTGAAGTGAGAGGATCACTTGAGCCCTGTAGTTTGAGGCTGCAGTAAGCCATGATCACATCACTGCACTCCAGCAGAATTCCTTACATTTGGTGGGAGAAGAGCCTTTTAAGTGTATTTCTCATTACAAAAGTGTTTGTCTGCTGGTAATGTTCTGTTTCTTGGTCTGGGAATTTACTACACTTAAAATCTGTACATGTCTAATACTTTTATAATATGCCCTCCTTTCTGCCCTCTTTTCTGCATGTATATTTTGTCAACAGTAAGCCTAACACTATTATAAGCCAGTTACCTTTTCTATGAGATAAATCACTGATTTACATAGGCTTCTTAGACTCTCCCCGCTGTCTCTTTCTTCATAAAGATTCACACTGGTCTTAATTCCCACGGCCAGTGAAGGTTATACAACAAAAGTTCTGGATCCTCTCTTGTTAGGATTTTGGCTTGATAGAACTAAGTGATGACAATATTAGCAAATCAAATTGAAAAGTTTCTAAAATGCATCTTATTTTTAAAGGGGTAATTTATAGAAAATATAAGCTGGAAGTTATATTAGACCTTTGGTAGTACTGTGTGGATTTTTTATACTTCGCTTTAATAATGAAGATGTTTAATTTATTTCAAACAGTATTTAACAAAGAGAATATAAGCAAATGTCGACTACCACATATAAAGCTTCTCTGGGTGAAGTCTAAGGGAAGACATGAGAGGCACATTTACCTCTACATTCAGTCTTAGTATCATACTCTTTCCTCTCCCACCATCATCCTTCTTTAGATGAGCCATTCTGAAGCAAAGTTTGTGAAAAACTACTGTTCCAGTTTAATCTTCACCAAATAACAGGAAAATACAATTTGAAGGGGGAAAGGATTTTCTCAAACTAAAGCACTTAGTTGGCAGATTAGTATGCTGATAAGACCTGGCTTTTGGTTTGGTCTATTTGAATTTGGATAAGTTAACTTCTCTAAGCCTCAGTTTCCTCATATGTAAAATGGAGCTAATAATATCTAGTAATATCTACTCCCACAGATGTTGAAAATATGAGATAGTGTCTGGCATATAGTGGGTACTGGTGAGTGAGAACTATCATGTTTATTCCAACTCCCAAAGAAAGCCCCCAGATCTCCATAAAATAAAAGAACAAAAATAATGATCAATAACTTGCACTTTAGCTTAACAATGTCTTCCTTGGTTTGTTTCAGGAAAGTAGTAGATCATCCAAAAAGGCGATTTGGTATCCCCATGGATCGGATTGGTAGAAACCGGCTTTCAAATTCCAGAGGCTAATTGATTCCAATTGTGAGTACAATTTGAATAAGTAACAATATATGCAGGCATTTGATTAACATTTCACAATGGAGTAATCAATCTATTCTTGCTTATAAGTTCCCTTTTTGATTTCCTAGCTTATCAATTCACTTTTTCAATCATCTATGTATTCAATTAGTATAGTATATTAATGTTAAATCACTTAAATGATAGTTAAAAAGCAAAAGAATGTGCTAGTTCTGCTTTACTCTCCAAAATTAATGATTTAGTTGTTTTCAGACTCCTATGTAATTAACCATTGAATATTAATATGCAGATAAGGGTTAAAATCCTAGTCAATATATTAAATCTCCTTCATAAATGTATAACAATCCCTGTGTTATGAAGAAGACACATTCAAGTGATACACATCATTTTGTTTTCAATAAGTACGTTATTAGAATTATGATAACGTGGAGCATAGGAGAGAAAATGCACAGCAGAAAGAGCATTAGCTATGGAATCAAAATGCTTTAGCCAAATCCTGATTCTTTCATTCATTCATTAGCTTGTTCCTGTTAAGATAGTTTATTTTTCTACAGCTTGTACATTTCAGTAATAATGTAGAGGTATTATGAAGATTAAATTAGATGCTTGTAGTGGGCTTACAATATATTGGATACACAATACATGCAAGTGATAGTTGATATTACAGTTCTAAAATTTTACTGTTCCAGGCCTTATACTTGGGACTTTATGTGCATTGCTTCACTTAATCATTTTATTTCATAAAGCAATACTATCACTATCTCCAATATCTTGAGACGTATTGATGTATAAGGGTTAAAGTTGCCAGCTAAAGAGATCAGGCTTTATGGGTTCAAATTCCAGGTCATCTATCAATATTTGTTAGCTATGGGAACTTATTTAAATTCTGAAACATTCCTTCATTAAATTAGAATAATAATTTCTACCATATAGCATTGTCCTGAGGATTAAATAAATAGATACATATTAAGCACTTATAATAGTACCTGACATGTTAATTTCTTAATAAGTATTAGCTAATATTATTATTTTACAAATAAATGGAAGGCTTAGAAATATTAATTTACAGTGCCACATAGAGTATAAATGCTACACATAGAATTAAAATCCAGAAAGATTACATCCTGAGTGGATATGTTAAACACAGCATTTAATCATACATATCCTTTAAACACTAAATAAATATTTTTTGAAGGTGAAATCTTAGCAATATGTTTTCTTCCAATAGGGCTTATAGAAGGTACATCCCCGCTCCCTAAAAATAAGACAAACTGGAACTGCTTTAACAATCTGAGGCCAGAGAAGAGGGAATTCTGCCTTCTGCTTCTCTCGAGATAATCCTTAGAACAATAATTTAGAGGCCCCAAAAGTATCACATTAGCCCTGATCTTCTCTTAATTTAAATCCCCCCATTTTTTCCCTCCTCCTCATGCTCTAAAACCACAATAAATAGTCAGTATTTTATCTCAACTCTCTCATTCTCAGAATCACTCAGTCAAAATAAATTTCTTTATCATGCAGTTGTTTAATGAACCTCTGCGGTTAATGAATGCCTGTAGATACAAGAGAACTTCCTGAATCCTGCCAAGAACACTGCCTTTTAATCAGCATCATCTTCAAAATAGATTGAACATTATTTCTTCATATCTAGAGATATACCAAGTATGGTCACTCTGCAAGGTTGTTAAAAATTGCCACATTATATTTGAGTGGAAACTAGCTAATTGCTATTTAAAAACCAAGTAACTCTTTGAGTCCTCCAGTTTCTTGATGTTCTGAGAACATTATGACAATGAGGTAAAATTAATCAAGTTTGATTGGTTTCCACATATGCCTTTACCACCCTTGATTATCACCCATCTCAACATTTTTTAACTCAACCACAACAAGTTATGATAAATTATATGGGGAACTCATTTTCACACGAATTTTTTTTTTTTTTTTTTTTTTTTTTTTTTGAGACCGAGTCTCACTCTTTGGTCAGGGTGAAGTGCAGTGGCTCAATCTCGGCTCACTGCATCCTCCCCCTCCCGGGTTCAAGCGATTCTCCTGCCTCAGCCTCCCGAGTATCTGGGACTACAGATGCCCGCCACCACGCCCGGCTACTTTTTTAAAAATATATTTTTAGTAGAGACGGGGTTTCACCGTGTTGGGCAGGATGGTCTGGATCTCCTGACCTTGTGATTCTCCCGCCTCCACCTCCCAAAGTGCTGAGATTATAGGCGTGAGTCACTGGGCCCGGCCTTGAATGTTTGTATGAAGACTGAGACCGTAGAAATTTCAGCTAGCTACTAAACTATGAAGAGAGTTGAATACAGTGCTTCCTGAATCACTGTTGAGTGAAATCCAATCAATTTGTATGTTGTGTCCATTTCTTTTCTTTTCTTTTCTTTTCTTTTTTTTTTTTTGAGACGTAGTCTCGCTCTGTCGCCCGGGCTGGAGTGCAGTGGCCGGATCTCCGCTCACTGCAAGCTCCGCCTCCCGGGTTCACGCCATTCTCCTGCCTCAGCCTCCCGAGTAGCTGGGACTACAGGCAGCCGCCACCACGCTCGGCTAATTTTTTGTATTTTTAGTAGAGACGGGGTTTCACCCTGCTAGCCAGGATGGTCTCGACCTCCTAACCTCGTGATCCGCCCACCTAGGCCTCCCAAAGTGCTGGGATTACAGGCGTGAGCCACTGCACCCAGCCCTGTTATGTCCTTTTCTCAGCAAACTTTGTTGAGCATCTTGACAATCACTGTTCTTATATTAAAATTGCAAGGTGAGAATATCACAAAAGAATCGATTTAGAAAAGAACTTACCATAAATTTTCCCTTTCCCATTCATCAATCATTGTGGGTTCACCTCTTCAACCATTATGTTTCTATTTCTTTTCCATCACTGTCACCAAGATTCTCTCAGACATTTGTTTACTTCCTCATGTTATGTAATTTATGAATAACAAAAGACATGAGATGATAATATATTTCTAATTTCCAATCAAATTTTCAAAGTTACTTTTGATATTTTTACCTACTGTCGCAATATTCCTTTGAGTTAAACAGGGGGTGTACTAAAGTGTATCATTTAATAGATAGCAACTTAAAAGTCATTAAATACTGTTCACACAGTTATACAGCTAAGAGGTTCAAAAACATAAAGTTTCATTTAGTCCAACCCCATTTTTTAAAACAATTCAGGAAATTGGAGCTTGCAAGAGGAAATTAACTTGTCTCAAATTTTATATACTCTTGGGCAGAGCAAAATCTGGGGTCCAGGTCTTTGGACTTAGAGGCCGACATTCTCTTCATGACCCAAAAGGTCTTCTTGGTGCTAAGTTTTCATTGTTGAATGGTACATTCATTGGCTCTACATTTCTAAGACGAACAGAAATGGTATCTCACACTTTACAAACATCTTTGTTTCACTTCTGTGCAGGTTGATGGATTTACTTTTGGAGCAGGTTTATTTGTGGGTTTTCATCTTCTGGGTTTCACGTTAACACTTCACGTTAAAAGTAAAACTGCTACCTAATTATGGAAGCTTTGCTTGATTTGAGGTCAAGTCTAGACACAGCTGCCTAGTATAGGGGCCAAATGCCCCCTGGAGCTTTGCTAACAGCCACTGACATGAGGCTGATTGATAAATACGAGAAAAATCACACAAATTTATTTAACATTTACACATGGGAACCTTCAGAATGAAGACCTCTAGTCTCCCTGGAGGTACAGATGCTTATGTAACATCTTAAGGTTACAGAGAGAATGCAGACTCAGAGCATGGCCACAACCAGGTTTTATCAATCGTTCCAAGGCAGCTGATGGGAGAGAGAATGGAAGAGGCTTGGCTAGCAAAGGTGGACTTGTTATGTTCATGAAACCTCATCGGCAGCAGCCCTCAGAGAATTTAGATGGTGAATGTTGATTTTCAGTCCTTTAAAGGTATCAAACTCTCAGTTAATCTTTCCTAGATCTGGACAAGGGAAGGGCTGGCTACATTAATGCAAGTTCTCTACAGATCTACAGATGCAAATTTCCTCCACGAAAGACACATCTTCGGGATCACTTCAGAATATGTTAAAGAAATATATTTTGGAGTAAAATATTTTTTATTTACTTCAATCCCCACTTTGAAACTTAAAAAGCATTTCACATATTAAAAGCCAAACTAATAGCTTTGGAGAGATTTGGAATAGAGGTTGTTAGATAGAAATAGACAAAAAATGGAAAGACAAATTGGGATAAACAGAAAAAAGCAAATTTAAATATATTATCTCACGTCTTGTTTAGTCAGTCTCTTAGTCCTGAGAATAGATCGGTTCAGTTAAATCACTGTGTCCCATTCCAGAAGGTGACACTGAGGGTGGACTAGGCCTGTATAGGTGATGCAGACAAACAGATCTTTAATAAGAAGTATTATACCTAGTATACCCTACACTAGGTACCAAGTATTTCTAAGGAAATAGAAAAAAAAACAACAAAGGTTAAAAAATGTCTAGAGCGGTCTATAGACTAATTTTTTTAGAGTCTCTGAGGCATCTTCAGAATGCAATGGCAATATGACAGATTCTTCTGAATTGTGGTTCAAGTGAACTTTGAGAAGTCTACATCAACAGGCATGAAGGTTGTTTACATGTAAGTGGCTGTTATTTATCTCAAAATTTAAGTTGTCTAACTTCAGTCTGCAGGGCTTTATGAAAAGCACAGTTTTAATTTCTAGAGATTTCAGGTCGAAAAAAATGGAAGAAAAAAAATAAAAACCTTAGCTAGGAGACTTGTAGCCAAGAAAGAATTCAAGATTCAGTCCAAACTATAGGCAAATAATAAAAACTCAAAAACAATGAATCAGGCTAGAATCTAACAACAGGTGTCTGTATAGTTTTGTTTTGAAAGATAATTTTTCTTTCTCCACTTTCCCATTTCTACCAAAGACAAGTCATAGTCCTTATTTATTTGCAAAATAAGTTTCAGTCATATTATATATTATACTTGGTCTGATTATTTGCATAAAGTACAGCAAAAATGTGATTGGCCATATAACGTCTTTTGAAATTGGCTTTACTGAGACTTTCCTTATAAGGAATCTCAGATAAGACTTTCAAAAGCTTCTTGAGGTTAACCAAATCAAAGATTTATTTGTGCTTGTACATGCCTGTATGAATTGGGTGAATTTCTCTCTTCTCAGGGTCCCAAAAAAACTTGAGATTCCTGGGCCTGTCAGAAAGTGACATTCTTTACTTAAGCAGTCCCCAGCCTTTTCGGCACCGGGGACTGGTTTCCTGGAAGACAATTTTTCCAAGGACCAGGGGACGGGGGGTGGGAAATGGTTTTGGGATGAAGCTGCTCCTCCTCAGATCATCAGGCATTAGTCAGCCTCTCATAAGGAACACACAACCTAGATCCCTTGCCTGAACAGTTCACAATAGGATTCGTGTTCTTATGAGAATCTAATGCCACTGCGGATCTGACAGAAGGTGGAGCTCACGTGGTAATGCTCACTTGCCCACTGCTCGCCTCCTGCTATGTGGCCCAGTTCCTAACAGACGACAGACACGTGCTGGTCTGCAACCCAGAGGACAGGAATGCTGCTTCACTTACCACAGGTCAGGAACTTTGTAAAGAAATCACACAGGCAAGGTATCAGGCAAGCCTTTCCAAGAGGCTTTTTATTGGCTCTATAAAGTCAAACTCAATTCCTCAAAGTAGTCTGGACATTTCTGAAAATATACCACTCCGCTCAAACCCTTGATGAAATAACCAGTGTCTGAAATTGTGTACTGTTAAAAAAGAAAACATATTCTTCCTGAACTTATACAAAACATTATATTCCTATAAACTAAAAATGCTCACAAATAGTTTCTAAATTCTGAAGAAGGCAGGTAGAAATATGCTTCAAATTTTGTTCACAAAAGTATGCTTTACTCAATCTGTTGTAAGATATAAACAGCCCTAAAAAAGTGTTTTAACTCCGAAAAAAAAAAAAAAGAAAAATAATCAGCAATGTTTCAAACAAAAAAAGTCATTAAAATGATTTCAGTTTTCTATTACTTTTAACCAATGTAATTAACTCTTGCTCTGCTTGATGTTGGGTTACCAGTTGTCATGAATGCATCAGCTTTTTAATTAGAGTCCTAAAAATTTTGGGATTTTTACCTAATCAAATTGTATAATCTCCAAAGTTATTAGAAACCTGTACTTAAGAGTACTTATAAAAGTACTTTCCATGAATTTCCATAAAGAAGCAAATTTTGGATTATAGCTGATTATAAACCACCTTTTAAGAAGAGTCAGAGTAAAATAATGATTGTCTGTATATGACAAAAGTCTTAGACTGGCATGGTTAAAGAAAATTGACAAGAAAAATCAGTTATTTCTATAGCATACAACAATTTAACATAATAATTATAATGAAATACTACTGATAACATATGCTAAAACATATCAGAATTTTAGGAATCTCATACAATTTTAGAACACATCTTAATACCACATTTATATAAATATATTGCAAAGTAAAACACATTTCAGACTTGACAATGCTTCCTGTATGATTTGAACATGCCAAATAAACTGTATATGTTTTTATTGGACTTCCACGGGCTCTAATATTCCAAAAGGTAGTTTGAGGTAAAAAAGACTGAATTTAGCATTTGAATTTTGATTTTGGAAAGTTTATCAAACATCAAAAGTTTAAAATACTTGATATCACAAAATAAGATCACAGGTCTCTGTAAAATAAGACATTCATTTAGCTAAAATAATAATTCAGAGATTTCAAAAAGCATAGAGAGGAGACTCAGTTTCTTAAACAATCATAAGGTCTAATAAGGACAGCATGAGGCAAACTGAATCCGTCTCTCCCCATTTCCCCTTCTTTTTTTTTTTTTTTTTGCAGCTTACTCAAAAAGTAAATAAAATTTTTACTACCTCTTATTAATACTACATTAAAAGATTATTCAAAGGAGAAAACCAAATTTTACCTTTGTATTCATGTATTATTAATGCTAAAGCTAATTTTAATACAAGTTTATAAACAAATCCATACAATTTCAATCAGTTTTATAATCTCTTACAATTTTTAAAATTTCTTCAATTTAAAACAATCCTTAAAACCTCTAAACTAGACAAAATAACTTTAACAAAAACCAAGGCTGGGTGTGGTGGCTCAAGCCTGTAATCCTAGCACTTTTGGAGGCCAAGGCAAGAGGACCACTTTGAGCCCAGAAATTTGAAACCAGCCTTGGCAACAAAGGGGCACCCCATCTGTACAAAAAAAATTTTTTTAATTAGTCAAGTTTGGTGGGGCAAGCCTGTAGTCCCAGCTACTTGGGAGGCTGAGTTGGAAGGATCACTTGACCCTGAGAGGTGAAGGTTGCAATGAGCCGTGATCACACCACTGTACTCTAGCCTGGGTGACAAAGCAACACCCTCTCTAAAAAAAAAAAGAAAAGAAAAGAAAAAGACCACAGACACACAAATTTACATGCCTTTTTATAATCCTTCTTACCAAAAACATACTCTACTTCCTTACACACTTTGCATATTTTTTCTCTTATATCTAGTAGTTTTGACTACATGTGGTTATTATAGTGTTAATAATTAGTAACTTTTATCTTAGTAAAAAACCTAGGAAGTAGGTAATTTTAATTACATATCAGATGCAGAGCCCAGGACAAAAGACAATGCCTGGAGAATCTAATTTCTCTCAGCATCTCCCACCAGGGGAGGCATACCTGGGATAGGAGAGATGGACCAGGTGTCATCCCCGAGCCTCATCATAGGCATCTGTCTAGACCTCTGAATCGAAAGATTCAAATCAAGATACACAGACTCAGAAACAAAGTAATGAAGTATCAAAAATCTCAAGCAATAGCTTTTTGGCCGTAAGCCTGCCTGATCAATAGACTCAGACAAAAATGTCTAAATTAAAATTCTGAAGACATTTCAATCTTATTTTACCAATAATTCTAAAACTATCTTTATTTCTCCAAGATTGCTAAATTCACATGAACTTGAAAAGCGTTTGGCCTTAATTTATGAGTACTCATTTATTTTTAAATTATCGTGGTACCATGTGTAGACACTATTAAACATGTATAGTTATAAATGCATATATACATATACATGTATGTACAGAGACACACAAGGTATAGCATACACTCTGCACACAAAGACTTCATTGTTTTGATTTTAGAATTTTAGCCATAAGACAGGTAAAACTCTCTAGTCTAAAAAGACAGATTCAAACTATGCCTTTGTAAATGGAAAAATTTAAGGTTTATATGGAGAATCCTTTCTGAGTTTCAGAGAAAACAGGTAGCAAATTTATATCTCAAAGTACAGAGAGAACTTGATTTTTCAAGAAGCTTGGGTGTGTCAAAGGAAGATTAAAAATGGATGCCAAGATTCCTTAGGAATTAACCATAAGATTGCATAAAGAGAGCAATCTCATTTAGATAAGTAGCTTTTAATTTAGTCTGTGTTTTTCAAGTAGACCACTGAGGTCAGGACAGAACTCATTAAGGAACAAGGCTAACAAAGTATGTTTAGTTTATAGGGCCTAATAATTTAAATATGAAAAAAGTGGACGCGGTTAAAAGGCAAAGCATTTAGATGTTTAAAAATCAAGGGTTTCTGAGAGTTGAACAATGAGAACACAGGGAGGGGAACATCACATACCAGGGCCTGTCTGGGGATAGGGGGCAAGGGGAGGGATAGCATTAAGAGAAATACCAAATGTATGCGGGGCTCAAAACCTAGATGACGGGTTGATGGGTGCAGCAAACCACCGTGGCACATGTACAGCTATGTAACAAGCCTGCACGTTCTGTACATGCATCCCAGGACTTGAAGTATAATAAAAAAAAAAAAAAAATCAAGGCTTTCACTGAATCCCAGGTCCCCCCCAAAAGAGGAAAGCACCATGGAGACCAGGCCACACACTTTGGGCACTTTGCTGCAAATACATTTTTCTAGGTGTTTAAACCGCACCGTTGCTTGTCTAATGTGCAAATAAATGAATAGCCCCCTTTAGTAACAACCATTTATTGGAAACAACTATAGTTGGCCATGTCTAACACTGTTTCTCTTGCCTCGCTATTACATACACCAAAGTCAAGTTCTCTCACAGTATCAAATAATTTCTAGTCAAAAGCCAAAGCGATCAGGTAACACAACACAGAAGAGAGCAGAGTTTTAGACCTGAGAGGAGGTTGCCTACGACGCTTGAAACTGCAAGGAAAGAAGACTCCCAGAAAGCAGTCAGAGGACTCAGAGTAAACTTCTGCTGAGTTCCTGAAGGAGTGTGATCTGTTAGAAGTCTTCTCTAGATCATTTCCTGTGGTACCAAAAATGGCAGAGAGGAAGGAGAAGTAGGGAGAAGTGAAAGTAAATGGGAAAACAATCTTTTTTGTTTGAGATGGAGTTTCAAAAAACTCTTGTTGCCCAAGCTGGAGTGCAATGTCACAATCTCAGCTCACTGCAACCTCCACCTCCCAGGTTCAAGCGATTCTCCTGCCTCAGCCTCCCAAGTAGCTGGGATTACAAGCATGCGTCACCACGCCCCACTAATTTTTTTGCATTTAGCAGAGATGGGGTTTCACCATGTTGGTCAGGCTGGTCTCGAACTCCTGACCTCAGGTGTTCCATCTGCCTTGGCCTCCCAAAGTGCTGGGATTTACAGGCGTGAGCCACGGCACCCAGCATAGGAGAACAATTTTTAAGAAAAGAAGGGAACAGAGAGACATGCACATTAAAAAAACAAAAAAAGTTTTAGTCCACTGAAAAACAATGTCCAAAAACAGGATCCAAAGAGAAAAAGCAGAAAGACACACACAAACACACACACACATACACATACACAGCTCAGATATCAACTTTTAATTAAGCTGATCTTTAACCATAGAGCTTTTTAAAAATCCCTTTAGTTTTTATTATCAGATTTTAACTGGGACAAATAGCTGATCTTAATATTTCTGGCTTTGATTTTTTGTTTGTTTGTTTGTTTGTTTGTTTGAGACAGACTCTTGCTTTGTCACCCGGACTGGAGTGCAGGAGCACCATCTCGGCTCACTGCAACCTCCGCCTCCTGGGTTCAAGAGATTCTTCTGCCTCAGCCTCCCAAGTAGCTAGGATTACAGGTGTGCACCACCATCCCTGGCTAATTTTTGTATTTTTAGTAGAGACAGGGTTTCACCATATTGGCCAGGCTGGTCCTGAACTCATGACCTCATGATCCACCCACCTTAGCCTCTCAAGTGCTGGGATTACAGGCGTGAGCCACCAAGCCTGGACTTCCGATTTTTTTTTTTTAACCAAAAGTACACTCCCTGGTAAAATTAATAGGCCTTAACCAAGGTTCTGACTTAACCAAGGATGTATGAGGTGTCTCCAAAGAAGTGAATGACCACTCCCAAAAAGTCAAAAGTCACACAAATGTCAAACCAATAGGGCTCCCTGACTGGGTATCAAACCCAGGCCTTGATGCTGAAAGCATGGAATTTTAACTAATAGACCACAAGGCAGGATGGCTTTTATTGTTATTCCCTCAGGCGATCTCTTACAAAGGACTTTAAAAGTTTTAGGTCGAATTTTTGCTCTTTAATTTAGTCAAGAGAATTTTAAAGGCTAGCCATGACCCTATTATGTATCCTTCTTTCTTTCTTTCTTTCTTTTTTTGCCTTGAGACAGTGTCCTCTGTCACCAGGCTGGAGTGCAGTGGCACAATCTTGGCTCACTGCAACCTCCACCTCCCGGGTTCAAGTGATTCTCCTGTCTCAGCCTCCCGGGTAGCTGGGACTACAGGCACACGCCACCATGCCCAGATAACATTTGTATTTTTAGTAGAGACGGGGTTTCACCATGTAAGCCAGGATGGTCTCGATCTCTTGACCTCATGATCTGCCACCACAGCCTCCCAAAGTGCTGAGATAACAGGTGTGAGCCACCATGCCCAGCCTATGTATCCTTCTTTTAATTTAATCTTCTCGTCCGTTGTTTGGTATAAGACATCTCTAAATTTTTTTTTTTTTTTTTTTTAATTTAGGAATTTTAGTCTAACTTAAAGGATCCGTCTTCTGGCCACTGACAATTAAGATTTCCAGTGGTGTACTTATTCCAGTAACAACTCAATCCAAAAGCCTCTTCATGTAAAGCCCAGAATGTAATGTTAGGGCATAGAAGAAACAATGCCAAAGATTCCCCCAGCAAAATCTCACTCCCAGAAACGGGCTAAGATAGCAAAAGACTCTTGTTGCCACAGATATTAAGAAACCCACAGATTTGTGAGGGGGGTGCCAGTCACAGATATGTTAATCTGTGACACCGGGTGTCCCCTCCTGGGATTGGACTTTCCCAGCATTAACCAGGCAACAAGGGCTGAGAAAACAAAAGCCCCTTATGGACGGGACTTCTTATGACAAACCCCCGCCCCCAAGAGCTTGGGAGATTAGTCACAAAAAAAGTCGGGTTCCCAGGCATTTTTAGGATGACCACCTGATGTGACCCAAAAATCATGCCCTTCGGGTGGTGGAGACCAGGAAAGAATGCTCCCACTTAGTGAGCTGTCAGGCTCTCCAGGACATAAAGTTGAACAAGAGGGAGCTTTATTTGCTATCCCTCTTTATGAACAACACAGAAAGACAGAGGCAAAGGAAAAGACTATTTCTGGGAGGAAAGAGATCACACAATATGAATATTCATACCACCAAGTACCAAAAAGTACACCAGAGATACTATACCCCAAGTTAAATCACATAAAGCTTTGTCTCACGTTACTCAAAATTGTGCAGAGGAAACAGTGATTTTCACCATTCCCTGACCAGACTACACAGAGAGAGACAGAGGCCAAGAGCTTTTCTGGTAAGAAATTCTTACTCTTTTTGCCAGCAGATTAGGTCTTGGGTTCTCATAACTGTGACTTCCGGCAGGGTGAAGTTTTAATCTCCCTGCTCACTGCACCAAACGGAAGGTGCCAAGGGCTGACTTTAACCTTTGTCCCTTGGAAAGTTTGCTGAAAATCACTGACATGCGGCAGATCTAAGATTAGAAGGAGAAAAGGATACAACTTTATTTAATGTGTATGCAGGGGAGCCTTCAGAATGAAGACCCAATCTACCAATGGTGTACAAAAAAGTATTATATTATCTCGAGGTTACAGAAAGAATGCAGGCTCAGAGCATGGCCAAAAACAGGTTTTAGTGGCAAGAGAGGTTATGGGAGAGAGAAAGGAAAGAGGTTTGGCTAGCAAAGGTAGTCTTGTTATGTAGATAAAACCCAGCAGCCCTCAGAGAGAATAGATGGCAAATGTTCTTTTCTGACCTCTAAAAGTATTAGACTCTCAGTTAATCTTCGCTAGATCTAGACAAGAGGAGGGCTGGCTGCATTAACGCAAATTCTCCACAGATGCAAATTTCCCCCACAAAAAACAGCTTTGTGGAGCCACTTCAAAATAAGTCAAAGAAGTATATTTTGGGTAAAATATTTTGATTTCCATCGCTGGTTCCAAGACCAAACGCTAATTTCTTCTCTGATACGTATTTTCAAAAGGACGATAATTTGGTATTTATGCAATGGCTTTCTGAAATCATTAATACATTGTACCAAAGTTTCGAGTTTTTAGTAGACTTTAGCTCTAAGCAACTCAAATTCAAAGAAATATTTTGTCTAAATTTTCCTAGCTTCTCTAGATGAAATTAGCAAGTTCTAGGTCTGTGCCACTGAAATCAGAATGTCAACCTGGTAAAATTAGAAATGTGACTATTGGCCGGACGCGGTGGCTCACACCTGTCATCCCAGAACTTTGGGAGGCCGAGGTGGGTGGATCTCCTGAGGTCAGGAGTTTGAGACCAGCCTGGCAAACATGGTGAAACCTCATCTCTACTAAATACAAAAATTTAGCCTGGCGTGGTAGCATGTGCCTGTAATCCCAGCTACTCCGGAGGCTGAGACAGGAGAATCACTTGAACCCGGAAGGCAGAAGTTGCAACCAGCCGAGGTCGCGCATCATTGCACTTCAGCCTGGGCAAACTCCATCTCAAAAAAAAGAAAAAAGAAAAGAAACGTGACCATTAATTGTGCTACCACTTGCTGGCACATCCATTAAGGCTTTTCTTCCAATAAGGTGAGACACATGTTGTGAATTATACTGACAATTTTTATTTTAGATTTACGTTGACATATATTGACATACCATTGTTCAAATAAATTAATATAACTCAAACACAGCAGAAATCTTGTTTAAATGGCAGTATATTGTGGGATTCTTGGTAGAATGTGCAAAATATACAATTTTCAATGTGTTACAATAAACAGAAAGTAGTATTCAGGTTTTCTTTGTTCTTCTTTTGTTTGTCATGGCAGTATCCTTTGAACAAAGATTAAAAACTCAAGCAAAATAGAATATAGTTGGTACTTGAAGAAAGGAGTTGTGAAAAAGACTTTTTATAATTTTTATTAAAACGAGCATAAGCACTTAGCTTATATGTTTAAAATATTCTTTTAAATGCATTTTGAACTGAAATTGTTATTTTACATTATGATCTTCAAAATAAAAATGTGCCATGTAAATAAAGGCTATAATGGAACAGCATGTAATTAAATATTTCACTCTTCTCATGTGAAGTTGATGGACTTCCACCTGATCTACAGAGTTCTCATTAGCTTTAACAATCTCAACTTTCATTTTTGCAGATGCAACTTCCCTGGTGAAATGTCACAGAAATGTGGAAGATGCTTTACTGAAGTTATTCACACTTCTTAATGATTACATTTTCAAGGAACTGACCTTCTGCAAATCCTTTCCAAAGCTTGAACTTCAGTCCATCACATTACAGCATTGTTACAGCTTCAATTAAATTGTGTAAATCATTTTGATACACGTTCATTTAAAAATTACATATCTTAATTATTCAAGAATGGTTAACTTCCCCTTAAACCTTACTTTTAAAAATAATAATTGAAAACACAACACAGTGAAATGTCGTCTGTATGGATTTGCCATGCACATGTTTGTAGTCAAAGAATAATAACAAAAGACAGATTTGCTTCTGTAAAATTTAGATATAATCTGTTTGTTATTGGGGAATAAGGAAAGGCAGTGCTGTATATTTTCTGTTAAGTACTTTCACTTCCCTGTATTCCATTTTTCCAATAGCCTGATTGGTAACAATTATGAAATTAGGCTTCTCTTTTCATATTCAATTTTCAATCATGTTCAGAAAAATAAAACACAGCCCTAATGAGCATATTGCCTTAGAATTAAGAAGGTGAAGGACATTACTCATTTGTCAAACGTAGATATCCCTTGTCCCCTAAAAACTTTCCATTTTTCTAAATTCTGATAGTTAAGAGAAGCAGTGTCTCATTAGGAGTGGAGTAAGTACACGCAGAAGTAAAAATGAAAGTAGGAGGGAAGTCAAAGAATTACCACCAAGTAGTAAACCACCATAACAGGTTAGGGCCAGCTAAGCACACATCATTTTAGCTCAGTACATTTCAGCATAGTACAATGTGATTTTTTTGATATCTTGGACTCATCTAAGAACCTGTTTACTCTGTTTCATATATTGGCTTATTTGGCTTCAATTGCCTTTTTATCCTTAAGTCAATTGACGAGCATAATGATTTTGAGAATGATTTCTTTAAAATGATTCAGATTATTTTTGAATGGCTTATTAAAACGTAAGTTTTGGTATTGTAGAAAGCTCAAATCTCAGTAATAACTATGATGTTATTGTAGCTTGGACACATAGGCCCATTGTGCATTGGATATACTTTGAAAACACACAAAACTCTTCTCAAGTGAAGTATTTTTCACACAAAAAAACTTTCTATGGAACAGAGATTCATCATAAGTTACTTAGCAGAAGTTTATAAAGCATCTGAAAAACACTTCCTCTGTAAACCCTGAAAATCACTGTCTGATATGTGGGATGAAAAAAGGCTTGGCCAGTAGAGCAAAGGCTTGTTTTAGCATAAAAAGAGAGTACTGTGAGAAGGTGTCTTCATATGAAAGGAAAAAGAGAGAAATGGGCAATTGCTAATCTTAACTAAAAATCAATGGACTTCTGTGATCCAAAGAATAAAATAAACTCAAAGAAACATGACCAAAAAAATTAGATAAAGAGTTAAACTAAGAAATTGACCTTTATAAACAACGAATTTTTCAGTTATCCAATGTGCTTTTTAAAGATAAAGTTTAAAAGAGGCAAAAAGAGGTGAAAGAAATGAACATGTGTACTTAGAATATATATTGGTTTTGTATGTAACTTCTTAGTTTTTCTGGACAGTTTTCAAATTGAAAGTCTTCAAAATTAATTTAGGAAAAATAGTAAATAAAATTTTTTTTCAAATTATGGTAGAGGGCTGTAGCAAAGAGAAGTGAATTTTGGGAAGACTAACCAATTCTGTTTTTCATAAATGTGTGTTAGAAAGCTAGCAATAGCACATAGGGAAGCATCCTGGAGGACTCATGATTTGAAAGAATTATTTAAGAAGTTATGATATCCTTGGCTGCCTTTCCCCAACCTTGTGATGAACTATAGAAATGCTCCTATTGCTTACAAGCTCTTTCTTTCCTTGTATTCACATTTGGGTATCTGTAGCTTCTAATCCAACTGGGTTCTGCTTCGTGCTTTGACAAAAGGTATTAAAACCTACTTTAGCCTAAAACTTTCTCATGGTAAATATTGGAAGTTGGATTATGCAAATCTATTTCCTACATTCTTTATTTTTTAATTCAAAATTAGATTATGGCATCCAATTTAATTAAAACAAGAAGTCACAATATATTGATTTATGCTATAGTTTCATGTGTAATATGTTTTCTCCTAATATAATATATACACAATTTCCATGAAGGGAAGAAAATGTTTTCTCCACTTATAACTCATTTTATTTCATATTTTAATTTTTAGTATTACTTCATTCAGAATAGAAAATAAGTCAGCGATATACTAAATAATGGGGCTATTCTTTTAACGTAGCAGTAAATTAAGACATAATTTTTGTTAAGAATATGACAAATCATCTCACTTATTTATCCAATGCATTAGGTATTACTAATCCAACTGTATTTCAACTTGAAGGGACTCTTTTGTTTCGTTTCAAAATAATGTATTACCTTTTTTCTCTTTGTTTCTGCATGAAGCTTTATACAGCAAATGAGTATATGTATACGGAGTTCTGGGTTCTAGTGTCAATTACATAATCAAATTTCAAAAGAGGATGTTAGTTCCTGGCTATGTTGTCCTAAAATTTACACACACTACAAAATGTCTGTCAAATTGTACCTTTAATCTGTTCATAGCTTTAGGGAATTAAGTTTCTTCAACCAAATTATGAAAAAATAACTTAATAGAGTCTTCTAAAAGGAAAAAGTATGAAAAGCTTTCTGAATGATATTACCCTTTATGCCGAAAGGCTCAAGATGCTTCAATATGGTTCAACTTTTCCAAAGTTAATAAACATGAGATGATGAAAGCAGGAGTTTTCATCTTTATTTATTATAACACATTTGTCGTTTGAAAAATGGTCTTGCTCCAGACTGGAATGCAGTGGTGCGATCGCAGCTCACGGAAGCCTCCATCTCCCTGGCTCAAGCAGTCCTCCCACCTCAGTCTCCCAGGTAGCTGGGACTGCAAACACATGTGACGACTCCTGGCTAATCTTTGTATTTTTTGTAGAGATGGGGTTTCACCATGTTGCTCAGGCTGGTCTCAAAACTCCTGAGCTTAAGCCTGATGCCCTCCACTGCCACCTCCGCATTCCAAAGTGGTGGGATTACAGGTGTGAGCCTTTGGGCCTAGCCTTTGATTATTTTTTTTTTAGACCGAGTTTCACTCTTGTTGCCAGGCTGGAGTGCAGTGGAGCGATCTCGGCTCATGGCAACCTCCGCCTCCTGGGTTCAAGTGATTCTCCTGCCTCAGCCTCCGGAGTAGCTGGGATTACAGACATGTGCCACCACACCCAGCTAATTTTGTATTTTGAATAGAGACAGGGTTTCTCCATGTTGGTCAGGCTGGTCTCAAACTACTGACCTCAGGTGATCTGCCCGCCTCGGCCTCCCAAATTGTTGGGATCACAGGCGTGAGCCACCATGCCCAGCCCCTTAATTTTTTTTAATAGATTAAGCAATAGTATTCATTTTATCTTATAAGACAGCTATATCTTAAGCACCACACAATGTTACGTAGATTAAACTGTATCTTCTCCTCCCCATATTGTAAAGGGTGGTACGTAGACTGATCTGGTCAGCTATCACAGAGTAAGCTAGCCATTAATATTCTTTCATTGTAAAGTTACTTTGGCCATATATTTGTGCCAGCACAGATTGTAAACAAAATTGAGGTTGACTATCCAACTTTTAATTGACTAAATAAATTTGTTTAGATGTAAGCAAGGGCAGTATGATGTATAGACGTGAAACAAAAACTAATCAAGAGAAAGCCAACGAGTTTTTGTGGTTTTTGTTTTTGTTTGTTTTTTGTTTTTTGGTTTTTTTTTAACCACATTGTGTCTAAACTCTTACAAGCATGCTGAGAGTCTCAAATAATTTCTCATGTTGTGGAGAAGGCAGACATGAAAATTAAGAAAACAAAAGGCAAATCATTATTTTAAGAAAATTTTCTTAACGTTCTATCTTTAAGACATCTAGTACTTTTCCCCCAGAGTTTAATAAATCTGTTTCTCCTTTAGTAATGTATTCATTTGTTGGGGTAGTCTCAATGACCATTGTTCAAATTCATAGAAAAGAGAGGTGGCCAACACAGTCATAAAAATGAGAAAGAACAATAATGCATATTTGCCATGTAACATGAGACAACATAATTTAACCTTCCAAGATGCTTTTCAAAATGTTTTAATTAATAGTTCAGCATAGTCACAACAGGACAAAACTTTACATGAGCAATGAATTTATAGAAAGCATACAATAGATACAGCATTTTCAACTCTAGCTCTACAAACCCATTTTGATAATGACATGCCATTCAAAAGTGCAACTGATTAGTGATTATTCACAACATAAACCTTAAGCTTATTACAATTGACTTAGTAACAAGAACAAGGTGAAAACATCATATGCAGAATAAATGCCAGTTTCTTTGTGATTGAAACAGCTACAATTTTAAACAGTAGAGTGGGTAGATACATATCTTTTCCTGATATTCTTATCTTTCTTTGCATCCTGAGAAAAAGCTTTAAACACAGTATTTCCAAAAGCAAGCTAAAGAAGAAAACAAAATACCTTTTTTATTAGAAGAATATTTGATAAAACTTTCTCTTCAATCAATAGCTTATGTGTGGCTCGATGAGAGAGTGAAGTTTTTAAAAGGGACAGTCAATGTGGTAGCTACTAGCCTTATGTGGATCTTTAAGTTAATTACAATTAAATAAATTAAAAATTCAGCATCTCCATCATACTAGTCATGTTTCAAGTGCTCAGTAGCACTTGTAGCCAGTGATTACCATAATGGGCAGTACAAACTAGAGAATGTTCCCATCACAGAAAATTCTACTGGACAGCACTATTGTACATTATAATACATATAATACAGTCTAGAGAATTCGATGGACTGCCCTATGAGATTCATCCCTCTATTTTACACTTGAGGTAACTGAAATACCAAAAAGAAAGTCACATAAGTAAAAAAGCAGTGCTAATGACAGTCTATTTATTGAGTGAAAAGGAAGGAAGACAGTTGGAAGGTCACTTTGCAGACCATAAAATGATATTTAATTAACTTCATTTATCATCACATTTAGCCTTCCCACTCTGATCATAAAATGATTCTTCAGAGAAATCAAACCAAATATATTGGTATTTCAATCTTCAAATATATAAGTGAATCATTTTAAACCTTCTGTAGGTTGTTACCGATCACTTGACAGAGAAGTTGCATCTGGCTAATTATCAGCTTCTCTAATTTCCTTTTACTTAACGGCCTTATAAAACTAAGTCCCTTGGGAGAAGGGTCTTTGATTCATTGTTGATCAGCAGTATTTACAGTGAAAAAGACTTGAAAAAGATATAATCTCTCATTGAAATGAATGATAAATTTCTATCTGCTTGCCCAGGTTTTCCTCCCCAAATACACTGTAGCCCCTGTGTTTATCACCACATATAAACAGTGTTATGATATCACTCAGAGCCTATTTTTCATTTCTTCAAGAGCCACAGTTTCCCTTAGAAGCCACATTCAAACCCTGCAAAAGCAGAAGTCTATTTTCAGACATTGAAGTGAGGCACCTCACCCACTAATCTAACCTTCTTCTTTTTTCTCAGTTTTTTTTTTTTTTTTTCAGATGAGGCCTCTCACTATGTTCCCCAGCCTGAACCACAGTGGCTATTCATAGGCATGATTATAGAGTGCTACAGACTCAAGTGATTCTCTAACCTCAGCCTCCTGAGTAGCTGGGACTACAGGTGCATGCCACCATGTCTGGCCAATCTTCTTCTTATAGTATGCTTTGGAAAGTTATCATCACTGTTCTTTCTGTCCTTTCAGATGCCTTTGAATATCTGAGTCTGGCAGAAGAACATAAACTTACACTTAGCCAAGACTTATACCACATGAACAGTTTGATTAAATATACAATGGAATATAGTTTGGAGAACTTTTTGGATGTGGTCAAAGGGAACTGTCATGAGTCATATTGGTGGTAGAGCCAATTCCCCAATGTTTATAGCGTGCACCAGTTATCATTTACATAAAGTAAAACCCCGAACAACTTTCTCGTGTCACTTAATGGCTGTCTTGTTAACTCTTGTATTCTCTGTTTTTAGCATGACGCTAGGAGTTGAATAGCTATATTTGTAGCAGATCTCTATCGACAATATATTAAAAGATTAAAGAAAGGTACAATATTTCATAGTAAGCGTAAGTTTTTACTTTCTTAAGCTAGATTTCTGGGTCTATTTCATCTTCATATGTTGTTATTCACAGTGGTTAGTCTCTAGTTATGGCAACATTAGAACACTTCATGTGCATTGTGGGTTATGTTCAGCTTTGTCACCCAAGCTGGAGTGCAGTGGCACAACCATAGCTCACTACAACCTTGAAATCCTGGGCTCAAGGGACCCTCCGGTCTCAATCTCATGAGTATCTGGGACTACTAACGTGGGTTACCACACCAGGCTAATTTTTTAATGTTTTTGTAGAGACACAGCCTCCCTATATTGGCCAGGCTGGTCTCAAACAACTGGGCACAAGTGATTCTCTTGCCTTGGCCTCCCAAAGTAGTGGGATTGCAAGTGTGAGCCACTGGTACCTGGCCTACAAACATGTTGCAGTATCTACTTGCTTAAAAATAAACAAAAAGGGTTTTGTGTTTTTGGGTTTTTTTTGGATGCTTTCAAATCATTCTAGCTGATGTACCAAATTTTTTTCTATTCCTTAGCACAAAATTCTTTAAGATAATTTTCTATCACCAGTGGTTCCAGTTCTATAGTCATGTTTTCTTTAACAAAAAGTTCACCAAACAATCCTTGGCAAGGCCATTAATGACCTTTCCTCCACTGAATTCGACTGGAAGTTCTCAGTCGTCATTTTACTGGATCTATCATAGTGAAACCAGCCCAATAGTCCCATAGACAGTTGTTTTTGGATAATCAGAAATTGACCCTTCTGCTGTTAAAGCTTAAAGCTTGTATTTGTTTTAGCTGAGTTTCTTCCTCAGGAAACGACCTTTAGGCCTCTCAAACAAAGTGTCAAAGGGCAGGGTGCAGCAGCTCACGCCTGTAATCCCAGCACTTTGGGAGGCCGAGGTGGGCAGATACGAGGTCAGGAGATCGAGACCATTCTGACCAACATGGTGAAATCCCGTCTCTACTAAAAATACAAAAATTAGCTAGGGGTGGTGGCTGCATGCCTGTAGTCCCAGCTACTTGGGTGGCTGA
This sequence comes from Macaca thibetana thibetana, assembly GCF_024542745.1. NCBI lineage: Eukaryota > Metazoa > Chordata > Mammalia > Primates > Cercopithecidae > Macaca > Macaca thibetana. Next base: position 7,062,130 of record NC_065579.1, on the reverse strand, counting down.
GGTAGGAGAATCGCTTGAACACAGGAGGCAGAAGTTGCAGTGAGCAGAGATCGCACCACTGCACTCCAGCCTGGTGACAGAGCAAGACTCTGTATTTAAAAAAAAAAAAAAAAAGTATCAAAGAACTGAAATTCACGAGATCACCACATCCAGACAATGAGATATTGGACCCCTCATTCATCATGATTGCTTCCTTGCCTTTCTGACACATAGTTACATTTCTTCCCTGCTATATAAACCCTAGTTTTAGTGAGTTAGAGAGATGGATTGACACTGAGCTTCCATCTCCTTGGCTGCAGCACCCAATTAAAGCCTTCTTTCTTGGCAATACTTGTCTCAGTGATCAGCTTTCTGTGCAGTGAGTGAGCTGCAGGACCTAGACTGAACCCCTGGTGTTTTGGTAACAATAGCTTTGGATAGACTTGAACTCCTTTTTCCTGGAAACAGTTTTTTTTTTTTTTTTTTTTTTTTTTGAGATGGAGTCTTGCTCAGAAACAGTTTTTTTACTTGACTTCTGGGTGTTGCTTTCTTGCCTCCTTCCTTGTACCTACTCCTACTCAGCCTCTTTTGTTGATTCTGCCTCATCTGCTCAGTTTCTGCCCTTGGAATGATCTGGGCCTCAGTCTTTAGATATCTTTTCTTTGTATTTGGAGTCACTCCCTAGATGGTCTCTTCACAATGCCAAACAATATTTCTATGAGGACAACTGTCAAATGTGTATCTTTAATCTGGGCTGATTGGAGATATAAATTCATATTCACTAACTTCAAATTCATACATACATTTAATCTCCTACTCAATTTACTACTGGAAGATTTTATTATCTATGGCATAACAAACCCAAAATATGTGGTAGGAATACAACTCTTCAACTATTCCTAAAACTTCTCTATATTTCCTAGGGATCCCACATCCCCATTAAGTTAAATTGGGATCATATACATAGCTCTGGCAGTTAAAAGCACATTTACCTGCTTCATCTGTCTCCTGTCCTACTATAGGTACATGGAGACCATGTGTTCCACATAGTGTATGCATGAAGTGAAGGAAAAATGATCAGCATATGTAAGACTTCATGTAAACTCGATCAAAATTTGAGATTTAAAGGCTATTTTGTTAGCTTGCTTAGCATATCCCAATATACAGTTTGATAATGTGAAGTGAGGGTGCTGCTCTAAAACATACCTAAAATCTGACACAGTATCAGCAACTCATTAATGGCAGATATGGAAACTGATATCATAGGTTTGAAAAATTAAGAGGTATTTTATTAAATGACAAAATAAGTGGTAAAACTGGCATCTGCAACAGCTTGGGATTCCGACCATGTGCCTAGAGCTCCTAGAAGAAAGCCTGGAAAAGAGCAGATTGGCAGGTAGTATGTTCAGGTTGCCACTGATTGCAATTATCCTTTCTCTGTTGCTCTGCTAACTGTTGGATTTGTATGGGGTGAATAATAACTCTTCTTTTCAGTTAATAGGTCTGTGAATGAAGAGTAGCTTGGCTGGGCATGGTGCCTCAGGCCTGTAATTCCAGCACTTTAAGAGGCCAAGGCAGGTGGATTACTTGAGGTTGGGAGTTTGAGACCAGACTGGCCGATATGATGAAACCCCCATCTCTACTAAAAATTCAAAAAAACTAGCCAGGTTTGGTGGCAGCCCCTGCAGTCCCATCTACTCGGGAGTCTGAGGCAGGAGAATAGCTGGAACCCGGGAGGCAGAGGTTGCAGTGAGCCAAGATCATGCCACTGCACTCCAGCCTGGGCTACACAGTGAAACTCCGTCTCAAAAAAAAAAAGAGTGGCCACATTATATCTGATGAAGACTAGTAAATGTATCCTGCAAAGCCTGTTCTTTGTGCTGAGTGCAGTTACTAGTAGAGATTTGGGGTTGTCTCTAACGAGAATGAGTTGAGAATAGTCTATGTTTTTAAGAAGAGATCGAAGGATAGACTATGATAGAGGCAGTGCTCACCAAGTACTATAAACACTTCCTTATGTTTACTAACCTTCCTTGCCTTATGTTGGTGGTAGTCTGTGACTAATCCCGGCCAATGGACTTCAGTAGAAATGATGTGTGCCCCTTCTGAACTGAGGCAATTGAAAGCTGGGATGTATCCTTTATCCTCTTCTGTTTTGCAATGTTGGAGGCAGTTAAGCTGTATCAACATTCTAGATGACAGGGCTACAGAATAGAGCGGTGCTGTGCTACAAGCATTGGACTTGATTCTCGATTTATTACACTATGTCTCTGAGATTTAGATTAAAACTGTTAACACATAATAGCCTAAGCTATACTGATTCAGGAAAGGTCCAACAAATCTCTATTTCAACCTTTCTCTTGTACTTTCTTCTCCTCAAGTTATCCTTGGCTCAATAAACAGAAACTGTCCTTTGTTCCTCGTTGCTCAAAACAAAAACCTTGGAGTAATTTTTGACACCTGCCTATTTTTTATACTTCATGTGTAATTCTTCAGCAAAATTGGTTGACTTTTATTCAAAATATATCCCGAATCAGATCAGCCTGACCAATATGGTGAAACCCATCTCTACTAAAGATACAAAAATTAGCTGGGCGTGATGGTGTATACCAGTAATCCCAGCTACTTGGGAAACTGAGGCAGAAGAATTGCTTGAACCCCAGAGGCAGAGGTTTGCAGTGAGCTGAGATTCTGCCATTGCACTCCAGCCTGGGCAGTGAAACTCCATCTCAAAAAAAAAAAAAAAAAGTCACTAAATTCCCTCCCTCCTACCCTCCACTTCATCTTCTGCCACTTTATCCTTCAGCCTTACTAGCTAAGTCACTTAGCAGTTGGGTTATTTTCAGCATGAAATTTAACCCTTCTGAGATGCAGTTTTCTCGTCTATAAAAAAAGTCATATTAATAGCCATCGTATGGGATTCGTGTAGAAAATAATTGTAGTAATAATGATCAAAATAATTTTTTTAAGTTAAGCTTGCATAGTACTTACTACATACCAGGGATTATTTTAAATTAAATTAACTCATGTACTCCTCTCAACAATCCCATGAAAATTATTATCATTATCCACATTTTTAGGCAAAGAAAATGAGGCAGAAGAAATTAGATAACTCTCCAAGGTTGCGTAGGTAGTCAAAGTTAAAATCTGAACCCAGGCAGTCTAGCTCTAGAGTCTGAATGCTTAATAACTATATTTTGAGACATTAAAATATAAAATGTCTGGTATATGTTCAGGGCTTGACACTGGTCGACCTTCTTCCCTCAGTAATATTGTGAAAATATGATTTTACAGAAGTTAAAGACAAATCTGGTATAGGGGACAAGTAAAAATAAATATGCCTTAGGAAATCTCTCATCACTACATGAATAAAGAAACAGTAATACGATAATTTTCAAAAATAAAAACAAAGACAGTAAGAAACAATAATTTCCTAGGAAAAGTTATCCAAAAGCATAATCCAAAAAAGTAATCTTTCTAAAATAAAATGCTATGAATCGAACCTTGGAACAAGTGTTATAGCAATGAAGTTTCCCCTTATGTCAGAATAGATTCTGTGAAATTTCAAATTGACTTAAAATGGATTATTTCTATTTGTGGTCTTTTCTGCTTCAGTGTTTAAGCCAAAATAGCAAGGGTAAGCCAGAGTTTATACAATAAGGACCTATTTTATTTAAACCTGAGAAGTGCAAACTTGCCCCCTGTTGCAAATACCAGAAAGCTCAAATACGTTTATATGGTATCATTTTTATCGGAATTTTTTTTTAATATGAACCTTTTTATTGATCACCAACATAAGATTAAGAAATGCCCACTGAATCATCTTCCTCTCAGAAATAACTGCAAAAATCATCTTTTGGAAGTCAATATTAAAACCTTGAAATAAAAGCTTACCTCGTTTGCTAGGATGAGAAGAGAATAGACCATCTATGGCATAGGACATGTCAGAATCCTTCTCCACTAGCTGTTCTTTTAGCTTTTCCAGCTGATAAAACTGTAAAATGATAATTAATTAGTCTTCTATAAAGCCATGCTGTTGGCCGGGCGTGGTGGCTCATGCCTGTAATCCCAGCACTTTGGGAGGCCAAGGTAGGCAGGTCACAAGGTCAGGAGATTGAGACCACCGTGGCTAACACAGTGAAACTCTGCCTCTACAAAAAATACAAAAAATTAGCTGGGTGTGGTAGTGGGCGCCTGTGGTCCCAGCTACTTGGGAGGCTAAGGCAGGAGAATGGTGTGAACCCAGGAGGTGGAGGTTGCAATGAGCTGAGATCGTACCACTGTACTCCAGCCTGGGCAACAGAGCAAGACTCTGTCTCAGGAAAAAAAAAAAAAAAAGCTGCTCTTTATTAAAGAAGAAGAAAGATGAAAGAAAGAAAAAAGGAGAAAAAAATGGACAAAAGAAAGGAAGAGAGAAAAAGGAGGAAATGGAAACAAAGGAAGAAAGAAACAAAAAAGAGAAGAAAAACAGGAAGCATTCATTTAGGGGCTGACTAGGAAAGGTACATGACTCAACAAAAGATCAGAAAGAAATAGGTTTTGGGCAAAAGGAAGTCACCTCTAGCTGTTAATGGGGAACCTGTAGATACAGCCTGTGTACTTGGACTTTATTTTGTGTCACCTATAATGAGCAGGTCTTTTCAAGGAGCTACAAATTATTATGTCAATGCTTGGATTTCCTGAATTTTTTGTCTTTTCTAGTTGGAAGGAAAAAGTATTTTGAGGCCCTAAGATTTCTATCTAGAATTCTACTTATTTTAATTTTTAACAAGGTTATGAATTGCCTTAAGCCCTGAAGAACTAACTACAAAAGTAGGGTTCAGCCTGAACCACTGTTTATCTCCATGTTGGTGCTACTCAGAAGAGAATGATGAGAATAATTCTCTCTCCCAAACAGCCATACGGTTTGTAGAATAATGGAATTGCACAGAGAAAATGGTGTTGCTAGGGGCCCCCATCAAGAGGGCAGCACTTCAGGCTCTTCAAACCAGCTGCTTCAAGCCAAACAGCTCTGCTTTTACATGTTTCATTTGCTGGAAAAACACATTTGGGGGAGAAAAGATTCCCACTGTTTAAAAACAATAACTTCAAAAACATCCATCTATTTATAGCCTCCCATTTTACAGATGAGGAGATTTCAGTCTAGAGAATTTGTTTGCCCCAGTTTTCATAGTTTGGTAATTGCAAAGCTAAAATTAGAATCCAGATTTCTAGACATTATATAGAAAGATCACTTCAGCCATAGTTTTGTTCTGTTTTGTGTTATATAATTTGATTTTTCTTTTCCTGTAAAATAGCTTCACCCTTTGTTTAGCAGGAATAGAAGTTTTACATTGTAGTATTAATAATTTCTTTTAAAAAACTTTGTGCCAAGAAGAAATTTCCTTATAATTGTTATTAAAATTGATCATTTAAGTATTTCACATTCTCACCTGGTTAAGTTCTTCCAGTTTGTTAGGCAATGCTAGATCTGCAAGACACATTTGTCATGTGAAAAAACGTATATCGCAAGTGATATTTAATTTGCTTCAGTACATACGTTTAGGATCTTATGTAGAAAGCACAGGTCTTTTTCGTATGATTTGACATCATCCACCCATTCCTAATAAAAAATCTCCAGTATATTTTTTCAATGCCCATAGTATTGAAATGCAATCAGTTATGACATCTGAAATATCTAACTTTCAACAATAAGTACAAAGTTTTTCTAAAGTAGACCATAGTTCTAACATGACCTATGATTTAGAAATAAACCATTTTTGCTGGCATGTGGAAATTCTCATAAAACATTAAATGGGAAGAAGAAAAGCAGGCCATGTATCCTATGCATAATTCAATCAAGAAGAAAATTCTCCAAAATACTAATGCTAACTTGCTACAGGTCTTAAAATTTGGGTACAAATTTTTTGTTTTTATAAATTTCACTTATTTTTCAATAGGAATATATTACTTTTAGTTTAAAAACCCTGAATTTTAAAAGTATTTATGAAGTTATTCTTTTAACTGGCATTTTGCTGTATGAATACAGACATTTTTAGACTACTTCAGATGTTGTATGGGAGAGTAGCACAGTATCATTTGGTCACATTTTCTCTTAGGCTAGACTTGCTAAATTTCTGACAAAATCTCAGTCATTTCTTGGAAGACAATCTGATGGATATTTGTAAGTCAGATTATTCTGTTCTTCAAATAAAAATAATCTCAATTGGTGTAGCCTAAATTTTTCGTTCATCATCTATACTCTAATCATTTCCTAAAATTGAAAGATTTTGATTAAAATAATGCTAAATTAACTACAACAAAGCTGCAGTTAATTTGTGAAATTTCTAGAAGAAACCTATGAATATAACATTTTTGAAACATTTAATAAAAGAAAATACTAGGGGTACTAGTGGAGAATTGCACAGATGAGAAGAAAACATGAATAAAGGTAACCATTTTTTTTAAACTATATGGTTACCAATCCCATTAGGACCCTCGAATTGACCAAAATAGGCTTTTAATATTTGTTAATAACTACATGGATTTAACATAAATATAAAACAAAAAAAAACACTTAAATCTTTAGTGTAACATACAAAGGAGTAATTATTTCATTTAATATCAATTAACATTTAGAAACAGCAAGTCTCAAGACAAAATAGATTCTGTTATTTTTTAATAAATAGAGCTTGACTTTATCCTTAACTCACCAGTGTTGAAAGGTCTTTGGAAATCAAAATTTTTATTCAGTAGAGCCAGCAACAGTTCCTCACGATTTGGATAATTTTTGTCTGGAAGTATTTCGTTTCCTGTAATGATCAAAAACCACCATTTTCAATCTGAGTCACCGAAAATATTTCTAATTAAATTGGTCTTGCAGGCAACTATCAATTTGTATATTTAACAACAAAAGAAATGTAGAGAGAGTGTATAATCCAAAGGGATAGGTCATTAAAAAAAAAGGATTGAATATATGTTGAATGCATACGGACAAAGAGAGACAGACACAGAAAGACAGAATATATGCATATACCTGGAGGGTTGCAGTTTTTCCTGTGATTACTTCTGAGTAGGAGAATTGGAGGTGAATTTTACTTTCTTCTTTTTAATCTCTGTTTCTAGAATGTTCTACTATTTTATTTAACATAAGTATAAACTAAAAGAAGTTTTCAAAAGAAAAAAATAACATTTTATTTTGTGATTTTATTTGATATACACATTTATGTATAAGCCAGTTCATGTTCCATGAATTTCCTTTAAAACATCCAAGGAAGATCGTGGCAGAGCTAGGATGGTGTCAACCTCTTCCGAATTGACATGTTTTCATCTTTGTCAATTGACCTCACAGTCATTCATTCCTCAGCTGCCTAAATGTCTCAGTACTATCATTATCTTCATTCTGGAGTAGAAATTGAGACAAGAGACTTCTAACAAGCTATAAAACATGAAGATTCAAAAAATATCCACTGACAAATAATTCAATTGAAATAATAATTAGTATATTACAATGAACTTTAGTGAAATGGCCTGAAAAATCAAACCTTTATCACATAATTTCTGTAAGATCATTTTTTCTTCTCGCTGCCTTCTTGTACTGTTAGAGTGTGAGTAGAATCAATATTAATAAGATTTAAGTTTAGGAGTGAGTACATGGTTTCAGCTAGAGAAACGACTTATAAGTTGATTAGACTATTTCTTAAAATCACCTGTCTTTCCTGTCTCTACAAAATGTTAGTTGATAAATTCAAACAGTTAAATGGCTAATTAAAAAGAAGAAAATGAATAATTTGGGGTAGGTGACAGAATCACAATTTTCTACATTAACCAAAGACACTTAATTGTTGCTCAATTCTTCAATTTTCTTTGCTTCATAAACATAAAAATTATTGGTAAAATTTTCTTTTGAGTATTTAAAATACCAAAAGAATATCAAATTTTGCTCAGCATCAACTATACAAAGACTCTCAGAGATAGTTCGGTTTAAAAGAAAGACATTATTATGAAATAATGTAATTTTTATTTTAATCATTCATTAAAAATGTTAAATTGTAATCTTCGAAATGTTTTCATTGAAAAAAAGACGGGATATTTCAGAGCCAGATAATAATAATTACTTGTTTCAGAAAGACAACTGTGATAAGAGAAACAGATTCATTACCTTCAATTTAGAAAATGTATGTGACTAAGAGTAATCTAACTAGAAGAGTATGGATCTAAAGCTTTTTTCCCCTTAATTCATAGTCCATTCCTCTGCATAGTTAAGTGAAACATTTTTCAAAAAACAAAACTGATAGATTTGCCTTTCTTTATTAGTTTTGCTTCCAATAATTATACCTCTATAACTCTTTGTCTTCAGAAATTCCTCATCACTATCTCTTAAGAAAAAACACCTCTTTTGTGGGAGTCTCTGAAGAAAAACTTTTCTCAAGGAATTTTAAAAAGTTGATTTCTGAAGTTAAGATACCGGCTAAAAAAAAAAAAGCAACAGAAAATGAGTCTTTTGTTTTTTGTTTTCATACTTAGTTTTAAAACAGATTTAAAACAAAAAATGATGTTCCTAATGTTTCTTTGAACAGAGTTAACATTAATAAAGGAAATATTTGAATATAAAATATCTGAGTGTAGACATACATTTGACACAAGAGATGGCAAAGCTGTTCCAACATGAGAGACCGTTTTTGCAAATATTACACAGAAAATGGTGATTCGTTACTACTCGAGATACTGAATCTTAAAAAATTTAGTTGTCTCTTTGCTTTCCATTTACGTGGGAGGGTTTTGACTGCATAGAGACAAGAAATGTTACCAGAAAGAAATCTGGAAACTCCCACAACGACTCTATTCCCAAAAAGAAATTTCCCATATTCTTCGTGGTCATGATACTCTCTCTTCCTCCGCTGTTAGGCAGCTTGCCCCGTGTCAGGCTCATTCCCTCAGGCGCACTTTTAGATGGTCCCTACCAGATGTAAGCTGGGAGGACTGTGCCATTTGTCTTGGAGAGTTCTAACACACAGAAAAAAGCTGATAAGCCCAACTTTGTAGTCTGTGTCAGCAGATAAATGCTTATTTTAAAATTATATTAAAAGACTAAAAGAAGTCAAATAGTGAATTTAAAAAAGGTATACATGGAGAAGAGCTCACTCTAATCGTGGACTATCTAGATAGAAAATAACCTTGTTAATAATTTAATCTTCCTTATTTAGATATAGTAAAACTGAGATCAAAGAGGTCTCTGAGAGAAATAGTTGCACTGTGCTGCCTGTGATATATGCATATTACTGTGTGGCATTCTGAGGTCACAGGTGTTATTTAACTGTAATCTAGCAAATGCTTTTTAGAGGCAGATTTTTCTCTATTTCATATACACATGAAATTAGAAATTACAGTTACCTAATCCTAATTTTGCAAAGTCTTCAGCAAATAACCACATTTTTCCTCTCATGTTTACATTATGTTAGAAACATTGGAAATTTCATTATTTCCTAGAAAGAGCAATGGAGACCGATCAAATGCAATGATTGTGGCTGGCAAAAGACAGAATGTGAGTGTCATGGATAAAATCCAGAATCTTTGATTCCCAGGCTTGTATTTAGGTCCCTGAGACTACTTGTTTTTCAATGGGTAAAATCCTCATAAATAAATAATAAGGGATTATGCAATTTTATTTCCTCTGCCAACAGAACTACTCTACTTTTTATTGACTGAGGTTACAAGGTCTAGTAAAATGGAATTAGAATCAGAAATTGGAAACTTGATCTCTTTTCTCAATCTAATGTCATGTAAACAAAATTTATTACATTCTGTCTTAGTTCCCCTTAAGTAAGCTGAGAGTAAAAGGTTATCTCCCTCTTCCTGACAAGGAAGTCAGTTAGATGAGAGAAACAGCAAGAATTTCAGACTGGAAAAGATATTAGAGAACATTACTTTAAGTCACTATTTTGGAAACATAAAGAAATGTATTAAAGTTTCAATGAGGCTAGGTTGTTTGCCTAATAAATCACTACTAAATCTCGCTCTACGAATTCTCAGTTTAAGAGCTACCTTTTCTATAGAAGAACCAAAAATTTTAAATAAAAATTATATACATTATAATATTAAGAGCAGAAACTTATTTTCACTAATTTTATCACGGTGTATATTTTCTAGCTGTCATAGATGGAATTATTTCATTTCACATAAGTATCCTAAGTATGTTGGAAATGTGATAAAAAATGTGTAATGTAGGTGTTAGCATTGCCCTCCTGAAACTGCTATGATTTCCCCCAATGCTTTATTTTCTGCAAATCTCTGCAAATACAAGTTTCTATTTTGATGTATTTTTCTTTGTTGTACTCTCTTTTCAGAAAGAACTTACTAATAGTCTTGTAAGATGAAAATCTCCTTTTCCTTTCCCCAAGAGAGAGTTCTGAAATATGAAGAATATAATACTATTGATACATTCCCAATCTTTGGTCATGGACTACAAATGAGAAACAAGCACCCCAATATTTAAAGTATAGTTGAAGTGAATTTAGTGCAATGTTGGATAAAATTAATTTGGGTAAAATTAATCTACTTGAAAAGAACAGCATTGAAGATGACATTTAATTCTGACCAGCAACTACTTAAGGAAGGTTTGGCTGTTAACTAATATTTATTTCTTACAACATTATTTCAACAATGGCAGAAAAATCAAAGTTGTTCAAGTAGAAATAGAAGAATTATTTACCCGCCTGCAGGATTTTAAATTGATGTGCACGTACCTTGGGTAAAATATGGCCGTCCACGCACAGATTGTAAAAAGATCAACACAGATGACAACGTTAGGAGTCCAAAGCAAAGAGTGCTTGAGAGGATCTTGTTCATGTTAAAAAATCTTCTGGACTAGCAAAGAAAAGGACTTTCCAGGTTAAAATGGATATTTCTATGGCTTTGGAATTCAGTACAGCTTAGTTGCAAAAGGCAAATGTGCCTCGGTTACGAATGCTCTGGATAAAGGAAAAAGAAAGAAAGAAAAGAAACCAATAAAATGCAATGCACCTTGTTCACATGATTCACTACTTGGAGAAGTGACAGGTTCGTTAGAGAGTCAATGGCAGGAAGAACCCAATCAATACATCTCATACCCGCCCATTTCACTAAAAGCAGGCGTTTCTAGGCATGCCCACACATTCAGATAGATGCACAAGGATGAAGCAAAATCTCTTGAAATAAAAAACTGTTGGATTTTCATAACTTAATGGTTTAATTTCCTGATTCCAGGATTAATTAACCTCAAATCTTATTAATACTAAAGCTGAGAGCATAGAGGGCAGGTGAAAATGGGAACAATGTCTTTCATTTGACTACTTTTGAGCTAGGTGGTAGTCTTCCTGATAGTGATGTTATTTGCAACTATCACTTTATCCTTTTTTTTTTTTTTTTTTTTTTTTTTGAGACGGAGTCTCGCTCTGTCGCCCAGGCTGGAGTGCAGTGGCGGGATCTCCGCTCACTGCAAGCTCCGCCTCCCGGGTTCCCGCCATTCTCCCGCCTCAGCCTCCCGAGTAGCTGGGACTACAGGCGCCGCCACCACGCCTGGCTAGTTTTTTGTATTTTTAGTAGAGACGGGGTTCCACCATGTTTGCCAGGATGGTCTTGATCTCCTGACCTCGTGATCCGCCCGTCTCGGCCTCCCAAAGTGCTGGGATTACAGGCGTGAGCCACCACGCCCGGCCAACTATCACTTTATTCCTAACCAACTGAATAAACTGGCGAAAACCTCAAATTTGAAATGAATCATAATGGGATCACATTACTGTCTCACTGTATTAGAAAAGGATGGCTTCATTTTGCTGCAAGCAGCACTTTTAAAAATTAAGGCTGAATTTAATTAATTCGAATCTGGCAAATGTCCCAACAGTTACTCTCTTTAATACTTGCTTTAATTTTGCTGGTTTTCCTTTTAAGTCAAAGTCTTTCGGCATATCTCCAATTTCAATTTTATGGCTCCAGGGATGCTATATTATAATGACCTCTGGTCTTGGCATTTACTTGTCCCAAAAGACTTGGGATGTATCCACTCTAAACTTGACTCCGTTCCAGTGCATACACTGCAGCACATGATGGCGTTAACTAAGGAGAATGACTAATCTTTGTACTAACTGGTTGCTTAGTAAAGTTTCTGAATGAAATCTACATTACTTCATTTGATATTTAGGCTTGTTTCTCCTTTACAGATTCATTTTTCACTATATATTTTTGTGTACCAGCCACATTAGACTACTAATGCATGAACATATCCTGCACTTTCTGCACTTCAGAGCGTTGCTGACATGGCTGCCTAGAATCCTTTATTCTACAACTGGCCATTTTACCTACTGATTTCTGAAGCTACCGATCAAATGCCATCAGAACTGTTTAGCCTTTTGGATCTTTTTTCTACTTTGTGTCATAACTTTTTTTTTCTCCTTTGGACTGCCACAACATTTTGTTTGTATATCTACTATAGTTCAAAATTCATTTCTCCTTTCATTAGTTATGTATTTGTGTGTCTGCCTCCACTATCAAATTGTAAATACTTTGAGGGCACTTACAGTCATAGTCATTTCTGTTCCTATGTGCAAGTACCATAGTGGTTTGTGGAAAAAATGAGTGAAAACATGTTTGATGTGTGACTAAGTAATAACCAAAATTTCTAGTAATTGAAAGACAAAAATATAACTCCCTTAAACTTTATATCCAGTTATAAAGCTAAATAAGCTGAAAGAATAATTGCAACACTTTGTGTCTTACTTTCTTAAGTAAGAATTCAACCATGAACAATGATGAACACAGATCCTAAAAGCTTATTCTTCCATAGCGTTTCAAAACCTCTGTCATTCAAATATACCTTGATGATATCTGTCCTTATTTATTTAATAAGTTATTTAAATTAACTTTCTAAACTCTATTTTAAAATATTATATCAAGATGGAAAATAGGAAGTCAATGTCATGTGATAGAGAAAGAATATATACATATGATGAAAAATTGTACAATTACAAGTCATATACATAAAAAATAAGATATAAAATAATAAATCTAATCTATAATTTAAAATAAAAACCTGAAAATAGGTTTTGCAATGAAATTGGAAATTTAGATATGCACTGTATTAAAGACATATTCAACTTTTATTGCCTTAATTTATACTTAACTAAAAAATTAAGTATAAATAAGATTATTCCACTTTTTAAAAAGCATTGATGTAAACTGCATGAGGAAATCCAATTCTCATGGGTAAGAAGTTTTCTTGAAAGTGGAAAAATAATTTAACTGTCTTTTGATAAGGTAGAATACTGATTATTCATTTCTTTTCCTTCTTTCTTTCTTTTTTTCTTTCTTTTTTTTTTTTTTTTTTTTTTTTTTTTTGAGATAGAGTCTCTCTATCACCCAGGCTGGAGCGCAGTGGCCTGATCTTGGTTCACTGCAGCCTCCACCTCCCAGGTCCAATTGATTCCCTGCCTCAGCCTCTTGAGTAGCTGGGATTACACACCACCACCCCTGGTTAATTTTTGTGTTTTTAGTAGAGATAGGGTTTCACCATGTTGGTCAGGCTGGTCTCAAACTCCTGACCTCATGATCTGCCCACCTCAGCCTCCCAAAGAGCTGGGATTACAGGTGTAAGCCACTGCACCTGGCCCCAAAATGAATAATCAGGGCCAGGTACAGTGGCTCACACTAATCCCAACTCCTTGGGAGGCTGAGGTGGGCAGATCACAAAGCCAGGAGTTCATATTTATAATTTTGTTTCACATCTTTTTTCCACAAAGTCTTGTTTTAAGAAATCTGATATAATTTCCAAAATATTTTTCTGCCATATTTTAGGTAATATTGGCAAAGTGATGAAAACTAAGTCCCTAGCTGTCCTTCTGTAATGAAGGAGATATAAAGACTTTCCCAGACAAGCAAAAGCTGAAGGAATTCATCACCACCACACCAGTCTTACAAGAAATGCTAAAGGGAGCTCTTTGTGCTGAAAGAACTGAGTGCTAATTAGTAACATGAGAGCAGGAATGTATAAAACTCACTGGTAGAAGTAAGTACACAGTCAACTGCAGATACTCTAATACTGTCATGGTGGTATATAAATCACTGATATCTTTAGTACAAAAGTTAAAAGACAACACTGTTAAAAATAGTGCTTTAGATGTATAAGCTACAATAATTTGCTAAGGAATACACAATATAAAGTGATGTAAATTATGACATCAAAAACAAAATGTGAGGAGGAAAAGTAAAAGTGTAGAGTTCTTTTACATGGTCAATATTAAGTTGCTATCTGCTTAGGATAGTATGTTATAATAAGATGCTTTATTTTAGCTTCATGGTAAGCACAAAGCAAAAACCTATAGTAGATATCAAAAGACAGAAAAATATGGAATCAAAGCATACCACTAGAGATAAATTTTAATCACAAACGAAGACAGCAAGAGAAGAAGAAGCAAGAAAGGATATACAAAACAACCAAAAAACAATTAACAAAATAGTAGTAGTAATTTTTTACCTATAATTACTTTGAATATAAGTGTATTAAATTCTCCAATCAAAAGACATAGATGAATAAAGACCATACCCAACTATATGCTGTCTACAAGAGACTCATTTCACTTTTAAAAATATATATAAGTTGAAAGTGGGCCAGGCTTGGTGGCTCATGCCTGTAATCTCAGCACTTTGGTAGGCCGAGGTAAGTGAATCACAAGGACAGGAGATCAAGACCATCCTGGCCAACATGGTGAAACCCTGTCTCTACTAAAAATACAAAAATTAGCTGGGCATAGTGGTGCATGCCTGTAGTCCCAGTTACTTGGGAGGCTGAGGCAGGGGAATCGATTGAACCCAGGAGGCAGAGATTGCAGTGAACCGAACCCATGCCACTGCACACCAGCCTGATGACAGAGTGAGACTCCATCTAAAAAAAAGAAAGAAAAGAGAAAAAAAGTAAAAGGATGGAAAAAGATATTCCATGCAAATGAATAACAAAATAAATGGGATAGTTAAGCTTACATCAGGTAAAATAGACTTTAAGACAAAAACTGCAAAATGAGACAAAAGAAGGTCATTATGTAATGATAAAGGGGTCAATTCATCAAAAGGATATAATAATGTTAAATATGTCTATACCAAATATTAGAGCAGCTAATTATGTAAAGCAAATATTAATAGATCTGAAGAGAGAGATCAGCTGTAATACAATAATAGTAGGTGATTTCAATACCCCATTTTCAACAATGGACAGATCATACAGACAGAAAATCAATAGGGAAGCATGAGACTTAAATGAAACTTTAAACCAAATGAATCTAACAAACATATACAGGACATTTCATCCAACACCAGAATACGCATTCTTCTCAGGTGCGTACCAAATATTCTCCAGGATAGGTCATGTATTAGACCACAAACAATTAACAAATTTAAGAAGAATGAAGTCATATCTCATATCTTCTCCAACCACAATGGTATGACACTAGAAATAAATAATAAGGAATTTCAGAAAATTCACAAATACATGGAAATTAAACAATATGTTTTCTAAACAGCTAATAGACCAAAGTAGAAATTAAAAGGGAAATATAAGAATATCTGGAGACAAATGAAAATGGACACACGATGTACCAAAATTTATGGGACACAGCAAAAGTAGTTGTAAGGGGCAAGTCTGTACCAATAAATGCCTATATTTAAAAAAAGAAAATATCCCAAATAAACATCTATTACATCTCAAGAAACTAGAAAAACAAATCAAATACAAACTAAGCCCAAAGTTCGTGAGAGGAAGGAAATAATAAAGATCAGAACAAAAATAAATGAAATAGAGACTAGAAGAACAATAGAAAAAAGCAAAGTAAATAGGACTTGTTTTTTGAAAAGATAAGAAAAATCCACAAAATGTTAGCTTGACTAAGAAAAAAAGTGAGAAGACAAATAAAATCAGGAAGAATGTAATAGAAAAAAATTATAATTGACACCACAGAAATGCAATTGATCATGAGACCACTACAAGCAACTGTATGTCAACAAATTGAATAACTTCAAAAAATGGATAAATTCCTAATTTCAAACAACTGCCAAGCCTGAATCATGAGGAAATAGAAAATCTGCACAGACTAATAATGAGCAAAGAGATTGGATTGGTAATTAAAAGCCTCCCATCAAAGAAAAGCCCAGAAAAAATCTGATGGCTTCACTGCTGAATTCAACCAAACATTTAAATAACTAATACAAATCATTGTGACACTCCTCCAAAAAATTTAAGAAGAAATAATACTTCCAAACTTATGAGGCCAGGATTACTCTGATACCAAAGCCAGATGAAGACACTACAAGAAAAGAAAGCTACAAGCCAATATCCCTTACAAACATTGACACAAAAATCTTCAGCAAAATACTAACAAACCAAGATCAACAACACGTTAACAGGATCATTCACTATGATCAAGTGTGATTTAGCCTAGGGATACAAGGATGTTTTACATACACAAATGAATAGATATGATCTACTGAATTAATCGAATGAAGAACAAAACTATATGATAATTTCAACAGATGCAGAAGAAACATGATAAAATGCATACCCTTTCATGATAAAAAACTCTCAACATGTTAAGTATAGAATGAATGTACCTAGGCACAATAAAGCCCATATGTGAAAAACCCATAGCTAACATTATATTCAAAGGTAAAAATTTGAAACCTTTCCTTCTAGGATAAGGTTTCATACAAAATAAGTATGCCCACTCTCACCATTACTATGCAACGTTGTACTCAAGTCCTAGCCAAAACAATCAGAAAAAAAGAAAGAAAGAAAAGGTGGCCAAAACAATCAGAAAAAAAGAAAGAAAGGAAAGGCATCCATATAAGAAACGAAGAAGTTAGATTGTCCCTGTTGCAGATGGCATAATCATGTATGTAGAAAACCCTAAAGATTCCACCCAGTAATTTAGAAATACTATATGAGTTCACTAACGTTGCAGGATACAAAATCTACATTCAAAAATCACTGGCCTCTATATATACTAACAATGACCTATCCAAAAATGAAATCAAGAATGTCATTTGCAATGGATATCCCCTCCCAAAATTATTAGGAATACATTTATCAAATAAGGTAAAAGACCTGCATAGTGAAAACAATAAAACATTGATGAAAGACCCAAACAAATGGAAAGATAGGCTGGGCTTTCATGAATTGGAAGAATTAATGTTGTTAAAATGTACATACTGCCAAAAGTGATATATAGCTTCACTGCAATCTCTCTTAAAATTCCAATAACAATTTTTTACAGAAATAGAAATAAAAGCAATCCTAAAATTTGTATGGAACTACAGAAGGCCCCAAATAGTCAAAGCAATTTGGAGCAAAAAATTGCTGGAGGCATCACTGTATACTACATTACTGCAATATACTACAATACTATCATTATCAAAGCAGCATGCCACTGGCATAAAAACAGATAAATAGACAAATGGAATACTATATAAATCCCGGAAATAAATCCCATTTAAGATCAATTGATTTTCAACAAAGATGCCAAGAACACACCACAGGGAAAGGACAGTCTTTTCAATAAGTGGTGTCAAAAAAACTGAATATTCACATTCAGAAGAATAGAAGTAGACCCTTATTCCACATGATATGCAAAAATCAGCTCAAAGTAGATTAAAGACTTAAGGCCTGATACCGTAAAGCTACTGCAAAATAACTACTTTTTTCCATTTCTGTACAAAAGTATATTGGAATTTTAAGAGAGTTGCATTGAAGCTCTATATCACTATTTACTACCTTATCCCACACTATATGCAAAAATCAACTCCAAGTAGATTAAAGACTTGAGACTGGATACTATAAAACTACTGTAAAAAAACACAGCTGAAAAGCTTCATGACATTGATTTGAGCAATGATGTTTTGAGATATGATTCCAAAGCACCAACAACAAAAGCAAAAACAGACAAACAAGGTTACATCAAACTAAGCAGTTTTTGCAGAGGAGTTAGTATCCAAAATATCTAAGAAACTCAAACAAATCAATATCAAGAAAACAGCCCAGCTTTAAAACTAGAAAAAAGACCTTGTGGAGGGTCCTCAAAAAATTAAAAATAGAACTACCAGATGATCCAGTAATCCCACTACTGTTTATATATCTAAAAGAAATGAAATTAATGTGTTCGGTGCACTACCATATTCATTGTGGCATTATTCCCAATGGTCATGAGACTGAATCAAGCTATGTTTATCATGGGATGAAAACATAAAGAAAATGTGGTATATATGTACAATGGAAATGTCTTCAGTCGTTTAAAAGAAGCAAATACTCTCATTTGTGAAAAAACATATAAACTTGAAGAATATTATGTTCAATAAAATAAGACAGGCACAGAAAGACAAATATTTATATTTGTCATAATTTCACTTTTATGTGGAATCTAAGAAAATGTGAACTATTAGAAGCAGAGAGGAGAATGGTAGTTACCAGGAGCTTGGGTTGTGGGGAAGGGAGAATGTGAAAGAGATGTTTAAAGATACAAAATATCTGTTAGATAGCAGGAGTAAGTTTCAGAAATCTACTGTACAGCCTAGTGACTCTCATTAATAGCAATGTATTTTGTTGTTGAAAATCACTGAAGCAGTAAATTTTAAGTGTTCTCACCACACGAAAATGTATATGAGGGAATCATATGCTAATTTCCTCAATTTAGTCATAACATAATGTATACATACTTCAGTACATCTTGTTGCACACAATAGATGTATAGAATTTTGTCAAATTTTTAATGAATTGATATTTAAAAACAGAAATAGACAAAGAAGTCCCTTTCCATGCCCATTTCCATCCACTTTGGGGGAAAGCCTGCAAAGACCTTTGGTTAAATCTTTTCTCTCTCTCTCTCCTTAATAAAATACTAAATTCTTGTCATGAGTGCAAAACCAAATCATTCAAATAAAAGAAGACGTTTACTATTGATTGTATTGAATGGATAAATGAAGTTAGAATATTTGTTTGGGGAGTTCTTGTTATACACATTTATAGTATATAGCAATATTATTGTTGCAATTTATTGAGCAATCATCACATGCCAGGCCCTGTACTAAGCACCTCACAAATGGTACCTCATTTAATTTCCATAGCAATCCATCAACAGTTGTACAACAATTATAATTTTTCACATTTTACAGTAAAAGAAGACAGTTTTGGAACCAAAAGTGAAACCCAGATCTATCCAACGCAGAGCTACATGCTTAACCCACATGATCTCTTGCCCACATATCACAATTGGGGAAAAACAGAGATGGAAAATGATTGGTCCAATAACAGAGACCCCAGTTTAAAGAAAACTTAGAAACATTTTAACTTTGTATTTTCAATAGCAATACTTCAATAACTTAGTCTATATATCAATTACAAGATGTAAATGGCATTTCCGTTTTGTCAATGAAGACATCATCAAGTTATAATTTACAGGGAACAGATAGCTTTAAGATTCACTTGCATCTGACTATTTCTCATGATGAGTGAAAAGAAAAGCACAGATAAGTGTTAGTATGGTGACTCAAACTAATTTGAATAATTACTTTCAGACTCTAGTAAGCTCTCGGTCTTACTACTTCTTTTGTAGTAAGAAAATTGAAAAATTTTATTTTTACTTCTCTCTGATTATTAATTCTTGGTAGAATTCCTTACATGTAGTTAAATGAAAGAAAAGGCGGGGGAAGGAAGGAAGCAAAAGTAGAGTTTCTGACATCCTAACAAGACAGTGCTTGGAGTTCTTTTTTTCGTTTAAAAGTGTTAACAGTGGCCTGAATTTGTTGAAATAAAGTAGAAACATCTGTTCAAATATTTGGCCTTTTATAAAAATTGAGTCTTTTTATTGTTAAGTTGTAAGAGTACATTGTATTCTGGATTCTAGTTCCTCATCATATACATAATTTGAAAACATTTTTTCACAATCTGAGGGTAGTTTCACTTTCTTGATCATGTCCTTTGAAGAACAAAGGGTTTTATTTGAAAAAAGTCCAATGTATCTATTTTTTCTTGTGTTTCTTGTTTTTGAGTACCATGTCTAAGAAACTATTACCTACTTCAAAGTCACAAAGATTTATGACTATATTATTCTCTAAGAGTTCTATAGTGAAACTCTAAAATTTAGTCTTTGATCTACTTTTTTGTTTGTTTGTTTGTTTGTTTTGTTTTGTTTTTTTGAGACAGAGTCTTGCTGTGTCACCCAGGCTGGAGTGCAGTGGCGACACCTCGGCTCACTGCAAGCTCTGCGTCCTGGGTTCATGCCATTATCCTGCCTCAGCCTGCTGAGCAGCTGGGACTACAGGTGCCTGCCACCACACATAGCCAATTTTTTGTATTTTTAATAAAGATGAGGTTTCACCATGTGCACCAGGATGATCTCGATCTCCTGACCTCATGATCCGTCCACCTTGGCCTCCCAAAGTGCTGGCATTACAGGCGTGAGCCACCATGCCCGGCCTGATCTACTTTGAGTAAAGTTTTATATATGGTATGAGGCTGGGTTTCACCTTTATTTATTTATTATTTTCGCTTGTGGATATCTAGTTGTCTCACCACATTTGCTTAGAAGATAATTACCTCCCCCATGAATGGTCTTGGTATCTTGTCATAGATGTACGATTTTATTTCTGAACTATAAATTTTATTCCATTGACCAATTTGTCCATTCTTATACAAGTAAAATATTGTTTATTAATGTAGTTTTGTAGTAAGCCTTGAAATTGGAAAGTGTGAAACTTCTAATGGTCTTTTGTGAAAAGCTGTTTTGATTTCTCTGTATCCCTTGCATTTCCATATACATTGTAGGATCAGCTTGTCAATTTCTGCAAAAAAAAAAAAAAAAAAAAAAAAAAAAGAGGTTGCGGGGGGAAGCTAGGATTTTGATAGAAGTTGCACTAAATTTGTGAATTAATTTGGAGAAGTATTCCATCTTAAAAATATTATGCCTGGATCTGTGAACACAGAATATCTTTATAATTAATTAGGTCTTAAATTTCTTTCAATGTTGTTTTGTAATTTTCAGTGAACGAGTCTTATGCTTCTTTGGTTCAATTTACTCCTAAATGTTTTATCTTTTTTATGCTGTTTCAAGTGAAATTACTTTCTTAATTTTATTTTTGCATTGTTCTTTGCTAGGACATGAAAGTATAATTGATTTTTGCATAATGATCTTGTATTTTGCAATCTTGCTGAATCATTTTATTAGCTCTGTTTTATTTATTTGTTCATAGATTCCTTAGGATTTTGTACATAGAAGATCGTGTCAACAAATAGAGACAGTTTTACTCTTTCCTTTTCGATTTGGGTATCTTATATTTCCTTTTCCTACCTAATTGTCCTGACTAGAACCTCCAGTACAGTGTTTAATAAAAGTGGTGAAAGTGGACCTTTTTGTCTTTTTCTTGAGCTTAGAGGGTAAAGCTTTCAACTTTTACTGTTAAGGATGATGTTAGTTCTGGATTTTTTTGTAACTGCCCTTTACCAGATTGAGGAAGTTCCCTGCAATTTCTAGTTTGTTGAGTGTTTTCATTATGAAACGGTATTACATTTTGTCAAATGCCTTTTCCTCTCTATTGAGATGACTATAGAATAAAATTCTCCTGGGAGGCAGAAGTTGTGGTGAGCAGAGATCGCACCACTGCACTGCAACCTGGGCAACAGGGAAAGACTTTGTCTCAAAAAAAAAGAAAAAAAAAAAAAAAAACAGAATAAAATTCTCATCCTTTATTCTGTTAATATGGTATATAACATTGATTAATTTTGTTTGTTAAATAAACCTTGTATTTCTGGGATAAATCTTATTTGGTGATGTTGTGTGTTACTTTTTATATGTTGCTGGACTGTTTACTAGTATTTTATTAGGAATTTTTGCATCTATATTTATAAGAGATGTTCTGTAGTTTTATTTTATATGTCACTGTCCAGTTTTGATATCAGTGTAATACTGGCCTTGTAGAACGAATTGAAAATGGTCTCTTCTAAGTTTTTGAAGAGTTTGTAAAGGATTGGTGTTAATACTTCTTTCAACATTTGGTAGAATTCAATAGTGAATTCATCTGTAGTTTTTCTGTGGGAAGTTATCTTGAAATACTGATTCAACCTTTTTACTTCTATAGATCAATTCTATTTCTTCTTAATTTGGTTTTGCTAATTTGTGTCCTTCTAGGAATTTATCCATTCCATATAGATTTCTAATTGTTGGCATTCAATTATTCATAATATTCCTTTATAACTATTTTGTCTCTGTAAAGTTGGCAGTAATATCCCCAAACTTGAAATTTGACTATATTTTTTAAATCTCTAAATATTCTGTCTCATCTTTATTAAGAAGAGCCATGAGATATACAGACATTTCATCCAGAAGGGGCTTTGATCTAGTGCGTGAGCATGGCAGCAGGAATTTTCAAACACAAACATGCTGTAATGTGGAAGTTTGGTCTATTTTCAAGTAGTATCTTCAATAGTGGTTGAAAACATGGGAGATGCCTAAGTAGAAGTGAGGGCCTGGCACAGTGGCTCATGCCTGTAACCTCAGCACTTTGGGAGTCCGAGGCAGGAGGATCTCCTGAGGTCAGGAGTTCAAGACCAGCCTGACCAACATGGAGAAACCCTGTCTCTACTAAAAATACAAAATTAGTCAGGCGTGGTGGTGCACACCTGTAATCCCAGCTACTCGGGAGGGTGAGGCAGGAGAATTGCTTGAACCTGGGAGGCAGAGGTTGCAGTGAGCTGAGACTGCACCATTGCACTCCAGTCTGGGCAACTAGAGCAAAACCCCGTCTCAAAAATAAATAAATAAAACAAGTGAGTAGGGGATTTTGGTCCAGCCTGAGGATTTCAAGTCAAGGACTAGACATACCGTTCTATACTTGTATCACATGATGCAAAATAAAACATTATTTAGAATCATTACTTAAGGGGAACCCACTGAGCAAGGATTCATCTGAAATATAAAGGCCCTGGTAATAGGAAGAAAGCAAAAACTGGATTCAAGCTCCAGGGTATATTAGAAGGTGCAAATTTAAATTAGCAGTGCCTTTGTAAGGAAAAAAAATTATCTAAGCCTAAGCATGTTGTAAGCAGCAGGAAACCAGACTCTCAGAATTAAGACCAGAAAAAAACTGTCAAGAAAATGATTTGTGACTCCATTTAAAGGATGGACTCCTTGGCCAACAGGAGCTATGAGCTGTGATAAATGTCCATGTTCTCACCTTCTTTCTTCAGCTTCCAGGGTGATGGTAATTCTAAAAAAGTTCCATCCTATCAAGGATCAGGGTCTCAATATGTATTCTTCCAATCTTCTCAGGAGATTTTATATTATCAATTCCTTTTATAGCTTACGTCTTTAATCTCTCTTTCTACATAATTTTCCCAACTATCATTAAGAAAAAAAAAAAAAAACTTGGCCATTACCCAAGTGTGTTGGCGGGCGCCTGTGGTCCCAGCTACTCAGGAGGCTGAGGCATGAGAGTTGCTTGAACCCGGGAGATGGAGCTTGCAGTGAGCTGAGATCACGCCACTGCCCTCCAGCCTGGGTGACAGAGTAAGACTCCATCTTAAAAAACAACAACAACAAACCTTTTGTCTCCCATCTTAAAAGGAAACAAAACACCAAATAAATTTTATTAGGACACTCATAATCTTCTACCTACTATGTCTAGTCTTTCCATCCCGTTCAGGCCAAACTTCCTAAAATAATTTTCTGCCTCTAATACTTTCCACATATTTACTCTTCAACCCATTTGAATCTCACTTTCACCTTTCCCTTCACTGAAATACTAAAATAGCCTTTTCTAAAAATCTTATTGCTGCTAAATTAAATAAGCACTTATCTGTCCTCATTTTCCAGGGTATCTTTGTAGTGTCTCCATTGCTGACAACAACCTGCTCTTTGCAGAACTCCCTATTTTTCTTGTTTTCTCCTACTTTGCTGGTTATTCTTCTTCAGTTTCTTTTACCATTTCCTCTTTCTCTGACCTTTAAAAGAAGAACTTTCTCAGGGTTTGATTCTAGATTTTCTTTTATTATCGTGCTTCAATATATTCCTAGTAGATACATGTGTTTAATCATCTTCTACATGTCAGTGACTCCAAAAGTTATACCTCTCTCCCCACCTCTTTAGTACCACACCTGTGCATCCAAAGACACTTTCCCATGTGGCTTTCTGATAAGCTTCTCAACCATGTCACAAACTGAACTACTCATTTTTACCCTAATATATCATTTATTTTTCAGTATTCACTATCTTAGAAAATGGCATGACCATTTACCCAGTAATTCATTCAAGAAACTCTTTCTTCTCTGTTGCCTCTTCTTTTCCAATCAATCACAAAGTCGTCAATTAAGTCTCTTATATATTTCTCAAACTTTTCACTCCTTCTATTTTACCAGCTCCCTAGATTAAGAAAGTATCATCTTAAACACCTGCACTGCTGAAATATCCTCAATAAGAAGTCTTCTCATATTCATTGTTTCTCCCCTTCATTCTCCAAAAAGCTGTTAGAGTAATCTTTTGGAAATGCAATGATCAGTCTGTAATACTACCATTTAAAATCCTTCAACTGTTTTCCATTACCCATAGAATAAATATTGTGAGTCATAACATGATCTAGAAAGTCCTACATTACCTGCCTTCACCTACCTCTCAATCTCATCTAGATCTGTCTTCCCCTTTTCATAATTCAACCACAAATACCCTTCTTTCAGTTCTTCAAAAATGTCAAGCAACTTTCTGCCACAAGGACTTTGCACCTGCAGGGAGGCATACTCCCTTTCCCCAACTTAAACACACACATACACACATACTCCATTTTAAGCCTCAATTAAAGTTGTTGCTTCCTCAACAAAATCTCCCCTGATTTCTCCAGATTAAGCGGGTCATCCTGTCAGAGCCTTTCACTCCACTGTGTACATTTCCTGAACAGCTCACATCTCAACCGTAAATCAATTACTCTGTTTTTGTACAGTGTCTCTCTCCATTACACTATAAGCTCCAATATGCCACTGTGTATATTTACCTTGTTCATGATTGTGAACATATGGTTACTATCTCCAGTAACCACAATTCCTGGTCCATAATTGCTTGCCCAGAAATATCTAAAAACTAAACAAATGAATAAAGAAATAGAGTAAGAGAACACTTGTGGTTCTGTTTGTGCTTCCATGTCTCTCCTTATCAAACTATTTCAAACCCCACCTGCTGGAGGGAAGTCTCCTGACTATTTTACACACAAAAGAGGTCTTTCTTAAGAAAAGCGGGAGGATGAGTGTCTCCAAAATTAGGCAGGGCTGGGAATTTCAAATCCAGAATCTCATTGCCTAGAGGAAAAGATAGCAAGAGAAATCGACGGCTGGCATATTTAGCTGTTTTTCTCCTAAATGGAGGAAATAACTGGCGTTGAGCAAGAGAGGTAGAGAGGAATCAAACATGACTGTGATTATTTGATAGTCAAATTAACTAAAAATAGATGAACACCTCAATGCATTCATAGAACAGGCAATAAACTGTAATGATGCTTACTGCGCTTGGGAAACAATGTCAGTATCTGTGAGAAAGAACTGGAAAAAAAAAAAAAAACAACCTTTTCTTTAAATGAGAATAACTTCAAATGAAGAGCCTTCCTCTAACTTCTGTGCCTTCTCTCCTTATATGTGCCTTTTGGATTTGGACTGTGGATTATCCTAAAAGTTTTGTCCCTGAGAGGTATGCGACTCACAGAGTAATATTAATACTTCTGTCCTTGGCCACTTTCCAAACTTTATTCTTATTAGGAACTAATTTCTTGAGTCTCATCTGCTCTTCTCTCACTTCAGCTTTTTCTTTTCTTTGACCCTGATAGCTGGTTCAGACCTTGCCTCACTGTGCAGTGGAGAGAGGAGAATGCTTTCAAGAGACCATTTCTTTGTTCAAACAATTCCCCTTGTCTAGAAGATCTTTATACTTCATTTAGCCTACCTGGAAAACCCATTATTTTAAAAATCTGAGATCCAAGGTCATATTTTCCAATAAATAATTCCTTGATCCTCTTTTTGGGACAACATTGATTACCTCTTCTTTCATATTCTTATAGCTTAATATAACGTGTTATTTTACCTGTTGCAATATATTTGTTAGTAATTAAGTCAAAGTCTGGGTCTCCCTCTAAATTCTGGGTGGCTTGAGGACAAGGATAGTAATTCCTCATTTTTCATTGCACTACATAACTTCTAGCCTGTGGTGGGGATTAAAGGAGAAAATAGATAATAAAATATTTAGCACAGCACCTGGCACATAGTGTTAGTTAAAGTGCATAATTATTTTATCATTATCCTAATTTAATCTGTTTACTAAGCAAATTAATTTTTTAAAAACCTTATTTATTGTCATAATGCACCTAAATCAATGTTTACCTTGTCATTCAACAGGTTAAGTGTTCTTGGTTACCTACTTTAGAAAATAAATAACACTTTCTACTTCTATCATATAGCATTGAGAATTCCATGCACTGGACTTCTGTCTGTAACATGCAAGATATTTAGGCTAATTACATCTGAGATCCTTTCCCTTTGAACACTCTGTGCAATATTCTGATGAACCCTTTCTTATCATCCACTGTTCTCTAGTTGTAGCGTATATATTCATTTTTTTACTTTTTAGGGAAAAAAGGTAAGTCAAGATTCTTATACATTCAACACCCAAGGTAGTACCTAGCACAGTCATAGACCCACAATAGCCTTGTGAAAAACGTATACATCGAATTCCAAAAAAAAGTCACTGCTTTAACTTGGAGACACAGTTTGGATTTTTGCCCCCACCCAAATTTTATGTCAAATTGTAATCCTCAATACCGGAAGTGGTTTCTGGTGGGAGGTGTTTGGATCATGGGGGTGGATTTCCCACTTGCTGTTCTCATGATAGCGAGTGAGTTCTCATGAGACCTGGTTGTTTATAAATGTGTGGCACCTCACCACTCTCTCTTTCTCCTGTTCTGGCCATGTAGGATGTGCCTGCTTTCCCTTTGCCTTCAGGAATGAGTGTAAGTTTCCTGAGGCCTCCCCAGAGCCATTATGCTTTCTGTAAAGCCTGCAGAACTGTGAGTCAGTTAAACCTCGTTGCTTTATAAATTACCCAGTCTCAGGTATTTCTTTATAGCAGTGTGAGAATGGACTAATACAGAAAATCAGTACCAAGGAGTGGAACTGGGTAACAAGAAGAGGTTGGAAGAGTGTGGAGGACTCAGAAGAAGATGTGAAGATGAGGGAAAACTTGGCACTTCCTAGAGACTTGTTGAATGGTAATAACCAAAATCTTGATAATGATATCAATAGTGAAGTCCAGGATGGGGTGGGGTCTCAGATGGAAATAAGGAACTTATTTGGAACTGGAGCAAAGGTTACTTTTGTTATTTGTTAACAAAGAGGTTGGATGCATTATGCCCCTGTTCTAGGGATCTGTGGAACTTTGAAATTGAGAGTGATGATTTAGGGTGGCAGAAATTTCTAAGCAGTAAATCATCCAAGATGTAGCCCAGTTGCTTCTAACAACAACATATGCTCATATGCACAAGCAAAGAAATGATCTGAAGTTTGAACTTACTTTTGATTTTTTTTTTTTTTTTTGAGGCGGAGTCTCACTCTGTCGCCCAGGCTGGAGTGCAGTGGCACGATCTTGGCTCAGTGCAAGCTCCGCCTCCCGGGTTCGCACCATTCTCCTGCCTCAGCCTCCCGAGTAGCTGGGACTACAGGCGCCCGCCACCGCGCTCGGCTAATTTTTTTGTATTTTTAGTACAGATAGGGTTTCACCGTGTTAGCCAGGATGGTCTTGATCTCCTGACTTCGTGATCCGCCCACCTCGGCCTCCCAAAGTACTGGGATTACAGGCTTGAGCCACCGCGCCTGGCGGAACTTACTTTTTTTTTTTTTTTTTTTTTTTGAGGCGGAGTCTGGCTCTGTCGCCCAGGCTGGAGTGCAGTGGCCGGATCTCAGCTCACTGCAAGCTCCGCCTCCCGGGTTTACGCCGTTCTCCCGCCTCAGCCTCCGGAGTAGCTGGGACTACAGGCGCCGCCACCTCACCCGGCTAGTTTTTTGTATTTCTTAGTAGAGATGGGGTTTCACAGTGTTAGCCAGGATGGTCTCGATCTCCTGACCTCGTGATCCGCCCGTCTCGGCCTCCCAAAGTGCTGGGATTACAGGCTTGAGCCACCGCGCCCAGCCGGAACTTACTTTTTAAAGGGAAGCAGAGCATAAAATTTGGACAATTTGCAGCCCAGCCATATAGTAGAAAAGAATACTGTATTTTCTGGGTAGAATTTCAAGGCAGCTACAGAAATTTGCATAAATAAAAGGTAGGCAAATGCCAACAGCCAAGAGAGTGAGAAAAAGGCCTCCTAGGCATTTTAGAGACCTTTAGGGGCAGTCCCTCCCATCATATGCCCAGAGGCCTAGGACAGAAGGATGGTTTTGTGGACCAGGGCAAGGGCCCCAATGCCCTGTGCAGTCTCAGGAAACTGCTCTTCACAGCTCAGTTGCTCTAGCTCCAGCCACATCTAAAACAGCCCAGGTAAAGCTCAGGCTGCTGCTTCAGGGGGTGCAAGCCATAAGCCTTGGCAGCTTCCACGTGGTGTTAAGCCTATGGGTGCACAGAGTGCAAGAGCTGGGGCTTGAGAGCCTCCACCTAGATTTTAGAGGATGTATGGAAAAGCCTGGATGTCCAGGCAAAAGCCTGCTGCAGTAGCAGAGCCCTCTTGGAGAATCTCTATCTACTAAGGCAATGCAGAGGGAAAATGTGGGGGTAGAGCCCCCACACAGAGTCCCCACTGGGGTATTGCCTAACGGAGCTGGGAGAAGAAGGCCACCATCCTCCAAACACCAGAATTGTAGATACACCAACAATTCGTGCCCTGCACCTGGAAGGGCCACAGTAAATCAACACCAGCCCTTGGGAGCAGCCACCGGGGCTGAACCCTGCAAAGTCACAGAGATAGAGCTGCCCAAGGCCTTGGGAATTCACCCCTTGCATCAGTGTGTCCTGGATGGGAGACATGGAGTCAAAGGAGATTATTTTGGAGCTTTAAGATTTAATGACTGCCCTATTGGGTTTCGGACTTGCATGGTGCCTGCAGCCCCTTTCTTTTCTTTTTTTAAAAAATTTATTTTTTTATTTATTTTTATTTTTTATTTTTTATTTTTTGAGACGGAGTTTTCACTCTTTCGCCCAGGCTGGAGTGCAGTAGTGCAATCTCAGCACACTGCAAACTCTGCCTCCCGGTTTCAAGTGATTCTCCTGGCTCAGCCTCCCAGGTGGCTGGGATTACAGGCGCCCACCACCATGCCTGGCTAATTTTTGTATTTTTAGTAGAGACAGGGTTTCACCATATTGGCCAGACTGGTCTTGAACTCCTGACCTCATGATCCGCCTACCTCAGCCTCCCAAAGTGCTGGGATTATAGGCGTGAGCCACCGTGCCTGTCCTATAGTCCTTTTCTTTTGGCCAATTTATCCCTTTTGGAATGGGAGTATTTACCCGAGGCCAGTAAATCCATTGTATCTTGGAAATAACTAACTTGTTTTTAGTTTTACAGGCTCATAGGCAGAAGGCACTAGCTTTGTCTCAGATGAGACTTTGGACTAACTTTTGAGTGAATATTGGAATGAGTTAAGACTTGGGGGACTGTTGAGAAGGGATGGTTGTATTTTGCAATGTGAGAAGGATGTGACACTTGGGAGGAGTCAGAGGCAGAATGACATGGTTTGGATCTGTGCCGTCACCCAAATCTCATGTCAAATTGTAATCTCCAGTGTTGACGGTGGAGCCTGGTGGGAGGTGATTGGATCATGGAGGTAGAATTCCCCCTTTGAGGCTGTTCTCATGATGGTGTTCTCATGAGATCTGGTTGTTTAAAGTGTGCGGTAGCTGCCCCCTCTCTCTCTTGCTCCTGCTCTGGCCGCGTTAAGATGTGCCTGCTTTCTGTTTGCCTTCAGGTGTAATTGTAAGATTTCCGAGGCCTCCCCAGAAGCTCTATGTTTTCTTTACAATCTGCAAAACCATACACTAATTAAACCTCTTTTTAAACTAAATTACTCATTCCCAGGTATTTCTTTATAGCAGCTTGAGAAAAAACTAATATACTTGGTATGGTTACTCTTTGTCCTCTATAAATCTATTTTTGTGTGCATTCCATTTTATCACTTTTTCTTCTTTTATTTGTAAAAGTGACTTACTGCCCTAACCAAAATACGTCACCTTCCTTTTCCTGCCTAACCCAGCCTGTTCCTCTTTAGGTGGATTTCAGCTGTCTTTCTGGGTGGTGAAACAGACTCCAGAATCTGCATAAGCTTTAGTGAAATCGGAAAAGATTTGTCTCATTCTAGCTGGTGGCCTAAAGATTTGAATGGAAAACAATACAGTAGTTCAGCCATCCCTGGCTTTGTAAAATGCCACTTTGCTCAGTCTTCGTTGAGTCATAATGCTACTACCTTTTCTTCCACAAGTTTCACCGTGTTTCTCACCACAAGGGTGTTGAACGTTTCACTGTGAAGATTCTTCAGTGTTATCAAAACATTGAGTATAGATGAAGTTAGATACTGAACAATCTGAATTTGTTTTATTAACTAAATTTTTGGTAATATTAATACATCTATGGAACCCCTATTCAAAGAGCAGTGCTCTAGAAAGATGTCATTATCAAAATGAGATTTCTTCCTCTGACAGAATCTGTTAGATGGAGTCAATATCTATGGAGTTTTTATCCTGCTTGTGTCAGAGGCATTTGGAACAGAGTGACATCATTTGAATAGGGGCTGGGTAAAACTAGGCTGAGATCTGCTGGGCTGGATTCCCAGCGGGTTAGGCATTCTTAGTCACAGGATGAGATAGAAGGTCAGCACAAGATGCAGGTCATGTAGACACTGACCTGACAAAACAAGATGCAACTGAAAAGCCGGTCAAAACCCACCAAATTCAAGACGGTGATGAAAGTCACCTCCAGCCATCCTCACTGCCCATTGTAAGCTAATTGTAACGTATTAGCATACTAAAAGACACTCCACCAGCACTATGACAGTTTACAAATGCCATGGCAACATCTGAAAGTTACCCTACATAGTCTCGAAGGAGGAGAAACTCTTGGTTCCTCGAATTTTCCACCCCTTTCCCAGGAAACTCATGAAAAATCCACCCCTTGTTTAGCATATAATTAAGAAATAACCGTCAGCATAGCCCACCAGCGGCCCTCAGGGCTGCTCAGCCTATGGAGTAGCCATCCTTTTATTCCTTTATTTTCTTAACAAACTTGCTTTCACTTTGCTCTGTTGGCTCACTCTTGAATTCCTTCCTGGGCAAAGCCACGGACCCATGTGGCCTCCCAGGCTGAAACTCAATTCTGGGTTTCAACCTGTGACACTTGTATAATTTATAACTCCTGCCTGGATATAATGGTTTAGCTGAGCTCTTCGTTAAGTCCATTAACTACTGTCACAAGATAAACTCAGATTTATTGGCACTACTGGTTGCTTTGCTAAGACATGGAGGTTGAGAAGAAAGGATTCTTCGGAAGGTAGAGGTTGTAGAAACTGTTGGGACTAGAAAAATGATGCCACAGAGTATGGCGCTTTTGTTATGCTGAGTGCTTTGAACTGAAGGGGAAACAAAGTCTCTCCAACCGCCTCTGTTCCCCTAGTCTCTTGCTCGTCTTTCCCGCCCAAAGCAGGCATGAAGGAACTCTCTCTGAAGTTCCCTTAACTCACTGAGGAAAGTTCCTCTGAAAGGAATGCAATTGTCATGAGCCCCCTCCTTACAATATCATCAAACAGGGAAGATACTAACAGGAAAGGAGAAAAAAGATTGACGCCACCTATTCTTCTGTGGACTGCTACCTGAGAAACTTTATCTGCATAAAAACAGCATTTGTTCCTCGTGTGTTTCTTCCCTTCAGCACCCCATAACTTGTGGCCACCTGACTCCGGAAGTCCCAATCCCCTATTTCTTTTTGTAGCTCAAGATACCATATAAACTTCAACCACCCAACTCTTCTGGGAGTCTCATACTTTGTGGGACCGATGTGCATAGTCATATGATAAATTTGTGGTATCTTTTCTCCTGTTGATATATCTACTGTCAATTTATTTCACAGACTCAAATTGTCAAACTTTCAGAGGCTGGAAGGAAAGTTCCCCTCATCCCTATAAAACTATCAATTTTGTTGTCTTCTGAGGTTCCGCTCCAATCATAGCTTTAATATGAGATATCACTAGCAGACATCCCATATGTCCCTTGAACAAACATTTGCTCTGAAAAGGAAGAATTCAAGATAAAAATGTGAGCAGTAGTATCTGGAAACACATTTCCTTCAAAAAAATAAAAAATAAAACTCACTGTTAATTCACAAATGCCTATTTATCCCCACCATGTGACTATCAGTGAACTAAATGTTACAAGGTTTAAAATCATTCCAGAAGTCGTGTTCCTTATTGGAAAGAGCCTATCACTAGGACTCAGCATGCCTAAATGTAATCTGTGGTGCACTACTCACTAATATGACATTGGATGAGTTCTGATGTTTTTGTCTTGTTTCTCTCCCGATGTTTTTCCTAGTATTTCAGATTGACAGTACAATGAACAGTTCTCTGCAGAGTACCATATATGGTTTTGACCAATGTTCATGCCATTTAAGATTAGAGTCTGGCCACACAGATGTGGTCAGGCATAGAACAGGATGAGGCACACTTAGTTAGGTCCAGCTTGGTCCCAGACTCTTCACTGGGAAAGGATATATTGCAGATGAAAGATTTGGCTGGTGGATTTTTTATTTTTTATTTTTTTCTCTGAGATGGAGTCTTGCTCTGTTGTGTCAGCTGGAGTGCAGTGGCACAATCTCGGCTCACTGCAACCTTCACCTCCTGGCCTCCAGAGATTCTCCTGCCGTAGCTGGGATTACAGGCCTGTGCCACCATACCCTGCTAATTTTTGTACTTTTAGTAGAGGTGGGGTTTCACCATGTTGCCCAGGCTGGTCAAGAACTCCTGACCTCAAGTGATCCACCCACCTCAGCCTTGCAAAGTGTTGGGATTACAGGCATGAGCCAACGCACCCAGCCTGGCTGGTGGCTTTTAAAGGAAACCCGAAGCAAACTTCATCTAGTGAAAGATCAGAATTTGAGAAATAAATATGCTGGTTTCCTTGATCTTCACTGGGGCAACTCTGAAATATGTTATTCACTATCATCCCAGTTCCCTAGTGAGATTATGTTCCAGTTGCCCACATTGGTAACTAGCTAGTTAACATATTCTATTGGCATTTTTCCTTTCCCAGGTACGTTTCTCCTACTCACCATTCTCTCCTGGTATTTCCTCCCAAATAAACTACTTCTACTTGAATCCTTCTGCTTCTGCAGAAAGCAAATTTATACAATGTGAATATAATGCTCTCATATCTTCTTTAACCTCAAATTCTATTGTACACAAACTCACCAAACACTAGCTATTTTTATATTGATTTTCATTTTTTCTTTTTAAACTTTTAAGTTCAGTGGTACATGTGCAGGATATGCAGGTTTGTTACATAGGTAAAACTGTGTCATGGGGGTTTGTTATACAGATTATTTCATCACCTAGGTATTAAGCTTAGTATCCATTAGTTATTTCTCCTGAATCCTTTCCCTCCTCCCACCCTCAACCCTCCAATAGGCCCCAATGTGTGTTGTTCCCCTCCATGTGTCCATGTGTTCTCATTATTTAGCTCCCTCTTAGGAGAACATGCCATATTTGGTTTTCCTGTGTCAGCTTTAGTTTGCTAACAATAATGATCTCCAGCTCCATCCATGTCCCTGCAAAGGACATGATCTTGTTCTTTTTCATGGCTGCAGAGTATATCATGGTAAATATATACTACATTTTCTTTATCCAGTCTATTATTGATGGGCATTTAGGCTGATTCCATGTCTTTGCTACTGTGAATAGTGACAATAAACATATGCATACATGTGTCTATATAATAGAATGATTTATATTTCTTTGGGTATATATATCTAGTAATGGGATTGCTGGGTCAAACGGTATTTCTGTCTTAGGTCTTTGAGAAATCGCCACTCTGTCTTCCACAATGGTTGAACTAATTTACACTCCCACCAACAGTGTATAAGTGTTCCTTTTTCTCCAGAACATCACCAGCATCTGTTATTTTTTGACTTTTTAGTAATAGCCATTCTGACTGGTATGAGATGGTATCTCATTGTGGTTTTGATTTTCATTTCTCTAATGATTAGTGATATTGAGCTTCTTTTCATATAATTGTTGGCCACATCTATGTCTTCTTCGAGAAGTGTCTATTCTGTTCCTTTGCTCATTTTTTAATGGGGTTGTTTGTTTTCTTGTAAATTTGTTTAAATTCCTTATAGATGCTGGATATTAGACCTTTGTCAAATGCATAGTTTGCAAACAGTTTTCTCCCATTATGTAGTCCGTTTATTTACTCCGTTGATAGTTTCTTTTGCTGTGCTGTGCAGAAGCTCCTTAGTATAATTATATCCCATTTGTCAGTTTTTCTTTTGTTGTGGTTGCTTTTGGTGTCTTTGTCATCAAACCTTTGCCCATGCCTGTGTCCTGAATGGTATTGCCTAGGTTGTCTTCCAGGGTTTTTATAGTTTTGAGTTTTACATTTAAGTCTTTAATCCATCTTGAGTTAATTTTTGTGTATGCTGTAAGTAAGGGCCCAGTTTTAATTTTCTGCATATGGCTAACCAGTTATTCCAGCACCATTTATTAAATAAGGACTTTTTGCCCCGTTACTTTTTTGGGGGGGTCAGGTTCGTCAAAGATCAGATTGTTGTAGGTGTGCAGTCTAATTTCTAGGTTCTCTATTTTGTTCCATTGGTCTATGTGTCTGTTCTTGTACCAGTGCCATGCTGTTTTGATTACTGTTGCCCTGCGGTACAGTTTGAAGTCACTGAGTGTGATGCCTCCAGCTTTGTTCTTTTTGCTTAGGATTGCAGTGGCTGTTCGGGCTCTTTTCTGGGTTCCATGTGAATTTTAAAATAGTTTTCTCTAGTTCTGTGAAGAAAGTCAATGGTAGTCTAATGGAAATAGTATTGAATGTATACATTGGTTTTTCTTTTCCCTCACTTACCATTTAAGATAAAGGAAGACTACATTGCTTCAAAGACATAAAAAGCACAGGTTAACTTCAGAGACATATTTAACTGGCTCACTGATTTCATCATTTATATTTAAGTATAATGAGGATTGAACCCTCACATTTCATAATTTTCAAATAATCCATCATCTATTTTGTAGTTTATATTTATCATTTTAATCCCTCCTTCCCAAAATTTAAGTCAAGCATACAATAGCAACCACATTTCATTTTACTTTCAGAAATTGCCTAATACAGCATTGATAATTGTTCAGAGACATTGATAATGGTTCAGAAGACCGGCCTTGGTGTTCTTAAGCTGCTCTAACACCATGTAGTTTACCGTGTTAAGGAGAGGAATGGTAACTAGGGGAAATTTTGTTTTGTGTTTTTTTTTTGTTTGAGATGGAGTCTTTGTCACCCAGGCCGGAGTGCAATGGTAAGATCTTAACTCACTACAAACTCCACCTCCCGGGCTCAAGCGATTCTCCTGCCTCAGCCTCCTGAATAGCTGGGGTTTCAGGCGCACACCACCATGCCCAGCTAATTTTTGTATTTTAGTAGAGACGGGGTTTCACCATGTTGGCCAGGTGAACTCCTGACCTCAAGTGATCTGCCTGCCTCAGCCTCCCAAAGTGCTGTAATTACAGGCAGGAGCCACTGCGCCCAGCCAGGAGGGGAAATTTTGATGTTTGGGCTTGCTACAGATTTTCTCATTAACCAATCCCCTCCAAAACCGTGGTTCACCTCTGGCAGCACATAAGAGATGGGTTACTTACAGGAATGAGAGTACAGCCTATGTAATTAAACAAAAGAAAGGTTTTAGGAAATACGGGAAGAGAAGGAAACAGCAATATTCACTCCCCAGTTTATTAGTTAATGAATGCCTAGACAGGCTCTGAGTTACTTTACGTATGCAGAGCTCTGTTCCTAGCATTCTGTGTGAATACAGAATCATACATTCTTGGAAACTGAGGGTACTTTGAATCCTTAGCTTGACATTAAAGATTCTCCATGACCCAGCCTCAATCCATCTATACTTCTCCTCACCAATTGAATTTCCCTAGGCCCTTCCTATTCTAGTACCTAGCATCTTAACTTGAGACCTTTAGAAAGAAAAAAAAAAAAAACTGAGGCAAATTTGTATGCTATTGCTTTACTGAAAGGCACAAAGAAGCATAAGAGGAAAACGAAAAGTGGAGCATGGACAAAGGAAAAGCAAACACAACATGATGTATTTCTATGCTGGCTGCAGTCTCACGTATAAACAGTCGATTGCTGAGTCCTGCAGGATAAATTTGGACTGGCCATAAGAGATCAGTGCACCTAAGAACAGCTCATGATGGGTAGGATGTTCAAAGGATTCTCTCTTGCTTCCATCTCATCTTTTGTGACTGACTGGTCTACCTCATGGAGTGTTAACTTTCCTGCACTTTCAGGCTGTATTATTCTCCTCCCTGTTCTAGGCACCCAGCAGGGAATCTGAAATCTCCTCAAGTTTGTTCTACCAGTACACCATTGCAGTGGCCTCTCTTCTTTGTCAGTCAGCACCTTAGGTAGGGGCTTTCTCTTCTCTTCTCTTCTCTTCTCTTCTCTTCTCTTCTCTTCTCTTCCTCTTCTCCCCTCCCCTCCCCTCCCCTTTTCTTTCCTTTCCTTTTTTTTGAGTCAAGAGTCTCACTCTGCTGCCCAGGCTGGAGTGCAGTGGCACAATCTCCACTCACCACAACCTCCGCCTCCTGGGTTCAAGTGATTCTCCTGCCTCAGCCTCCTGAGTAGCTGGGACTTTAGACACACGCCACCATGTCTGGCCAATTTTTGTATTTTTAGTAGAGATGGGGTTTCACCATCTTGGCCAGGCTGGTCTAAAACTCCTGACCTCATGATCTGCCCACCTCAGCCTCCCAAAGTGCTGGGATTACAGGCGTGAGCCACCACAATGTAGGCACTTTTCTTTTGTGTTAGTGGGAAAAGTAGAAACCGTTGGCCCTTTATCACAATGCGTATGGCGAGAGCTATCGCTATAACCTCAGTGGCCTGGAATCCAGGCAAGTGTTAGGGCTAGGAATAAAGGTAGAGTTGAGACACATGAATACGTCCTAAGTGGCAGGGCAGCTTTCACAGGACTTTGGATCTACTACAGAACCTTCTCTTGTACAGGGCCACATTCAAAACAAGCAGTCTTTAAGTCACTCAGTTAGGCAAAGTAGTATTACCAGTTGCTGTATTACCTCAACAATTCAAAGGGGTTCACATGCACTACATCTTTTTTTGTTCTTTAGGGGTTTTAAGATGAAGCATCATATTTATTATTTTAAGGCAAAGTTTCTCAATCTTGTAATTATTGAGATTTGGGGTTGGATAATTCTTTATTGCCAGGGGGCTGTCTTGTGCATTGTCTGATGTTTTGTTGTTCCCCTGGCCTCTATCCATTTGATGCCATGCCCCTTCTGTGATTTCTGACAGCCAAAAACGTCTCCAGACGTTTCCAAATTTCTCTTTAGGACAAAATCATCCTTGGCTGAGACCCACTGCTTTAGATGGAATGACTAAATATGCCCAAGGCCATTATCCCTGAATCTTTATGGGGTTTATTTCCACTTTCTACTCTATGTGTGTCTTACTAGGATATTGAGGATACTTGCTACTTCTTAGTTATGAGACAAATCAGAATGATCTTATCTGTAGAGTGAACCAGTATGATATTCAACAGAATGTAAAAACGATCAACATGGTCAAGATAATTGAGGACTATATTACAAAAGAGGCTAGGACCATTAACATAGTCGTGTAAAAGCAAACTATGTTTGACCCTCTATCCTAAAGGGATCACTATTTTAATAATAGCATACCAAATGCCAGTAGGTGGGTTAATGTGCTTCAGTAACAATAATACATTTGCTAATGAAAGTCAATTCTGAATGGGTATCCAATGTTTCTGCATCTCTTGTGAGCGCAGGAACTGGCTTCCTTGTTTTGTTTTTTTTTTTTTTTTTAACGGAGTCTGGCTCTGGCCCAGGCTGGAGTGCAGTGGCGCCATCTCAGCTCACTGCAAGTTCTGCCTCCCCGGTGTTCACGCCATTCTCCTGCCTCAGCCTCCTGAGTAGCTGGGACTACAGGCTCCCGCCACCATGCCTGGCTAATTTTTTGTATTTTTTTTTTTTTAGTAGAGATGGGGTTTCACCGTGTTAGCCAGGATGGTGTGGATCTCCTGACCTTGTGATCTGCCCACGTTGGCCTCCCAAAGTGCTGGGATTACAGGCGTGAGCCACTGCGCCCTGCCTCTTTGTTTTAGACTGTGTTTTCAATTTAATATTTTCAAGTTTATGTTTGTATTACAAACAGTCTTGGAAGACTGATATGGTTTGGATCTATCTTCCTACCAAATCTCATGTCTAATTGTAATCCCCAGTGTTGGAGGTGGGGTCTGGTGGGAGGTTATTGGATCATGGGGGCAGAGTTCTCATGAATGGATTAGCAACATCCCCTCTATGCTGTTTTGGTAATAGTGCGTGAGTCAGTTATTGTGAGATCTGGTAATATAAAAGCACGTAGCACCTCCCCTTGCTCTCTCTTCCTCCTGCTCCAGCTGTATGAAATGCCTCGCTTCCCTTTGTCTTCCGCCATGATTGTAAATTCCCTGAGGACTCTCCGGAAGCTGATGCCACCATGCTTCCTGTTCAACCCGCAGAACCGTGAGCCAATGAAACCTCTTTTCTTCATAAAATCATCCAGTCTCAAATATTTTTCTTTTCTCCTTCCTTCCTTCCTTCCTTTCTTTCTTTCCTTCCTTCCTTTCTTCCTTCTTTCCTTCCTTCCTTCTTTCTTTTTTCCTTCCTTCCTTTCTTCCTTCTTTCCTTCCTTCCTTCTTTCTTTTTTCCTTCCTTCCTTTCTTCCTTCTTTCCTTCCTTCCTTCTTTCTTTTTTCCTTCCTTCCTTCCTTCCTTTCTTTCCTTCCTTTCTTCCTTCTTTCCTTCCTTCCTTCCTTCTTCCTTTTTTCCTTCCTTCCTTCCTTCCTTCCTTCCTTCCTTCCTTCCTTCCTTCCTTCCTTCCCTTCTTTCCTTCCTTCCTTTCCTTCTTTCTTTCTTTCTTTCTGTGTGTGGCAAGGTCTCACTGTGTCACCCGGGCTGGAGTACAGTGGCATGATTTCCACTCACTGCAACCTCTGCCTCCCAGGTTCAAGCGATTTTCCTGCCTCTGCCACCCCAGTAGCTGGGACTACAGGTGCACATCACCATACCTGGCTAATTTTTTTTGTATTTTGGTAGAGATGGTGTTTCACCATGTTGACCAGACTGGTCTTGAACTCCTGACCTCATGTGATCCCCCCGCCTCGGCCTCCAAAAGTGCTGGGATTACAGGTGTAAGCCACTGCGAGCGATGTGAGAATGACCTAATACAAAGATAGAGATAACATCCCCTTTCAAAACAAATAGTAGGTTTCTTTAGAGGCCAGAATAAGAAAGATAAATCCCATCAAGGCAAAGGTCAAGCACACTTAATGCCCATTATAAAAGATTAATGATCCCTAAGTTTGAGATCCTTATCCTATAACAAATCCTATTTAGTGTGCAAAAATCATTTGACCCTTATACCAACTTCGGGCCGTGTGAATTGACGTTTGGGAAAATGGTGCTATTGTTGATTCTCTGGCCATTGCTATTTCTGTGAGTAATGAATTGTAATTTGTCTCTAACCCAAGAATCTCATGTTTCATCCATGAAACCGTGGCAAGCTAACTAACTTGCTTGCAAGTGGAATAAAATCTCAGATCCTTCATAGTTCTTGGCATCTGATGTAGTAGCAATGATCAGAGTGATAATTTGGTTAAAGTTATAGTAGCTTCCTGCTATTTACTATGATCCAACTCTCTTTTACAGAGATTGAACAGATGAATTGATCAGAAAAGTGCTGCTAACTTCCCTGCATCTCTTAAATATTTGACAGGGGGTCACATCTCTTCAATTCCTTTGAAATATATTATTTATTATTTGTTATCTTTAGGGTCGAGACGTAAGTTTCAGAAGCTGCAGTTGGCACTTTAAGTTGGCTTTTATTACAAAGGTCAAAGAAGCAACGTAAAGGTTCTGCCAGTGTCTAAGTATGTCCATCCTGATTATACATATCTCGGCTATGAAAATAACTATAAGGTAGTCTATAGACACAGTGAACCCACTGAGCAACAGACTGGGATCAAAACTCCATTTAACACCTGTCCTCTGTAAATGCCCTTCCTCACCAGGTGTCTAAGATGACATTTCAGGTTCCCTGATAGCACTCAGTCCAGTCCTCACACCTAACAGTCTTTTAAAATCACCTAGGACAAGTTGCCTTGTCAAAGGGTTACAGGTTTCTGTGGGAAAATTTGGAGGAAATTTATTTGATGTACTTGCATGTATCTAGTTCCCCTTTCAATCCATACACCTAGGTCTGTGAACAGACTTAGATATGAAAACTGAAAGGGCTGTGATTTTCCGAAGTGGCATTCAGAGCAGATTGATATCTCTCTTTCTCTCTGTCTCCACCTATCTGTCATCCCGAGGAAATCCATGATCTATTGGGCATCACCATAGTTCTCTGATAGCCAAGGTTCTCTGATTGCCACTCCTGTATTTCTGTGCATTAACTTTGCATTTGTACTTCCCGTGGTACTATTCCAATGGCCTGTACCATTCCAGAGGCCCACTTTCTTCATACTTATTAGATAGCCTAGTTCTATAGCAGCATCTTCCATTGATGAAGGCAGCTACCACTGAGCTTCTCAATGATTTCAGCGCCTTCCTCACCTGTGCATTCATTAGTACCTTAGTGAGATAGTATCCTTGGGCGTTAGGTGATATTTCTCAGCTGTGGCCTAACAAATCCATTCAAACATTTCCACTTCCCTGAGTCCTCTGACATTCCGCAGTAATGTGGCATGAAAATTTTGACATTTGGCCAGGCACGGTGGCTCACACCTGTAATCCTAGCACTTTGGAAGGCCAAGGCAGGTGGATCACCTGAGGTCAGGAGTTTGAGACCAACCTGTCCACCATGATGAAACCCATCTCTAAAAAAAACAAAAAAAAAAAAAAAAAAAAAAAAAAAAAAAATTAGCCAGGTGCGGTGGCATGCACCTGTAATCCCAGCTACTTGGGAGGCTTAGGCAACAGAATCACTTGAACTTGGGAGGCGGAGGTTGCAGCTAGCCGAGGTTGCGCCACTGCACTCCAATGTGGGTAACAGAGCAAGATTCTGTATCAAAAAAAAAAAAAATGGCATCTCCACTTCATTTACTCTAAGCCATCACCAATGCCAGGCTTCAAGAAATCATCACAGCAAATTCTTGGGCTGTGCTTCCCTACTCAGGTTGTTATCAAAACTTGATTCAGAGTATCAGCCCTGGAGGCAATGAGGAATGAAAGTCAAGGATCCTGAGGACACCAAAAGTCATATTGCAAGTCATCTGCTTTGAGTGAGGTTATTACATGGTCTTTATGTTGGGCTGCTTTCTTCTGGCAAGTGGACAGGACTGATTCTGCTGGCTGTGAGAGCTCAAGGAATTTAGAAGTTCAAACTCCCCAAAAATCTTTATTTCTGGCCTCAGGGACCCATCAGGTTACTTACTTCTTTTTTGCAGTTCTTGTAACTTTGTAATTATAAACGCCCCTGTACAAATCAATTGCAACAGCCACTTGACTTTCTAATGCCCTTCCTTCTACCCACACCTCATTCTACTTAACCACAGGTGAAGTTTTTAATAATTGTGATTCATTACAGGCCAGTAATTTTGCCACTTCACTTGACAACAGAAATGAAGTGAGTCCTTGTGACTTCCAGAATGTGGCTGATCTAACCCCAAAACGTCATCTTGAGGATTGGCTTTTGAGGCCCCCTCCTCTCCATATATCAATTATATTTGCCTGGGGCTATAAGAAAAGAGAATAGGTGGCAAAACCTACAAAGTGCTAATGCTTTATTGGGAGTTGTGAGAGCAGCAGGAGTAAAGAGAAAAGGATAATGAGGCACGAAAATGAATATAGGTGATATTTTCTTTGCAGCCTACATTTTTATGGGAAGTTCAAGGTCATAGGGTAAGTGTATATTTAACATTAATAACTGTCAAACAGTTTTGTTTTATTTTGTTTTGTTTTTTGAGATGGAGTATCACTCTGTCACCCAGGCTAGAGTGTAGTGGCGTGATCTCGGCCTCCCTGGTTCAAGCAATTCTCCTGCCTCAACCTCCCGAGTAGCTGGGATTACAGGCACCTGCCACCATGCCTGGCTAGTTTTTGTATTTTTAGTAGAGATGAGGTTTCACCATATTGGTCAGGCTGGTCTCCTGACTACAAGTGATCCACCTGCCTCAGCCTCCCAAAGTGCTGGGATTACAGATGTGAGCCACAGTGCCCAGCCTAAACAGTTTTTTAAAATGGTTGTAACTTTAACTTACAGTAATGTGTGAATTCTGGTTCCTTCCCTTTAAAGTTCAACTCCATTTTGAGACGAGCAAAGCACATTCCTTGCTGGTCAGGACCCACATTCATGGGATGTTATAGTAAAGGAAACAGCCTAATGATACCTGCAAGGAAACATTCCTACAATAACAAAGTCCAGGTGTCCCAATATCCATAACAATATATGTTTGTGAGATAATAACAGTTATGCTTTGATGTGCTCACACACCAGACTGTCAAAGCCAGTTCTCTTTAAGTCAATAGAGTAATAAATTTGTCATACTGTCTGCTCACCTGCACATAGACACAGCTTAGCTTAGTTTTTACATAGACAAGACCCCTATATATGAGAAACGTAAAACTAAGACAGTACATTCCTCCACTTGCTTTTTTCTTTTTTTTGTTTCTGTCGCCCAGGCTGGAGTGCAGTGGTGCGATCTCGGCTCACTGCAACCTCCGCCTCCCGGGTTCAAGTGATTCTCCTGCCCCAGCCTCCTGAGTAGCTGCGATTACTGACACCCACCACCACGCCCAGCTAATTTCTGTATTTTTAGTAGAGACAGGGTTTCACCATGTTGGGCCAGGCTGGTCTCAGACTCCTGACTTTAGGTGATCCACCCACCTCAACCTCCCAAAATGCTGGGATTACAGGCATGAGCCACCACACCAGGTGCCTCCACCTGCTTTCTGAGGACACCCTTCTCTGTAATGGAGTAGCTTTTAATAAACTTGCTTTTTCCACTGCACTTTGTGACTCTTCTTGAATTCCCTCCTGCACCAGTTTCAAAAACTCTCTCTGGGGTCTGGTTCAAGATCCCTATTTCCAGTGACAATTCGTTCCCTACTCTGTAGATGCTACTTTCTGCTAAGCCTCATGGAGTTTCATGTTACATATATGCAGTACAGGCTTTGACCAAGGACTTGGGAGCCCCTGTGTGCAGCTCTGTCCTCTTTGGTAGCCTACTCCAAAAGGTCCAATTGGGTCAGCAGTCCTGCATCCTGTTCTTTGCCTTCCCAGAGAGACCCTTCTTGGACTCTACTTGCTTCGTAAACGTTGGGAAATAGGCCCCAAGTACAAAGTTGGCAAGAGTGTGGGAGGCTAAATTGCATGTGTTACTCTTCTCTCGTGGGTCATTGTGATATTGTGAAACATATATTTGGTCTTTGACCTTGTTTCCTGGCATACAACTAAAATCTTTAGATTGTTTTGTATGCTAATGATTGAGTAATGGCAAGCAGCCCCTGTGTCGCTTTAGGAGTGTGAGTGCAAGTTCAAGGGTGGGACTGGTAATCAGAAAAAAACATGTCATGGTTACAGGGTTGATATTTTCAGGGCCACCCCACAACCTCCAGAGATGGGGAAGGGACTGAAGGTTAAGCTCATCACCAGTGGCCAATGATTTAATCAATTATGTCTA
The DNA here is from genome assembly GCF_024542745.1 of Macaca thibetana thibetana. Taxonomy (NCBI): domain Eukaryota; kingdom Metazoa; phylum Chordata; class Mammalia; order Primates; family Cercopithecidae; genus Macaca; species Macaca thibetana. Next base: position 7,018,190 of record NC_065579.1, on the reverse strand, counting down.
CATAATGAAGTTTCCATCAAAACCCAAAGGAGTGGCTTCAGAGAGCTTCTGGATAGCTGGACACATGGAGGTTTCTGGAGGACGGGGCTCCCAGGGAGGGTGTGGAAATTTTGTTCCCCTGCTCACTTGCATTTCCCTATGCATCCCTTTATCTATATCCTTTTGTAATATCCTTTATAATAGACTAGTAAGTGTGAGTGTCTCCCTGAGTTCTGCATGCTACCCTAGAAATGTTGTTTCTTTTAGATTGAGTTTCACTCTTTCGTCCAGGCTGGTGTGCAATGGTGCAATCTTGGCTCACTGCAACCTCTGCCCCGTGGGTTCAAGTGATGCTCCTGCCTCAGCCTCCTGAGTAGCTGGGATTATAGGTGCCTGCCACCACGCCCGGCCAATTTTTGTATTTTTAGTAGAGACGGGGTTTCACCATGTTGACCAGGCTGGTCTCGAACTCCTGACCTCAGGTGATCTGCTCACCTCAGCAGAGTGCTGGGATTACAGGCATGAGCCACCGTGCCTGGCCTATTCTAGAAAATTAATCAAACCCAAGAAAGGGGGTTGTGTGACCCCTGATTTATAGCTGGTTGGTCAGAAGCACAGGTAGAACAACCTGGGACTTGTGGTTGGCGTAGGAAGTGGAGGGCAGTCTTGGGGACTGAGCCCTGAGCTGCTGGATCTGATACCACCTCCAAGTGGATAGTGTCAGAATTGGATTGGAGTTCCCCCAGCTGGTGTCTGCTACAGAACTAATTGCTTGTGTGGTGTATAAGGAAATCCCTTCACACGTTTGGTGATGGAAGTCTTCTGTTTAGATGATTGTTATTGTGGTGTGAGAGTGGAGGAAAAACAGTTTGTATTTTTTCCACTGCCAGAGTCATGCCAGCTATTGCCTAGTGCTTCAGAACATTTGTCTCATATAGTTCTCTCTAGCTTTTTCATCATTTTTGGAGAAGAAATTGTTTAGAATTATTTATTCCTTCTTGGGCAAAAGTTCAAGTCTAAGTATGTTTTTAAATTTTATTAGTTAGGTAATATTTCCAATGAAAAATTAAATAGTCACCAATGTACCACACTCAGATTCAAGGTAAACATGCTTCCATATTTGTCTTTACGTATATAATTGAAACATATTCTTTTGGTTATCTGTTGCTGCATAATAGAGCACGCTACAGCTTATTAGCTTTATACATTAGCATGTGTTTATTTATTCAAATTTCTGCAAATTGGGTAAGGTCAGAGAGCTCACCTTACCTCTGTCCCACGTGGCTTCTCTTGCCATAGCTCAAGTAGGTTTTGAAGATCAGTTTCCAAAGTGGTTGGCAATCAGCTAGATGTCAGCTGTCAATTGGGAGCTCCATTGAGTATGTTGGCTGGGGTGTTTGTTTTCTTCCGCATAGCCTTCCCATATAGCCAGTTTCTTACAGCATATTAGGATAGTCTTTTTTTTTTTTTTTTTTTTTTTTTTGAGATGGAGTCTCCCTCTGTGGCCCAGGCTGGAGTGCAGTGGCACCATCTTGGCTCACTGCAACCTCAGCCTCCCGGGTTCATGTGATTGATTCTCCTTCCTCAGCCTCCCGAAAAGCTCGGACTACAGGCATACACCACTACGCCCAACTAATTTTTTATATTTTTAGCAGAGACAGCATTTCAGCATGTTGGCCAGACTGGTCTCAAACTCCTGACCTCAGGCGATCTGCCCAGCTCAGCCTCCCAAAGTACTGGAATTACAGGCATGAGCCACCACACCCGGCCAGACAACTGACTTCCTTAAGAGCATGAGAACAAACAGAAGTTGCCCGGCCTTCTTATGTCAAGGCTTATAAGTCTCAGAATGTCACTTCTGCCTTTTATTGGTTAATCAGTTACAGGCCCAGCCCAGGTTCAACAGGAGGGGAAATCGATTCCACATTTTGATGGAGGGTTATAATGTCGTACGGCAGGAGGGCATGTGTGATGAGAATCAATGTTGTGGTCATTTTTAAAGCAAGAATCTGTGACATGCATTTTCCTACATTCTGTTTTCCTTTCCTCCATTCTCAGAGGTAGCTACTGTAATCAATGTCTACATTTCCCATTTATATTTGTATAGTTTTACCAGACTTCTCTCTAGCACTGAACGCTCTTCATAGTTTAAGCATTTTCCACATAGGGCAAAACAAAATCTTGAGGAAATATCGCAAATCTGAGATCACAAGAAAAGTAGCCTGTAGAAAAGGAATTTCCTAAACTATAGGCCTACTGCAGAAAAATTGACTGAATTGTTCATACTTTAAATTGGGTTCCAATCTTTTCCAGCTTGAAGATCTACTTTTATTTATTTTTATCTTTTATTTTTGAGATGTGATCTTACTCTGTCAGCCAGGCTGGAGTATAGTGACACAATCTCAGCTCACTGCACCCTCCACCTCTCCAGGCTCAAGTGATCCTCCCACCTCAGCCTCCCGAGTAGCTGGAACCACAGGTGCACACCACCATGTCTGGCTAATTTTTTATATTTTTGGTAGAGATGGGGTTTCACAATGTTACCCAGGCTGGTCTGGAACTCTTGAGTTCAAGCAATCCACCCACTTTGGCCTCCCAAAGTGCTGGGATTACAGGTGTGCCTGGCTGCTGTGCCTGGCTGAAGATCTTTTAATTAAGATTTCCTCCATACATAGTTTTTTTTTTTGTAACTGTTGGTTGAAAAATACATAATTGCAAATCACATGATCTTAATAATATTTGTAAATTGTATATGTATTAATCACAGCTGCAGTTGTATTCATTGAAAAATTCAAAATATGCTTTATGAAAAACTTTTATATAGTCTGTAGATAATTTTTGATGCACATATACATTTGTAGAAATTACCATAATAACTCTATCATACAAGATGTTTGTAGCTAACAGGTTAGGAAACTTATGCCATAGCTCACACTTTGCTGAATTTTCCTCTGTGTTAGCTCATAGCCCTCCTTGCATTATGCTCCTTATACGAATCAGTACCTGTGCCAATATGTTTACTATCCCTAGATATGAAAACTGCTCTCATCCTACTCTAGTCCCTGCCAAGCCTCTTGGCAGAGATGCCTTTGCCCTGGCTCCACATTGACCCACTTTATCATTGTCTCTCGCCTACACCCTTATGATAGCCATAGAAAATCTCTCACGTGACAATAGCTATTGATAATCTATTTCTTATTTTACTTCTTTTTCAAACTGGACATTTATCTCTAATAAATAAATGGCTTATAAAGAAAAATTAGACTTCACAACATGTAGGTATAGCAAATGTGCCCTCAGGGCACAGCAGGAGATATCTCTTTTTAACTTAGTTGCTTCTCTAAATATTTTAAATTACACCTTCTGTCTATTAAGGTATACATTCTTTTTTTAAAAGTCCTTTCTTAAAAACTATTTTCAACTGAGCACAGTGACACATACTTGCAATCCCAGCAATTTGGGAGGCTGAGGTGGGTGGATCACGAGGTCAGGAGTTCAAGACCAGCCTGGCCAACATAGTGAAAACCCATCTCTACTAAAAATACACACACACACAAAATTAGCCAGGTGTGGTGGTGGGCACCTGTAATCCTAGCCACTCGGGAGGCTGAGGCAGGAGAATCGCTTGAACCTGGGAGGCAGAGGTTGCAGCAGTGAGTCGAGATCATGCCACTGCACTCCAGCCCTGGCGACAATGCGAGACTTGGTCTCAAAAAAAAAAAAAAAGCCACTACTTTTTAAAAAACCTTACTTTTTGGAAAAGTATTATTTAATCAGCGTAGTCCAGATACACTTCAATTATTCTTTACCAAATGCTTTATCCAGCAATTTACTCAACACATATTTCATGAGCAGCTATTACGTGCCAACACTATTCTACGTACTGACAATTACAGTATTAAATCACATAGACAAAGTTTCAGTCTTTGTGGTAGATTGGACAGACATACAATATTGGCAGGAATAACTGACCTGGAGAGAAAAAAAGAGTGGGCAAGATATGGAATGACAGATTGGGTTGCTATTTTAGATAAGATCAGGGAAAGTCACTAGGAGAAAGTGACATTTGAGCAGACACTTGAATAAAATTGGAGGAGTAAATCACGCAGTTATTGGCATAGGGAGCCTTTCTAGGAAGAAGGACCAGTTAAGTGAAAAGGCCTTGAAGCAAGACTATGCATGGCTTATTCAAAGAACATCAAGTTGGTCAATATGAGGGCAGGGCGGTGAGAAGGGAATGAGAGGAAGCACAGGAGGTGACTTTAGCAGATGATGCTAACCACTTTAGAATGTATTCTGAGAAGATGAGATACCACCCAAGGTTCATGTACAAATCCATGATATGCTGTGGCAAGCTTTAAGATATAAGTCACTCTGGCTCCTGTGTCAGTAAACTCCAGGGAAACAAGAGCAGAAACAACACATTGCGAAGGAGGCTACGACCAAAATCCAAGTAAGAGATGATGAGGGTTTAGACCATGGTGATAGCAGTCAGGAAATGAGATGTGGAATTTTTGTTTTATTTTAAAGCTTGAGTTGACTGAATCTGCTGAAGGATAAATGTAGGGTGTGAAAGAGAGTAAAGAATAGATTACTCTAAAGTTTTCGATGTGACGACTGTGTGAATACAGAGATGAAGTATACAAAGGAGCAATAGGTATTGAAGAAATCACGAGATCAGTTTTGGTTATTCATGAATAAGTGCTAATTAAATATTCAAATTAGTATGAAAAAGTAGTCAATTGGTGCTATGGTTTGAATGTGTCTCTCCAAAATTCAGGTATTATCAATTGATAGTATTAAGAGGCGGGGCCTATAAGAGGTGATTAGTTCATAAGGGCTTCTCCCTGGTTAATGGGATTAAGACTTTTAAAACAAGCTTCATGCAACATTATTCCTCAATAAATCCTCCAGGGTAAGAATAGTTAGGAAGTAGAAGAAGTTTGAGAACTGGAGTACTGTCTGAATCCGAAACACTGTAACATTTAAATGTTTGGAAAATGGGGGCGGAAACACTCAAGACTATGATAAGAAATGATATAAGTGTGTGTGTGTGGGCGGGTGGGGGGTGGTTAGTTTTCGCGTACAGTACAGTGGCAGTCAGTTGCCTAGCTAGGAATTCAAACTGCAGGTAATGTAACCCAGATTGTTATCAGAAGGCTATACTCTAAAGGAAGTTATAATAAGACCTTTAGCTATTTTTAAAATCTTAGATTTATAATAGGAACTCTAAAGCATCATTTAATGAATGCAAGAAATAGGTTTTCACTAGTAAAATTGTGGGTACTCAAAATACGTGGAGCTCTATGAATTGCCTGAAATATTTCAAAGAAATTCTACACTTTTATTTGGACAAGGTATAAGCGCCAAAGGAGCTTTTCAGCCTTTACTTTTTGCAATGATTCCCAAGGCATGATTCCAAAATAATGTCTGTGTTTTCACAAATCTTTTATAGACTGTGTAGTCAGAATCCATAAATGATAGGAAATTGGGACTTCAACATTTTTCAAAACTGTCTTTATGACTTCTTTGTATCTATCTGCTAATAAATGTGTATGCATACATATAAATATGTGTATATATGTTATATAAAAATATATGTGACTAGGGTCAGGCTACGCCTGTAATCCCAGCACTTTGGGAGACCGAGGTGGGCGGATCACTTGAGGTCAGGTGTTCAAGACCAGCCTGGCCAACATGGTGAAACCCCTCCTCTACTAAAAATACAAAAATTAGCCTAGCATGGTGACAGCTGCCTGTAATCCCTGCTGTTTGGGAGGCTGAGGCAGGAGAATTGCTTGAACCCAGGAGGCGGAGGTTGCAGTGAGCCAAGATCATGCCATTGCACTCCAGCCTGGGTGACAAGAGCAAAATTCCCTCGCAAATATATATATATATATGGCTATGTGTATATGTACATACATTCATTATGTATGTATAATATATGAACATTCATATATAATGTATAAATTTGATTTCAGACATACTTTTTTTGTAACCTGGTAGAAACATTTTAGGTAGAGTTGATAGCCCATAACTATTTCCAGTAATTGGCAGATAACACCATCTAAAAGAAACTCAAGTGTAGAGAATTCATTGACTTAGGTCACTTTTCCACAATGTGGTCAGTGATTTAGAGTTGTCTTGGGAGATAAGAAAAACACAAAATGAAATAAAAATAACAAACCAAAAGCAAAACAATGTTTCAGACATGAAAGTAGAGTCATCTTGGTTAAATGGTGACAATTAGTCAATAAAAGGAGAATGAGATTGATCTCTGTGTCAGCAACATGGAAGTCACTGCTAATGTTAATAAGAACAGTTTGTTTTTGGAGTGGTGTAGATAAATGTATGATTAGTATAGATTCAAGACAGAAGGAGAGAGTAGGAAGTACAGACCATAAGAATAGACAAATATTCCAAAGAGATTTTCTGTAAATAGGAGCAGAAAAATATGATAATAGCTGAAGGGGACTGGAGCTATGGCAAATGTTTGTTAAGGTGGAGGAATTACAGCAAGTTTTAGAGGAAAAAATAATGATGCAGTAGAGAAAGAAAATGTGGGGAGTAATATCTTTGAGAAAATGAAGAAATGGGGTCTCATCAGGGCTGTTGTTCAACAGACATGCACAACCAAAGCAATAATGACTGTTAAGATACTAACATACTTTCAGGACAGTTTGTAAATAATTGCTCTTCTGAGCCCTTTGAGTGCTCCCGTCTCCAACCTCCTTTCCCTTGGAACTTCCTGAACCTGCCCACCATCCAGAAACTATAGGGTAATAACTGGAACCGAAGAAAGCCCCACAAACTGCTTTGGTGCTATGTTCGTGCTTCTGCCATTCTGATTGTTAAATGTTTTGAATATCACTCAAATATCCAGTGTCCAAATGAAGATGTCAGTCTTAGGAGAAGTAGATGGGTTGATAGATTTGGAAAGGGTATGATGTTGAGGTTCTCTGTTTAGCGCTCTTATTTTATTTTATTTTTATTTTTATTTATTTATTTATTTTTGAGACAGACTCTCGCTGTCGCCCAGGCTAGAGTGCAGTGGAGTGCAGAGTTTCGCTCTGTTGCCCAGGCTGGAGAGCTAGGCTCACTGCTACTTCTACCTCCTGGGTTCAAGCGATTCTCAGACTCCCGAATAACTAGGGCTACAGGTATGTACCACCATGCCCGGCTAATTTTGGTATTTTTAGTACAGATGAGGTTTCACTATGTTGGTCAGGTTGGTTTCAAACTTCTGACCTCAGGTGATTCACCCACCTGAGCCTCCCAAAGTGCTGGGATTAGAGGCCTGAGCTACCGCACCTGACCTCAGTGCTTTTATTTTCTCACAAATCTAAGACACTAAGAGTAAAAAGAGGCTAGGGACCTTGTAGGTATAAGGGAAGAAGGTGTGCTATCAGTGTGTTTTGGAATAGGAAATTAATTGATCAGAGCAATATGTAGAGTTTATAGTAGATTAGCCATGTTTTGCATATTGCTATGCAAGTAGAAAACAGGAAGACAGTGACAAGGGAATTGAGGGTATTGAGTAGGGAGTGATTATCAAAATGAGCTGTCAAATTTAAGCCAATTAAGAAGAAAATGGGTATAGGGTCAAGTGAGAGGCAGTACCAGGGTGGTAGGGCAAACAGATCATAGGTTCTTGTGTAATTGAAAAATTGTTGAACTGGGGTACCCCTAGGAGTGAGTTGGAGAGATAGAAGTGGTACTTGGAAGACATTTGAAATTGACAAAGGATGAGTTTTTAGTAACGACAAATTCTAATGAATTACCCTGAGAGGAGTTGGTGGAGACGGTGCAATGGCTTGAATGTTGTGCCTTCCAAAACTCATGTTGAAATTTAGTCACCAACGTGGCAGTATGAAGAGGTGGAGACTTCAAGAGGTGATTGGGTCATGAGAGCTCTGCCCTTATGAATGCATGAATCCATTGCTGAATCATTAATGGGTTATCATTGGAGTGGGACTGGAGGCTTTATAAGAAGAAGAAGAGAGACCTCAACTAGATCATTTAGCCTCTTCACCATGTGATGCTCTGTGTCACCTTGGGTCTCTGTAGAGATTCTCCACCAGCAAGAAGGCTCTCACCAGATGGGACTCCTTCAATTGGAGGCATTCATAAGTGTAATAAATTCATTCATTTTCTTTACAAATTACCAGTTTCAGATATTCTGTTCTAAGCAACCAAAAATAGAGTAAGACAGATGGGATAGGGTGACATGGCTTGGCTGTGTTCCCACCCAAATCTCATCTTAAATTGTAGCTCCCATAATTCCCACATGTGGTGGGAGGGACCTGGTGGGAGATAATTGAATTATGGGGGTGGGTCTTTCCCATGCTGTTCTCCTGATAGTAAATAAGTGTCATGAGATCTGATGGTTTTATAAAGTAGAGTTTCCCCTATACAAGCTCTCTTGCCTGTAGCCATGTAAGATGTTACTTTGCTACTTATTCGCCTTCTGCCATGATTGTGAGGTCTCCCCAGCCATGTGGCATCCATTAAACCTCTTTCCTTTATAAATTACCGGGTCTTGGATAATGTCTTTATTAGTAGCGTGAGAACAGGCTAATACAATGGGGTATAAGCTCATCAGAATAAGGAAGTCAAGGCTGGGCATGGTGGCTAGTGCCTGTAGTCCCAGCACTTTGGGAGGCTGAGGCAGGTGTATCACTTGAGGTCAGGAGTTCAAGACCAGCCTGGCCAACATGGTGAAGTCTCCTCTCTACTAAATATGCAAAAAATTAGCTGGGTGTGGTGATGCACTCTTGTAATCCCAGCTACTTGGCAGGCTGAGGCATGAGAATTGCTTGAACCTGGGAAGTGGAGGTTGCAGTGAGCTGAGACTGCACCACTGCACTCCAACCTGAGTGACACAGTGAGACTCCGTCTCAGAAAAAAAAAAAAAAGCTAAAAATAAGGAAGTCAAGGAAAGAGAGATCAGGTTACCAGAAGGAATGACTCTGTATGTTTATGTATACACTGAAATTATCAAGTGTTCTGTGATGACAGACAGTGAGAAAAAAAGGTCTCATCTGTAAGGAATAAGAAGTTACCCAGAAGTGTACAGAAAATTGCCATAAGGATATGTAGTAGGTGAGAGAATTTGATGATATGAGCTTTAAAGAAGTTGAAAATATTTAATAATAGGAAAGACGTATGTTCTAAAAAAGGCAATAAGATAAAGACAACCATGGCACCTCCAGGTCCAGTGGGGTCTAGGGTACGTAAGAAGGAACAGCCTCCAATTTAGAGGACTCCTGGAAGAGCAATGTCCCCAGGTGACACCTGAGTTCCAGTAGGAAAAGAAGGGAAAGGGAATAGTTACAAAGGAGATATGAGGAATTTTGTGAGTAACTGATTATGAATTCCATAGGGCAGAGTGAGGGGACTTGAGCAACTGGGGAAATGTTATATGAGAGTCCAGACAAAAATGCCTCAAGGCCTGGAGTAAAGAGGCCTAAACAGGATGGTTGGATTATTGTCCTAATAGTCTCTATTATGAGCTGAATTATGTCTCCCTAAGATTCACATGTTGAAACCCTAGCCTCCAGTACTTCAGAGGGACCACACTGCAGACAGGGTCTTTAAGGAAGACATTTGGGTTGGCCCTAATCCAATCTGCAAACTAAAAATAGTGATTTCAGAAGAAACCAAATGTTCTGACACCTTGATCTTAGACTTCTAGCCTTCAGAACTGGGAAAACATACTTAATAATTTCTGTTAGTTAAACCATTCAGTCTGTGGTATTTTGTTATGGCAACCTTAGAAAATTAATACAGTCTTCTTGGTGAAAGTGAATAACAGTTCTAATTACATCCTCATTTTTGGAACTGCTCTCTTAGATGTATTATGCTGATGAGCTAGGAAGCAGTGGGGGCCAAGGACATGGACAATTCCTTCCAGAAGTATAGTTCTGTGGGTCCCCTTTCCTGTTTTGCCAAGGTCCAGTGTAATTTATTCTTTTGCCTATATTGTTTCTTAACTTACTTTTAATTTGTGATTCTTACTGATAATGAAATTGGATAACTATATTTATTTATGCAACAAATATTTATTGAGTGTCTATTATGTGCCAAGCACTATTCTAGATACACGGATATTAGGGAATGAAACAGATAAATCCCTGTCCTCACAGAGCTTACCTTCTAGTAGCTCTAACTAGGGGTTGCCTTTGTGGAATTTGATAGTTTTCAAACTGGAGTTTTCATTTCTTATGACCAATGTTTCCCTACTCCAATCCAAGTATTCTATTGTTACCAAATTCAATTTATAAAAGTAGAAAGTGTATCATGTAACTATCCACCTAGAAAAAAAATCAATCGATGCCTCCACATTGCCTTATAAATAAAATCCTTATTTCTCACTATGGCATTCAAGTTGTGCTTTGATGCTGAATCACTTGTTTGGGATCTGCCCCAAATTAGGGGTCTGTATCCTTCCTGAGAATCCTTATGCTTTCTTTTTTATTGCAAAATGGACATTTCAGGACACCGAAAGATGTAAACTTGTTACAGAAATTCACCATATGTTCATTCCCTATAAATACTCAAAAGATACTAGCTCTTCCCCGTGTGACTGTCAGTGCTTTGCTAGAAGTTGCCTACTCTGTAATGCTGAGCTCTAATTGTTTGCTCAGCCTGGGGGCCTATACGGAACAGGTGTGGAGTAGGAGGAGGAAAGCCCAACCATGCGGTGGATTTCCAGGTCATCTGCTCTACTACCTGAAAAGGACTCCTGGTTTTCACTACTTTTTCTGGTGAAAGCAGCTGATTCTCTAAACAATAGTTGTGGCTATTATATATGTTTCCATTTTTTTTAAATCTAGACCAGTAATGTGGATATTTTAATGCATATCTTATTGTAAGCGTATCATATTTTTAAGCATATCTTACTTTTGGCATATCTTACTGTAACAGTCACAGTTTAGGTAGGAAACAGGAGGTGCACTGAAAGTGATTTTACTGAAAAGAATGTAATGAAGAGACTATTTACAGAGGTATTAGCTGGGTTAAGAGAACTAGGGGAGGCCGGGTGCCGTGGCGTATGCCTGTAATCCCAGCATTTTGGGAGGCCGAGGTGGGCAGATCACTTGAGGCCAGGAGCTCCAGACCAGCCTGGCCAACATGCCAAAACCCTGTCTCTACTAAAAACACAAAAAATTAGCCAGGCGTTGTGGTGCACACCTGTATTCCCAGCTACTTGGGAGGCTGAGGCACGAGAATCACTTGAACCTGGGAGGCAGAAGTTGCAGTGAGCCAAAAGGAACTGGGGGAAGCCATTACACTCTAGGCCTGAAGGGGCACTGGAAAGAAATTGTATTATTATTGACCCATGAGAGCTGAAGCCATGGAAAAGAGGCCTCTAGACAGGCCTTGTAGTCATAGAGGGACAGGACTGTGGCCAAAATTTTGGGTTAAAGGAATGAAGCATACCCTGACATTTCTCTCCTTCCTTCTTTTGATTTTCTGCCAGTGCTTCCCATTAGTCAATCACAACAGGAAGCCACAGGTCAAGGGGGCCTAGTGATTTATCTATAGGCTTCCAAGGGCACGGCTTGGTAGAGAAGTAGAAACAACAGATTTGGGGAGGGAAACAGCAAATACTGCTATTATAAATAATCTCTAGACCACAGGAAGTTTAAAAAAAATCACTAGATTGCAGGACAATTAAAAAATCCCTATAAATCTACCTTTCTATTACCACTTCCTTCTTATTCCCACATTTAACTTGCTGAGTGTTATCTCTGCCCAGCACTGGGGTGGGTAAACGTTTTCTGTAAAGCATATTTTAGAATTTGAGGTTTAAGAGGCAAGGTTGAAAATATTATGTTCTATTTATGTAGTGATTTAAAATGTAATTATTTGAACATATAAAAAAGAGTCATTCAATTAAAAAAAAAAAAAAGAGTCATTCAAATTCAGTGGGGTAGATTTGGTCTGTGGGCTATACTTTGCTACCCTCTGGCCTTGAAAGTCTTCTAAATTTTTGCTAGCTTAAAATCCACCTACTTTTCAATGTCAAGTTCAAATAAAACCTCCCCTATGTGGCCTCTCATATTGGGACTCTGAGCTGTGAGTGACAGAAAATCAACCATTACTAGCTTAAGCAAAACTGAGGATAAGTTGAGAGTTTGCTGGCTGTCGATCCCAGAATCCAGGAGCTGCGGAAATGCCAGCTGCTCTGGGGATATCCTGCGTTGCTACTGTGGTAACATCAGAACCTGCCCTCCTCATCTCCCTTTCTCTTCTCTTTGCTTCTGTCTTCAGTTTGGCTTCATCATCTCCTAGAGGCAGACTTTTCCACAAGAAATAGAATACATATCTCTTTATGTGCCCAGGAAAGTATTCTGTTTGACCTGTCTTGGTCATCCAGCCACCCTTTGATGGACCCACGTCGATGGAGGAAGGGCGAAGAGTGGTGTGGTAGTGTCGAGGTTCAGACATGGCACACGTTTGGGAGAGAAGCTCACCTCTGAGGAGGGGGGAAAGAGGCAGTTTCCCACAAGGAGGGTGCATTCTGTTGCCAGGAGATGAAACAGGAGAGGCTGTCTATTTCGGAGAGAGAGAAATGTCACAATTACAGTCCAGTGTGTGCAGCGCTGTAACAGAGATAAGTCTGACGCCTCGTTACCACCCGCAGTACCTAACATCACACTTGGTAGACACATTCATGCGATTTTGATGAATGAATGACTCAGTTCTCCCCGCTGATTGTGTACACACTCTACTCCACACTGGCCGGGAATTTAATCAGCTGCTCTTTATTCTGTACGTTGTATTCGGGGTTTTTATGGCCATCTATCATCTCTCTTCTAATTTCGGGCGCCAAGAGAGTGTGAGACAGAGGCAGGCATGCAGTAAACATCCTGTGTTAATCTCAGTCCCAGATCCAGACCACAGAACGCTGACTCCCCCGCTCCCGGGAACGATTGTGTTTTGGGTGACCCGTGTGGCCTTTTTGTTGAGGTCTTTAGGATACAAAGCCCCCACCTAAAGACGCGACCCTCCCGTGGGAGGGAGGCAGGGCCCGGGGGCGGGAGCACAGCGGGGCCCCAGCCTCAGGCGCGTCACTGAGCACAAAGGAGACAACAGAGAGGCGGCAGCGGGCGCTGATCTTCGCTCGCCAGCCACTCGCAATTGCGGTTACAGACCTGCAGCTCCCCCTCCCCCACCCGGCCCGCCCGCCCGCCTTTCTGTCTCCTCTCTCCCTCCGTACTGGACGGCCCCGGCCCATTTCCGGGCTCCGGGTATTTGGCACCGATTGGGGCCGGGGACGCGGAGCAGGTGGTCGCGGCGGGGCAGCGTGGTGGCGGCGGGGCAGCTGGGCCGCCAGCCTGGTGCGTCGGGGACCGTCTCCCGCTGCTTTGGTCACCAGCCCCTGCCCGCCCGACCCGCTCCCTTCTCCGGCCTGCGAGCCCTGCCGGCCGGACTTTGCGCCGCGTCCGGCGCTGCTGCTGCGCTCCGGGGCCCCGCTCGGCGCCGGCGGTGGCCTGGAAGCCCGCGTTAAAGGGGCAACCGGGACCCCGGCCCAATATGGCTGAAGTCAGCATCGACCAGTCCAAGCTACCTGGAGTCAAGGAAGGTAAGGGCCGCGGAGGGAGGGCGCGCGGGACCCTCCCTTCTCGCAGCCCGAGGTTCTCTCAGGTCAGGGGCGTTGCCATTGCGGCTCCCGCGGCCCTCGCCCGGCGCCCGTCCTGCGTTGGCCTTGCCTGGACGTGAAGGGAATTGAATTCAGGTTCTAGTGTGGGACCTTCGGCGAGTCACCGACGTTCCGAGCCTGTTTTTTCCTCCAGGGGGTGGTTGAGGGGGACTAGCACCACCCCCAGCAAGTGGCTGTGCCCGTGTTCTCGTGCATGGCAAAGCCTCGGTGAACGCTGAAGACCTGGGTAAATCTGACTTACCACGCTTCTTAAAAATCGAGGCCCAGCCTGGCTGGCTTGAAGGCTGGGAAGTGGGGAGGGGTTGACGTTCGGTTCCGTGTGGAGCCTTTGTTTTGAAACATGACTCTTTCCCTCCTTCTCTCCCTACTTTTCCTAGGCCAGCGTCTGGCTGGCTCACTGACTTTCCCACCTTCCTCAAGGTTTAAAAGTTTAGTCTTGGCTGTGTTCTGCGCGGTCGGGAAGCCACTATAAGCATTTTCTTACAAACAAAACAAAAAACACGGGGGAGCAGGGGACTGATGATTTTGCCATTGCTTTTTATACCAATGTCCGGGAAAGTTGAGATTGATCGGTACTGACCTGGTTTCAGCTGACAGCAAGTAGCCTTTTGACTTCCCTTCTCTGTTTTTCCACCAGCTGCCTCAGGACCTAGCTTTTTTTTTTTTTTTTTTTTTTAAACTGAGATCTCAGGTGCTGGATCGCCTTGTGCCTTGAGTTATCTTTGTTTATTCTTTGATCCTAGGAAGCATAGACGTTCCAGAGTGCTACTGCAGACCGCTACGTTCCAAGGGCTTGCAAAGTCGGCTTTTGTTGGGAATGTCATTTGTTTCGACTGAATACTGTAGCCTGAGGTGACGTGGAGATGTGGAATTGAAAATAATATTTGCTTTCTTGGAACTGCTTGTTTTATTGCCAGCTTAATTTGACTCAGTTGGTCTTGTGTGTGCTCAGGCCAGCCCAGAAATCTCAAGAAAATTAGGGACTGCTTGATGGCTTTCCCAGAGTTTCAAGCACTAGGAGACTAGTGACTAGTGGTCACTGATTTGATGTAGAATTTCTAATGGGCCTAGTTCGGTCTTGTTGTTCCAGAAGGATGTTAAAGCTTAGGCGTGAGATTTTAGCGTTAACACTTTTCTACCTTTCTGTCCCGGGTGTGGCTTTGATGAAGAGTTAGGGCTTTCACCTGTGGAAAACAGTTTTCACTCTGCTGTCAAGACTGAGGAGCCTGAGTGATAGGAAAGGCAGATCAATACTTTGAGAGTTCTTATCTTAGAGATTGTCTGGTTATCCTTTGCTTTTGGATATAAGGGGTTTTTTTGTGTGCGTTTGTGTTGGGTTTGTCTCTAGAGAAAGAGTGATCCTTGTGCAGTGTGTAGTGCATGATGAGTAGAATGAAAATTGGAGTTCAAACAAAACCTGGTATGAATAGTATTAATCATATAGTGCTATGATTTTATCCAATCCCCTATTAATTTGAGTGACCTGGAAAAAACATAAAACTGTTTATATACATTTGTATTACTCTTAGGTCTTCTGATTTCTTACCAAGACACGAATGATTTATTTTAACGTATTGTTTCTCAAGGAGTTCCACAAATACCTTCCATCTAAAAATGCAAGATTTTCCCATTTCCACACTCTAGAGTCTAATACATTTAAATTAGCTTTCATTTTGCGTAATACGGTGTTTGGCGATCTCTTTTATGTAATCTGGTAAATTGGTAAGGAAATTTAGTGTGGCTCTTTCATTAAGTTAGAATTAAATATTTCTTACTTTTGAAGATGGTCAGGAATTGATGAGATCACTGTCTTTGTAAATATCTGACTTTTCTGGTTCCAAGATCATCAAAGGAAATGATGTATTATCCTAGGAATGTCCTATTAATGGTGGTGAAGTTTTTGATCTGAGAAGTGTTCAAGTCAAATAAAGTGTATCCTTCTTTAATATGACTCTTAATTATGGCCCAGTTACTCCCTAACAGTGTCTTTATCCTAATTAAAGAGAATGAAGCTGGTGCCCCTGATAGGGTAAAACATGCGCAAACATTGAGACTGTGGTAATACTGAAACTCCAACTGTATTTGAGAAGTGTTAGTAGTAGTAATTAGTTTAATATTCTGATGTAGATATTTGAAGCCCATTCAAAAAAATTCCTGTATCTGTTTACTCCTTAATTTAAACTTTTGGTAGATTTATATACAATTACAATTTATATTCAAGTTGGTATCGTGGGGTATATTTCAATAGAGATTACGAATAAAATAGTATAGTGAATGTGTGCCCCTTTCCATTGCTGTTTAGGAGGGGATGGAGCACCCTGTGACCTTTTGTTGTGAACATTTCAATAGAGGTCGTGGGTAGCAGCTGACATTAGGGTAAGGGGATATTTAAAAATCTTTCCTAGGTTGAAATCTAATGCTTGCTTACTTAGTTTTTAAGGAAGTCAAAAATACTCATCATTTGGACAGACTTTTTGAAAATACACACGCACATCTATGGTAGTATTTATACCTTGTTAAATCTCTTAAACTGGGAGACAAAGGGAAATGGTTGAGTTCATATGTAGGTGAAAAGAATCAAGTCAACTAAGTGTCAGCACATCCTTTTTTTTCTAGTTAAAAGTATGTTTGGAACATCTATATACTTTTTGTAATGGAAAACACTGTTGCCAATATTCAGGAATAATACTGTATTTCTTCTGAAACATTTGAGGTTCTAGATTTGAAATAATTTCCAGCCATTTTAAACTTCAGTAGATCTATAACTGAAATGCAAAATGCAATTTGCGAATGTTAGGGAAAGGAACAGTCATGTTTCAATAATATTCTGAAAGTTTCTTAGTTTAGAGTTCAGAGTTGAAAATATATTTTTCTAAAAATGAACACTTTTAATCACTTGACAAACTTATATTTTTGGGGGGGGGTCACTTTTGGTTGCTTCTTTGAATTTTTCTTTTCTGAACCAGTAATCAAGACTCCCTACTTTACTTTTGCTCTCCAAGTTCCTGTATGGGTAAATGAATTGTCCACTTGCCATAATTTTGCCATTTAGCCCTCTCTAACCAAGGTGTTGATCGAAGCCTTTCTAGACATTTTGGCATTTCATCAACTTCTTTCCAATTTCTTAAGCATTAGAGCTTTACCACTTTTAGCCATGCAGTGCATGCTTTCAGCCTCTCCTATTTTCTCCAAGTGTTAATCTTTATTTTTCTTTCCTTACAGCAGTTCTCTCAATCTCGTTTTTTATGTTCTATTCTTATATTCTTTAGGTGGAAAGTTCTGCTGGCTCAAAGTTGGTGAACACTGTGTGTATTGGTGTGCATGTGTCTGCTTAACATCTGAAATCAGTTTACCTAGGAGCGACTTACTTCTTGAAGTACAGGTAGCTAGCTATTCTGGGAGCAAATCCTTTTTCTTTAGCGAAAGGTACAATTTAATACATTTTTAGAAATGTCTGTAAAAGGAGACCTACCTAAAAAGCACTCATTTATTTTAGGTTCAGCACACTCCAGTGGCAAAATATGGTAAATTAAGTTAATGGCATACATCCAGAACTTCAAGGGGGAAAGACATAAGACTATGTCTGGTACAGTCAGTTAACCCAGTAGTCTAAGAAATTTAAAGCTTATTACATGCACACTAGGCATCTAAACAGATGGCAGTGTCCATGAGATGTACGTATATCTGGCTACAGGGCAAACTCACTTTCCCTGTTTTTCAAAATTCCGTAACAGTTTTTGTTTTGGTTGTTGCTTTTTAATGAGACCCTGGCTGGGTTTCTTTGAGCTAGGAGTTTTGTGTCTTAGTTATCTTGCTTTACCCTCATTTGGATGAAGGTCTTTTATGTAGTCAGCAACTATTCAGTAAATATTTGCATGTGTGAATAAATGAATGAGTGAATTGATGAATACATTATTATTCTCTGTTGGTTTAGGAATCTTATCTCTGGCATAATTATTTTGTATTCTTTTTCAGAGTATAAGCTTTTAAAAGGCAGAGATAATACCTTTTAAACCATGTGTATCACTTATCATTTATACCAGCATGAAATTTATAAAAACTTGGATATTTTTTCTAATTTTTTATGGGTATGTCTTATAAGTAAAATTCATTCAGCATAGATATGTATTACATAGAAAAATTAAGGGAAGTAATTTGTTGCTTTCTCTTCTGACTTTGGAGATAATCATTAAGAATAGAATTTTAGTAAAATTTTCTAAATGCTGGTTTTTGTTTTTGATTTTTACTTGAGTAAGAGGTTTAATTTTTTGTTCTAAGTGCAAAGCAGTATCGCTCAGTTTGGGAGCAGGAAGGAATCTTACATGATTTGCATATCTGCTGTGTGCCGCGCGTTGTGTTGAGGGTATTTCCACAATAAAAAACATTTTCCGTGGCACATGAACATGATCTTTGCTGGGGTATGGAATGCATGGAGTTGTTGAGAGAACTTTCTGAATTCATATGTGCACCAAAAATGGCTTTCACAAAAGGGAAGAAAATAGTTCATTGCCATATGTAGACTTGCAATATTTTTGAATGACCAAGGGAATTTTCAAATGGATGTAACGGTTAATTTGTAAAATACATATATTTTTAAACTAACAGGTACTTAACGGACAGCTCACACGTGGGAAACCATAGTTAATTGGTACTTTAAAAAGAGATTTCAGAGTAGAAAGCCTTAAAAAACACTGTTCTAGGCCAACTTCCTTGTTTTCCAGATGAAAATCTGAGGGTCAGGGCGGGCAAGTGAGCTGTATTAGACCACCGAGGATGAGTAGATAGGAATTGGCACGTTGGGGCCTAGAATTAGAAAAGTTTAGAACTGTGAGTAGTTACTTACACAGCTTATTCTTCCCTCCTTTTCTTTTTACCTACCTTCTCTTTTCCTTTTCCTCCTTCCCTCTCTTCCCCTTCTTTCTTTTAAATTACTCTGTAGATGCATAAGATTCATTTCTGATGTGTTTCATTTATGTGATATGCCATATGTTTAAGATAGTAGAGTGAAAATAATAAGACTTTTTCTGAGGATAGTTATTTTAAGGGTAATGTATCATATGGATGCTGAGTTAACACAGGTTTAATTAAAATTTTTTACAGCTTTTATTTTTGATTCAGCAAATGAATTACTGAGTGAACTATAGGAAGTCACACTTTTGCCTCACTGTTTTTTCTACCTGAAAAATCTTGCAAAAATGCATGTCTTCTCTGGTATGTTCATTCTAAAGAGGCTAATATTTAAAGGTAGAAACTCTAAAATTAAACGTATTGGAGAAATAAAGTCGTTGGCCATGGTCTTTCCTCAGCCCTTGTTAGGGACATAACAGTTTTTGTTGAGATAAGTGAATTTTTCCTCAGTGACAAAAAGCATGTGATACTCTACCATTCATAAAGAAAACAGTTATGGAGACCACCAAACCTAAGCAAATGCTGCTTGAAATCCCGGTTCTCCAAGTACAGAAGCATATTTAGAAACGAATCGCTTTGACCCATAGAGGAGAAAACAAACATTAAAACAACTATATTTGCACTTTCAGAGATAGCCACTGGAAGTGCCATTGGATTAATGTTTTTAACTGGTGACTCATTTAAAGGGGTCCTGTGCTTCAAAAATGTAAAACCAGGATAACCTAGATCTTAGATAAGACCCACGAAGGATAATTAGTTTTTATATTTAGAAAGACTTTGGGGATTACTTAGATGTTTGTTTCTAGAATGTTCCAGGTGTTTGAATTTAAAAACCAGCACAAGTGTTCTCAGATGTTACTTTTAAAAGGACTGTTAAGCAGAAAACAATCATTATTTCCTTTTGTTATTTCGTTAAAAAAGCATACACACATACATTAAGTGTGTATGCGTATAATAGTTGTTAGCCTACATTGAGAAAAAGGAAAAAAAAAACAAAACAGTGAAGACTTTCTAATAAACCAGAACCAGTGTATTACCAGTCTTGTTTATTTATCAGTGGTTCTTTGCTTTTTCTTTGTCGTTTTAGTCAAGTTCAGTGAATCATTTACATACAGTAAAAATTCCTTCTTTTTTAGTGTGTAGTTCTGAGTTTTGACAAATGTGTAGTCTTGGAACCACCACAACAATCAAGATACAGAACAGCTCCTAACCCCGAAACTTCTCAACCCCTGTTTCATGCCCCCACCGGCCACTGATGTGTTTTCTGCCCTTGTTTGCCTTGTCAAAAATGTTATATAAATAAGATCATATAGTAAGTAGTTTTTTGAGTCTCCGCAAACATACTGTTTATCCATTCACTCATTGAAGAACATTTGAGTTGTTTTCAGTTTTGGTGGGTGTCAGTAAAGTCACTCTCAACATTTGTGTACAAATTTTTTTTTGTATCTGTGTGCGTGTGTATTTGAACATAAGTTTTTGTTTCCCTTGAATGGACTTTCCGGGTTATATGGCGAGTGCATGTTAAAATTGTCAAACTGTTTTTCAAAATGGCTGTACCATTTTGCATTCCCACCAGCAAGCTATGTGAGCTCCAGTTGTTCTGCATCCTTGCTGGCATTTGATATTTTCAGGGCCCACTTAATTTTTTAAATTTTAACCATTTTAACAGGTGTGTTATATCTTATTGTGGCTTTAATTTGTATTTCCCTAATGACTCATGATGTTGTACCTTTTTTGTTGTGCTGATTTGCTTTCTTATATTATTTGTTGAAGTGTTTGTTTCAAATTTTAGCTCATTTTAAAATAGACTGTTTTCTTATTATTGAATTTGGATGTTCTTTACATATTCTGGATACAGTTCTTATTAGATATACAGTTTGCCCATGTCCGTGGTTTTAAAAACCTTAATTCAATATCAGAATGATACGGGGGATGTAAACACCTTCCTAGCCCTAGTTGATATTAGCTAAATCTCTTAGAGATCGTTTCAGGAATCTGTAGTTTTTATACACAGACTATGTACTCAGACTTATGCACTGGCATTTGGAAAATACAGAATGAATATACTGTGGCCACCTCAATACAGGGATCTTCTCCTAATTTTTTGCAGTGACAGCTCATTTATCTGATAAAGAATGAGCAGTAATCCTCTCTCGTAGTTGGAATTTGTTGCAGGGACCTACAAACTGCTGCCACTTGTTTTATATAGCGAGGTAGTTCAGGATGGCTTTTATATTTTTTAATGATTCAAAAAAATGTTTTGTGATGTGAAAATTATATGAAATTCAAATTTCAGTGTCTGTAAGTCAGTCTACTTACATACTATAGAGGCAGAGATGAGTAGTTGTAGCAGAGACCACATGATTGGCAAAGCTTAAATTTTTTGCGACCTGGTACTAGACAGGAAAAAAAAAAAGATTTGTTTTGGAGCCATTTTCAATGAAACTTTCAAAAAACTTTCTTATTTAACCTTTTTTGGACAGTTCATTTATCGGTATAAACACTGTTTATCATAACTTTGCTTTAATATAATGATGCCCTTGGGAATTATTGTTGATTGAATGCTTATGACAGCCTATTTAATTTTTGAAGTGACTTCAAAAAGTACAGACTTAAATCATTTTTCTTTCTCTCTCTTTTTTTTTTGAGATGGTGTCTAGCTCTGTCGCCCAGGCTGAAGGGCAGTGGCGTGATCTCTGCTCACAGCAACCTCCGCCTCCCAGGTTCTAGCGATTCTCCTGCCTCAGCCTCCCAAGTAGCTGGGATTACAGGCGCCTGCCACTACGCCCAGCTAAGTTTTGTATTTTTAGTAGAGACAGGGTTTCACTGTGTTGGCCAGGCTGGTCTCAAACCCCTGACCTCATGATCCACCCATCTCGGCCTCCCGAAGTGCTGGGATTACAAGCATGAGCCACTGCATCCAGCCTCTTTTTCTAAGAAGAAAAAAATTACACTCCCGGTAAATTTCTAGGGACTTTCAAAATCAAATGTAGGTAGAAATCTTATGTAAAATAAGATTATGCCGTATGCCAGCTCTGAGTAAGGGTGTGTGGGGCTTTCAGAAGTTCATGAGTATTCAACAGATTCAACCACCTTAAAATGTTTGCTTATTTTATTTTATTTTTTTAGCTTACATTATTGGCCCTATATAAAACTTATTACAGATATTTGTGTGAATGAAGTATCATTTCATCTTTTTAGAGACTTGTATCAGAGGTACCTAGGCTGATATATCACCAGATTTTTCGTCTTGCCTGATGAGCATTTCCAGTCCTGATACAGCTCCTCGGTGACCAAATACCAGGGGAGTCTCCCCTGGACTTTTTTGGCTTTTGTTTTTCCAATGAGTCATAAAGGCTTAGTCATTTTCCATTAACTTCAGGAGTTTTAACTGCATACAGTAAAACTGTGACTGACTTATAAGGATATCTTTCCCTCTTCACTGCTTCCCCATCAGCAACAAATTCTGTTTTGTTTATTGACTATGGAGAAGTCCATGATTGACTTTAAGTATTATATTCACTAATTTTTGAGTAGCATCTTCCCACCAAATACTTTGAAAATATTAGATTTTTCTTTTTATGTTATGAAGGTCTGTGTAAATATAGCATATAAGAGTTGACAAATACTGTGAAAGACTCTTTTTGTCTAGATGGAATTCCTGACATAAAAGAAAGAGAAAGATAGAGGCTCACTTAATGTTCCACGTTCTTCCCATCTGTACATCTTGAGTTTGCCTTAATATCTGGACCAGTAGCTGTTTGGGAAAGGGCTATTCATGCTCAATGACTACATTTATAGATCGCTTTCTGGCTTTTCCTAGAAAATACTTTCAATTCTGTCAGTGATTGCTGGATTCTAAGTTGACATGTTTGCTTCTGTTCTTTTCCCAGCATTCTCTGGTCAGACCTCATTATTTCACATTGGTCTTTGGTGTATCCACAAATCGTTCCTTCTTTTTATAGTTTCCCCATTGAAGCTCCATAGAGCGAATCTTTGAAAGATCATTTTGCCTATGTGTGTATGTTAAAGGGGACAGACTGTAAGTGGAGACAATGGTTAGGGAGTTTTACTGTGCTAACCCCTGAATTCCAGGAATTTGGTTTCCGTGGCACCCAAACTCCCCAAAGTAGATTGACTATTGGAACTTAAAGGCAGGGTCACCAAATAATTTACAAGCCAAACCTAGATAATTTGTGAGTAAAGAGGGATGAGTCTAATAATTTCAACAGAATAGGTGTATTTTGGTGACCACCCAAGTGAAGGGGACTTTGCTGAAATACCACAGGAAGTTGGATATGATGACTGAGCAAAGTCACTGTTACAGAACTTTCTGACTATGCAAATATAAAGTTTTAATTGGCTCTTAAAACCCAAAGGGTACCTGTCTCCCATAGACTGTCTTGAGGTTCTTAATTTATTTTCTATTTCATAATTGATTACTAAATGAAACATATAATCTGCCCTATAGAATGTAGTTGAAACCATCGGGATTTTATTTATTCGTATTTAGTAGTCACAGAGTTTATCAGAATTCTATTTGGATAGCTTTTTTTTTTGGTTCCCAATTTATAGGTTCCTCTATGTATTCCCCAAAAATGTGGGGAACAGATGTTGAACCTATTTGTGCAATTGAAGGAAGGTAAGAAATGGACACATTTCTGATTCCTCCTACTTGGCATTCATTTACGTTTTAAATAGAAGTGTAACAGGCCACCTTTTTACTCTCTGCATTTCTGTTATGCATCTTTTCAGTAATTGAGCTCCTCCCAGAATTATTTTGCAGTATTTTCTTTAGTTTACCAATACATTAAATAATGTATGCATATTGAAATCTATCTGAGAGTATAAAATTCAAGTTCAACTGAGTAACTTGTTTGTAAAGGGAAGTACTTTGAACGTGGATTTGTAAGACCTGGTTTCACATCTCTTCTTTCCTACTTATTAGCTGTAAGAACTCGGAGAAGACAGTGTCTCTGAGCTCCAGTTTCGTTATCTGTTCACTGGAGATACTATTTAATGTGCTTTGGGAATTAACTGAAGAACTGGATATGGAAACATTTTGTAAAATGCAGGAGTATACATTTTCTTTTGATGTTGCTGTTCAAGTTGACCTGTAAATAATTCCACTTTGCTATCTTCCACACCATTGATCCTGTGAGCCCTATTAACTGTCTATCTAGAATTTCCTTCTTCAGTGTCCACATATATCCTACTTCTGTCCTACCTCCAACCCCTGGCCTCGCTCAAATGCCGTTTCTCTGTAAAGTCTCCTGCTTCTTTCCTGTGTATCTCTCCAGCCCTCCCTTAAGTATTTACTTCCTTAAGCAACATGTCTTCATGCTGTGTATCAGGCTGCTATTTCTCTCAAGAGGAAGCTGATCGCTGACTGATCTCGGTGTTTCTTAAAGGTCCTCACACATAGGAGCTATTCCAGAAAACTTAGGAAATATCCGATAATTTGTTCTCAGTGAGCACGCTATTCGAGGTAACCGAATTAATGACATGAGAGTAAGAGCTATGATCATTTGCATGAATTCCCTGGCATAGGAGGCCAGGACAAGGAGCAAGTCTTTTGTTTTTTGTTGTGTGAGTTGGTCCAGCTCTCAAATTTCTGTAGGAAGTTGATTGGTGTTGCGATGGACAACTCCTGAAGTCAGAGTAGTCTCCTTTGGAGGCAACAGTCTTCCTTATTTAAGGATTAATTTTAGTTCTGTAAGACCCTAGTAATCTTTGTACACGTTCTAGTAAAGTGATATTGTCATTTTGTTGCTCTTACTAGAGTATTCAGTTAGTTTCTTAGATAGTATTGGGCTCCATCAGAATTTTTATGTGTGCTATTTTCTCTTTTAGATTCATTTTTAGATAAAGGGGGGAAGACTCTTACACAGTTTAAACAAGTCGAACATAGCGTGTGTTTTTAAAATTCTTGATATAAGGGGAGACAATTGTGAAGAATCTGAAAGTTTTGGGTTGGAAACAATGAATGTACAGATTGCAAACTTGTCTTGGTTTATATTGAAAAGGGGAGAGAGCATGAGCAAAAGAATGAGCTGAAGCCTTTTTGCTTTGGGGATGATATGTTCAATTTGTACTTATTTTAGAATGGTCTCTTTCAGGTTCATATGGTGTATTAGAAGTTAACACTGGTTAAAAATATGCAGTGCTATGAAAAACAAATGTATGCTTCAAGGGAGTTATGATACAAAATTTTCTGAACCATCTAAATAATTTTGACTCCATATGAAACAAGTGAGGCAAGTGATTCCTTTATAGCAGAAAAGGATTTGGACAGCTCGTCTTCCTGTTCACAGATACAGGCTGCCCCTGATTTTCTTTCATGTCCTCTGCAGAGGTTATTACGTGTTAACCAAGCAAACTGTAGGTTGTACTGAAGCCAATTTCAGTAGCAATCGTAGAGAAATCTAGGGCATTTAGAACACGTTCCAGATGAACATAAAAAATTTGCTGATCTTCAAGAAGCCTTCTGAATATGGAAAGTGTTGACTTTCCCAGGCTGTACTCTGATCATCTGGCCCCAGGAAAACCTTTTAGTAAATGTCACAGTCCACATTTATATTCATTGGACAGTTAGTGACTGATAACATGGTCTCCTTTTACTCTGATAGTGAAGACCCTGTGAAAACTGTTAGTTGAAACAGGAAAAGCTCATCTTTTTAAAAGGCGCCAGATTGAACAAAAGATTAAAATTTATGGTTAAATATACTATACAGATGGATAGAAGCAGGTATTTGTTATCTTGGATGCTAGAAATAGTGAAATCAACAACAATGAAGAAAGCAGTATTTGGTGTAGGTGAAAGTTAGCATGGCAATTACCCTAGATGAATAGGCTTTAATTATTACATTTTTACATGATGTGTAATACTTGTATCCAAGAGACAAATGTCTATCACTAACACCAAATCAACTACATTTCATTCTACCTTATTTTTAAGTTGGATAGATTCTTAAGAGGTAATTTAATCTGTCTCCTCACAGGTCAGGACATGAGGCTCTGATTTGGAAAGTGACTTGTCAAAGTTCATTCACTTGATAAGCTACTGACAGAGCCAAGACTAAAACTCTGACAGGTATCTGGAATTAAGAGGGCTCTTTATACTATAATTTACTTTTGCCTTATATACTATGATAAAGTCCTTATATTTCTGTAAATTGGGCAAGTAAATCTATATTACATTTAAGATGCTAAAGTGTCATGGAGATGTAGCAGAAAGCTTTTACTACAGCAACTCAAAATACAGAATTAGGAAACTACATTTATATTTAGCTATGCCAAAAAGTTTTAATCTGCATGTTAATATGCTGGTTAGATTTTGGCCGGCTACACTTCTACTCAACAGTTTTCCTTCATACCCTTCTTGATGGTGATAATTTGATGATTCTTCTATTTCAGTAAACTATAATTAATTTTCACATAGAATTCAACTTTCTAATCTTGGACATTCAGCTGAAAAAGTTTGGAGTGGCGGAGCTTATTAAACATTTTAGACATTCTGATTTCCGCGTAACTCAGGTGGACAATGTGTATAGGAAACATGTTCTCCCTCAGGTGGACATATGAGGTTAGAAAGAGCTTTAGACGTGCAGTAAGCTATTGATTATATTGTTATTCCTTGCCAGGAAACATTGCTTCAGATTCTATTTCTTTTTCTTCCAGAGACAGGGTTTCACTCTGTTGTCCAGGGTGGTGTACAGTGGTGCAGTCATAGCTCACTGTAGCCTGAAGCTCCTGGGCTCAAGTGATCCTTCTGCCTCAGCCTTCTGAGTAGCTAGGACTTCAGGCCCATACCACCATTCCTGGATAATTAATTTCTTTTTGTTTGTTTTGTAGAGTTAGGGTCTCACTATGTTGCCCAGGCTGATCTTGAACTCCTGGCCTCAAGTGATCCTCCCACCTTAGCCTGCACTGGGATCATTTCTGCAGATTCCTAAGAGCAAGTACTCACTGCATATTCCAGCACAGATTTTGTACTAAACAAGTGACTAGATCTGTGTTAATCAGTGACTTAGTGGGACCTCACTAGAACTAATACCTAATAGAAAATAACTAATTACAAGGATTTATTAACTTTGATGAGGCCAATAATAGGCTCTATTTATTGAGCTGCTGCTTAGTGAGTAGCAGATGCTTTCTTTGGCCCTTCACAAACCTTATCTAATTTAGTCCTCACAACATTGATCCTTATTTTACAGATGAGGAACCTGAGGTTCAAAGAAATTAAATACTTGTCCAAGGTCTTTTAGCCTGTAAGTAAGCAGTATTTGAGTCCTGATCCGGACTCAAAATACTCGTAAGTACTTCTTAAACACTTAGCAAAATTCAAAACAGATCCAGGTTGTTGCTCTGTATATTCTGTTTATTTGTATATTATTGAAGTCTTAGCATCCTCCTCACTGGAGTCTCTCAGTATGACTGGCAGCAAAAGGTTTTGCTTTTCTATTCTCAGAGTGCTAGCTTGTTTTCAGCCTTTGTTGGGAATAGAGAACTATCAAGAGTTCACGTGTAACTTAAGTACCCATAAGGGGAATATAAATTTATTTCTTAAAAAAAATTACCCCACTCTTGTGAAACTACTTGGAGAGCCAAAGTCGTTGACAGAATCACTTCTTAAAATCTATGTGTAACGCCCTGTTACCTGTGTGGGGATTTTCTGGATGTACTTTGAAACACTGGCTGGCTTCCTCAAGTCTACTGTGAGGTCACCTTATTCTGTATAGACTGTATTTCCAGGGGAAGAAATATTATTTTAACATAAACTTACTTTTATTAAAATTAGGAAGACATAGCTCCTGATCTTCGGTGGAAGTGTCCCTCTAGATTGTATAAAACTGATTTGATTCTGGGAATGTACCCATGGTCTCAAGGTATCTTTTAGACAAACACATTTCTAGTCAGTGAACATGGCCAGTTACTGAGCATGTGGTGTCCTAACAGTGGAATTGCAGAAATTTCAAGACGTACACGTTTGTTTTCTGTTCCTACCTTATGATTTTCATAATCCAAGATTTCTAGAAATGTGTGTAGAGTTCTGACAGATGGTTATCACAATGGCATTGTGAGCATTGTGGTTTGCTTTATGGGAGCAAGATTTTAAGAAATTATTTTACCATGCCTGTTTATCCCGTGATTCTATCTAAAGTAAAGTTGTTGGGGAATTTTGAATATTGCTCTCATTTGTTTAAAGTTGAAATGAATTTACTAATTCTAATAAGAATGTGCTAGCCAAAGTATCTAGTTGCAAAAGAGAATTGGAAAATGGAAATATGTGACTCAAAGGATAAATAGAACTCGCAGTAGCTGGTCCTTAAGGAAGCTCTTTTGTCATATGAAGCCAATAAGCCAGAATGGGTTTTCTTCCCCTGGTGTAAACTTGTACTTAAGTTGGGCTGGAAGTGATCTTTGGGTTTTAATGGGCGTGACCGGGTTTATCCTACAGAGGTTTAGGGAGATGGGTGGCTTTTCTTTCTAGGCTAAGGCAAACAGAGTACTGGCTGCCAAACCATTTGAGGGCTTGTGTAAGTGCCAGGAAAAGTGCCATTCAAATAGTGAAGCAACAGAAGGTTGGAGTTTCTTCAGGAATACATGGGGAAAAAAAAATGAATTCTTACTATCTGGATATGCTTTGTGAAAAATTGCTTTGGAAAACATTGTCTACTACTGCTTATATAATGGTATTTACCCTTTTGAGGATGCCTCATGGCTATCAGTGGCCTGTTTTTTTTCATAGAATATCTGACTGCCTCCATGAGAATAATTGATAAGTAGCTTTAAAATTTCCTGCAGTGCTCAAGTACAGTTGACCTTTGAACAATATGGGTTTGAACTGTGTGGGTCCTTTTATACACGGATTTTTTTTCAATCAAGTGTAGATCAGAAATACAGTATTTGCGGGGTGCAAGGCCTGTATATACTGAGGTACTTTTCATATACCTGAGTTCCGCAGGGCCAACTGCGGGACGTGAGTGTGCACCAATTTTGGTATCTTTGTGGTTCTGGAACCAGTCCCTCTCATGTATACCCAGGGATGACTGTACTTAGGATGGTTATTATTTCTCTCATATTATAGGGGCATAAACATAAGTGATGTTAGTTTGTTTAAGATTATTTAGTTGGTAAGTGACAGAGCTAGGATTGGAATCAAAGTAGGAGTTCTCTTGGTTACACCATGCTGCTTCCTTGTGCAATAAATATTCACTGAGTATCTCAAAGAGCCAGTGTTCTGTGCAGTGTACTGCAGAAGCTACTGTATAACAGTTTCATCTTTCTCTAAGTATAATTTTAAGTCATCTCTTTATGTTTAATTTTGAAATTTTATAAACCCATTTAAAAAGTAAACTGAACAATTTAAAAATAGCAGAAGTGCTTCCTTTTTACTCATCTTTATGATTTTAAGAGTAATTATTTAGTTGCTAAGTTCATATATTCCTGTATTGTTCTAAAGCAAAGCAACCATGTAAAATGCAGTTGTTTTTTAAAGAAGGTACGGGAGACAAGAAATCTAGGAGAATGTTTCTTCAGTTGTGACTTGTTTAACTTTAAGGGCCAGTCGAAATTCATAAATGTTCACATTTGTTCATTGGAATCCAGGATACTTCAGTAAGTGTTCGGTAAAGTATTAGAGATTTGGTGGGTTTATTCAGTACCAGTTGTATTTCAAGAATTGAACTCCTCTAACTATGTTGAATACCTGGTTCGCTTTACTTTCTAATCAGGAATTGGTTCACTTTGTGTCTGTGACTGTATCTGCACGATGGTTGCTAGATAAATGTAGGACAGCTCTTAACCTTTCACTCTACTGAGGTTAGCAAAACTATTACGTTAGGCCTGAGGAAGAAGCAGCATAGGAAAAATGTAAATATACAAGCACTTTGAAGATAAATCAGTGGCTGACACAAGACCAGTAATAAACTCAAGACCCTTGGTTGTCTGAAATGGCAAAGCAAATTATAACATCATTGTGTTTGCAAGCTCACATGCTTGTGCACGCATGCACATACAGAAGGTTAAAATGGTTTTAAATGCTGTGAAGTCTCTAATTCAGGTTCACTGAGTGGTCCAGTTGTCTAAATTAGTTCTGTCGTACTGTCACGTTGTGATTATCGTCTAGAGCAGTGCTATCTAACAGAACAACTGTGATGATGGAAACGTTCTGTATTCTGCACTGTCCAGAGTAGTAGCCACCAGCCCCGTATGGCTATTTAGCACTAGGAATATGATTAGTGAAACTGAGGAGAGCTGAACTTTAAAAATTAAATTTATATTAATGTAACAGTTACATATGATTAGTGGCTACCATATATAGTGTGAAACAATTGTTTGTGACACTAAAGGATAGAATGATGTTGGATTGGTAGAACATATTGATTTTGGTTCAGTTTAAGGATGTCATTTCTGTTTGTTTGTTTTTGGAGACAGAGTCTCGCTCTGTCACCCAGGCTGGATTGCAGTGGCACGATCTCGTCTCACTACAACCTCCGACTCCCGGGTTCAAGCAATTCTCCTGCCTCAGCCTCCTGAGTAGCTGGGACTACAGGTGCATGCTGCCATGCCTGGCTAATTTTTTGTATTTTAGTGAAGACGAGGTTTCACCTGTTGTCCAGGCTGGTCTTGAACTTGGGAGCTCAGGCAATCTGCCCGCCTCGGAGTCCCAAAGTGCTGGGATTGCAGGCATGAGCCACCATGCCCGACCAGGATGCCATTTCTAACAGATGTTCCTTTGAGCATTAGACTGTGAGGAATGTACATCATTTGGGGTTTTGAAGAGAACCTTAGTGACTGCGTGGTGGGAATAGAAAGACAGAGCCCAGGAATCAATTTGTTGGGCACTCAGAATAAATGACCTCCTGATTGAGCTCATTTTGAGGTTATGGGATGTTTCTTGAGAAGAAAGGAAGCTTAACTTGAGTGCTTTCTGTTAATACCTGCGTCAGCATCTTCTAAGAATAGACAAGGTCTGAGTCTTAACTTTTCTTGGGTAGCTTCTGTTTTGTTACTCCCACCAAAAAAAAAAAAAAAAGGTTTTGGATTCAAAGCACCAGTCCATACAGTTGATTCCTTTAACACAGGAATCTTGTGAGGTTGTCCGTGTTTGTGGGCATTTTAAACATCATTTATGGTAGCCGAATCAGATAAACCTTATATGGAAAGTTTTATGTGTGTTCGACAGTTTAACCAATATAAGTAAAGACTGCTCTATTTCTACCTTGCTACCTTTCCCCTGCTTTTTCACTGTTCCTCTCACTCCAGATCATTTGTCCTGTCAGATGGAAATTCTGACTCAGCCATTTTCTCTTTCCCAGTAAGTTACCCATTTACTCTGTGGTCGCTGATAATGATGTAGATGGTCTGTGATACTAAAGTGGTACTTCTGATGTGAGGACTTATATCATCTCAGCATTTTCAAAACCCACTTGCCTGCAATCTGGTATATCTGCGGTTAGCTATAACATATCTATTTGCCAAACAAGTGGTTTGGGTTACTGGGGTTTCATTTAACTTTGAATTTAGGGGATTAGAAAAAATGTAACTCAGGAACATACTTTGATAAATTGCGTGAGAATGAAATGTTGGGATTCACTCAGTAGTTTTACTTTTCAAAATGATTCTTTGCAGTGTGTTTATTGAAGTGTGCATGTGTTGTTGGCACACAGTTAAAACTTATACTTACTACCCCTCTTGTAAAACTATCGATGATGCTATTATATAATTTAGTGCTCCCTATTTTAAGTTGCTACATGATAACTGAATTTACTTGTACAGTTGATACTAATAAAACATTTCTTTGCAGTGAAGAGCTGGTATAATTTCTCCATTCTGATAATGAAAACTGAACAACTTTTCCTATTTCTCTCCTTACATTGCTGCTCAGGAATATTGTTGACAAATTTGGGACCACATGTGGGCTTTACTTTTGTTAACGTTCAAAGGAGCATTATGAAATGAATCAATAAAATTGCTACTACTACTAATTTTCTTCCTCGTAAATATTTCTTATATTTACTGTTTAGATGCTTATATTAGAATAAAAACATGTATCTGTCTTTATTATGAAATAGTTTGAAGAGGATTATCAGGTTCTCCTTCATGGAAGACGAATTGGAAAAAACAGAAGTGTTTAAAAAGGAAGATAAGCTACATTGTAATCCCATAGTATATTGTTAATGTTAGAATTTTAATTATCCTTTCTAGTACCTTCTAAATTTAAATTGAATAGTCAAGTATTTCAGCTATAGTCAGGGTATACTATAGGGAGGCATAAGATCAGCCCTAGACTCAGCCTATAACATGGAGAGTACATTTGGGACTTAACCTGTGCATTAACCCATATGATATGCTACATGGATAGTTATCCAACAGACGTCAGAATATCAGTTGTTTCTACAAAACACGTACATATACTCTGGAGAATGTGAGTGCTTTGAGGCTGGAACTAGGAACCTAATCACCAGAGGTTGGCAGATTTTGTCCTTTCGAAGACAGTTTTACTTCTGGTTATCAGAAAAATGGGCTGTGTTTTAAAGTAAAGGGGGTTTCCAGTGGCTGAAACATTTAAAAGGAGTCCAGATGATTGCTTGGACAAGATAAGACTGAATTTGACAACTATTAAAACCCTTTCTGATAATGTATCTAATGAAGTGATAATTGGCATCTTTTTATGAACAGTGACTGAAATTTAGAAGTATTTGAGGAAACTAGGAAGCCTAGTCTGCCATTTAGGACCATTATTATTGGAAATGTTTCCTTGGGATTACAGATTCTTGATACTCTTGACAGTTTGGTACTGTAACCAAGAAGGTGACTTTAGCAGGTCAGATATTTGGAAGAAATTTGCAGAGGATCCTGAGTTATACTATTCTGGTGTTTGTAAAACTTTTTGTGAAAAAGGCAGCTTTCTAGCTGTAATGTTTATTGTAGGATAGTTAACCCCGAAAATGTCTTTCTGTTACTAGAATTTCTGAAGGATTTTCTCCTTTCTTCTTCTTTTTTGGATATCAACCTCGAGTTTGTTTTTTTTTTTTCTATTCACTTTATACTTAATTTATTAACACTTTTTAATTCTTGGGATGATTTGGCAGTTTGCAACTACAGGGGAGTTCTAAGGACGTGGGGCAGTTTTCTGAAACCAGTAATTCAGGAGACTAGCTCCAGATGGTGCAAATTCCTGCTAGCACCTTGGCACATGCTACTTTCTCTGCTTTAAATGCCACATATATCCTAAGCACCCCATTGCATTGTTTAGCTGAACAAATATATCCATATGTGTACACACATTTTTCTTGATTCTGAGCTCTAATCTTAACAGTGCCACTCATTTAACTGTGTGATCTTGGGAATATTACTACAAATCTCAGAGCCATCATTTCTTTGTAAGTTGAGTGATCTGTTTAATTGTGGCCCAAAGAAACCAAGAATTGACCACGTGCCTGAGTATATCACTTTTCTAGGTATTCTAGGATTCTATTAGGCAACATATCCTTTCATTATAATAAATCTGAAATTCCAGGTGAAGGAATTTACTGTTGTTTGAGGTCGTGTTGATAGACATGTAGCTCCATAGCCTTGTTTCAGATAAGCTGGAGGATGTGGGTGAGTCAATATGCTGGATGGATGTGGGTGGAAAAATCCAACATTTCATGTTATGTCCTGTGCACTAGCCATCATTGTTCTAAGGATCTATCTTTTTCACAAACATTTATTTGAAAATCATTATCCTGGGCCCTGGGCTAAATGTTGGAGATAAAATGATCCATAATATTTTTCTTGCTTTTCAGGATCTAGAATGTATGCTGGGGAAACATGAGTAAAATTTTTTAATAGTATAATTAGTGCTACAGTACTATCCTGTAAACTACGTGCTATGAAAGTACTGAAAGAAAATAATAGACGAGTCTGCTGCATGTTTGTGAGTCAGCTACATAGGTGACATTCGAATGGGGTCTTGTAGGTTGATGGTGAATTTTCTAGATGGTAGAGAGGTGGATGGGTGCTTTGGGCAGATGGAACACAGTGACTCCCTCACCACCATCTGTGTAGTAATGGTGACTAAGCTTCTTGCCCATTTGCAGGGCTCTCCCATTCTCTGTGTTTCCTTCTCACAACAATCAAGCAACCAAAAACAAACCAAAACCAATAACCATAAGAATCTCTAAACAGATGAAATATTGGTAAATATTGCTTGGTTTTTAGTCATCTGTATAAGGTGTAGAATGAAAATCTTCGTCTTTCAGAAAGGAATTACAGAAATTCTGTGCGGACTTTGTGGACAATTTAGTAGTGGGATTATTGTACTAAGGATAGTAACTACAAGACAGTGAATCTGATTTAATTGTATTATGGATCTCTGTTTAGAAGGATCATCTATCTCCCAGACAGGTGGAGTATCATGGCATATCGGAAAGAACAGGGCATTTAGAGACTTAATTAGAAAAGTAGCCCTGCCGTTGATTACTTTGGCTAGTGACAAAATAAATGAAGATGGAACACCTATTTAGATTATTTGCTTAACTTCAGCCAAAATTAGATGCCACTACCCTCCTACTGTCATACTGTAGTTAGATTTTGTTAATTTCAATGACACGAAAATTTTAGAACACTAGAAAATGGAGAAGGATCAAAAGTTTGTGTTACCCTTTGTTCTCTAGTAAACGAATTGCTCACACATTGCTTAAGTGTTCTTTTGTTTTCAGCCTTGAGCCCGAAAGTGAGAAATTTTAGTTATCAGTGATCAGCAACTCAGAGCTATGTTTGCTTTTATGGGGCTCATAATTGGGCTATTTGAGTGAGCATAAGAGAGTGTCTGCTGTCTATAGCCAAGCATCTCTAAGCTCCCTACCTGCCCTGCTGATGCGGGTAGAGGAGGGGGTTGGTTTTGCTAATGGTGTTGGTGGTAGTGATACTGATGTCATTTTGTTGATCTCTGTATAAACATTGCTGAGGCTGAGAATGTAGAGGATTTGTCATTAGGATAAGCTCTATTCAGTTTCTCTGAATCCCATTTCTCTTTTACTCAGATAATTTTATTAGAACTTTTAATAAAGAGAAGAAACTCTAACCGATTAGGGAGACATTTCTTTTGTAGGGCAGCATAAGAGTTTTACAAAATATGTTTATTGTTTCAAAGTGTCATTAATATATCTTAGAGACACGAGTCTAAAATTTAACAGTATCTTCTCCACCCAAGTGGAGGGAAACTTGTGGATGTTGAAAAGAGGGTTAGAGAGAGAGATGAGGGCAAGTGGTAGGTCCCAAAGAGAGATTTCCCTTGAAATTTCTCACTGTAGTCACCACCTAGGGTGTCCCATAGGTTACTTAGGAAACACTGAAAGAATCGGAAGGATGGGGTGATGGGAAGAGGGCGAGAGATGAGAAGGTGCTTAATGGGTACAGTGTACATTATTCAGGTGGTGATAACGGTAAAAGCCCAGACTTCACTACTAGACAGTATATCCATATAACAAAGCTGCACTTGAACCCCTTACGTGTATACAATTAAGGAACTTTTTATTGCTATTTTTTTCGGGTGTAAATATAGGCTGACTGTGATTGCTAGAAGTCTATTTTTGGGAGATAATGAGGCAAAGTAAACTAGGTCTCATTTTTATTTGCGTTTTGGGGGACCTGGAAACCACTTTCTCAATGTGCCATCTTTACTAAAAATTACTTTTATCCTTGATTTTAAAGAACTTAATGCACATTTATCTTATTTTAACTAGTATTTCATAATACCCCCTCCCCTTTTTTTTCCCTGATACTCTAAGCAGAAATATCTGGGGCCAGAAGAGGTGGATTTGATTTCCAGTTCATTTGTTTTATTTGTTGGGTAGTCTTGCTCAAGCCGTTTTATTTCTCTTGAGCCTTAGTTTCCTTGTAAATAAAATGGGGATGTTGATAAAGCCTTTATCCTCAGATAGTTAGGAGGAATACATGTGAAAGTGCCTTGTAATCTATGAAGTGCCGTATAAATGTCAGTTGTGGCTGTCTGTTATTACCAGACTTTCACAAGACAAAATGTATCTCTTGAATATCTTTCTTGTTCATAGTAGATGTTTTCATGTATGTAGAACAAAGGAAAGCAAGCATAATCCCTGCTTTCAAAGCAGAGTATGTAGTCCATTTGCTATTCGTAGCATTTACATAAAAAGAATAATTCACAAAATTCTACCATTCTATAAAAGGGAAAACAGACATAGGTGAAAGAAATAGACTCTTGTTAATGTATTATTAATCCGGGCATTTTTATGTGGGTGGAAGCTTGTAAAGATGAATCATGGCAATTGTAATTTCAGAAAGTCTTAGGATGTAGGTAAAAGAACAAGGGAAGGCGAATGGCTTTTTTTCCACTTCCTTTTTAGGTTATGTAGAATTAGTTGGGAAAGCACTGGGAATGTGCACATTATTTGGATAATGTATGAAAGGAACGTGTAGCCACTCAATCAGAAATTTCTGGGTTTGGTTGAAATATGTACTC
The DNA here is from genome assembly GCF_024542745.1 of Macaca thibetana thibetana. Taxonomy (NCBI): domain Eukaryota; kingdom Metazoa; phylum Chordata; class Mammalia; order Primates; family Cercopithecidae; genus Macaca; species Macaca thibetana. The sequence continues at coordinate 6,982,143 of NC_065579.1, read as the reverse complement.
ATTCTGCTTACTTGACTGAGGTGAAAAAAGGAGTTCTTGATAGCAGGAGCACTGTTCACTGTTTAGATTTAGTTAATCTTGTGCATAGCTTTTAAACTTTGGAGCAGAATTTGTTTAGCAAAATGTCCCCCACTAAGTTTTCTTCTCACTGGCATTGCCAGTATAAATACAAGTTAAGTTCTTGATTCTTGTCCAAAATTTGAGACTGTGTTCATTTAGTGGAAGAGTAAACAAAATTTCTGCTGCCCTTAGGGGTATGTGTGTATGTGGGGGATGTGGCAGGGGTTGGGAGGGGCACTTCTGTTTGTCTCTGAGAAAAAGATAAGGGAATTCTAAAGACTCACCCCATCACTTGTCAGTCTGAACCACCTCTTTGAAACAGGCTTTCGAAAGATTATTTTGTTTCTGAGTGAGAAAGAGAAACTTGCTGTAAACGAGCTTTCTAAAATAACAATCTTAAATATGTTTTATGAAAAATGCTCAGTTTACTTATTTCTTTGTTGGTGAAAGCTGAGAAGATCTTAATCTGGTACTGTTAATGCCTAAGAAAAAAAATGTTAAAGACTATTTTAGGCCTCCAAATTTGTCATTTGGGCCAGAATTTTAAGAGACATTCAAATCAATGTTGGTTTGTTTTTTTCTCTTTTCTTTTAAAATGTTGAATTATTAAAGTATACAAATTTTGTCTTTTTTTCTACTAATTGCCAATGGTAGGGCAGACAAGGGTGTTACCTGTAGAAGGAGAACGAGTAGTTCTGCATCGAAGTTTATGGAAAGCTCCTACAGTTATTGGTAGGGAATGGGGGAGTGGGCTGTGTCTGGAGCTGGAGGGGTGAAGTTGGCAAGCAGATGTACCTGGAAAAAGGTGTGTGAGGAGAAGCAATAAAGTGAAAACAAAAATGAGAGACTTAGGAAGCAAATGCAAAAAGAGAAAAAGAAAAAGTATGAGAGGTCGAGTTTGGTTGGCGTGGGGTGGAGCGGGGTGGTGATCACCCGATTTTCCTTGGTACGTTTCAGGTAAGTTGTATACCTGGAATGCCTAGAGAGGAACCAGTTCCTCATGAGGGTGCACCGGGGCTTTCCCATCACATCTCTTGCTGTAATTCCCTTTGGGGCGTTTGTGCCCCAGGCACACACAACTCCAGAATGGCCTGTGGATTTTCATCTTTTTGGCTTTGTCCATAATTGGCCTCTTTGCCAAGAATGTTTACCACTTCTGTCCATAGGAATTTTAACTTACCTTGAGATACATTTGGTGTTAATTACTTTAAGGTTTCTTGATACAAAGTTTCTGGATGCATTCTGTTTAAATCACCCCCACTTCTTACATCTACCCCCAATTCATAACAAGCATAACTGCTCCAGTGTTTATGACTTCAAAGAATTTTCTTTAGTACAACAAATTGTCTTTAGTACAGTGTTTATTAACTTACATTATACTTGTTTTCCTCTCTGATATTTCACCTCATTGATGGCTTGGAGATGACTCATTCATCCTGAAATAGAGTTCAACACATGTTTATTGAGTAAATGAGTGTTTATTAGTTGCATACGATGCCATTCATGTATTTAGGGGGAGATCAACATCTCAATGAAAACCATTCTTTTAGGAAATGGATGGGGGGTGTATATATGTACATATTTATGTGTGTCAGCTAGTCATCCTTTCTGTTTCTGAGACCTGCTCGGCCTATTGTAAATTAATTCACCGTATACTAATTTGTGTGTACAGACATCCCTCATTTTATTGCACTTTCCTTTGTTGCACTTTGGACAAACTGTGTTTTACAAATTGAAGGTGTGTAGCAAGCATTTCTTAGTAATAATGTGTTTTTAAATTTAGGTATGTACATAACCTGTTTCGACTGAATTCCGTCGCACATTTAATAGACTATCAATAGACTATTAATAGACTATAGTGTAAACATAACTTTTATATGTTCTAGGAAACCAAACAATCATGTGATTCATTTTATTGCGATACTTGCTTTATTGCAGTGGTCTGGAACCAAACCTGCAATATCTCCAAGGTAGGCCTGTATTTAGATTAACATATCATTGAAACTCCTTTAATGAGAATGGGGATAGGGTTCTAGTTTTATGTAGTTTGTTTATTGCTAAATTTTTTAAATGATATTTGACATATGTTATGTGTGTTATGCTGTCATAATAGCAGAGTTTAATTCTGTTTATGGCATTATTTTCTCCCTTTCTCCTACTCTTGTTTGACTTTATGATCCAGCTTTTTTTTTTTTTTTTTTTAACTTCTTTCGATTAATGAGCACACGTTGTGTGGAAGGTGCAGAGTACACCCACCAAGTCCCTGCCATGAAGAGCTTGCAGCTGGATAGGAAAGCAGCTGTGTGCTCGAATTTCAGAGCAAAGTGCATTTTTTTCTGTTAATGCTCTTCTAAGCAATGAGGCAGAGTTGCACGGCTTTTAATGTTCAAAAGAGACTTAGCCACCATCCGTAACACTGGGAAAATGGGCAGGGGGAGAGCCTACAAGACACTTGAGATCTGGGTGGGAACAAAGGAGAATAGTTGTGTAATTGACTATGGCGGGAAGCTCATTTTAGTAGCAGGCTGGGAGTAGTAGGAGACATTGATAGGGTTGGCTTATGGCAAGAAGGTCAGCCTGAGTTCTGGATGAGTGAAAGTAAACATAGGAGGGAAAAAGTTTGAGAAATGGGAAGGTGAAAGGTGGTTCACCTTAAAGGTGCCCACAGGGAAACGGGGGGAGATGAGTTTATGCCGTTTATCCTCAGTGGACTGTTTATACTGTTTACATCAAAGGTAGAGGAGGTTAGAAAAGGAGAAAAGTTCTCTTCAGGCTCTGAGCTTGGCCTGGCTGTGAAATAGTTTCTGTTCTGGTTACCGATTTACAAAGTTGACTGGATATGTGATTGTTTTCCAGGTTGTACTAGAATACTGATGCAGGGAATACAGAGGCAAATCTTGAAAAAAAACTAGAGTGGGTTCAGAAGAAATTATATATTGGGCAAGTAATATTTCAGCATAAATGAGATTATATGTTTGGAAACTCCTAGTAAACTCTGAAGGGCTGAGTCAGTGCATTTGACAGTGCAGCTCTGTGTGTATGTGTTTGTGTACTTCCTCATAATCACTGAAAACCTTCTAGATCCTCTTGACTAGCTCAGGCCCTGCTCTTATCTTTTGGGTACTAATTCAGCTTCTGCAGATTTAGGGACAAATCACGATAATAGAATATACTTTAGTCTTGCTGTTTAGATACTAAGAAATCATTATGAGGAGTCATCAAGGTAATCAGTAATTCATAAATTTCTCACACCTATTATAATGCGTCAAGCCATATCTTCATGTTCATTGTTTAGCAATATGTGCTATTGACAACATGAAATTAAGTTAATTTAATTATATAACTTAAAATGTAATATTTAAGACATTTAAAAAGCACAGGAAATAGAGAAACCCATGAACTACCCGCATCAGATGTTAATATTTTGCCTTGTTGTTTGTCTTTTCTGTTTTTGCTTTTGAAGCAGTAGAATGGCTTGTGCAGCCAAGGCACTCATGCCCCTTTTCTTCTTTCTGGAGAGAGAACTACTGTTTGGAGTTAAGTTTGTGTCAGTGCCATATTTTAAAAAAAAATTTTTTTTTTTACCATAGGTATACCTGTCCACAAACAGTATATTTTAATGTTTAATGTTCTGCTGCCTAAAGTTAAGAAATATTTTTAAAATTATTGTACTTCTTCACATGATTCTCCACATGGAAAAATGTAATAATTTCATAATTTTTAATTTTAGTTAGCATGGTGTTCGAAACATAGAAAATATATTTTTGGCATTAACGTTCTCACCTAATAACGTAAATTGAAGTGGCTTTTAAACTTTTTGTAATCTATAGAATGATGTGTGTTTCACATTTTGACCTAGTACCTATCATCTCTGTGTATTTCTGTGATCTGTATATATATAATACTGGAAAAGTTTCCCCAAACTAGTTTCCTGTACTGTGTGTGATCTATAATAGTCCCTTGGTATTTGTGGGGTAGGGTGTGGAGTTGGTTCCAAGACCACATATGGATACTAAAAATCTATGGATGCTTCAGTGCTTGGTATAAAATGTGTTAGTATTTGCATATAATTCATACACATTCTACTGTATACTTTACATTGTCTCTAGATTACTTATAATATCTAATACAGTGTAAATGCTATGTAAATAGCTGTTATACACTGTTTCGTTTAGAGAACAATGATAAGAAAAAAAGTGTGTACATGTGCAGTACGCCACATTTTTTTTTTTCCTAAGTATTTTTTATCTGTGGTTGATTGAAACCATGAATCCAAAACTCAGGGCTGTGAAGGCCAACTGTCTTCTGTTATTCTCTAGACCATTGACTTTTAAAATGCTTTTCTCAGGCTTAGTAAATTGATTTTTTTGACCTGATAATAGGTTGCCACCCATAATTTGAAAATCATTAAGATTAATCTTAAAATTTGATCTAATCATAATCTAAAATTAAGACTGACTTTAATATATAAGCACAAGCGTTTCCAGTATAATAAAGGTGTTTTAAATGATAGGTCAGTGTATTAAAATAACATTCTTTACACAAGATTTGATTATATTTATTTTAGCTGATTCATTAATTTTTATAAATTAAGTCCACGTATGTCTTACCCATTTAAAAATCAGATATTAATTAATTGAAGTGTTTTAGAGAGTATATACTGGTTAATGTAGAATATTTTCTTTCCATCCATTCTGACCATGGTTTACCTGGAGGGAAGGAGGGCCGTCATTGTGTCAGGGAAGGGGAAAGAGCTCTTGAGCTCTTGCTGGCTTAGACTTTGACGCCAAGCCCTGTCACCAGTGAACTCTGTGCAGCCTTAGAAAATCCCTTCTTCCTTCTGGCTTTCAGTTTCCTCACTTACTAAATGAGGATGCTATCTAGCTCATCTTGAAAGTACTTTTATTCTGTGAAATATAAGGTAACTAGGAGCTGGGCTTCAAGATATTAGAATTCGTTGAGAATATAGCTGATGAAAAAGAACAGGGCTTTCTGTTCGAATTACTGGTTTTGCTGTTACGTTTGAGTGAGGATTAAGCAGATTGTATTCAGTTTAATGTAGTTCTTGGGCAAGAATTATTCCTCTGTTCAAAACCATTTCAAAATAATCTTGACCTCCCCAAGATCTCCCTCCCTTGTTGTGGCATTATCCCTCAGTAGTGAAGGACACAATTATGTTGAGTGTATATGTGAATATACGTAAGTGCGAAGAACAGCAAAGGAATGTTCTTCATTCTGTTTCAGTTAAGTGTGCTCATAGGCAAATCCAAAGCTACAGAAAAAAATCTACCACTTTTCCTAAGCTTTAGGGACTGTTTCATGAGTCCTACTCAATTGCAATAATCTGAGGCTTTGGGGAGTTTCCTTTTTTTTTTTAAACATGAATTACATGCTTGGAATAGAGTGAGAACATACCACTTAAACTACACGTTCTTAAAACAGCACTTTCCATGATGAATCCTTCATGTTTTGTCTGTATATTTACGAAGCAGGAGTTTAAATTGCAGCTTGGGGTAAACATGGATGTTTGAGACTTATTTCTTCCCATTTTGCTTCTAAGAAGACAGGTCAGGAAATACCCTTGCCTGGATCTTCAGGTGGAGGCAGAGTTGGGGCGGATTCCTGGTTTCTTTCAGGCTTCCCATTTTCTTTTGGTTTGTAGATTATTTGGGGGCAGCCCAAGGTTTAGAGGGACCTAGAGACCTAGTTCCAACTCGTGTCCCTGGGGATTGACCCACTAAAGAATGTTTAAGAAATTGAGAATTTTTAAAGTAGAACTCTGCCCTACCTGAGGGACTAGTGAAAATATGTTTTTCCTTCAGAGACACCAGGGTGGACATAAATTGCTGGGAGAGGATCGTCTGAACCACAGAGAAGTGTAGGTTAGATTTCTTTTAACACCTCTAATTACGCAGTAACCCACTTCTCTCTCAGTAGCAATATGCAAAGCATGATTGATACTTCTGTTATTTCAGCAGCACTTACCCTCCTTTTATGGAAGTGGATTGGAATTTCTAGACCTCTGGAATCTGATTCTCTAAGTGTTCTCACCTCAGGCCAGGGGCCAAGGCTAACCAGTGTTTTGTGACACCCTGTGCTTGGCACTAAGCAGGATTTTTGTGACTAAAGACTGCATACTTAACTAGTCACTATTTTATGCATTGAGAATTATGAAGTTTGTCATTCTGAAATATTAGAATTGATTTTTTTTAAAGTAAAAGAAAAGTCCTTCCCTTTGTATGTTAAAGTATTACTAATGAGCCTTCCTGTCTCTTTTTCCTCCTTCATCTTCTGTAGTGTGCCGAGATTTTGCTGTCCTGGAGGACCACACCCTGGCTCACAGCCTGCAGGAACAAGAGAGTGAGTAATACCTCTCATTTCTGCTCCTTCAGTTTTCTTTTTTTAGTGGTAGCTTGAGGCTGGTTTCTTAGGGCTTAGGTAGGGAGAGAGCACAGTCACTTGGCGTCACCATCCATACATTCTGAAGGATTTCTTTAGGCAAATGATGCCTGGGTGAGCAGTGAAGTTTCGGGCATGTTTAAGTAAGACAGGCTGCCAGGGATTAGTAGACTGCTGCATCTCTAGGAGGAAAAGAGGGGTTTGAAACTTTTTTCTTGCCTTTTGTTGTAGGAGGGACACAATGGTTGTAGATTTATCTGGGGTGCATGTGTAGAAGAATCTATTCTTGCTCCTAGGATAGGGACCTGAACAGTTTTCCCAGGCAACCATGGTATAAATGAGATCACATTGTGGATTTTTCTGAATCTTTTTTTCCATGTAGTGATGGAAAGTAAATCTGAGCTATGCATGTTATGTTAAAGTACATATTTGTGAATATATGATTTGTGAATTCACATATAAATACAAAATTAAAGTTTTGAAAAATGCAGTTAATAAATAGAGTGACAACATGTAGTAGTAGAAAGAGCATTAGCCCTGGCTTTAGAATATTCGTGTAGATGTCCTGGCACTGCCACTTTGTTGCCGTGTGACCAAAGGCAAATTATTTAATCTTTTTGATCCTCTTTTTACTTAATGGAAAAGTGGGGATATTAATTCCTTGCTCTTTATTATATATTGTTGTTGAGACAATAAAAGGCGAAGTGATGGATGCAAAGCTATTGCTGTGGTAAAGCTCTTAAGATTATTATGGCATTTGTTACTAACAAACTAAGGCGTTATTAATTCCTGTCCTCAATCTTTTTGTTCCAGTTGAGCATCATTTGGCATCAAACGTTCAGCGGAACCGTTTGGTCCAGCATGATCTCCAGGTGGCTAAGCAGCTCCAAGAGGAAGATCTGAAAGCGCAGGCCCAGCTCCAGAAGCGCTACAAAGACCTGTGAGGATTTGGGAGGTGGGAGGGGTAGTGTCAAGACTGGTTTTCTCTGTGGAGCTAGCAAACAGGGCGGGGGAAAAGGAGCCTACTTCTGTTCCTCTGATTCCTTTTACTGTTAGATTACAGTCTTACAGTGGATATCTAACAGTTTTTTTGATTTGAAAATATTTTGTTGTTGTTGGAACACTTGACCAGGTTTAAGGACATGTGGATGATGGTGTAAATTCTAACATTTTTTTAGCTGTATGACTTTGGGCCAGTTAGTTAACTTCTCTGAATTTATTTTCCAATTTATTTTCCTTCCCTATAACATGGGGAAAATAATCTCTGTCCCCTCTGTCGCGTAGTTTCTATGGGGAGTCCAGTGAAATAGTGGACATCAAAGAACTTTGTGGGTTGTGTTGGTTCCTTTACTGTGTTCTAGCTGTGTTTGCTGCTCTTACTTTCCTTGCTTTTCAGTACATGACAGAATGTTCTAAAAAGCTCTGAAGTGTAGACTCAGTTATCTTCATAACTTCAGTGTCTGACAAAAGTTCTCTCTAGTAGCCTCCTTTAACAGACAGATAAACGGAAGTGATTATTTCTCAGGTTTCTTTTGGCACAGTGACTTTTATACTGTTTCAGTGTTATAAAGCTCCCAGGATACATTTCTTGTTTGAGAGTGGCTCTTACATCCTAAATCTTTAATGTGGGTAGATTCAATCACAGATACTGTGTTGAGGAGGAAGGGGTAAAGGAAAAATGGAAGGAACCCCTTAATTTAGTTTAGTGTCATATTCAGGTAAAAAGGGAAAGCCAGTCATTTTTGCTAACTTATAGGAAGGGTTTGCCCTTCTGTTTATTATTTGTAGAGAGGACTTTATTAATCATTTTGTTAAGCTTCCTTGCTTTGTAAATAAACACTTTTATTGATTCATGCTAAATCTGGCACCATGAAAGGAGACCAGAGATATGAATAAGACAGCTGTTACCTTTAAGGGCCTCAGGAAAACACCTTGAGCATTATATAGCTAGAGATACATGCATGAGTCAGAGATAATTGAAATGTAAATTTCATGCCTATTTAGAGAGAAGAGACTGGGAAAAGCTTCACAAGACAGATGATATGTTTAATCTGAAACTTGAAGGTTAATTAGAAGTTTATAGTGATGGGGAAATCCATTCTAGCCAAAAGGAGCAGCATGCATAAGGGCAGGAGGTAAAAGGACTTGGAATCTCATGTTAACTGCAAGAAGTTCAGTATTGCTGGAGTGGAGAGTGTATTTACGGGCAGAAGTAGGAAGTGAGGCCAGAAAAGTAGTCAAAAGCTGGATCATAAAGGTCACGATAAGTTATGTTAAAGATTTCAGGTTTTGTAGAGTTTAAATTATAAGGAATGGAGAACCATTGAAGTAGTTTTAGATTTCCATTTTGGGATCTTATTCTGGAGAGTAGGTGGGTAAAGGCTTGGAGTGGGCAAGATTTGAAGACAGCTATTGTGAGCAATGGTAAAATTAAGAGATGATGAGGCTTGAATGAAGACTGGTGGTAGTGGTGGTAGTGAAGGTCATGGTAATAGAGATAAAAGAGGAAGAGAGATATTTGAGATGTTACGAGGCTCAGTGTCACAGGTTAAGGTGAGAGCCAAAGCTAGAATGTCCTAGAGTTCTAAATTCATTGCCCTTTACGTTATTCACTATTCTCTGTTAGAAAGGCCAGTTCTGAGGTTGATGCAGATGTTTAAAATCCTGAATTAGGTTAATAACAGTATAATGAGCTTATTCAGAAATTATTAAGACAAATCACTCAAATATAAATCAGCAGTAGAGAGTAATATTTTATATGTCCTAAATGAGAGAAGAAGCAGGTATTATATTTCTGCCTGAGACTTCAAGGTTTTAGAATTGTTCCTGGATGAAATAAGTAAGCTGGAAGGGAAGACTTTCAGTTCACTCCCTGCAATTTGGAGAGCTGGACATCTCAGGAAGGATGAAATGCTGCCGTTCTCATTGAACTGGAACCATTTATTCAGTCTGGATACCGGGGCTACTGTCCCAGGTCAGGATTGTTGCTTGCTTACTGCTGCTTTCTCCGTTGCGCTTTCCCAGGAGTCTGTATAATTAGCTGACTGAACCAGAGCTGGTACTTCTTGGAAATACGGTTTGAAGTCATTAAGCTCAGATGAAACTTCACTTACTTATTTTCTGTACCAGAAGGTACATCTTCTGTGTCACTTGTGACCTTTAACACTTCATTTGGGTTTGCCTTCTCTGCGGTGCTTCTCCTTTCTTCCCACTTACTATCACATCCAATGTAGTTATTAGTCACTTAATTCTATACAGATTTTACATTAATTTGGGAGTTCCGGGTAGATGCTTGAATGAAGAGAGAGAGAGGCCTTTGAAAACTAAGTCCATGATTTTGTGTATGATTCTTAATTATTATAATGAGTGAATAAAGAGAAATATAGGAATTGCTCTGAGCAGATTTTCATTTATTTTCATTTCTTTGGTTTGAATAGATAAGAATAGTATGATATTAGACTTATAATGTGAAGTTACTAAGTGTAAACTTTTATAGCTTATAAAATGGCATGACAGAATGATTTGTGGTTATTAGTGGTAGAGGCAGGACCGAGAACAGGCCCCAGTGGGGTGAAGTGATATGGTGGTATAGAAGAGGCATGGAGTTTTCCATTGTTGGGTGTGATGATGAGATTCCAGTTCTACCACATATTTTCGTTGTGATCTTGAGAAAATGATTTAACTTCCCTGGGCCTTAGTTTTCTCATCTGTAAATGTGACTGTGTGAGCCTCTTTGCATCTTTATCTTGAAGATAAAGTGAGAAAAATAATGTACTTCTCATATAGTGAGTATTCAATAAATTGTATTTATTATTTTTAGGAAATACATTATTTTTTATTTTCCTTATTCATGTTTTCACCTTTGCTTTTTAGTGAACAACAAGACTGTGAAATTGCTCAGGAAATTCAGGAGAAGCTGGCTATTGAGGCAGAGAGACGACGCATTCAGGAGAAGAAGGATGAGGTATAACTTAGTTACTGCCCCTCTCCCTCATGGAGAAAGGGGTGCTCAGCTTTAGAGCAAACACTTTCTGTAGTCACGGGCTCAATGAAGGTTGCTGAATGGGAAGCAGAATGCCTCGTATTTGGGCTGCATTTTCCTCTGTGGACCATGGTTTATACCCTCTTGACTATGTAAGTGGTAAAAGTCTTGAGAGATAATGGATAATTTCACATATGATGTGAGTTAATTTCCTATGACTGCTGTTACAGATTACTCCTGCAAACTTGGCTTAACAGAAATTTACTGTCTTAGAGTTCTGGAGGCTAGAAGTCTAAAATCTGAAGTGTTGGCAGGGTCACGCTACCTCTTGGGAAGGATTCTTCCTTGCCTTTTCCTAGCTCTTGACTCCTGGCAATCTTTGGCATTCCTTGGCTTGTATCTGCATCACTTTAGTCTCTGCCTCTATTGTCACATGACTTTCTTCTCTGTCTGTATCTTTGTGTCTTCCTGTCTTCCTAGAAGGACATCAGTCATTGGATTGAGGACCCACCCTAATTCAGTATGACATCAGCTAAACTAATTACATCTGCAAAGACCCGTTTCCAAATAAGGTCACATTTTGAGGTTTGGGTAGAAATGAATTTGGACTGGGCACACTGTTCAGCTTACTACAAGGCGTCTGCCCCTGGGTTGTTTTTGCAGCATTAGAGAGAGCTGACTTTTGAGTGGAGCCTGCGCAGGATGCAGGGAGTAGTCCTCGGGAGAGGCCAGGAGCAGGCATTGCTCTCATTCTTTCTCTTTTTCTTAAAGGTTTCACTTTCCTGTGATCCATTGGTTAAAAAGACTGATCAGTTTGATTCTCTATATATATTTAAGTCCTATTGTTTAAAGGCTGAAAATGACTAAAATTACTAATAGTGTTTGGTTTGTGAGAAGACTTGAATTTACCATTAGCTATTATTTCCATTTGTGTTATATTTTCAGCACTTCTTTTTTTTTTTTTTTTTTTTTTTTTTTTTTTTTTTGAGATAGCGTTTTGCTCTATCACCCACGGTGGAGTGCAGTGGTGTGATCTTACTGCAGTCTCCGCCTCCCAGGCTTAAGTGGTCCTCTCGCCTCTTGAGTAGCTGGGACTGCAGGCACACGCCCCCACACTTGGCTAATATTTTTAAATTATTTTTTTGTAGAGACGAGGTCTCACTGTATTGCCCAGGCTGGTTTCAAACTCCTAAGCTCACACTATCTTCCTGCCTCAGCCTCCCAAAGCACTGGAATTCCTGGCATGAGCCACTGTGCCCAGCTTAGTTTCAGCACTTCTTATGGACAATTTATTTCATTTTACATCATTCCTATGCTACCTGCTTTCACACCTGTTATGCCGTACTTGGTCACTGTCTTGATTTATAATAAAGAAGAAAATGAGTTATTATTTTTAATAGTTGGATGACAATATAGTTTGTTATGCACCCAGAAACACTTTTGAGGGTTATAAGCATGGTGTTAGTAATTACATAAACTGAAACTGTACTGCGCAAACTGGCATTTATGATCATCCTGTTAAATAGATATGATCAGGGTCATCAGTAAACAGCCCACATACACTGCTACTCCTACTGAGCCAGTCCTGTTCCTGGGGTACTTCTTGTTCAATGCCAGATGAATGTGAGACACCTGGTACGAGTGTAGTGAGTTGTTTCTTAAAGAAACAAATCATGATCGCATGATAATCAGAACTGCAAGTAAAAATTAGGGATTATTTCTGATACTTCCTGTAATACACAGGAGGCTCTTTCTTAGTATTCAATGTGTTGCCTCTTTATAGTAAAGACTTTGCTTTGGGGATGACACTGGGAACTAAAAGAAGTGATTATATTTTGTAGACAGGAACGCTTCTATTTAAAAAATACCAGAGTAATGAAGTTGGCTTCTTATAAATGCTACTGCTGTCCTGTGGGTTTTTTTTTTTCTCCATTTAGGGAAAAACAGGATACAAAGAGAAAATAAAACACTTTATTTAAATTATGTAGAATCTAAACAGTAATCACAGTAAGTAGTCTCTTGGTAATACTGTATAAAGTAAGCAGTTCAGTGATTAACTCCAGTTTCAAGATGTAGAAATTAAGTATTAAAGAAGTAAGTGACTGATTCCAAGTTATAAAATGCCAGAGAAATGTCTGTACAATTCAGGTCTCCTGACTGCTTCTGACTTAGACGTACTGTGGCATACATGAAACATGTGGACTTTGGAGTTACACTCACCTAGGTTTGGATTTTAGCTCATTAACTGTTTAGCTGTGTGATTTTCAGCATCGCACCTAACCACGCAGAACCTCAGGTTCCGAAATGGGTTGACTCACGGTAGTTGTGCATACCCTAAAGGGCTGTCGTGAGGTAAATGAGTTGAGGCATTTCGAGCACCTGGTGCATGTTAAATTTATAATTGCCCTTTCCTTGATTCTGTTATAGAGAGAGATGTGCTGCATAGGGCGGAAGTCAGCAGGCTTCATTGTGTTTCAGTATGGTGTGCTTTGAGAGGTCCTCAAGCATTCACACACTTGTCTTTACAGGTCTCCCACTAGCTTGCCCTCAGAAGAGTGGAAAAGTTAAATGAGAAATCCGGTTGTGTAGGTGTGTTGACTAGACAAGCCTATATAAACTTCATTCAGACTTTTGGACTTTTTAACTCATAGCTCAGATGAGAAGATGGCTACTGTGCCGAGGTGGTCTTTTATCATAGAAAATTGTGACTCTCAGCTGACTAGTATGTTGTCAATATTAAATGAAGAAAATTTGCATGAGTTAAGTTTGTCATTGTGAGATATATGAAAATGCTTGTTCATTTTAGTCTGTTGGTAACAGGGTGCCTGAAAGGGAGAGGAAACTAATACTGAGACAGTAGTGCTAATTCTTCTGGCCAATTTTTGAAAAAGAATTGCTTGTTACTCATGAACTCTCTTAGTTCCTTTTTTTCTTTTTTTTTTTTTTTTTTTTAAAGACGGAGTCTTGCTCTGTCTCCAGCCTGGAGTACAGTGGTGCAATCTCCGCTTACTGCAACCTCTGCCTCCCGGGTTCAAGCGATTCCTGTGCCTCAGCCTCCCAAGTAGCTGGGACTACAGGCGCCCGCCACCATGTCTGGCTAATGTTTTGTATTTCAGTAGAGATGGGGTTTCATCATGTTGGCCAGGATGGTCTCGATCTCCTGACCTTGTAATTCACCCACCTCAGCCTCCCAAAGTGCTGGGATTACAGGTACAAGCCACTGCACCCGGCCTCCTTTTTTTTTTCTTCCCTTTTCCCCTCAATGCTCTTCTGCTTCCCCGTAGAGTCTACTTGGTTAATAAGGCTTTATTCAGCAGCAGGGCTGTGGAAAATCTCTCTCTGGGTTTCCACCCAAATCTCTTTTAGAGATTTTTGGGGTCAGTTTTCCTGGGTAGTTAACACCCCATGAAATACCAGATGTAGAGACTGAGAACCTTTTTCTCTTGGAACAGAGATTTTTTTTTTTTTTTAATTTTTATTTTTTAATTTTTTCTGAACAACATTGTGTGTAAGAGGTAGTAGAGTTATACAACCTTGCATGTGTAAATTAGCATTTCTAGCTTTGTCATAGTATAATTTTATTGTGTTTGTTAACAAAGCACAGATGTAAGGAAAGTGGCATTTCCATGCAGGAGACTGATGTGGAAAAGTTAAAAAAAAAATTTTTTTTTTTTTTTGGTCTTTCCTCACCTTCCTCACCTTCCCTCCCCTCCCCTCACCTTCCCTCCCCTCCCCTCACCTTCCCTCCCCTCGTTCCTCCTCTTCTTCACTTTCTTGCTCTCTCACTCTGTCTTGCTCTTCTGTCTCTGTTTATTTATTTTTAGCTCTTTTACATAGTTTCTCGAGTATAGTAGTTCTCTCTAGGCTTCCTATTGGAAGGAGCTGGTTGACTTTGGGTATACTGGACGCTATGAATTAGTGGTTAATAAAAATGGGTTAAGGTTAATCAGTTAATTTAACTTAGTTATTCTTAAATAAAACTCTTAAAAGTGTGTGTGTACCTATGTGCATGACTAGATGTGTGTGTGTGCGCGCATTTAAACTTAGGTTTAAAATATATGTGAATTTGCAGCTATTTTAGGGAAAAACTTTTTTTTTCCCTTAAATAAATATTAGCATGGCCAAACATGTCATGAAAAGTTTGTGGCACTAGTTTAACTATTTGAAGCCCTTTATAAAAGCATCAACTGCTCAGGGTAAGCCTAGTAACCAATTCACATTAAAAAATGAATCTAGTCTGAACCGTGGTACTTACACATAGCACTCTTAGATTAGAATTTCATGTTCCAAAAGAATATTTACACATTATTTGGTAATATTTAGAGGCTAGATCAAACAATACCGTTTAGCTATTAAAAATTTTCCTATGTTGTAAGTATTGTAAAAATAAATTTTTTTTTTTTTCTCTTTTTTTTTTTTTGAGACGGAGTCTCGCTCTGTAGCCCGGGCTGGAGTGCAGTGGCCGGATCTCAGCTCACTGCAAGCTCCGCCTCCCGGGTTTACGGCATTCTCCTGCCTCAGCCTCCCGAGTAGCTGGGACTACAGGCGCCCGCCACTTCGCCCGGCTAGTTTTTTGTATTTTTTTTAGTAGAGACGGGGTTTCACCGGGTTAGCCAGAATGGTCTCGATCTCCTGACCTCGTGATCCACCGGTCTCGGCCTCCCAAAGTGCTGGGATTACAGGCTTGAGCCACCGTGCCCGGCCTAAAAATAAATGTTATATATATATATATATGACTAGAAAGGGAGATGGGAGAGAGATGGGAGGCTTCTTGTTGAGGTCTTCCTCTCCTTATTATACTGATGTTTTTACATCCATAGAATTGATATTTTCCTGTTTTATCGAACAACCCCTTTGGATTTATACCTGCCTTGACATCCCTACCGAGTTAGATGTTAATTGCTAGTTAATAAGTTTAGCAATTAAATGGAATGATTTTCTTTTTTTTTCTTTCGACAGTCATTTGATAGTCACATTTTTAAATCACCTTAGATTGTTTTTAAATTCCAGATTTCCTCTTTTTGAAATGCACTGCCATTGGAGGATAGAGGTGAAACGTTGAGAAGTAACCCTCTATCCCTTATATATGTATATGATATAATCCTCTATCCCTTATGTGTTTATATGATATAACCCTCTATCCCTTATATATTTATATGGTATAACCTTCTATCCGTTATATATTTATATGATATAACTCTCTATCCCTTATGTATTTATATGATATAACTCTCTATCCCTTATATATGTATATGATATAACTCTATCCCTTATATATTTATATGATATAACCCTCTATCCCTTATATATGTATATGATAAACCCTCTATCCGTTATATATTTATATTATAACTCTCTATCCCTTATATATTTATATGATATAAATTGTATACAAGTTGAGCATCCAAAAATCCAAAATCTAAAATGTTCCAATGAACATTTTCTTTGAACATCATGTCTGTGCTTCAGAAAGTTTCAGATTTTGGAGCATTTCAGATTTTGGATTTTTGGATTAGGGATGCTCAACTTGTAAATGACAAAAATACCCCAAGGAACTCAACACCGTGTTTCAGTTACTTGTCATCTACTTGGGAAAGATGTGTGGGGATCCTCTGGGTGCCACTGCACCTTGTTTGTATTAATGCTTCTCTTAAAGCCATGTTTTCACGTCTTACATTATGCTAATTGTTTTACCGCAAGATAAGAACTTTAAGAATATTTACCATATATACCAATCCCCTAGTGCTCATAGCACTATTCTTTAAAGCTAAAGAGTTTGGCACAGGGCACATGTCTGGTCTACTGAAGGGAATCACTACATCTGTGTTTTCATTAAAATTACCTTTCTCTAGTATTCTAGAGATCCTTAACTGTTTCCTTTCTTATGGTTATAGTTTCAAATTTTCCAGAGTTAGCTGAGCTTGGGTAACAGAAGGGAGAGGTGAGATACAATGGTAAACTCCCATTTCAATTAATGTGTTTACTAGGAAGTCTTGTATTGAACAGGGTTATTTTTACATATCAGCCCAGAAGTCTATCTCATTAATTAAAATATAACTAAAAATGACTTTAAAAGAGCCTAACAGTTCATTTAGATTTGTTTTCCCAAGTTATGTAGAACATTAATTACCTGAATTTTTTAAAAATGTGAACAGAAGCTTCTGTCATACATTTGGAAAATTACAGGTTACTGGAAGATAACAGGTGTTTTTTTTTCTTTTAAAGTTTTAAAATTTGCTAATATGCATCTTGAAGAGTTAGATATGCTGCATGATTTCTATTGAAAGTTGTGGGTTTTTTTTTTTGGATAAAGTTTTGAGACCAGTGTTCTCAGGAACAGGCTTGGAAAGTGCTCTTCTAGACTTACCATTAACAGGAAGGAAGCTGAGGACCAAGGAGATTGTTTACATCAAAGGTGACTAAGCTGGTTAGCTACATCCAAGTACTGTGACTGATAATTGCCATCTTCAGCTTGTTGCAGGGGGATTTACTTTGTATTGAAATTATCTAACAAAACTCATTGCATAGTAATGTTGGAAAGCAGGGAGGAGAGCGGACTTGTGCTAAACCTCAGCTATAGTATAGTGGCAGTTTTCCATTGAATTTTTGTCCTTTCTTTCCTCAAGCCTAGCAGACCTTTTCTTTCAGAAAAGAGCTGAGAGCTTAAAAGAGCAAAAGAGTTTGGGTGCTAAGGTGCATGACATATTATGATTATTATTTTTTTGACTTGATTAAAAGCACTTTCTTTGACTAACTAATGCATTATAAAGAAGGGGCATAATTCTTTTTTTCTCTCCTGGTTCTTTACACTGAGAGAGTGGCATATTACTATGCTTCCATTAGGACTAAATTCAGTAGCAGGAGGGCAGTTATAAGCAATTATATGAATAGAACTCTGAATTTCTGAGACTTTGATAGAAAAACTATCCCCTAAATCTGAATGTTAAAATGAATCTCTTCTCTTACAGCTCAAGTTAGACATGATTTTAAGAGACACTGGGAGATAAATAGTCACTACTAATATCAATTTTGGGGGGAACTTCAATTCTTTATCTGTACAATGGAAAGTTTGAACTATTCAATCTTAAAGCCAAATGTCTTTGACTCCTTAATTTATCATTTTAATAAAGCTGTGTCTACTAGGTCCGTGGAGCGTAGTTTATAATTTTTGCTGGAAGTTGGACCTGGTAATTTTCCTTTATGTTTTCCTCAGTTATAGTGGGGGAAATATTTGTTTACTGTAAAGCAAAACACTTAGGAAAATATAGTTCTGGTTGCTTAGTAAACATACAGCTCAAGGAAATGTTTACATTTCTTTCTACTTCTGTAGTAAACATTATAGAAATTTGGAAAATTCTTCTGTAACAAATAATAGTTTTTTGGAGAATAGGGTATCTGTCCCTCTCCTCTCTTCCTGATTGATACATTACTTTGTAAGATATTAAAGCTAAAGAATCTGGCACAGGGATTGGCACCTGGTAGACATAGTTGTTAAAATGATACATTAGGGAGTCAAAGATATTTGGCTTTTTTTAAGATTGAATAGTTCAGACTTTTCGTTGTACAGATAAAGAATTGAAGTTCCCCTCAAATTCATATTAGTAGTGACTATTTCTTTCCCAGTGTCTCTTTAGGCCATGTCTAACTTGAACTGGAAAAGAGATTAATTTTAACTTCCAGATTTAGGAGATAGTTTTTCCATCAGTCTTAGAAATTCAGAGTTCTATTCATGAAAAGTATACTTGTGTTAAGTAGGATTATGTTATCTTTCACCTCTCACTCTGAGTTGCAGCATTTTGTGAGTGCCCACAAGTGTCTGACACTGTTGCATGGGCGTTTACATAGATTACTTATCAAAAAGTATGTATATATGTGTCAGTTACAAGTGTTTTAATGGTACATTTTAAGTTTGTATTTGGCATAAAGTCAGATTTGTAAGGCTATTTGGATGAATAGTTAAAAAAACAGCTGAGGATATGGATAAATATTGCTAACTCCCTAGATTGAGCATCCAGCTTGTTTCTGCATAGATGTGAAAAAAATTAATTCACTTAAATTTTTTTTAAACTGTATATTGCCATCTTAATGTATTTTGCATTTGCACCTATTCATGAAATTTGAAGAATAGTAATTCTTGCTTTAAATGAACGTTAACGTTAACATTTAGTACTTCTTGTTTCCTTATTGATAAATATAAAGAAGTAAGTACCTCAAACTACCAGTGATTGTTATTACCATTTGTACCAGTGAGTATCGTTCCCATATTTGTATGAGCCTTTAAGAATCTGATGATAGCTATAGACTTCTCTCCTTAAAAGTGTGCATGAGCTTATAAGTTTATAGGCTATTTTATGGGGCTTTCACAGAAGTAATCTTCAGATTCAGAACATTGTCACACTGCAGCTCAAAACCTTTAGTAATCCTTCATCCCCTATGTTACAGACACCAGACTTCTTAAGATTGTCTAAAAGGAATTCCTGTGATCCAGCCTTAGATTGTTTTTCTAGCCTCAGCTTTTTCTGCAGCACTCCGTGTCTCATGTTCTAATTGAACTATTGGCTGTTCCTTAGATAGGTGCCCATTAAAATGTTCACAGCTTTGCTGACGTTTCCTGTTTCGACTTTGCTTGTTGGAATTCAGTTCTCTGTTCAAAGCTGAACACAATGCAGAATCTTGTACTGATTCCTTTAAGCAAAAATCGTATTCCCTCTTTTGTACTCCCGTGGACTTTTTTTTGAGGCATTTACAATTTAATTTTATTGTAGTTATTTATTTATTTAAAAGTTTCTATGAAACTTTTGTTTTCATAAAAGGATGATGATCTTTTACGGAACATTTCGGAATGTTATTCATCATTCTGTGCCTCACAGTGCCTCTCAATAACTGCTAAAAATTTGCCTGGGGATGAACAGGTGGGAGACAGAAGGAAGATTGTTTTCTCTTTTTCAGTTAAGACAGTGGTATTCTAATGCAAAGTGAAATCAAAATCCCCATAAGAGTTCTTTTCAATAGTTTTTAAATTAAATTATAATTATAAAGTTTTGTAGATTACTACATCCTGCCCCATCTAGACTTACTGAATCATCAGCTTGAAAAAAGGACCCACAAATATGTGTTTTTAAAATTCTGTTGCGTAACTTGCTTTAGGAAGTACTGAGTTTTGAATGTCTTTATATTGTGTTAGATTTAAATTTCAATTAAAAAAAGCCTGTCTCACTTATCTAGATCATGTGCTACTCCTGTTGAGCAATCATCTGGCGTTTGAAGATGTGAAATTAATGCCAGAAAGTCTAGAGAGCCATGGACAGAGCACATACAAACTTGGCAGTGGAATGTCACGCCCCACTGTATGGAGTTTGTTTGTTCTTTGGTAATGCATGTTTCCATTCTATCTTGTCTTTGCAGGACATAGCTCGCCTTTTGCAAGAGAAGGAGTTACAGGAAGAAAAAAAGAGAAAGAAACACTTTCCAGAGTTCCCAGCAACCCGTGCTTATACAGATAGTTACTATTATGAAGATGGAGGTAACAATTCCTGCATCATGATCTATTCTATCCTTAGACTCAACCATCAAACACTCCTTTAATTTTGCTCATGAAGTGACCTTAGGGATCTGGGAATGTTTCTCTTATCCCCCGGCACTGGGTACATTTAGATATGTGGCAGAATTCTATTTGAATCTAATAAATTCATGTTTTGTTTTGCTTTGTTTTGTTTTGTTTTTGTTTTGTTTTTGAGATGGAGTCTTGCTCTCTCACCCAGGCTGGAGTGCAGTGGTGCTATCTCAGCTCACTGCAACCTCCGCCTCCAAGGCTCAAGCAGTTCTGCTCCCTCAGCCTTCCAAGTAGCTAGAATTACAGGCATGTACTTCCACGCCTGGCTAATTTTTGTATTTTTAGTAGAGACGAGGTTTCACCATGTTGGCCAGGCTGGCCTTGAACTCCTGACCTCAAGTAATCCGCCCGCATCAGCTTCCCAAAGTGCTGGGATTACAGATATGAACCACTGTGCCTGGCCTTATCTGTTCTTTAGTTGGACAACCAGAGCCACTTTCATGACTGCTCAAATTTGAATATGATTTTGTAAGAATTGGCATGCATTCTTTTAAACTTCAGCAACTTGGAATGCTTTATTATAATCTAAGCACATAAATGGGGTGTGGAAAATGGTGGATGAGTCTCTGGACTTAACATTTCTCAAGAAGTCTGGGCGGTACTGTTTGAAGCAGGAAAGTGGCATGAAGAAAGAAGGTATACCATGCATCGGTTACTGGGTAACGAAACTTTGTTCTGTGCTTTCTTGTCTTTTAAACCTAGGCCAATGGTTTAGCCTGCTGATGACAAACAATATTAAATTTTAAGATTTCCGTGTTCATTGTTTTTCTTTTAATCCTTTCTTTGCTATTTGATTACCGTATAGTATGATTTCTGAGGGAGTGATTCCCACAGTTTCGCCTCTCTGGTGCCTGCTTTGCAGTGTGGTGGTGGTGATGGTGTGGTGGTGGCAGTTGTGGTGGTGATTATTTATCTTAAAAATGTGTTGGGAAATGAGTATTTGCAAGTATTGTTGAGTCCTTTTCAAAGACCTGTCAAAGCAAAGACGTTCCTATAGTTTCAAGTGTCAGTATTTAATGAAATTCAGCTTGAGGACCAATACTTAGGATCGCAAGTGAACAAAACCTAAAGGCAACTTTTAGAGAGGAAGGAATTTAAGGTCAGTGATCCTAAAGGGCCTTGCAAACCAGTCATCAACTGCTTTTCTGTAATTCCATTATGAAAGGTAAGTATGTGTTTCTCTGATGAGTAGAATGAAAGCAATGTATATGTAGGTGATGGGATTATTATAGTTTGAGTGTAATTTTGCCCAGTACCATTTTTTGCTCTAAATTTACCATAATCAGTAGAGCTCAGCCTTTTTAGTCAGCAGGCTGATTCTCAATTTATTGCTTGATGTGTTCTTCCTCTGTATGTAAAACACTCATCTCTTTTTTGATAGCCATTTTCTTTTTGCTGGTTTTTCTGATGAATCTATATGTTATGTCATTTAAAAAGAAAACTTACTGCAACATTTTGCTATACTAAAGATCAGAAAGTAAAGTGTTACTCTTCACCTTCAACTTAAATCTTAGAAATGTGGTCCGGTGTTTTTCTCTTTTTTAAAAATTCTGCTTTGGAGGTGTATTCACTGTAAACATTATTATTTTAAACTGTTCAGTCTACAAAAGCATAAGGATGACAAGGAATCAAATAAAGTATTAATTTTAGGATTCCCCTCTTAAAGCCTTATACTGACTTGAATTGAGATCAAACCTGTCTTTTTGATCAGAGTACTGTCATCCCGATTTGTTTCTTTAGGGCAGGATACTATGTTAAGAGTTTATTGGTTTTTCAGGGACACATAAAAGCTTTTAAAAGTATTCTATATTTATTTTCATTACTCTGATAAATTTGTAGAGAGTAGCATATATGCTTGTTTCTTTGGGGAGAGACAGACTTTGGGGGACTATTGAGGCACAGGAAGTGGTGACCTCCTGAACATGTGCATGTAAATACTCAAATTTCTCTTGCCTCAGCTGTGGTGTTGGGAGATTATATATTGTTGAACATAGAGTCCTTATGAATATACCCTTGTGTTAGACCAAGTTCAGTTCCACAGAAACCATATTACAATTCAGCTCTTATTTACAAAACAATCCTTCAGTTCTTTGCAGTGGTCCTTTTCCAACACATCTGGGATATTCTTTCATTATACTTCTCTGTGTGTCTTTGTATATCTATTTGATTTTTTGCCTCACTTGCATAGTAATCGCAGTATATCATTACAGAAATGGTCGATTTTTCAACTTTTATTTAACTCGAACTTTAATACATTATCTGTTAGAATGATTATTTATAGATTTTCTACAAATTTAAAATTGTATTAAACATTTGTCAAATTTATATCAACTCTTAAATGACATATATTATTTATTAGTGAATCCATGTTTTTCTTTCAAAGCCTCTTCTGAAGTCATATTAGTGATTTTTTTTTTTTTTTTTAAAGTCATGGTCTTTGGAGTCATAAGACTGTGGTTCAAGTCCTATCCCCTCCTTAGAACAATATTAATTTTAATGAAGTTATGTACTAAATAAAATGGAGATTATAAAAGTAAATCCTTCATTTGCATGTTAAGAAGATCAAATAATGCAATTTTGGTAAAGTACTTATCGTTTATACATATATCAGTGTTATATGTGTATAATGTAATATTTTGTATATCTCTCTTGTTTTGAAAGCCAAACATGGAGGCACACATATAAAATGCAGATCTATATGTGTATAAATATATTGTGTGTGTGTGTATATATGTATTATGTATATGCCAATACATAATACCTATATATGTTTTGGCAGTGAGGGAGTAAGTTATATTTGCCAAATAACTTGGTCTCAAGAAACAAGTCTCAGTCCTCAACTGTATGAGGTTTTAAAGCATTCAGATAGATTCCTCACCTCATCTTTTTCTTTCCAAGATTTAAAGCTGTCACAACAAATTTATTATTAGAGAATAAATTTTTTCCAGTCAGCTCTGTAAAAATGTAGTAACAGCTCTGTAATAATTCTGCAACTTATTTCCTAAAAGTAAAACTATGAATATCAATTAACTATTTAGAAGGAATTAAAAATCATAACATCACAAATTCATGTCAAAACCCATTTCTTTTTGTTTCTTTTGAGCTGGAAGGTAGGCTTCACTTGTGCAACTCGTGAGTGAGCCCATTTTTATTAGCACTGTAAACCATTGTTCCCTGGATGTGGTCATTAAGTAGCTGGTCTGTATTATATAACTTTACAGCAGTAGTCACTTGATTCTCATGTTGTCATGATAGACTTAAAATAATAGTTTATTTAAAAGAGCAGGTAATTTTTTTTTATCACTGGGTAATTCTTCTGTTTTGCTTTTGATTTTATGTAAAATATAAACCATAAATGATGAAGATAAATACTTGTACAGACTGTTTAGAAAACAGATTTTAATTTAGTATTGTCTTTGGAAGCAAGCTTTCTTTTCTTCTGGAAAGCTCAAGAGGAAACAATTTGAGGTTTTTAATGGAAACTTACATCATTGGTACATTTAGCACATCTCTCTTTCTTGCTGTATTCCTTTAACAGATTAATATCAAATGAAACAGTTTAAAGGAAAACATATAGTTTTTTACTTTCTTTATATCTCATCAACTTACGGCAGCTCTTTGATGCAGTTCAGCGAGTGGTTAATGCCATCACGAAATCTTAGCTATCAGAGCAATTTTCCATGGAATTGGGATTTTTTTTATTTCTAAAACGTAGTAAAAGTTTTAGAAAATGTTAAATCAGTATATTCTTGTAAAGTGCATATGAATTTGCTGCCTTTGTTTTCACATTATACTTGTGCCTAAAAACGACCTGAAAAAGCACTATATTTGTGCTGTTTTTGAAGTTTATGTTAAATTTGGGGACATATACTTAGCATATATTGTATTTTTATACAAATAATACAGTTTTTTGAAATGTATTTAGGAAGCAACTCCTTTTTATATATTCCATCAAAGCAACCCTTTGAATTTTTTTCCTTTGCCAAGTTTCAACTAAGATTGATAACAGTTATCTGAAGATAACAGGGTCACGTACTCACTTAAAATTCTCATCTACTTGACCCTCTTTTACGTGGAACTGTAATAGAGGGCTATTTTCTGAAGTGATTGGGTATGTTTGCTTTGGCCACATAAAGTGGACAGATGGAGGAATATAAAAATCTGTGGATCATTCCTCTGAACTCAAGAGAAACTAGCAATATTCTGATACAGTTTATTGACATTTCCAGTAAGAATATTTGAAAGCCTCTGTCTGAAATTACAAAGCTTAATTTGTTTGTTTTACAAGATTTCTCAACCTCTTTTTACTCTATATTAGTTTCAAATTGGTTTATAAATAGAACTTAATGTTTAATGGCTATAATTTTGTTATTGGCAAATATTAAAGTGTTGTTAGCTCTACCTAATCATGATCAGGCTCTTCTTTCACATTTGTTTCACTTAATCTTAGTTTCTTACCATTTTGACTGTATACCCAGAATTCTTGAGGTATGCATGAACTGTTTCAGTAATGCTCATCCCCTCTTCTCAATTTAAGTTGGAAAAGCAGTTTTCTCCATTTTTAAAGTACCTTAAACTGGGGCCCAGACTCTCCCCTGTGTAATGAGTTCATACTCTCATTAAATTAATCTGCATTTTTATTTTTCACATCCCTCTGCCTCCACTCAGACCAACCAGGGTCAAGGAGGGCCAGGGAATTGGGTTCTGGATTCTCAAGACCTTGTAGACTCCAAAGAGATGGAAAGACTGTGAAGCAGAAGAAAGAGAAACCAGAACATCCAGTGGAGAACTTGGAAGAGCCAGAACAACATCGTTCATCAGAGAGATCCCTGTCATCCTCTAGCTCTGGCAAAGAGAGGGACAAGCCCCAAATTAACAATGAGCAGCATGAAAGGAAACGGTCCACTCAGGAGAGGCCCCGGAGACCTCTGCTTCCCACAATCAGTGGTGAAGTGTTTCTGAGCACTGAATGTGATGACTGGGAGACTAAGAATAACCATCAGACTCGAAATTGGGAAAAACAGTCTCGACACCAAGATCGACTTTCACCCAAGTCCTCACAAAAAGCAGGGCTTCACTGCAAGGAAGTTGTATATGGGAGGGACCATGGGCAAGGTGAGCACAGAAAAAGGAGACACAGGCCCAGGACTCCTCCATTCTCAGAGAGTGCAGAGAGTGAGGAGCAGCTCCACCTCCATGACCCAGGTAATAGAGGACAGTCTCGATAAAGTCCTGGTATCATGTATATAACTACAAACCAATGAATTTAATAAGTATCTTAAGCAGCCTTCCTTTCTCTCCAGTTTGTGCTCATGACTTTGAAATAAATCCTAGAGCAACATATTGTAAAAGGTATACACTTAATCTCAGATCTGTAAGAAGAAGGAACACAGTTGTCACTTTTTCCTTCTGTGAGAATGCACTGATTCCTTGGAGAGTTATTCCAGGCCCAGGCTCTATTAGAGGTACCCATTCCAGATGTGGTTCTTCATTTACTGAGACTGTGTATCAGAGATTCTGACACCAAATCAAAACTCCCGAATTTCTGGTTTTACTTCAGTGAACCCAGAAGAGCTGATGAGCCTGTCTTGATAGTGTTTGTCTAACCAAAAGGCCGATAGAGCCGGAAATACTCTTATTTTTTAGGCCTCATCTTTCTCGTTTGTAAAACGATGAATTGGATAGGCAGTCTTCTAAGAAAGTGTTTTTCAAATAATATGCCTCAGTTCATTTTCATCAGAATCAGCTGTCAACTAAAAATGGAAATTTCTGGGTTTCACATATATTATCATCTCTGGAGTAAGGCCTGGCAGTTTGGACATGCTTTAGACATGGAGGTGGATTCTTAGGAACTTAAAGTTTAAAGTCACTGCATTAAGTTACTTTTTATGCTCTAACTTTCTCCAGCTCTAACTCTACAGTTGGTGTTCTAAAGTACCAATACAGGTAAGTTATTGGTACCTATGTAAGAATGAGGTAAATATTATAGATAAATCTCAAATTTCTGGCACCACTGAGGCTTAACTCTGAAGTTCATCATTGACACAGTAATGGCTCTGTTTTCTATAAACTGCTGAGGTGGTATTTTCCATGTGGCTGTAACACTAGGAATCATAGTACCAAGGAGCCAGTCGAGCCCTATCTGTGGTCAGAGAACTTGTTTCTAGGTTGTGGATTCAGGTTAAGTTGGTTTTTCCTGTCATGTTATTTCTTATTAAAGGACTTGGTTATGCAGAAAATTAAAATTTAGTTCCAGAAGCCATTCTGAGTAGCTGCCGCAAATATCCTTGTCTTCGGCTTTGTGCTTGGATTTCAGCCAAAAAGATGGCTTTGTAAACAATTCCAAACTAGATACACTTTGTTAGGGAGGCACAAAGAGCTGTGGAAAAATAGAGGAAAGTGTGATATAATCTATCTTGAGTAGGTTTATGAGGAAATTACACCATTTTCAGGTTTGGAAAGACATTTTGGGATTCCAGAGGCGTGGGGGAAGTATGGAGGAAGAATGGTGATACGCTGACCTCTACGTTTCTGCTTCTGTGAATCTGACTTTCAGGAGTGCTCTGAGGGCTAGTTAGGCTTTATGGCTTTTAGTTATGCTCCAGGATATTTTAAGTAGACTTAGGAAGCATGACACTAAACACTGACTCACAGGCTCCACTACTAGAATTGCAAATGTTTTGTTTTGTGTTTTATTTTGCCACCACAAGGGATTAGAAAACCGTGTTACTAGGCAGATATTAAAATGGCTACAACATGAGCTGCTTTATTTCTATCATTTTATATTCAGCTTGCTTTTTACATTTTACCTTTCTAGCCTCTGTAGGCATTTGATTTTGTAACTTCCTGGAAAACAGGTCAGAGGATTACATTAAAATATAATTACTAGGCAGTGGCATCTATTCTTGCTGTTGTAAAAGCACAATTCTTAAAGTTGTTAGGACAAGCCAAAGTTACATTTAACTTAATAACGAAGAAACTAGTAGGATGACAAGCAGCTGGTTCTAAGAGCATTTGCGGAGCAGCATTAATAGAATCAGTTGAAAGGGAGTGCAAAATGAAATTTTAAATTAAGTATAAGATAACTATCTACAGGGCAATAGGTGTACCTAACCTTTCAGAGTTACTTCTCTGTTGGAGTATAAGTTCTTAACAGCTTATCATTTTCTGCAGGTTAACTTCTCAACTCATAGGGCCATAAAATATGTGCACTTTTCTGCTGTGAATTGTTAGTCAGATATACTGTGGCATTCCCTAAATGTCAGACTGGCTTATTACAAATACTCTTACATGATATCAAAAAGAATCTATCATTTTACCTTATTCCAAGCTCAGAATAAATTTATCTTGAATATCAGTACTTTAAACAATTTTATTCTGTAAATTTATTTAAGGCTGAAGTTTTGTGTTCATTTAGGGATGTTCTTGTGTTCTCCAACTGAAGGATGATGAATGGAAAAAAAACAAGGAAGTGTTAAATTAAGATATATATGGAACTTGAAAATACCACTCACCCACTTTTTTGAAAGCTAGTTTCCAGAGTCTGTTTAGGATACTGAGATGACGGAAGCTAGTCTGTTAATTTCCTTCATTAATTACATTAAAAAAAATTTAGACATCTTTGTTTTCTTTACTGACAGCCTTACACTTCTCTGTGAGTTCTTTTTCTATATCCTTACAAAAATTTTTATCACCTTGGGTCCAGAGGACACTGCAGAGAATGGACATCCTGACAATGCAGAAATTTAGTATTCCAAGCTGTGGGGATTTTCTACTTAATGAGATTTACACATTCCAATGATACATCAAGGGTTTAAATAAACCGTTTCCCCTCTAAATATTTGCAACTGAGAGATATTACCTCAGATTCTGACTCTTACTGAGTCATCATTCTCTTTTTAACTGCCAGAGGTTATAGTGTTATCATCCTGTCAAACTGAATTAGACTATTCAATGGAATATTGCCTTTGGTAGAATTTAAAACAATGTGTCTTTAATAACATTGAAAGTGAAAAATCTTCTTGGCTAATTCTGTGGTGTACTTAAGAAGGCGTAATAGTGGAGAAAATTTGGTCTCTTGAAATTTGAGCACATCCCACTGTATTATTTCCCTGGATGACAAAAGTGAAGGAGCTAGGCATGTTCCGTCATCCTTAATTAAGCTTTGGGCTGCTTACTGAAGCATCATTTTTTCTATACATTGGAACATGGTCTATATAGCAGACTATTTGTCCACTGACATTGCCCAGTACTGAGTTCCATATCTAATTTCATTTTCTCTGAAATCTGCCTTCCTAGTTATGACTAAGCTAAATAACTCAGGGAGATTTATATTCTATTTCAGATGGTCCACTCTTGGGACTATGCCACTGTTTTTTTTTTTTGTTGTTGTTGTTTTTGCTGTCCCAAACCACTCAGAAATCTACATTAAGCCCAGCCCAGCATAAGACTCAGTGGCTCTAGAGATGCTTTGAAGTGGTCTCTGCAATCAGGTTCTATTAGGTCTGAAGCTAAGAAAGCCATGTTTACTAGTCTTTGAAGGAAATACAGATGTGTATGAGTCTGTGGCTTCTGAAGCCACAGAAGCCAGGTTGAAAGTTGTACAAAGATAGGCTTCACAAAATACTTACATTCTCATCATTTGCCCAGTGTTTGCTTGTATTTTATTTTTTTTTAAATTAATAGCAAGTGAGTCAAGTGTGGTGAGGGATTTTGACAAAAAGCATTTTAATTTACAGTAATTTTAATGGATATAATACACTAAACAGGTGATGCCAATATTAATTGCTAGTAAGAATCAACTGGGGAGTTTTAAAACAAACTTACCCAAGGACAGGGCACACCCAGGGTACTTAATATAGAATCTGTGGGGTTGGGGCAAATGTTTTTATATGTATTCAAAGCACCCTCATGTGATTTAAATATATAGCCCTGGTTGACAACCACTGGCATAAAGAGACAATCAGGAGTACATTTTCTTTGTCCTCTGAATAGTTAATTTACTGAAATGAACTGTTTCAGATGAATAATCTTGTTCACTGTGTTCAAAATTTTTATTAATTCTAAATATAATACACTCACACTGTCGAGTAAAATTTTAAGGCCAGAATTGCTTTATAGGAATAAATTGGAATAGAACTCTGATCATTGTGCTCTCAGTATAGCTCTGATGTTATATTTCCCTAAGATGTCACAGTGCCATCAGTCTGATCAAAGCTGTGGGGAAGATCTAAAGTGAGTGGGTTTATTTACTCTCAGAGCAAAAGCCATGGCAGGGCCACTGCTTGTCTAACAGGTATTATCACGTGACTACCAGGTGCTGCTGTTTCTGCTCCCTCTGAAGTAGTAAGTTTGCAGACTGAGATAAATAGAAGCCTCTCCTCTCCTCCAGCCTTGACAGTGTAGCCTCTTTTAAACTCTGACTCTGTAATTTGCTTGTCTTTAAATTCTTTTTGTTTTCAATGACTTTTTTTTTTCACTTTGTGTTTTTCCGGGGCCTCACTTGCAACTTCTTAGATAATTTTCTGCTGTTGCAGAAACTGTGTGAGAGTGGACTTTTTACCAGGCAGGCTTGGTTAGATATCTTTGTTTAAATGCATGCATTGTCTACATTGCCACTTCCATTCCTAAGGCAAAAATATTTTTAATGCGCCGCACCCTGAATTCTGGAGTGGAGGTCTTATGGTCATTGTTAGCTGTTAAAGAAAATGTCCTTTATCTTAAATTCATAACTTCTCAGAAAACATCCTCAGTTGTTTTATTACATTGAGTTTTTTTTTTTTTTTTTAAGGAATTAAGCCAAGAGTGATGAAAGAAACTGTAACTGCTCCGTCACGAACGACCCACAGGGATCAGGAATGGTATGATGCTGAAATTGCTAGAAAACTACAAGAAGAAGAACTCTTGGTGAGCAAAGTTGAAGGCAAAAGTTTAGATATATTGATGGGTATTGTTTTTCGTGTGTGTGAATTTAGTCCATCTTGAAATTATATTAATAGTCCTCTATCAATTGAGAAATCTTTTTTTTTTAATGAGTGGAAAAATCAAGACAATACGAATAAAGTATCCAGTTTTGCTTAGTGAGTAAGCATTAACAATGAAGTCCATAACTCCATCTCTCCATCTCCACGATAGTTCTCCATGAACCTGCTGTAGGATTTGATAAAATCTAGAGTTCCTACTCTGGTTGGTGAAAGCCTACCAACTGATTATCAACCTCAGGAACGTGTGTCACAATTAGTTTCATAAACCAGCTTGATTTGTAACAGGATATTGAAAATGCACAACATAGACTCCAATTAAATTCTTTGTTTTTGTATTTTTGATATCATAGGCTACCCAGGTGGACATGAGAGCCGCTCAAGTAGCTCAGGATGAAGTAAGTTAATGAGTTTAGCTGATATTCTTTGGAAATATCCTAGTATATTTCTTTCTGCAACTCTGCAGTTAATGATATTCACTGTGTTTTGTTTAGGAAATCGCTCGACTTCTAATGGCTGAAGAAAAGAAAGCTTACAAAAAAGCCAAGGAGCGGGAGAAACCATCTTTGGACAAAAGAAAGCAAGACCCTGAGTGGAAGGTAGAGTGTGTTTTGTTTGTTTTCTAATTAGAAATAACATTAGAAATGAAAAGGGGACTCTGCTTTTAAGTTAAGCTCTGCAAATATAGTTAGGATATATGGATATATAAATGATCTGTATTGCATATGTGAATCTGATCTGTGACGGTTCCATCAGCATGAAAAATCTCTGAATTTTTGAAAATATGTAAAAAATTACTGCTAAGATTGAAAACTCATTCTGTTCCCTTTAAGACTGACTGAAATGCAAGTGCTTCTGGTCATGAACAGTTTTAGTTTTCATATACAGTACTTTGATTATAGAAGAATGTAGCATTTTCACATGCTTTCATATTTTCACATGCTTTCATATTTTCACATGCTTTCGTATTTTCCACAATGAACTTCTCTTCCCGTCTCTATTTTCTTTGTGCTTACATTATCTTTCATCTCTATCATGTACCCGTTTCTCTTTCCTTTGAAGTAACATGGTTTGTGGCAGACTGAAAGATACATACTTATCACCACAATTATTATTTATGTCACAGTGCAAGACCTATCTAGAATGAGTTTGACTGTTATCTTTCCCCTCATTAATCAGAAACTGTAGACAAAATAAGCAGTTACTGCAATTCATTCTGCTGTGGTAGTTGCAAGTTCCAGTTTAGCAGGCTTTATTCATCAGTGACAGTGCACAGGGCAACACTTTGGACCTCCATGGAAAGACAAAGACATTTCTCTGATAGTAGTGTAAAATGTACAGAGGAAGACAAAGCATAAACAGCTAACAAATAGAAGGTCAAGCTAGGTGGAAAAAGAGTGGAGGAATAGGGAGAGAATTTGTACAATACAGGGTTTTTAGGGAGGGAGTTTAGGCCCAGAAGAATGAAACCTAGGTTGTGTATTCCTGATACAGTTGGTGTTTAGCACCGGTCTCTCTTGAACCAATTCCTCCATTGGGCTTCTGGTCCCACCTCACAGTCTCAGTAATGGTTGTGAGGAAAAAGAAGGTGTAGAAACCCTGCTAATAGTATTGCTGTACTCTTTCCTGTTGCTCACCCAAGTGTTAGTCTCAAAACAATGAACGTATTATTCTCATATTAATTATTTATATTTAGCTCTCTCTTTTAACTAACTCAGTAATTCAGGATTTTTTCTAACATACTGTTTTAGTCACGGATTCCCAAATACTTCTGTTAAATAAATTAAGCCACAAATAATTGCCCAGGAGTTACTCAGATTCTTTGCTACCTTAACTAGGAAAGGTTAAGTATTTAAGGATTATAAATCAAGTGTGTCAGAGGGCAGTGGCCACATCTCTAGCAAGTATCATGACTTCTGTAATTTTTATTTTATAACTGGTACTGATACAGTTCCTCTCTTGGAAAAGTTGACTTGAATGTGCCTTAGTTTACTGGCTGGAAATCAGCCTAAGACAGGTGTGCGGAAAGAAGTTCGAGTGCACAAACCTGGATTCCGTAGACTCTGGGCGTCCACTGGTTCTTGTCAGTTACCGTGTAGCTATTACGTTAATAATCAGTGGCCGAGCACACCCATCTAGGGAAGCATGTTCCTGTGTGTTTAGCCCATTCTTCTGGCTGCTCTGACCAAGGCTGTCAGATGAGTGGGCTAAATACACCTTCCATGTAAGCCCAAAGCATACCTTTGCAGCTATAAGTTTTTTACCTCTGGAGTGGCTATATATATATAAATATATTATGTTGCTCAAGTAAATATAATTAATCTGAAATTACTGAGGAAGAGCTTGGCATGATAAACATATTTTCTAAACTTCATCTTTCCCTTTGATGATTCTGGATTGTGTATGTTATTCCCTTTGATGAATCTGGGCTGGATGTGTGTTTGTGATTTTTTGTTGGTTTGTTTGTATTTTTGTCCATAGCCCAAAGCAGCTAAAGCAGCATATTCAAAGTCGAAAGAGAGTGATGAACCTCACCGTTCTAAGAATGAAAGGCCAGCACGGTAAGATGACACCTGAAAAGGAAAATGAGGAAGTTGATTTTGGGGTGAGTAAGGAGATGTCAGTTGCCTAAGAAGAGTGTATGTTTTTTGGAGAGGAGATCCAAAAGTCTGCATTTGTGAGGTAGTGTCAAGATGTTCAGAGTTATTTTTCAAACTTTATTTCCAGTCTTAAATTGAGTTGTGCACATCAAATCAGGATTTTACAAAAGTTGGGGTGGATAAGGAAGGATGTACTTTTTGTTAGGACTGATTCTTACCTCTACATTCACTGAATTTATGCTTTCAGCTTGGGGAATGAGAGTCGCTTTTTTTCCTAAATAAAAATTTCGAGTTGTAAATTTTTACCGGGTTTCATAGCCACACCGATGTGTGTGTGTGACATTTGTACATGCTCAAACTCCTTTCTTTCTGAGTCCCAGTGCCCTTGACAAAATCTTGAATCCTTGCAGACTGTCTAAATCCTGCTTGGCAGATAGGTGTGGCTATGGTGTACATACTTTCTGATTTATCTCAAACAGTCATGCGTCATAGTTATGGAGCAGATGCTGTCTTTCTATCTCACATTGTCAACATTTAAGTCTCTGGGGAAGTAACCTCTTTTTTTTTTTTAATTGCTTTTTGTTACCTTTCAAAGGAAATCATGATTGGAATGTGAAGAACTGTTAAAAACAAGACAAAAAAGTAACACTAAATTTAACATTTTGAAAACTCTGAATTATTCAAATTTGAATTTTATTCTTGATTATTATTTATCAGTTCTTACAACGTTTATTTCATTGAATAATTGACACTGTTGTTGCTACTCATGCCCACACTGAAGTTCCTAGACTTGTTTCCTTCAAGTGAATGTATTTAGTGTCCTTAAAAAGTCATCCTCTATTTTAAAACTCATTTGCTTTCAGAAGATAACCCTTCAGAAAATTACATTGGGTTTGTATTGCTCTGAGAACAATAGTGGCATATTCTGTCTAGTTATATAAAATCTTTCTTTTGTAGCTTTTGGTTAAGCACACACCAAACATTTTTTTAGAACTCTGTAGGGTTAGTACATTCCCAAAGTATCCAAGTAAAAGAAGCAGCAGCTAATCTGTTCTCACTAAGTAAATACATCTGGATTATTATCCTTTTTTTTAGTCAAATGAATTTAAATCATCTTTAGGCTGATTCTGCGGTCTTCAAATCCTTGGTCTCTTTAGAATAGTAATACCATTGACAGCATATATGATGGAACAGTATTGGATGATTTCTTAAGAAAGTTTATTAAAGTCTGAAAATGAGTTTTTGGAATGTAATACATACTTCAGAAATATTTGGCATACTGAAAGAGTGAATAATCAAATGATCCTGTATTAAAAATGACTATTATAAGTGAATGAAAAGTGACTTACAGCTAGTAGAATAGAAATTTTTTTTTTTTGAGACGGAGTCTTGCTCTGTCGCCCAGGCTGGAGTGCAGTGGCGCGATCTTGGCTCGCTGCAAGCTCCGCCTCCCGGGTTCACGCCATTCTCCTGCCTCAGCCTCCCGAGTAGCTGGGACTACAGGCGCCCACAACCGCGCCTGGCTAATTTTTTGTATTTTTAGTAGAGACGGGGTTTCACCGTGGTCTCGATCTCCTGACCTTGTGATCCGCCCGCCTCGGCCTCCCAAAGTGCTGGGATTACAGGCGTGAGCCACCGCGCCCGGCAGGCGAAATTTTTGTTTTTATCTTAGAGGAACATTTGTCTTTAAATGTCATTTTAAAAGGATTGTATATATGACCAAAAAAAAAGTAAGAATTTTATGAAACCTGTATTTTCATTATTGAACGTTAAAGCTTATATATCTTGCATATGTAGATACCTTGCACAACTAATATCAGAATGTATGCTTTCTGGTTAGAATCTGTGGTTTTCCTCTTTCACATTTAATCATGGTGGGAAAGTTTAGCTAGCTAGCTATACAGAAAGAGTTGGTTTCAAGGATTGAAAAACATGGCACTTCCTAGGTCAAGATGTTTATTACTGAAGTGTGGTAATAGTAGTAGTAGAGGAGAAACAAATTCTCATGTACAGTTTGTAATACTTATGGTCAACAATCCAATTTCTTTGTCTGTTACAGAATTTTCTACTCTTTGTGTATGTGTGTTTAACTTTTGTTATTATTTTTCAAAAATTGCCATTTTTATTTTAGATTCTGGGGATACATGTGTAGGTTTGTTACAAGGGTATATTGTGTGGTACTGAGGTTTGTAGTTTTGACTTTGTCACCCAGATAGTGAACAGAGTACCCAGTAGGAAGTTTTTCAGCCCTTGCCTCCCTCCCTCCTTTTGGAGTTCCCAATGTCTATTATCCACATCTTTAAGTCCATGTGAACCCAGGATTTAGCTCCCACTTATAAGTAAGAACATGCAATATTTAGTTTTCTGTTTCTGTGTTAATTCACATAGAATAATGCCCTCCAGAAGCATCCATGTTGTAGCAGACGATATGATTTCATTCTTTTTTATGGCTGTGTAGTGTTCTATAGTGTATATATACCACATTTTCTTTAATTAACTGTTGATGGGCATTTTGGTTGATTCCATGTCTTAGCTATTTGCCCAGCTAATTTTTGTATAGTTAGTAGAGACAGGGTTTCACCATCTTGGCAAAGCTGGTCTTAAATTCCTGACCTCAGGTGATCTGCCTGCCTTGGCCTCTCGAAGTGCTGGAATTACAGGCATGAGCCACCGTGCCTGACCTGGACATTTTAACAATGTAGATTCTTCCAACCCCATGAGCATAGAGTGCTTTTCCATTTATTTGTGTCATCTATGATCTCCTAGACTTGATAAACAACTTAAGCATAGTCTCAGGAAACAAAATCCATGTACAAAAATCAGTAGCATTTCTATATTCCAGTAAGGTTCAAGCTGAGAATCAAATCAAGAACTCAGTCCCATCTACGATAACCACACACACAGAATGCCTAGGAATACTTCTAACCAAGGAGGTGAAAGATCTCTATGAGGAGAACTACAAAACACTATTGAAAGAAGTTTTCTACTGTTTTTAAGGAAATAGAGGATCACTTAGCAATCTGAATTCTAACTCTTGTAACTGGAAAAAATTTCAACCCGTGTTCCAAATTGTTTTAACTACAGGATTTTATAATGGTAATATTGTTATTCTACTTACATTTTTTCCTTAGAAAAAATAAATATTTTATAAATCTCGTTTTATTCCTTAAGCATTCTTATGGATGTGAAATACATTTGTCTCCCATTTTTCATTTATCCAGTATTTATTGAGCATCCTAATAATTGCTCACACGTAATTGGGGTACACATCAGTCAACAAGAATGAACTCTGTCATGTTCTCATGAGTTTGTAATTTAAAAAAATACTTATCCAAATAACTATT
This sequence comes from Macaca thibetana thibetana, assembly GCF_024542745.1. Lineage (NCBI taxonomy): Eukaryota > Metazoa > Chordata > Mammalia > Primates > Cercopithecidae > Macaca > Macaca thibetana. Next base: position 6,946,165 of record NC_065579.1, on the reverse strand, counting down.
ACGATTGTGTTAAGTACTATGGATGAAAAGTACAAGATGATAAGAACATAGGGAGACATCCTGGTTTAAGTGTCTAGGAGGGTTTCTTAAATGAATTTTGAAGTGAATTATGAAGTATTTGGCTATATCACTAAGTTAAAGATGTAAATTATTTCATGAGAAAGGTAGGAAACAGGCAGTCTTAAACAATAAACTATACAACAAAGTGTTGGTTAATAAGATTTTTCTAACTTGGATATATAAGCCCTTAACTTTAAAACAGTTGTCTCCGGTATAACAAAATAATTTGATGTAGGACTCCTGGCAGCAAGATTTGTTCTCTGTGTAACACGAAACTAAGCAGAACAGTATACTTAAGAGCACTGAAGCCATTCTAGATTGATTTGTTTATCCTTACATGGACATGCTAGAAAACTTCTGGGCATCCTGTGCTTTGTTTCATAACTTTAGCATGCTTTTCCGTGATGATGAGTTGATGGTGAGGCAATAATCATGGATTGTTTTTGTGAGTCCCGCTCAACTTCTGTTTCCTGATTTTTAACTGCCTAATGACATTAATAAAAGAGAGAGCAACAGACTAGGTCACTCTAACTACTAACTCTGTTTTCTTGGGCCTGAGTCACTTCTTAAGCCACTTGTTTGCTTTTTGAAGCTAAGTTCTTTAATCCTAGAGTCAGATTGATTTGTCTCAATTTTTCTACCGAGTCTTACATTGTTTTTTAAAGATAAGTGTTATAAATATCAGGTATTGAAGAAAAACACTATTTAATTTCCAATATTTGTAAACAAATGATTTAAAAATAAAAATTAGAAAAATGTATTATTCACTGTTTCCATTACTTATATGTATACAACAAATGCATGAAATGATATTTGAAAGTATAAGTATAGATACTTATGAAAGTATACTTGTGAAAATATACAAATGCGTATATATAAATACACATATATACATATAGTCTTGTATACAGATGATGCTCCTCCTGATAAAAATACACACGTATGTAGTAGAGCATACTAGAGTAGGTAAGAACACTGGTTTTGAAATCCAGTTGAGTTTGAGGCCTGGGTGTGCCACTTAACAGCTGTGTGAACATGGACAGATTATTTACCTCATCTAACCTAATCTGACTCTAAAATATGTATGTGATAGTTAGCATGTAGACTTGTCCTGAAAGTTAATTGAGATAATCTATGTAGAACCTGTAGCATAGTCCTCAGCACGTGTACCAGTTTATATCCCATGCTGACCTCTTCTGGATGCTGAATACCCAGGGAAAGATTTATTGCTTGAGGACAAGATAAAAAATTTGAAAACACTTGCTTTTATTTTTACATGACAGAGCCCGTTGTACCAAACCAATTTTAACTTTACAAACCTCAGAATACTTATGGCTTCTAGATTTTACATATAAATATACATAATGGCCTACAGTATGGTTATATATTTGATAAATCTTAATCTGGTGCTATCCTTTAGTGCAAACTTTGAGTACACCTTTGGGAAATAAAGAATGAGAGGTTTTCTGCTGCAGTGCCACATGTTTGCATAAATCTATGTTAAGTAATTAATAAAAAGTTTAGAGTAGTAAAAATTTTATTTTTTATTTTGTTTACAAGTGTATTACATAGAAGTTGCAAATATATTAAGATCTGTTTTGCCACCTAGTGGATAAAGGAACCTTGATCATGAAATTTTGTTTCTGTTTCCTCCCTCCTTTCTGCCTCCTACCCTTCCCTCTTCTCTTTTTTTCCTTTCCTTTCTTCCCTGACTTTATTATTTTCTTCTTTTCTGTTCTTTATTCTTATTTTTTCTTTGACTTGGGAAGATGCACCAAAACAAAGTTTATTTCTTATAAATGTCAGTGGTCACATCATACTAATCTTTGTTTATCTAGCACAGTTCCTAACATGTGTCAGTTGTTGAGGAGATACTTGTTTTTATTGAATTATGACATCAAAACAAAGGAACGGGAAGATAAATAATTTATTCAAGGCCATGCAACTGTCCAAGAACTACAGTGTGAATTCTGAAGCATTTTGGCTTTTGATTTCACGAGAAAATGTTTTTACCTTTCAATCCAATGAGAGGTGGAGTTATAGTAAGCGTTACTTAGAATGCCCCTTTAAATTTTGGCTTTCTTTTAGGCCACCACCACCTATCGTGACAGATGGTGAAGATTTGGATTACACTCATTTTACAAACCAGCAGAGTTCCACACGGCATTTCTCAAAATCAGAGTCCTCTCATAAAGGTAAGAAGAGTGTGTATGGTCAAGTTTAGGATCTTTTTTTAAAAAACTATAAGCCTCATGTTGTTGTGGAAAAATCAAATTCTGTGTTCCACTAGAGTGCAAAAATAAGTTACTCTCTCAGCACATTGCTGTAGCACTCCTCATTTATTAAAACAGTAACAAGACAAAAAACAGAAAACAGAACACTCTAAATTGTATGTAAGATATTCTGTTTATTTACATTTTCCTCTAGAAGCTTTCATCAGATTCACTTGTTTTTTGAGACAAGAGTCTCACTCTGTCCCCGACGCTGGAACGCAGTGGCATGGTCGCAGCTCACTGCAGCCTCCACCACCTGGGTTCAAGTCATCCTTCCATCTCAGCCTCCCAGGGAGCTGGGATTACAGGCGTGTGCCACCATGCTCGGCTAATTTCTGTTTTTTTTTTTTTTTGTAGAGATGAGGTTTTACCATGTCACCCCAGACTAGACTCAAGTAATCCCTCTGCCTCGGCCTCCCAAAGTGCTGGGATTACAGGCATGAGTCACCGCACCCAGCTCTTTCATCAGATTCTTAAAGGGTGATGGTGACCTCCATTTAGATCTGCAGGACTGCATTTTCTAGAGTGGCTCTTGTTTCCTATCTGCCCATGACTCTTATTAATTAGATTTAAAATATGCATGCACAACTCCCACGTAACTTTTATGCAAAAGAAAAATGGAACAAAGCATAAAGAAAAAATAGGGATATCTAAACTGGATGAAACCTTTAAAATGTGTTACCAGAAAGGGGTCCCGGTTCAGATTCCAAGAGAAGGTTCTTGGATCTCGTGTAAGAAAGAGTTCTAGGGGAATCCATAGAGTAAACTGGTAGAAGCAAGTTTATTAAGAAAGTAAAGGAATAAAGAATGGCTGCTCCATAGGCAGAGCAGCAGTGTGGGCTGCTGGTTGCCCATTTTTATGGTTATTTGATTATATGCTGATTAATACAAGGGGTGTATTATTCAGGAGTTTTCTGGGAAAGGGGTGGGCAAATCCTGGAACTGAGGGTTCCTTCCCTTTATAGACCTTATAGGGTAACTTCTGATGTTCCCATGGCATCTGTAACCTGTCATGGCTCTGGTGGGAGTGTCTTTTAGCATGCTAATGCATTATAGTTAGCATATAATGAGCAGTGAGGACAACCAAAGTTCAAATTTGTCACCGTCTTGGTTTTGGCCAGCTTCTTTACCACAGCCTATTTTATCAGCAAAGTCTTTATTACCTGTGTCTTGTGCTGACCCCGTATCTCATCCTGTGACCTAGAATGTCTGACCTCCTAGGAATGCAGTCCAGCAGGTCTCAGCCTTATTTTATCCGGCCACTGTTAAAGATGGAGTTGCTCTGGTTCAGATGCCTCTGACAGACGAACAGTTGGGTTATATTTGCTCTTGCAAGGATCTGGGTTCACTTATGTACATATTTATGAGAGTTGTAAAATGAAATGCTGAAAGAGATAGTTTCTTATATTGATTTCCTCCTCTACAAAATGGAGGCAGTCTAAATGGAAAGTGTCAGAGTTGTCAGGATCATGAAAGATCACATATGTAAAAGAAGTTTGCAGAGTGCAGTAGACTTTGCAAATATATTAGATCTCATTAATTGATGCGTTTTTTGGTTAGGATTTTTGAAGACTTAGGTGATACTGTTATTATTCATTTCTAAGTCTAATAATAATGTCCCGAAATGTCTTTAAATTACATTTTCTGCTGTTATTTAAAAATACCATTGCAAAAATGACACTCTAGAATACTTAAATCAGAATCTCTGGATGGAGGTTGTCCAGCATTGGCATTTTTAAGAAAGTTTCCCTCCCCACCATTCTGACTTGCATCCCATACTGAGAAGAAGATAAAAGACATTATTTTAAAAATAAGGTTAGTTGGACATTATAAACATCTTCATCAAAACATCCCACCTCAGCTTCCATCAGTTGGTGGCAGTTTCACTGTTCCCGATTTAACAAAGTAGCTCGTATTTTTCTTTCTCAAACTACATGTATCACCTTTTGAGGGGGACCTTACTGTCTTAGACATACATTTGATGCATAATACTAAACTAACACATTGATTCTGTATATACGTCACAATCAAGAATAAAGTACCATTTGAAATGTATAGAAATAAAGTTATTTTACTTGGGCAGGGAGAAAAAGCTGTCTGAGTTTCAAAGGTTTTTCCTTAATTGTGTTTCCTTTTTTCTTCCCCTCCCCAGGTTTTCATTACAAGCATTAAAAACCTAGGAATCTGCCTTGAAAATGGACTCACTATAGCAAATATTACTGGGTGATACAGAATGAATTCTACACTTATTTTTTTCTCCTGTGTTTGCATTCCTGGGATTTATCCTCAAGTGTATTTCTGACCATAAATAATTTTTAATTCATTTCAAATATTTTGGTTATTTGTAATCACTTGGGCAGTATAAGAAAATGTAGCTTCTGAATATTGGCCACCTCTATGCTGCATATATCTAAGAGCTCTGTAAACTGCCATTTTGTTAGGTATGGAATTTGGTATCTAGGGAGTAGGCTTTAATTAGCAATTCAAATTTTATGGAGATGAATGATTAAAGTAAAACAATGTTTGGATGCAACGCAGAATAAAAGAATATAAGAAATAGCTTTTTGTTGCATTAGTGTATGATATTTTGAAGGAGAGAGGCTTTGCTTTTTGTATTCTTTAGGAAAAGAAAATCACTACCATAAAGTATTTTCAAAAAAGAAACTCTTGAAGCAATTGAAATATGTTATTCTGACTAGATGGACTATAGAGGTTTTGCATATTCCTTCTCAGCCCTCCTGGGGAGATTGACCTAGATAGCATTCTTTAACAGTTACTCAGCTTTTGACTCAGTAGCAAGGCTTTCCGAAGCCCCTGGGCAATGGACCATTTATTGGTATTTATTGACAAAAATTTAGTTCTCTGAAATTTTAACTCAGATATATGAAAATCTTTGTATTCCATCTCTTGTTTTTGATTTACTTGTAGAGCCAAGGAAATGGAATTGAAAGATGATTGCATAAATAATGATGCCATCCTTCTCTGGCTGTAGACTGAGGTTTTTCTCTTGCTTAAAGTCATATCTGTATTTGTTGATAACCTCTCAATAATGTTGTGTTTACATACCAATAATTAGATTAATTCAACTTGAAGTTGAATTTGATAAAGTGGTTATTTATCCAAGTATTTTTTTTTTTTCTTTTTTTGAGGTGGAGTCTCACCCTGTCACCCAGGGTGGAGTGCAGTGGTGCAATCTTGATTCAGTGCAACCTCCACCTCCCGGGCTTGAGCAATTCCCCTGCCTCAGCCTCCAGAGTAGCTGAGATTACAGGTGTGTGCCATCACGCACAGCTAATTTTTATATTTTTAGTAGAGAGGGGGTTTCACCATGTTGGCCAGGCTGGTCTCAAACTCCTGACCTCAAGTGATCCACCTGCCTCGGCCTCCCAAAGTGCCGGGATTACAGGTATAAGCCACTGCATCCAGCCAGCCAAGTATTTGGTTTTAAACATTAGTATTCCTTTGTTCAAGGGATTGTATTTTGTACAAGACCTTCAAGCCCCTCTTCAAGAAATTGAGTCTTTGTGTAGCTGCTGACCTTACTGCCATATTTATTTTCCCATACTGCTTAGCTGACAAATGGCAATCAAGCTCACTTGTACTCCCTCTCTCTCTCCCCCACCTTCATATATAACTTGACTTGCTATTATTTTTCATTGTGTAAATCTGAAATTCTTGGCATTTCAATATGGCTTTTGTTAGGAAAGAAATATATAGGTCACTAGAGAAAAATGTTAATTTTTTTCCTACTGGAAATTGCCTTCTGTTTGCCTTTTCAGATAGTCTTTAAAGTTGGACAATATTCAAGCAGCTCATTTTGAGAAAGATTTGTAGTTTCATAAAGTTTGTGTATTACAGGAATTGAAGTAAAATCATCTGAATTAAGTGTTGGGCAAATGTTAATCAGAAAGATAATCTGCATCCCTTCGTTATATAGTTATTTTGGAGAAATGGAGGAAAAGGAAAATAACAGGACTTTTTATAGCTATGATAAAGAAAAACCTCCATTTAAATAAGGAAGTTGGAGACAAAATGGAAGGTCCTGGCCTTAAGTCAAATTCCAGATAGTGGTTTCAATATCCAAAGCTTAGGCCTTGTTTATTTATAGTAATGCTATATTTTTCTTTATCTGCCCTGTGATTTTGTTTCGTGTCCTTCAAAGTTTTTTTATTGTAATTTTAAAGGAAAAAAAGTGTATTTTTATTTGATAACTAGGCAAAATCATTTGCCATTTTTTATTTCATAAATATTTATTTTTCTATCTCATACAATGATCAGTTTTACTTTAAAAATTCTGCATTTCTCTTGCCTCTCATGTACTTCATCCAGTTATTTATTATTGTAAAATGTTAACTGGAGGTACTTTATTCAAAAAAATTTCATACCACTTAACACTTCCCCGGAATGCTAGTGTTTCAGCTGTCTTAGTAAGTGACCAAAGGTGGTATTTCCCTTGTGATAGCTAATTCAACATCTTTATTGAAAATTTGTTACTTTTTTTAAAGGTTTTTAAAAGATTACAATTTTAAAATATTTTATGTTTATTTTATTTTTGTGTAAAGCAAACACTTTTTAAATAATATCAGAGTAATTATTACCCTATGAATAAGGAGATAGAAATGCAATTCAGTCAGTTAAATCCTCTTACTCATTCTCATTCAAATAATGTAATAATGTTTGAGACTATAGAAGCAACTCGTGTATTTTAATGAACTGCCAGACACTTTTCACTGTGTTCTCTGCTTTTTACTTGGTCATTTTTATATAAATGTGGAAGCATTTATTTTTGTTGTTATTGTTCCTGCTGCAAGAACACGTGCAGTTTAATTTTTAGGCCCACAATGTATTATGCTTTAATGTTGTGATGTAAACTAATACTTCTGGCCTTGGAAAACCTTTCTATTTCTGTATCTTTGTTCTTTGGAGGCCAGGCCTCATTAACACCTGTATTGTTGAATAAGCACAATAAGTTATGGAGCCTTATCATAAGGCTGCTTGACATAGACACCCACTCTCCTCCACATTTTATAAATCATTGTTTGGAAGTAAAGTTAGATAAGAGTCAAATTAAATGTTTTGACTTGAAAAATATTTGACTTTTGCGTTCAAACCACTGTTAGACATATGTATTTTATTAGACATAAGTATTTTATTTTGGGACTGGACAGTTGCTTTACATATATTTAAAGGAACATTGTGATTTTCAGAAAGTGGCTTTGCATACTATTGAATTGCTATTTCCCAAGTTACTTTACAACCACCAGCAGCATACCAGTAAGTTACAAAAACAGAAAATGAAAATTAACCCTAGGTGTTCTGATGATAGAGAAATAGCTGAATTAGAAAAGAAAGATATGGATAGATGCTCTTAGGAGGAAAACCTTTTTAGAATGGCAATGACTGCTTGGATCTAGGTCAACAGATTCCAAAATGTGTGACCTTGTGTTTGTGTTTACTGAACTCACTCTAGAAAATTCTGGACCCAATTCATTAACCCTCCTTTTCTTTAATGTGTACTGAAGCTGAGCTGGATGATGAGGGAATTCATTGCTGACTGTTGCTCATCACTTTCCCTCAAAGTCAGAACTTTTCAGTATAAAAATAATTAGCTTTTAACTGATTATTAATTTTCTTTAGTACTGTGAAAACTTGTCTGAAATTCGTGTTGTGCCAGATTGGAAATACCTACTGTAATATGGTGCATTCATTTTACCCCATAAGTGGTTTAACATTTTAGGTCCTAGATTTTTAATGTCCTGTCTTTGTGTAAACATCACTTTGGGGAATACCGAGATGATTCATTATTCAGTGATGATTTTCTTGAAAGATAACTATGATGATTGGCTGTAAAATCTTCAGCCTAATAAAGGAGTGAGATCTCTGTGTGAACAGCTTTCTGAAGGACTGATAATAGAATAGAACTTGTAGCCAAAGGCTTTTTCCCTTTTGAGAAGGCGGTATTTGTGTAGGGAGTGCTAAGGTAGACTTCATTGTATATTGAGTGCCATATTCTGATGCAACAATCATAACAAAATCAAAAGCTCATGCTTCAGCAAAAAGGAAAAAAGATCTTTAAATTACTTTGTCTGTTACTGCTCATAGAGAACTATATAAAATGGTCCCATTTTCTCATTTCTGGTGGTGCCTGTGAGTCTTAAAGCCATATCTGCTTATCTTACTGTTGATAGAATACTTTTTTCTTTTTAGCCCATGGTAAGTAATATGGGCAGGTAGAAGCAAACTGGAGACTGTCCTGTTAATGCTGCATGGGGCACAGTGTCATTCAAATTATTGGTGGAAGAATCTCTTTTATCCATGGTGAGAGGTAAGAATATTAAAGGAAAGAGTCAGGATATTGTTGCTCCTGGTATTTAACAACTGTCATTAGAAATGCTGAAATTTAATTCTAGAGAAGTCAAGAAAGAAGGAGTAAACTGAGAAAATCTTACTACTGCAGAGTAACTTTTACAATGAGACCTGCACTTTATGCCAGCGCTGTTTGTGAGGAGCAGTACTGCCTTAAAATTAGTTTGACTCTGACCGATGTCAGTGTACGTTACTTCCTTTATGTGACTGACAGTCAGCTTTCCATTGAGATCTAACATTCACAGATGATCCCCAAGCATCCTTGTCATCAGAAGCTTTGGACCTTTTCTGCCACTGACTTATGGCTGATCTGTAACACAATAAATACATAATTTTATTTCATGTTGTCTGTCAACCTCTGAATAAACAGTGGCATGACCAAAAAGACTGGTAGAAGGAGAGAGAATTTCCTGGCCAAATCCTTCATACCAGGTGGCCACTTCTTGAGTAATTGAGAGTTGACTGTCTTCTGTGGTGACGATATAGAAGATACTTCCAAAGGTTCTGTTATGCAGTGAAGACATTCAGATTATTTGTAAGAATTTCACCAACACCCTTGTGTATTGAAGTGCTTAACCATTAACAGAAAAAAAGGAGAAAACCAAAACAGAGACATTTACTTGAAATGGAAGATTTGCTAATGTGAAGAGTGTTTCTATTTTATTACTTTTAAGAGAAAAGCAGGAAAACTTTTGCTGTGATAAGAAAGACACCAGAGTGGTGATTCTATTTGATACCACAAGCTAACACAATCGTGTGAGTACTCATGTTGAGTTGTAGAAATATGTGGCTCTAAAAACCATTCTCTTTCCCTTACATATACATATGTGAACACTGCCTAGTAACATTTTAATAGGTTTAAGATGCATTTGTACATTCTCAGCAAACTAGAAAATGTTTTTTCTCTTTTTGAGTAACTTCATAGCATAGGGAACCAGCACTGTGCAGGTTTCAGCATTTCAGATAAGGACAGAATTAATTGTGTAACTTAGTGCCCTGTTATTCATTGCTGAGGTTCCTATATAAAGAACAGAAAAATTGAAAGATGGGTTTGAGCAACATTTGCTTCACAAAAGATCAAGGAGCAAGAACAAGTACGGGAAGACGGCTAAGAGAACATACTATGACATACAGAATTGGGATAAATTTTTGTCGTGCTGGATTTCAGGCTATAATTGCTAAAATAATTTCTAGCTATTAAATTTGGCGACAGGGTTTTTGACATCAGAATTTTTGTACTTCTGGTCAAATTGGCCTTGGAAATCCCTATGGTCTCTAATTTCAGCTCTTGCTGTAAACTGCAAGCCAAATGCTGTTTCTCAGAAAGAGCTATATTTTTCTCTTCTTACAGGCAACCCAGTATTTATTTCATAAAGTAGTATAAATATTGAGAGGATACACTGGGGAGATAGAATATAAAAATGATGCTCCAAAATGAGAATTCTCTGTAATGGGGTTTTCCCTAAGAAGAATCCATCCCAGCACCTATTTTGAAAAGGTGCTGAATTAAAAAGTACAAGAGTTTGCTCATATAAATCAAGTTGCTCAGGAAATCTGAGGTGATGCTGTCATTTGTCTCATAATTTAGAAAAGTGATCTCTTGAGAGAGAGACTACACGTTGCCTGGGCACTTTCAGATTCTTTAGTAAGTGCCGCTTTGATATTTGGAATGTGGATATGTTTATAAAACAAATGGATTTTTATTCCAAATGCTCATGGATTTATAACCAAGCCCCAGAAGAATATGCAGCTTTGAAATAGTTATTTCGTGGAATTGAACAGAACCTTGATGGAATATAGTTGCCTGTGTGAGGACAGAAAACAAAGAGACTGCCTCAAACTACATGCCTATCTAGACATTAAGTGAAACTGTGAGGGACATTTTGTGGATGCCTTAAAGGCGACCAGTGGTGGGTTCTGATGGGAATATACACACCCATCTGGACTAGGCCAATGGAAGCAGAGTCTCTTTCAGTTCACCTCCATACAGCAGAAGTTGTTCCTGCTCATGACCTCATTGAGGAAAATGAGAATTGTGGTGCTGGTGACTTTCATGTGTCTTGGGAGGTTCAGGTGTTCAACATCGTTAAGGCACTCCCAAAACGCAAACCTCCTCTTTTAAATGCCAATTGTACATCTACATTAATTCATCTATGCAAGCTTGTGTTTTCATGGTTTTTTACACCATATTTCTCATTGGGTTCTTTAAACATCAAGTTTAATATTGATATTATGAATAATTTTTAAACCAAAGTATTCTCTAAGTCTTTGTGCTTTGTTTTCCTGGATGGTTTGACCAAGGTAAATATCAATCTTGTCCTTCTCTCTTAATAAAGTCATCCATTTGTTAAGTCAGTGGTTTCTGTCTCATGTTTTTGTTGTTTCTTTAGAACATTCAGGGAAAGTTACGTAAATAGCAATCATAAGTATTATTATGATTGTTATTTTTTACAAAATGACCCTAATAGGTCTGTTTAATAACAGTAAAATTTTCTCTTACTCCATTTCCATACACTTTCTATAAATATGTATAACATAACGATGCCTGGTGTATTGAAATTCTCAATAAATACTGCCAAGTATGGATCAGTTGGAGAAGTAGCTTTGTTTTGTGTATGGTGTTTGGTGGTTTGATTGATGTATTTGGGAGAAGAAAACAGGTAAATGGGTATTCACACAATAATTCCAGTGATTAAAGACCCCATGCACAACTCTGCGCTGTACCTGACACCTTGTGGACACTTAAATGTATTTTGAGAAAATGGATATTTTTAATAACTGATTTATTCAATATTTTACCTTCATAAGAATTTTGTTATCTTATTTGGTTTGATAGAATAGCCATGATGTCGGAAATGATTCTGCAAAAATGTATCAGGTATGTTAAAAATAATATTTTCAATGACTACTAAATTTATTTATAAAGATGTCACTATTTAGCCATCCTAGAGCAGATTCTCTAGGCCTCAGATTCCTCTATGGCAAATATAGCAGGGAATCTAAATGATTTCTGTAGTCTCTGCTAGATCTTGAGTAGTACTAATGATGTGCAGGTGATACTGTTTTATTTGGTTGAAGAAGATTGGTATGTTGATTTCAACCTTTGATCTCAAATACTAAAGTTGCCAGTGGAAAAAGTTGATGCATCTAGAAGCCAATTAAAAAATTAAATATGCAAGTAAAATAGCTCCCTTTAATCTGTGGTAAGAGGTACTCAAGGTGATAGGGTGGTTTATGGGGAATATGATTTGAGTCTGATTGTCAGGCTTTGGCCATGTGGCCATGTGAAGAGGTAGCATACTAGAAAGTTCCTTCTTAAAGCAGCTAAGAAGCCACCGTCCACCTCGCACACCTTAGAAATTTGGAGAAACCTTTAAGAGGGTTTTGGACTACTGCAAATCCTAGAGTCACAGTTTCAAGACAATTTTGCCTCCATTTCAAGGGCAGGAAGACCAACCCCCCCACCCCCCATTGTGTTTGGGTATCATTCTTAAATGAACGAACACAAAACTAAAGGCTGCTGCAAAATCAGTGTAGTAAAGAAATCTACAGGAATAAGGAGATATGGGGTCCTAGTCCAGGTTTTGCTATGAGCTTGTTTCAGGAACTTGGGACATCATTTATCCTGCTGTATCTCAATTCACTTGCCTGAAGCACTCCTTCAGGTATAACATTAGAGGATTCCTGCTGTCAAGGGCTGCTGGTTTCTTTTAAGATGTTGCCGGGAAGAGAGCAGCTTTATTCACTGTTGGGTGCCTGCAAAATCACAAAGACTTCCTAGACATTCCATCATGAAAGGCTTCAGCCATGATCTTTTGTTCTTTACTGCACTATTTTGCTACTTCTATCTCCACATCCAGTAGATTGTCATTAACTTGTTATGTGTTTTTCTAACCAATATCCATCTCTATGTTTTATTCCCAAGGCTGAAATTTGAGCCTCTTTCCTCAAATGGTCTTTGGATGTTCTTGTAAATTAACTCCACTAGTATGTCTTGCTTACCATACTTCCAGGACACACCCACTTTTCTTATCAATTCCTCAGCCTAATCATGCAAATTTGGTTTTGGTCATGTAGATCATAACATACCCTTAATTATGCCTGCCATTTTAAATTATTTTGTGTCATTACCTGATCTTTGCCATCACTAGCAGTGTTCTTTGTGCCTAACTAATCTTTTTGAAACCTTTCCTGCTGACCTGTCAATCCCTCATTCCTTCATGTCCCTGACCAGGCTGCAGGGCTCTCAAACACAGGTGACTCTGTCATTGACTCTAAGGATTTATGTATGTATGAGAACGGCCTTTTCTGGTCTGGACAGTACCAATTGGTGTATATCAATTGGTGTATAAAATTTCTTTTATGGATTATTATTTGGTGTCAAGCCTAAGAACTCTGCGTAGCCCTACATCTTGAAGATTTTCTCCATTTTGGAGTGGATTTTTGTATAAAAGTGTGAGGTTTAGGATAAGCTTTGTGTTTTTTGCCTGCACGTTCAATTGCTCCACCACCATTTTCCTGATACCTTTTAAAAATCTCCCATTTCTAGTTTGATTCTGTTGTGGTTAAAGAATACACTCTGCATGATTCCAATTTCATTAAATTTGTTGAAGTTTGTTTCATGGCCTGGGATATTGCCTATTTTAGTATATGTTCCATAAGCACTGAAAAGCACATGTGTTGCTGTTGGGTAGTGTGTTCTATATACTCATTCTCCTTGACTTATTGTGGGGTTATGTCTGCATAAAGTCATTAAGTTGAAAGTGCCTTTTCATGTTAATATTTTCAATTTATGATAGATTTATCCAGATTTAACACCATTGTCATACAATCAGGGGCCATCTTTATGTTAATTAGATCTTGTTGGCCGTTGGTATTGTTGAGTTCTTCTGTATCCTCACTGATTTATGTCTGGTTATTCCATCAGTTGTCAAGAGAGGTGCTGAAGTCTCTACTTCTGGATTTGTCTATTTTTTTATTTCAGTTGCTATCCATTTTTGCTTCACATATTTTGCAGCTGTCATTTGATACTCCATATGTGTACGTGTGTATTATATATGTATATAGCAGAGTTCTCCAAAGGGACAGAACGAATAGGATATAAATATGAAAGAGTTTATTACGAAGAATGGACTTCCACGATTATAAGATGGAGTTCCACTATAGGCTGTCTGCAAGCTGGGGAAGAGAGAAGCTGATACCGGCTCTGTCCAGGTTCGAAAGCCTCAAAGCCAGGGAAACTGACTGCAGCTTTCAGTCTGTGGCCAAAGCCCAAGGTCCCATGGTAAGCCACTAGTACAAGTCACAGAGTCCAAAGGCCAAAGGAACCTGAGGTCCAATGTCCAGGGCAGGACGAATGGAAGGAAGCATCCAGCACGGGAGAAAGAAGGCAGCCATAAAAGTCAGCAGGCAAAGTTGATCCCATCTTCTTCCACCTGCTTTGTTCTGGGCGCACTGGCAGCTGATTGGATGGTACTCACCCATATTGGGGGTGGGTCTTCCTCTCCCAGTCCGCCGACACAAATGTCAATCTCCTCTGGCAACACCTTCACAGACACACCCAGAAATACTTTACCAGCCATTTAGGTATCCTTCAAGTTGACACCTAATATTAATCACAGATACATACACATTTAGGATTGTCATGTCTTAGTGGAGTGATCATTTTATCATGGACAGGTACTGGTTTTTGGCCTGTCAGGAATCAGGCTGCACAGCAGGAGGTGAGCAGCAGGCCAGTGAGCATTACCACCTGAGCTCTGCCTCCTGTCAGATCAGCAGCAGCATTAGATTCTCATAGGAGCGCACACCTTATTGTGAGCTGCATGTGCAGAACATCTAGGTTGCTGTCCCCTTATGAGAATCTAATGCCCAGTGATCTGAGGTGGAACAGTTTCATACCAAAACCATCTACACCCCGCCCACCTACCCTTGTCCATGGAAAACCTGTTTTCTACAAAACCAGTACCTGGTGCCAAAAAAGTTGAGGACTACTGGTTTTGAAAACTTTGTAGTTTTCTTAGTCCGATATATATAAGAGAACAAGAAAGCCCAGGGAAACCATATTCCTTAGGTTCCGAAGTTCCTTGACTTATTTATTTTTTATTGAGAGTCTAATGTTGGTTTTATAATATGTTTAGGTGTTTTAGTTGTATTTAGTGGGAGGCATAGGGAAAAGTATGTCTATTTTATTTCCTAGAAATGGAAGTCTCCAATATTTACATATTTTAATCTCATTTTAATTAGGTTTTGAGATTTATTTCACTAGGAATTCATTTTGATGTAATTACTTATTTTCTGTTCGTTTCTGCCTATGCTATTTATTAAACAGCCAACCCATTTTTTATAGATTTGAAATCCACTTGTAATAGTTCTAATTCTATACATTTTCTGTTTAAAAAATTTTCTTACCTTTGTCTAGTGCCACATTTTAAATTACTAAATTAATGTGTAGTGAGACATGTTCATTTTTATTACTCTTTCAAAAAAAATCTATTGGTAGTATTTCATATTCCTCCAGTGGAAAATTAAAGCTATTTTGGCAATTTCTTTTCCTTTTTTTCTTTTAGCATGTTCTGCATTTATTTATTTTGCTGGTGTATTTTTTATTATGAAATCTGCATAACAAAGTGTGAAATTTTACTATTTTAAGTGTACGATCCAGTATTAGTAAAATAAAATACTAATTTTATTCACAGTGTTGGTCATTACTATTTCCAAAACTTTTCAATCACCCAAAATACAAACTCTGTACCCATTAGGCAGTAATTCCCGATTCTTTCTCTTCCCCAACGTCTAGCAATCTAACCTTTCTGTCTCCATGAATTTGCCTGTTTTAGATATTTCATAAAGGTGGAATCAACCTACTTCTCCTTTCATGTCTGGCTTGTTATACTTTGCATACTGTGTTCGAGGTTCACTCATGTAACATGTATCAGCAGTTCGTTCCTTTTTGTGGCTGAGTATTCTAAGTATATATCACATTCTGTTTATGCAGTTATCTATTCATAGACACTAGATCGTTTCCACCTTTTGGCTATTGCGAATAATGTTTAAATGAACGTTGTAGTACAAGTATTTGAGTCTCTGTTTTCCATTTCTTCTGGTTATATATGTAGGAATTGCTGGGTCACATGGTAACTCTCTGTTTAACTTTTGGAAGAACCACTAAACTGTTTTCTATAATGAGTGTACCATTTTACATTCCCATCAGCAGTTTCTCCACATCCTCATCAACACTTGTTCTTTTCTCTTTTTTTCCCTAATAGTCATCCTAATTGTGTGTGAAATAGGGCTCTAACTTCATTATTTTGCATCTGGAAACCTAATGTGTGTCTCAGCACTATTTGTTGAAAAAATTTTCTTTTTCTCATTGAATCAACTTGGCACCTTTAAGGAAAACCAATTGGCCATAAGTTTGTGGGTTTATTTCTGGACTTCAGTTCTGTTCCATTGGTCTATATATTTAGCCTTATGCCACTACTACACTATTTTGATTACTGGAGCTTTGTAGTAAGTTTTGAAATTGGGGATTGTGAATCCTCCAGTGTTTTTCTCCTTTTTTTTTTTTTTTTTTTTTTTTTCAGGATTATTTTGGCTGTCAGGGACCCCATTGCAATTCCAAATGAATTTTAAGATTAGCCTTTTCATTTCTACAAAAATACTGTAGCAATTTTGATAAGGATTGCATTGAATCCACAGGTCTTTTGGGTAACATTGCCATCTTAACTATACTGAGTTTTTCAATCCATGATCATGGAATGTCTATGCTATGTTTAATTTTTTTCAATTATGTTTTGTAATTTATTGTGTATAGTCTTTCACACCTGTGATTAAATTTATTCCTTATTATTCCTTGGTATATTAGAAGCTATTGTAAATGGAATTGCTTTCTTAATTTCCTTTTTTGATTGTTCATTACTAGTGTATAGAAACAACTGATTTTAATTTATTGATCTTAGAATCTGCAGTTTTGCTGAATTCAGTTGTTAACTCTAGTAACTATCTTATGGATTCATGGGGATTTTCAATATATAGGATTATATCATAGGCAAACAGGTAGTTTTACTTCTTCCTTTCAAATTGAGATGCCTTTGTATTAGTCTGTTTTGCATTACTAGGAAGAATTACCTCAGGCTGGGTAATTTCTGACAAAAAGAGGTTTATTTGGCTCATGGCTCTGCAGGCTGTACAATAAGCATGATACCAGTATCTGCTTCTGGTGAGGACATCAGGAGGCTTACAGTCATCGTGGAAGGCCAAGGGATAGCAGGTGTGTCATGGCAAGAGAGGGAGCAAGAAAGAGGGAGGAGGAGGTCCCAGACTCTTTTTAACAACCAGATCTCATATGAAATCATTACTGTGGGGAGAACACCAAGCCATTTATAAGGGGCCTGCTTCCATGACCCAAACACCTCCCACTAGGTTCCACCTCCAACATTAGAGATCACATTTTAACATGAGATTTGGAGTTGAAATCTAAATATTTATATAATTCTGCCCCTGGCTTCCCAACTCTGATGTCCTCACATTGCAAAATACAATCATTCCTTCCCAATAGTCCCCAAGAGTCTTAACTCATTCTGGTATCAACTCAAAAGTCTCATCTGAGACTCAAGGCAAGTTCCTTCCACTTATGAGTCTGTAATATCAAAAGTAAGTTATTCTAAGATGCAATGGTAATTCAGGCATTGAGTAAACATTCTCATTCTGAAAGAGATGTTGGCCAAAAGAAAGGGGCAATAGACTTGGCAAGCAAGTCCAAAACCCAGATGGGAAGACATTAAACCTAAAAGCTCCAAAATAATTCTTGACTTCATGTCTCATATCCTGGGAACACTGGTTCAAGGGGTGGGTCCCCAAGGCTTTAGACAGCTCTACCCCTGTGGGTTTACTGGGTGCAGCCTCTGTGGCTGCTCTCCTGAGTTGGAGTCCAATGTCTGCAGCTTTTTAAGTTAAAGGTGCACGCTGCTGGTGGCTAGCATTCTGGGGTCTGGAGAGCAGTGAACCCTTTCCCACAGCTGCACTAGGCAGTGCCCAAGTGAGGACTCTGTGGAGCTTCCAACTCCACATTTTCCCTTGGCAGTGTCCTAGTAGAGGTTTTCTGTGGACGCTCTGCCCCTATAGCAGGCTGCCTGGGCACCTAGGCTTTCTGATACATCCTCTGATATCTAGGTGGAAGCTGCCAAACCTCCTCCACTCTTGCATTCTGTACACCTGCAGACTTAACCACTCTGTGGATTCTTCCAAGACTTACAGCTTTTATGCCTTTCAGAATGGCATCGTGAGTTGTATCTGGGTCCCTTTGAGCTTTGGCTGCATCTAGAACCACCAGAATGCAGGGAACATCTCTCCAAAGTGGCAGAGAGCAGCAGGACCCTGGGCCTGGCCCCTGAAACTGTTCTTTGCTCCTAGGCCTCTGGGCCTGTGATGCGAAGGGCCACCTCAGATATTTCTGTAATGCCTTGAGACCTTTTTAAAAATTGTCTTGGCTATTAGGACATGACTCCAATTTATTCATGCTAATATCTCTAGTAATGGTTGCTTGCTCAACTTCCTCACCTGGAAATGCTCTTTCCTTCTCTACCACATGGCCAGGGTGTAGATTACCGAAATTATTATGCTCTTCTTCCCTTTTAATGATAAGTTACAACTTTAAGTTCTTTCTGTGCTGCATATCTGATCATTGGCCATGAGAAGCTGACACACCACATCTTGGCATGCTTTGCTGCTTAGAAATTTCTTCCACCAGATACCCTAAGTCATCACTCAAGTTCGGTCTTCCACAAAGTCATAGGGCATGGGCAAATGTAGCGATGTTCATTGCTAGGGCATAACAAGAGTAATCTTTGCTCCAGTTCCCAGTAAGTTCCTCTTTTCCATCTGAGACTTCATCAGCCCAGCCTTCACTCTCCATATTTCTATTAGCATTTTGGTCACAATCATTTAAACAGACTAAGAAGTTTCAAACTTTGTCTTCCTATCATCATCTGAGCCCTCCAAACTATTCCAACCTGTGCCTACTACCCAGTTTTAAAGCTGCTTCTGCATTTGCAGCTGTCATTATCACAATGCCCCACTCCTTGGTACCAATTTTCTGCATTAGTCAATTTTGTATTTCTATAAGGGAATGGTTGAGGCTGGGTAATTTATAAAGAAAAGAGGTTTATTTGGATCATGGTTTTGTAGACTGTACAAGAAATACGGCACCAGCATCTGCTTCTGGTGAAGGCCTCAGGAAGCTCCTAATCATGGTGGAAGGTGAAGGAGAAGCAGACATGTCATATGGCAAGAGAGGGAGCAAGAGAGAGGGAGAAGTTCCCAGACTCCTTTTAACAACCAGATCTCATGTGAATGTATTATTATGCGGAGAGCACCAAGCCTTTCATGAGGGATCTGCCTCTGTGACACAAACGCCTCCCACCAGCACCACCTCCAACACTGGAGCTAATGCTTCAACATGAGATTTGGAGGATACAAATATCCAAACTATATCAGCCTTTTATATATTTTTTAATCTACTTTTTTGGCTGGAATTTACGGTACAATATTGAATAACAAGTGAAAGTGGGCATGAAAGGGCAATGCTTACCTCTTAGAATGAGTTAGGAATTGCTACCTCCTATTTTTTGGAGGAGTTTGGGAAGGATTATTTTCCATTCTTATTTGTTTAGAGAATTGACCAGCAAATCCATCTGGTCCTATACTTTTTTTTTTTTTTTTTTTGAGATGGAATCTCCCTCTGTTATTTATGCTTGGAGTGCAGTGATGCTATCTCAGCTCACTGCATCCTCCACCTCCCGGGTTCAAGCAATTCTCCTGCCTCAGCCTCCCGAGCAGCTGGGACTACAGGCGCATGCCACCACGCCCAGCTACTTTTTGGAGTTTTATTAGAGATGGGATTTCACCGTGTTAGCCAGGATAGTCTTGATCTCCTGACGTCATGATCCACCCGCCTCAGCCTCCCAAAGTGTTAGGATTACAGGCTTGAACTACTGCACCCAGCCTGAGAGTGTTTTAATTACTGATTCAGTTTCTTACTACAGGTCTGTTGGGATTATGCATTTCTTCTTGAGTTGGTTTAGGCAATTTGTGTCTCCAGGAATTGGTTCTTTTCTCCTAGATTATCTAACTTATGGGTATACAATTGTTCATATTATTATAATCCTTTTTTATTTTTGTAAATTTGAGATAATCCTTTTATTTTTGTAAGACTGATAGTAATGTTTCTACTCTTATTTCTAATTTAGTCATTTGCTGCTATGCTTTTTGTCAGTCTTAACTAAAGGCTTATAATTTCATTTATCTTTTCAAATAAACAAGTTTTGTTTTGTTGATTTTGTTGTTTTTCTGTTCTCTATTTCATTTATCTCTACTCTGATCTTTCCCCCCTTCTAGTTTTTTCCTGTTTCCTCAAAGTATAAAGTTAGGTTAATGGTTGGAGATTTTTCTCTTTATATGGGTATATACAGTTATAAGTTTCCCTCTGAGTATTGCCTTTGCTTCATCCTATAAGTTTTGATATTGTGTGTGTGAGTGTGTGTTTATCTTTATTATTTTCTATTTCCTGGTTTACCTTTTGATTTTTTTTCTTCATCCCATTGGTTTTATAGGGACGTGTTAATTTTCACACATTTGTAGTTTTTCCATATTCATTATATTGACTTCTAATTTCATTAAATTGTGATCAAAGAAGATACTTTGATTTTGATTTTATTAAATTTATTAAGAGTTATTTTGTGGTCTAACATAGTCTGTTCTGGACAGTGTTCCATATGCACTTGAGAAGAATGTGTGTTGTGCTGTTGATGGGTGGAGTGTTCTATATATGTTTGTTAGGTTTAATGGATTTATAGTGTTATTCAAATCCTCTGCGTCTTTATTGGTCATCTGTTTAGATGTTCTCATTAATAAAAGTGGTATATTGGAGCCTCCAACTATTATTGTAAAACTATTTTTCCCTTCAATTCTGTCAGTGTTTGCTTTATATATTTTAAAGCTATGTTTGGTGCAATATATGCTTATACTTTTTGTACTTTCTTGATGAATTCACTTTTTTATCAATATATAATGTCTTTATTTATTTTTTGTAATTGTTTTAGACATGAAGTCAATTTTGCCTGGTACTAGTATAGCTATCCCAGGTCTCTTGATTACCATTAGCATGGAATATCCTTTTGCTTCCTTTCACTTTAACCTATTTGTGTCTTTAGATTTAAAGTGAGTCTCTTGTAGACAGAATATAATTGAATAATTTTTAAAAAATCCATTCTGCAAACACTGCCTTTTCATTAATGAATATTAATCCATTGACAATTGAAGTAACTTTTGTTAAAGAAGGACTTCTGCCTGTCTGTCTTCCATATGGATAATGCCTTTTATTCCGTTCCTCATTTCCTCTATTATTGTTTTCTTTTGTGTTTAGTTGATATTTTTAAATGAATTGTTTTGCTTCGTTTTTCAGTTTCTTTTATTTTTTTAAATATTATCTTGGTGACTACAATGGGGATTACATTTATCATAATAAATTTATAACAGTCTAGTTTGAATTGACATCAACTTCAATAGCATACAAAAGCTTTGTTCTCTTTACACTTGGACACAGGGTGAGGAACTTCACACACTGGGGCCTGTTGTGGCATGTGGGGAGGGGGAGGGATAGCATTAGGAGAAATACCTAATGTAAACGATGAGTTGGTGCAGCACACCAACATGGCACGTGTATACATACATAGCAAACCTGCACATTGTGCACATGCACCCTAGAACTTAAAGTATAATTTAAAAAAAACTTTGTTCTCTTTATATTGCTGTGGTGACATATTATATCTTTATACATTTTATGCCCGATAGTATAGATTTATAATTATTTTTATGTTTTTGTTTTTTAAATAATGTAGGGTGGGGATCCCCAACCCTTGGTACTGGTCCATGGCCCATTTGGAATTGGGCTGCACAGCAAGGGGTGATTGGTAGGCGAGTGAGCATTAACTCCTGAGCTTCACCTACTGTCAGATCAGTGGTGGCATTAGATTCTTAACAGTGTGAACCCTATCACGAACTGGGCATGCGAGAGATCTAAGTTGTATGCTCTTTATAAGAATCTAATGCCTGATGATCTAGGGTGGAGCAGTTTCATCCTAAAATTATCCCCCCCCCGCTCTGTGGAAAAATTGCCTTACACAAAACCGGTCCCTGGTGCCAAAAAGGTTTGGGAATGCTGCTGTAGGACACAAAAAGTAGAGTTACAAATTAAGAATACTGTAGTGCTGGATTTTACATTCACTCATGTAGTTACATTTATCAGAGCCCTTTGTCTCTTCACACAGTTTTGAGTTATTACCAGTGTCCTTTCATTTCAACCTGAAGGTCTACCTTAGTATTTCTTTCAAGACATGTCTAGTGGTAACAGACTCCCTCGGTTTTTGTTTACCTTGGAATCGCCTAATTTCTCCCTCATTTTTGCCTGATACAGAGATTTTGGTTTTCAGTCTTTTTCATTCAGTGCTTTAAAGATGTTGTTCCACATGCTTTTAGTTTTCAGTTTCTGACAGGGGAATTGGCTGTTAATCCTAATGAGGCTCCCTTGTACAAGGGGAGTTGTTTCGTGTTGCTGCTTTCGATATTTTTTGATTTTTGAGAGTTTGATTATAATGTGCCTCAATGTGAGTGTCTGAGTTTATCTTAGTTGGGATTTGTTGAGATTCTTGGATGTGTAGATTCATATCTTTCATATTTAAGACAATTGTTTTAAAGTCTTTGTAGACAAAGACTTACTAGAGTAAGTCCACTATCTGGACTTTCCCAAGGATAGCGTCTGTTCATTTATTTTGTTCCTTTAAGTAGGCCATATTTTTCTGTTTCTTTATATATCTTGTGATTTTTGTTGAAAACTGGACATTTGAATATGATAACCTTGGAAATTAGATGCTCACACTTCCCTGGGGTTTGCATTTTCTTTCTATTTTTATTGTTGAAGGTTGTAGTAGTCCATTGTCGAGTGACTTTTCCAAACTATTTTGGCAGAGACTATATTGCTTGTCACATATAGTTTTTTTTTTTTTTTTTTTTTTTTAGTCTTGTGTTTGACAGAGATTTCCTTGAACATCAAAGGTGGGGCCAGTGTCAGGAGGCAAAAAAGTACCTCTTTCAGGCTTTGCAGATTGGCTGTTTTCTAGGACCCTTCCCTTCTTGAACACTTAGCTCTATTTTCATTGAGACAAGAGATTCACCCAAGGTGAAACTTAAGATCTTTTGAGGTCTTTGTTGAGCATGATTGTTGCCCTTGGCATATGTATGGCATTCTAAATTCCCCATAAATATGGGTACCTTTGATTGCTAAGAAACTCTCTTTCCAGGTTTCTCTCTTAAGCCTTGTTCTGTTTGTTGTAGGTCTCAACTTTAATCTCTTGTCTTAGATGTCAGTGGGTTGCTTATCCACTTTGAAGTGTTTTCAAATAATGCCCACCGCGTTTCTGGCCTTGATGATTTTTTCAGTTAGACCCACTAAGATAAGCACCTTACATGACTCTTTCTGATCACCCTGTCAGGTTAGAATAGGCCTGTATGATAATTTGCATATAAGGTTTGCTATACTTCCTTTGGTATTAGGGACCAGGATGCCATACTGGGAATGTGGATTGCTTTCTTCAAGAGTGTTGCTGAGTCAGGAGAGTGTGGGGCATGAGCAAATAAAATGCCAGAAGGCTTTTCAACCATTTATAAATTAGCTTTTCCTTGATTCCATGTTCACTAGGTTGCTGTAAGCCTTTGATTGTTTTCTGGAGTTCTGACAATGTTGGTTCTGAAAGTTTCTGCTTGTTTTT
Source organism: Macaca thibetana thibetana (assembly GCF_024542745.1). Taxonomy (NCBI): domain Eukaryota; kingdom Metazoa; phylum Chordata; class Mammalia; order Primates; family Cercopithecidae; genus Macaca; species Macaca thibetana. The sequence goes on along the minus strand of NC_065579.1, from coordinate 6,922,641 downwards.
TGATTTGTGTGTGTGTGATTGAGATTGGTGGGGGGCAAGGGGTTTGAGACTGCCTACTTGGCCCTTTTGCTGATTCATTAAGGAAATTGACTTATCTTGTTGATTGTTAGAAAATTTATCTTAATACTTTTAATGAAATAATTGTTATTAATACATTGTGGAACACTGTTTAGCTTTCAAATGAAGAAGATCTCAGCCATAAAGTGATCTACAGGATATATTTTTAAATGAGAAAAGAAAGGTGGAGAAAACATGAAAGTTTCTCATCATGTATCTGGAAAAGGGAGGTTGGGGGATCATGCCATTATGTGTGCATATTTGCTTATATTAAGGAAAAGGGAGTAACAAAATTTTTGAGTTTGCTATAGGAAGGGAGGAAATATGTGTGCATGGGAGATGTAGAATCTAGATATAATGGAATATTTCCTTATTTTGTAGATTTGATATGAGAATTAGGTATTTCAAGTAATCATGAAACAAAATTTTACAAATACAAAGCAAACTTTAAAAGTTAGTGTAAAATGAAAGACATGAACTTAATTGTATACAACTGGTTAACACTCATACAGAAATGAACTATTTAAAATGACCTTATGTCTCTGTCTCCCTCTCTCTCTCTCCCCCTCCCTCCCCTCCCCCTGCCTCTCTCTCCCCCTCTCTCCCTCCATCCTTCCCTCCGTGTCTGTCTCTCATCTCTCTGTCTCTCAATAGACACATCCACATATTTAAAAAAAATCTTCAACTGTGTTTGTCCATTGAAAAGGCCTAGAAACAGTGGGCACACAATAGCAAGGTCAGACATGCAAAAATGAATAAGTATAAATAAAAAGTGTATAGTGGTAAATATTAATGAATATTGACTGTTTAAACAATATTGCATGGGTTAAAAATGTAAATACATGAAAATGATATATAAATTATGAAAAAGTAAAAAGATTCTGATTAATAGGTCTGGGGTGGGGATGAGGATTTTGCATATTTTTTCTATTTCTTTTAAAAATTTCAATGGTTTTGGGGGTACAGGTGGTTGCTGGTTACATGGATAAGTTCTTTAGTGGTGAATTCTGAGATTTCAGTGCATCTGTCACCCAAGCAGTGTACATTGTACTTAATATATAGACTTTTTTATCCTTTAAAAAAAGTTAAATTTTTATTTTTAGTTCTGGGGTACATGTGCAGGATGTACAGGTTTGTTACATAGGTAAATGTGTGCCGAAGTGGTTTGTTCCACCTATCAACCCATCACCTAGGTATTAAGCCCAGCATGCGTTAACTGTTTTTCATTTTTAACAAATTCCCAGATTATTTTTACTCTTTCTGTCTAAGAAAACATGGTGGCTAGCAAGGCATAGTTTCTTCAGTATCTTGGAAGAAGTAAAATAGTATTAGACTTTAATATGTCAGGTGTGACTGATATAATCATTATTATAACTGTAAAAAGAGTAGTAAAAGAATATAAAACTACCTGTGAAGCAGATTCACTCTTGTCACCTGACTCTGGTGAGACAACACACTCATACACAAGTTACATGAAGTGGTTTATTACTTACCGACAGGCATTGAAGGACAACAGTAGCCTAGGATTCTTCACAAGCCAGTCCCCCAAAAATCAGGAAAACGGCCTTGGACAGATGGAGTCTCATCTGTGTGGGTCTAACTCGCAGCACAGCTGAGGGAACCTGGAAAGAAGCTCACCCAGAGTTTTATACCCAGAGACACTGTGTTTCACTGTGATTCAGTGCTAAGGCACTGAAAGACATCCTGTTTCTCTGGGAAGACTGAACAGAGCCCAGGCTCTTATGGCCAGGCCCCCCATATCTCAGGATGCTGCATTTCCACCACATTCTACAGTTATTCTTGAGAACTACAAGCAAGAGAAAGGAGAGAACTGGATTGGTCCAAGGCCATCTGGACAACTGTCCTGCACTCTGAAGTTAATAGTGAAGGAAATGAAATAATAAAATATAATTGGGTTGAAAAGAACTTAAGAAAAAATGGAAGAAATAGTAGTTAGATGGTAGACTCAAACCCAAATATTTCAGTTGTTAAATGTTTGTGAACTAAATGTTTCAATTGAAAGACAAGATTGTCAGGCTGATAAAACTATATGCAACTTTATAAAAAATATTTAAAATATATGACAAAGAATGAAAGTAAAGGACAAAAAAAAAAAAGATCATGGAAACTAACCAAAAGAAAGCCATGATAAATATCAGAAAAAGTAATCTTTAATGAAGAATGTTACGGCCAGGAGTGGTGGCTTATGCCTGTAATCACAGCACTTTGGGAGGCCAAGGCCAGCAGATCACTTGAGTTCAGAAGTTCGAGACCAGCCTGGCCAATATGGTGAAACCCCTCTCTACTAAAAATGCAAAAAATAGGCTGGGAGTGGTGGTGCATGCTTTTAATCCCAGCTACATGGGAGGCTGAGGCAGGAGAATCGCTTGAACCCAGGGAGGCAGAGGTTGCAGTGAGCTGAGATCACACCATTGCACTCCAGCCTGGGTGACAAGAGTGAAACTCTATCTCAATAATAATAATAATAATAGTAATAATAAAAGAATATTACTGGAGAAAAATAGAAACATTTTGTAAAAGTAAAAACTTCACCTGGAATATTTGAGAAACTGAACAAATGAACTTTGGTAACAGTCAAAGCTTATCTAGATTGAGCTGCTCAGGAAGTTGCAAGTTATCTGCCATATTGTGCTCCAACCATTCTAAACCCACTTTCTCCAAACACACAGGCTGTTTTATAATTCTATGAGTAGATACAAAGTCTTTTTAATATGAGAATTTCCTCAAGGTACAATCAGACTACACTGGAGATAGCGATTTCTCACCAAATACAACCTTTTGTCCCTGTTGCCTACTGTAATGCCTGACACAGAGAGCTCAAAAATCATCGATAACTCTGGGGATGGAAAGAAAAGAGGACTCCTAAGGCGTTCTCCGACTCTGACGTTCTTGGAATTCCAATTTACTGAGCAGAGCCTTACTCAAGACCTGATGAATAAATTAATGAGTATTAGGAAGGGGCAAGGGATGAAATAGGGATCAGAGGAGATCATCTGAAAATAGCTAGTGTTTTTAATCTATCAGTTATTTATAGTTTGTGTTTGCAGACCTGTTTGGGTTCAGAGATTTGCAAAGAAGGTCCCTCATTTTTCTTTGTAGTTTTTACTAAGGAAGGGGATGGAGAAAAGGGACCGCCTCACCAGGATTGTGAGTGTCAAATGGCATGTCTGTCTATAAGTGTCAAACGGCATGTCTACATGTACCCTCTCCTCTCCTCCCCTATCCCCGGGGATCATTCATCTTGAATTCCCAGAATCTTTTGCACTCAGCATTCAGTGGCCCACCTCCAGTTTCTACCTACTGTCAATCCTGTTACCCTCTAGGTGGTCCTCTTTGAGAAGATAAACCACACACATAGCTATAAAGAACACAAAAAGCCCACACCTATCCTGGAGGAAGAAGCATTCTGCACCCTGACAAAGTTTGAAAATGCAGTTACTCCCTGTATTAGGCCATTCTCACATTGTTATAAAGAAATACCTGAGACTGGGTTATTTATAAAGAACAGAAGTTTAGTATGGTGGCAGTGGCTCACACCTGTAGTCCCAGCACTTTGGGAGGCCAAGGGAGGCAGATAACCTGAGGTCGGGAGTTCGAGACCAGCCTAGCCAGCCTAGCCTGTCTCCACTAAAAATACAAAAAGTTAGCCAGGCATGGTGGTGCCTGCCTGTGGTCCCAGCTACCCGAGAGGCTGAGGCAGGAGAATCGCTTGAAACTGGGAGACGGAGGTTGCAGTGAGCTGAGATAACACCACTGTACTCCAGCCTGGGTGACAGAGCGAGACTCCATCTCAAAAACAAAACAAAACAAAACAAAACCCAGAAATTTAATTGGCTCATGGTTCTATGGACTGTGCAGGAAGCATAGTGACAGCTACTTCTGGGGAGGCTTCAGGAAGTTTGTAATCATGGAGGAAGGCGAAGAGGAAGCAGCCACATCATGTGGTGAAAGCAGGAGCAAGAGAGCAAGAGGGGAGGTGTCACACACTTTGCAACAACCAGATCTGGGGAGAATCACTCACTATTGCGAGGACAGTATCAAGAGTATGGTACTAAATCATTCATGAGAAATCCACCCCCATGATCTGGTCACCTCCCACCAGACTTCCCCTCCAACACTGAGGAATACAATTCAATATGAGATTTGAGTGGAAATGCAGATCCCAAACCACATTACTTCCCCTAGTCACAGCCCCTGTATTTTGTTCCCACAGGCCATGTGACTGGCCTCTTGGCAAGCTCTCACAGTGGTCCAGCTGATGCCCCTCATATAAGCCTGAATTAAGGCATAGGCGCTTCCTACCCTCTCCCCACTCTGAGGAGAGATGGTGGTTTTCGGCACTTAACACATCAGTGATTCTCTAAAATCGATCCAAAAATTGATGAAATTGGCTGGGCACAGTGGCTCACACCTGTAATCTAGCACTTTGGGAGGCCGAGGAGGGTGGATCACCTGAGGTCAGGAGTTTGAGACCAACCTGGCCAACGTGGTGAAACCCTGTCTCTACTAAAAATACACAAAATTAGCCAGGCGTGGTGGTGGGCACCTGTAATCCCAGCTACTTGGGAGGCTGAGGCAGGATAATTGCTTGAACTAGGAGGCAGAGATTGCAGTGAGCCGAGAGTGCCACTGCACTCCAGCCCAGGTGACAGTGTAAGACTCCATCTTAAAATATACAAAAAAATTGATAAAATCTTTCTCAGATTTTTGTTTTCCCAGTGATTTTATACCATCTATCTAGATGAGAATTTCAGGTGTCATCTAACCATTTTTTAACCACCTACTTTGAAGTTTCTGCCTGATACTATCACTTCAGAATGTAGCATATTGTAAAGTAGAAAAACAATGCAAGAGATATATGTGATTTACAATTTTCTGGTAACTATATTTTAAAAGGTAGAAAATTATGAGTTGAGAAAATTTTAATATATCTAAAATAGTATTTTAGCATATAATCAATACATTATTAATTATATATATTTGACATTTGTTTTTGCCACTGTAGCTCTTCAAATACGGTGTATATTTACAAGACTTTCAATTTGAACTAAGTACTTTTCAAGTGCTCAGGTGACTAGTAACTACCATATTGGACAGTCCACCTGTTATCTACGTCAGCTTAAATGAGCAACATTTAAACATGTTAACTAGTGTTATACAATTACGGAAGTGAAAGTGTTTGTTTTGTTTGTTTGTTTGTTTTGAGACGGAGTTTCCCTGTTGTCACCCAGGCTTGAATGCAATAGCGAGATGTCGGATCACTGCAACCTGCGCTTCCTGGGTTCAAGCGATTCTCCTGCCTCAGCCTCCTGAGTAACTGGGATTACAGGCGTGTGCCACCACACCCGGCTAATTTTTTTTTTTTTTTTTTTTTTTGTAGTTTTAGTAGAGACGGGGTTTCAGCATGTTGGCCAGACGGGTCACAAACTCCTGACCTCAGATAATCCGCCCGCCTTGGCCTTCCAAAGTAATGGCATTTTATAAACTTCCCAGTAATTGGTAAGTATGAAGTGGTGTCACCTTCACCAGACTGAACTGTTTCTTTACATGTTGTACTCTCATTTTGCCAGCAGAGGGCACCCGGAGATGGCAAGACAGTATTAACCTTGAAGCACTCCCAGACTGAGTCTACTGGATTGGCTGAATGTGAAAACCAAGGCACTAATTCAGTTAGAAGAAAAAAAAAAAATCCTACCTTTACAAAAGCAATACTTTATCAATGAGTACGCATATCTCATTGTGTTTCAAAGATACTAGTAGTAGATGCTAACTGTAGAAAATCTGAGAATATTGACAAGTAGGCTTTAAGAGAAGAGTTTGAAGAAAACAGAAAAGAAAGTGCGTTATTGCAAAAAGTAGCCGCTCGTGGTGGTGTGTGCCTGCAGTCCCAGCTACTTGACTGGCTGAGGTGGGAGGATCGCTTGAGCCTGGGAGGTTGAGGCTGCAGTGAACTGTGGTCACATCACTGCACTCCAGCCTGGGTTACAGAGCCAGACTCTGCCTCAAAAAAAAAGAAAAATAATAAAAGTACGTTATTGACAATAAAATTCCTGATAGAGGAGCCAGAGACATATAGTCATATACGTTTTATATATACATAAAACACAGACCTAAATATGTATCTATAAGAAATTGCCCTTACATATATGAGAAATTTGCCTAATATACACCTATATGTGCATATATAAGAAACTGGCCTTTTATAGGCATAGCTCATTGCGTTTCAAAGATACTGTTTTTTTTTAAACTGAAGGTTTGTGGAAATCCTGCGTTGAGCAAGTCTCAGCACCATTTTCCTAACAGTATTTCAGACTTCTTCATTATTGTTGTATCTGTTATGGTGATTTGCAATCAGTGATCCTGAATGTCACCATTGTAATTGTTTTGGGGCATCATCAACTATGCCCAAATAAGATGGTTAATTTAATAGATAAATATTGTGTGTGTTCTGATGGCTCTACCAATAGCCATTCCCCTCTCTCTCTCCCTCTCCTCAGGCCTCAGTATTCCGTGAGATACAACAATATTGAAATTAGGCTATTTAATAACCCTACAATGGCCTGCAAGTGCCCAAGTGAAAGGTAGAGTTGTGCATCTCACACTTTCAATCTAATGCTAGAAATGATCGAAGTTCAGTGAGGAACGTATGTCAAAAGCTGAGACAGGCTGAAAGCTAGGCTTCTTGCACCAAACAGCCAAGCTGTGAATGTAAAAGGTTTTGAAGGAAATTAAAAGTGCTACTCCAGTGAATACATGAGGGATAAAGTGAAAGAGCCTTATTGCTTATAGGGAGAAGGGTTTAGTTCTCTGGATAGAAGATCAAACCAGCCACAATGTCTCCTTTAGCCAAGCCTAATCTAGAAGAAGGCCCTAATGCTCTTCAATTCTGTGAACTATGAGAGAGGTGAGAAAGCTGCACAAGGGAAGTTTGAAGCTAGCAGAGGTTGGTTCATGAAGTTTAACGAAGAAAGCCACCTCCATAACATGAAAGTGCAAGATGGAGCAGCAAGTCAGCTGCTTCAGAAGCAAATTGTCCAGAAGATCTAGCAAAGATAATTGATGAAAGTGGCTACACCAAACAACAGATTTTCAATGTGGATGAATTAGCCTTGTATTGGAAGAAGATGCCATTTAGGACTCTCAAAGCTGGAGTGAAGTTAATGCATGGCTTAAAGCTTCAAAGGACTGGCTGACTCTCTTGTTAGAAGCTAATGCAGCTGGTGACTTTCAATCGAAGTCAGTGCGCACTTACCCTTCCAAAAACCCGAGAATCCTTAAGACTTATGCTAATCTACTCTGCCTGTGCTCTATAAATGGAAAAATGAAACCTGGATGACAGCACATCTACTTACAGCATGGTTTGCTGAATATTTTAAGCCCACTGTTGAGACCAACTGTTCAGAAAAAAAATTCCTTTTAAAATATTATTGCTCATTGATGATGAACCTAGTCACCCTAGAGCTTTGATAGAGATGTACCAGGATATTAATGTTGTTTTCATGCCTGCTAACACAACATCCATTCTGCAGCCCATAGACCAAGGAATAATTTGAACTTTCAAGTCTGATTATTTAAAAAATACATATTGTGAGGCCATAACTGCCATAGATTGTCATTCCTCTGTTGGATCTGGGCAAAATAAATTGAAAAACTTCTGGAAGGGATTCAACATTTGCAATGCCATTAAGAACATTCATGATTCATGGGAAGAGGTTAAAATATCAACATTAACAGGAATTCAGAAGTTGATTCTAATGCTCATGGATGACTTGGAGGGGTTCCAGACTCCTGTGGAGAAAATAAATGCCAAGGTGGTAGAAATAGCAAGATAACTATAATTGGAGATGGTGCCTGAATATGTGACTGAATTGCTGCAATCTGATGATCAAACTTGAGTGGATAAGAAGTTGCTTCTTCTGGATGAGCAAAGAAAGTGGTTTCTTGAGATGGAATCTATTCCTGGTGAAGATGCTGTGAACACTATTAAAATCAAAACAAAATATTGAAAACATTATATAAACTTAGTGGGTAAAGCAACAGCGTGGTTTGAGACCACTAACTCCAATTTTTAAAGTTATATTGTGGATAAAACTCAAATAGCATCATATGCTACAGAGAAATCTTTCATGAAAATAAGTCAGTTGATGCAGCAAATTTCATTGTCGTCTAATTTTAAGAAATTGCCACAACCACCCCAACCTTTTAACAACCACCACTCTAATCTGTCAGCAGCCATCAACATCAAGGCAAGACCATCCACCTGCAAAAAGTTTGCAGTGTGCCGAAGGATCTTTAGCAGTTTTTAGCAATAAAATATTTTTAAATTAAGGTATGTATATTGTTTTTCTAGACATAATGCTATTGCACATTTAAATTATATTAAGGTGTAAACACAACTTTTATGTGCACTGGGAAACTGGAATATTTGTGATATTTTTTTTATTGCAGTGGTCTGAAACTCAATGTGCAATCTCTCAGTGGTATGCCTGTGCAACATTAAATTAGAGTATACATAGGTCATATATAATATGAAGATGAGGGAAAAAAGAATGCAGATGCACATAGATGCGCTAGTAGAAAACAAATAGAATTTCTATTTTTGATTTCTTTGTTTTTTGCCTTCCGTGCGGTAGAAGGGGATTTCCTGTATTGAGAACGAGGAGGCAAGGTTGGAAGTTTGAGGAACGTGAAATACGACGACAAGTTATGTTCTACAATAGAACAGTGAGATTTAGAAGCTTGTGCAGAATGGTGACAGTTTAGAGGAAGGGCTGAGGCAAACAATAAAAGGGACTGACTAGGAATTGCTGAGCACTGTCGATTGAGAAAACAGCTGTGATTGGATTGTGCTCATTTATTGTGGCATCAATCTTCACAGCTGCTTGGTTTCAGCAGCCACATGGGCAACCCTTATGTAGAAGCAGAAGATGTGAATGGTTGAGAGTGATACATTGTTGGGGTTTAGATGGGCATGTGTAACAGGGAGGTCTAGAGCCAGAGGAGAGAAAGAGGTTAAGGTAAAGCACTAGGAGATCTTTGGATGAGGCCAGGGGGCAAGAAGTAACGTTCTTGGAGAGTAGGGAACAGTTTTCCATCAGATCACCACAAGATCAGAGTTCAGGGATCACGAAATAAGGGAGTTAGTGTAAAGGATAAATTGTTATAGTCAGAAAGAAAATATTTTAGATATGGTATAGGTCTTAGCCCATATAGTAAATAACTGAGGTGGAGTGCAAAGAGAGGCAACTATGGTTGAGGGGCCAAAGACACGTCATCCTACGTTGTTGGAAGTATCATTTTTATGGGCAGTGAGTCCCAGGACATGAAAAGAGGAATTATCGTGGAGGCTTGTATTAATATCAAAGAAAACAGATCAGGGAAGGGCAACAGTTTCATGGTGCTGATCTCCAAGTTAATCCTTGGGTAATCAGGAATTTGTGTAACTTTATAGGCATATGATTTGGCAACAAAACAAATACTGCTAGGACAAAATGAGAATCCTTTCAAGATAATAAATTTTAAATGTTTTCAGTCCATGCACCATGTGGTTTAAGAGCTTCAGACAGATTTGGGTTTAGAATTATGTCCTTGACTTGCCAGCTGTGTGGCTTTGGCAAATTATGTATGGGCTCTGAAAGTTAGCTTCTCTATCTTTCAAATGGGAATAATAATATAACATACTTCAATATTTTACAGCGCCCTTTTCAAGGAAAATAGTCAATAAATGATAGCTGCAGAATCAAAGGTAAGAGAAAAAACCCAGATATGGTTATTGATAAAAGCCAGAGCATGCTCAAACTGCAAAGATGCTCTGAGTTTATTATATATAATAGCCTCACTTGTGGGCAAAGCAAGACTGAAAAAGTAGCTGGGAGATGTTCAAGATTATATGGTAGAATTATCAGATTTCCAGCTGTTAGCTGGAATCTATAGAACCATCTCTTTTCTTTTTGTTAGATTTTTCTGGTATAACTCCTCAGTGTGGATATTCCTTACTTCCCAGTGTAAGGAACTCAACACTGCTCAAGAAAATCACTCCATTTTGGCGGGGCTGGGGAGAGGGAAGCAACTGTAAGAGTTAGACTTTTTCTTTATGCTGCATAAGTCTATCTTACTTGGTTTCCAATCATTTTGACCTTCATGTGCCTCTGGCAGTTCTATTTTCTCTTCTACATGACAGCTCTTCAGCCATCTGAAAACAGTGACTGTTGCTCCTGAAATTTTACTACTCTGACATAGACATCCCTGGGGTCATCAGTATCTTTTTACGATACAGCCCAGGGCCTTTGCACTTCTGATTGTCTCCTCTTGCCTTTTTTAGTCTGTCTTTATCCCTGTTGAAATCTCACCTCCAGGCATGGTCTGAATGCCACAAAACTGAGTTAAAGCTATTGCTTCCTAAAGTTGAACACCGTTCATGCAGTCACAGCTCACATTGATCTTTTATTAAGCTTTCAGTCTGTTTTCTCATACACCATTTTTATGAACATCACCAGAAGTACAGGTGAGTTTTACAATAAGGGGCAAAGCTTGCTGTTTTTCCAGCGTTCATTTTGTTAGATTTGCTTGTTGTCTGTGTTTGATGATTTTTTTTTTTTTTTTGATACTGACTTTGACAAATCAAATTTATGTGCAGATTTGATGAACACTGGATAAGTCTTCGGTGACTGACAGCTGCTTCATTTAGAGTCCTGGAAAAATGTCATCTCAGTCAAAGCCCCTGAGCTTTGCCTCTTTCTGGCACATATGGGAAGATGGGAAGAAGGAGGGCTGCACGCAGTCTCTGGCAATATGCCCCTTTCTTATTATAGATGAGATAAAAACACAGGGCTTTCAAACTCCAGTGCTTGTTACGCTGGTCCATGACAGCATTTTCTCATCAGAATCAAAAGTAGTATTTGTTTGGGGAAAGATTATTTTTGGTTTTCAAATTATGCCCTTTATTCTACTTAGAATTTAAGTATTTTTTTTTAGTTTATAAAACAAAAGTGGCAGTAAGTGAGAATTTTAGAAACTTGTTTACTTTGGAAAATAACATTTTTTCAATCTGTTGATCCACCAAAAAAAAAAAAAAAATCACGAAAACCTCAATTTTGGGAGATCGTTGGTCTCTAACTTATTGAGATGCATTAAATAAGTTGAGTAAACTATAAATGTTTTACTTCTTCTGAATACTAATTTCTACCTAAGAAATAGTTGATACAAAAACAAACAATGGGGAAAGGATTCCGTATTCAATAAATGGTGCTGAGATAACTGGCTAGCCACATGCAGAAGATTGAAACTGGACCTCTTCTTTATGCCACATACAAAAACTAACTCAAGATGTATTAAAGACTTAAATATAAAACAGCAAACTATAAAAACCGTGGAAGACAGCCTAGGTAATACCATTCAGGGCATAGGAACAGGCAAAGATTTCATGACAAAGATGCCACAAGCAATTGCAACAAAAGCAAAAATTGACAAATAGAATTTAAGCACTTCTGCACAGCTAAGGAAACTATAAACTATAGACAGAGTGAGCAGACATCCTACAGAATGGGAGAAAATGTTTGCAAACTATGCATCCAATAAAGGTCTAATATCCAGCATCTATAAGGAACTGACATCTATAAGGAACATTTACAAGGAAAAAATACCGCATTAAAAAGCAGGCAAAGGACATGAACAGACACTTTTCAAAAGAAGACATACATACAGCTAACAATCATATAAAAAAAGCTCAAAATCACTGAACATTAGAGAAATGCAAATCAAAACCATGATGAGATGCCATCTCATACTAGCCAGAATGACGACTATGAAAAAGTCAAAAAGTAACAGATGCTGGTGAGGTTGTGGAGAAAAAGGAATGCTTATACACTACTGGTGGGAGTGTAAATTAGTTGAACCATTGTGGAAGACAGTGTGGCAATTCCTAAAAGACCTAAAAACAGAAATGCCATTTGACCCAAGAATCCCATAACTGGGTATATACTCAAAGGAATATACAATTTGTTCTATTCTAAAGACACATGCACACATATGTTTATTGCAGTACTATTTACAATAGCAAATGGAATCAGCTTAAATGGCCATCAGTGATAGACAGGATAAAGAAAATGTGGTACATACACACCATGGAATACTATGCAGTCATAAAAGAGAATGAGATCATATCATTTACAGGAATATGGATGGAACTGGAGGCCATATCCTTAGAAAACGAACGCAGGAACAGAAAACCAGATATTGCATGTGTGAGCTAAATGATGAGAACACATGGGCACATAGAGGGGAAAAACATACACTGAGCCTTTCAGAGGGTAGAGGGTGGGAGGAGGGACTGGATCAGGACAGATAACTAATGGGTACTAGACTTAATACCTGAGCAATGAAATAATCTGTTCAACAAACCCCCATGACACGAATTTGTCTACATAATAAACCTGCGCGTGTTCCCCTGAACTTAACATGAAAGTTAAAAAAAGAAAAAAAGAAAAAAAAGTAGTCGATAAATTAGAACTCACTGTGTTTGGACTGAATAGCATTACCAAGAGAGTAGTTGCAGTGCTCACAACTCCTCTGCGAGGTAGGGAAGGCTGCACGTTCTCACTGTACAGAGAAGGAAGCTATTGAGTGGCAGGGCCAATGTGGCACAGTGGGCTTGGTTTCACACCAGCACTGTGATTGCCTCTGGAGCGTTTAGATCAGGCTATTGAAATATAGCTAGCATAGTCATGAAATAGAAGCGTACATTAAATAGGAAGTGGGGTAGTAGGTAAAGCTTCTGTGTAGCCTTGCATCAGTCAGATCAATTCTCTTGGCCTTAGTTTACTCAACTGTTAGACTCTGTTTAGTGAAGCCCACTTCCAGCTGTGAAAATCACGTTTTTTGCCACGTCGAAGGAATGCAATAGGAAGGAACAAAGGAATAACAAGTATGTAAAATTAAAAAAAGAAATGCAGTTAAGGGCTCTCTCTCTTTCTCTCTTGTAGGTGTGGGTGTGTGTTGGCGGGTGTCTCCTAATGGAAATATGAGGTAGCTGTAGGGACAAATTATAGGAAAGAGAAAATACATGAGAGTAAGGGTCAATGTACGGACATTGAAATTGGTTGCTTTTTGTTTATGGTATTGGTGGGAAAATGACCAGCCCATTAATCAGGTAGGACCAGGTGGCATAAAGAAAGCCTGGGTTACCTTGGTAAATGCCCAGTCTTTCCTCTCTTCCTCTATCCTGTTCTATCTATTTTGATTGACATGTTCAGCACTTTTTGATCTATAGCAATTAAAAGGGAGCTTCTGCTGATGGAAGCTTGTCAGGGCTTTGAATCTGACACCAGGACCAGAGGGAGAGCTGCATCTGCCGTGGGAGTCTGGGCTGTCAGGAGATGACAGGGGCTTGCCCTTCCAAGGGGAGATCGCCTTTGGCAGGAGTAAGTGCTTTCACCCAGAGGCAGCCCTGCTAGTGAGATGAGAGCAGTGTGTACTGAGTTAGCAGACTCAAAGGAGCGAGCTGGCAAATAGAATCCCGTCACATCTGCCAGAGAAAGTGATCAAAAGCAGCAGGACCCAGGCAGCTGGCAAAAGGTGACCCCTGGATACTGGGCTGCTTCAAAAACACAGCTGATCCCAAAGATTGTGAGAAAGTGAATGAATGTGCTCACTGTGTCTCTGCCAAGTTAAATAATACATCTCTCTCCTTCCTTCTCTCTCTTTTTCTCTTTCTTTACTTTTTAAAAATCCATTCTATCTAGTTTACTACTGATACGGTTTGGCTGTGTCCCCACCCAAATCGCATTTTGCATTGTAACTCCCACAATTCCCACATGTTGCATGAGGAACCTGGTGGGAGGTGATTGAATCGGGCGGGTCCCATGCTGTTCTAGTGATAGTGAATAAGTCTCACGAGATCTGACGGTTTTAAAAATGGGAGCTGCCCTGCAGAAGCTTGCTTCTCTTGTCTGTCGCCATGTGAGAGGTACTTTTCACTTTCCGCCATGATTGTGAGGCCTCCTTAGCCACGTGGAACTGTAAGTTCAATAAACCTGTTTCTTTTATAAACTGCCCAGTCTCGGGTAGGTCTTTATCAGCAGTGTGAAAACAGACTAATACGACTACTTACAAATTATGAGGAAATAATGTTTTGTACAAGGTATATACTTAAAAAAAATTTTTTTTAAAATTTTTAATTTGTTTATTTTTTATTTTTTAATTATACTTTAAGTTCTAGGGTACATGTGCACAACGTGCAGGTTTGTTATGTATGTATACATGTGCCATGTTGGTGTGCTGCACCCATTAACTCGTCATTTACATTAGTTATATCTCCTAATACTATCCCTCCCCCCTCTCCCCACACCACGACAGGCCCTGGTGTGTGATGTTCCCCTTCCTGTGTCCAAGTGTTCTCATTGTTCAATTCCCACCTATGAGTGAGAACATGTGGTGTTTGTTTTTTTTTTTGTCCTGGTGATAGTTTGCTGAGGATAATGGTTTCCAGCTTCCAAAGGACATGAACTTATCCTTTTTTATGGCTGCATAGTATTGCATGGTGTATATATGTCACATTTTCTTAATCCAGTCTATCATTGATAGAATTTGGGTTGGTTCCAAGTCTTTGCTATTGTGAATAGTGCCACAGTAAACATACATGTGCATGTGTCTTTATAGCAGCATGATTTATAATCCTTTGGGTATATACCCAGTAATGGGATGGCTGAGTCAAATGGTATTTCTAGTTCTAGATCCTTGAGGAATCGCCACACTGTTTTCCATAATGTGAACTAGTTTACAGTCCCACCAACAGTGTAAAAGTGTTCCTATTTCTCCACATCCTCTCCAGCACCTGTTGTTTCCTGACTTTTTAATGATTGCCATTCTAACTGGTGTGAGATGGTATCTCATTGTGGTTTTGATTTGCATTTCTCTGATGGCCAGTGATGATGAGCATTTTTCATGTGTCTGTTGGCTGCATAAATGTCTTCTTTTGAGAAGTGTCTGTTCATATCCTTTGCCCACTTTTTGATGGGGTTGTTTGTTTGTTTCTTGTAAATTTGTTGGAGTTCCTTGTAGTTTCTGTGTATTAGCCCTTTGTCAGATGAGTAGATTGCAAAAATTTTCTCCCGTTCTGTAGGTTGCCTGTTCACTCTGATGATAGTTTCTTTTGCTGTGCAGAAGCTCTTTAGTTTAATTAGATTCCATTTGTCAATTTTGGCTTTTGTTGCTATTGCTTTTGGTGTTTTAGACATGAAGTCCTTGCCCATGCCTATGTCCCAAATGGAATTACCTAGGTTTTCTTCTAGGGTTTTTATGGTTTTAGGCCTAACATTTAAGTCTTTAATCCATCTTGAATTAATTTTTGTATAAGGTGTAAGGAAGGGATCCGGTTTCAGCTTTCTAAATATGGCTAGCCAGTTTTCCCAGCACCATTTATTAAATAGGGAATCCTTTCCCCATTTCTTGTTTTTGTCAGGTTTGTCAAAGATCAATGGTTGTAGATGTGTGGTATTATTTCTGAGGGCTCTGTTCTGTTCTATTGCTCTATATCTCTGTTTTGGTACCAGTACCGTGCTGTTTTGATTACTGTAGCCTTGTAGTGTAGTTTGAAGTCAGGTAGTGTGATGCCTCCAGCTTTGTTCTTTTGGCTTAGGATTGTCTTGGCAATGTGGGCTCTTTTTTGGTTCCATATGAACTTTAAAGTAGTTTTTTCCAAATCTGTGAAGAAAGTCGTTGGTAGCTTGATGGGGATGGCATTGAATCTATAAATTACCCTGGGCAGTATGGCCATTTTCACGATATTGATTCTTCCTATCCATGAGCATAGAATGTTCTTCCATTTGTTTGTGTCCTCTTTTATTTGACTGAGCAGTAGTTTGTAGTTCTCCTTGAAGACGTCCTTCACATCCCTTGTAAGTTGGATTCCTAGGTATTTTATTCTCTTTGAAGCAATTGTGAAAGGGAGTTCACTCATGATTTGGCTCTCTGTTTGTCTGTTATTGGTGTATAAGAATGCTTGTGATTTTTGCACATTGATTTTGTATTCTGAGACTTTGCTGAAGTTTCTTATCAGCTTAAGGAGATTTCGGGCTGAGACGATGGGGTTTTATAAATATACAATCATGTCATCAGCAAACAGGGACAATTTAACTTCTTCTTTTCCTAATTGAATACCCTTTATTTCTTTATCCTGCCTGATTGCCCTGGCCAGGACTTCCAACTGGTACCATTCCTTCTGAAACTATTCCAATCGATAGAAAAAGAGGGAATCCTCCCTAACTCATTTTATGAGGCCAGCATCATCCTGATACCAAAGCCTGGCAGAGATGCAACAAGAAAAGAGAATTTTAGACCCATATCCCTGATGAACATCGATGTACAAGGTATATACTTTTGGATTTGGGTGTTCTGATTAGACTCCATTGATTTCTTGAGAACACTCTGCCCCTATTAATCTGAATGCTTCTGCAATAGACTACACTTAATTGTCTTTTGCGTCCCATCAGTTGAGAGCCACATGTTTAAATGAAATGAAAAACTGCTTCATTTCAAATTCAAAAACAGTGTATTTAGCTAAAAGCCATGCCTAAGGAAGAAAAGTAGGGTATATATTTCTGGATATGAGAAGGAATATTTTAATCACCTGATTTATGGTTCTTTGGCTACAATCTTTGTTTGTTCTTTCATTTAGCCTTCAACTTTATGAAGAGAAGAGGTCATTTTCTCTTGAAGGTAATTTAGTTTTCCATTTTCTTTATAATCAGATGGTAATTATTTCAGATGCACTCTCAGCAGGAAAACATTGAATATTTTTAAATAAATACACTTACTGCAATTAAACCAGCCATAGCATGTCTGCTCATTAAGGTTTGAATTTTGTTAAATGTTTGCTAAAAACATCCTTATGTCCTAGAAAACCAATTCACTCTTCCATTACAGATATACACATCGAGGAAACTGAGGCCCAAAATGATCATAGGATCTGCCTCATGTCACCTAGTTTATTCATGGCAGAGATAGTTCTTGAATTACTTATCCTTGACTCCCACCCTTGTACTCTTTCCAGCCTGCTGTGCCACCTCCCTCTCCAAGTAAAAATGTGTTATCCAGTGAGACTCAATCAATGATTACTACATTCTTGTTATTCAGAGTGTGGTCTGGGAACTAGCATCATGGACAATCCCTGGCAGGATGTTAAAATAACAAATCTTAGACCCCACCCCAGACCCATGGAATCAAAATCTGCATTTTTAACTCAATTCCCGGAAGATGTACAGATTGAATTGTATGATGAACCTAAGAACCTACGTTCTCACATGAGACTTTTTAATTGAATGTATTTCGTTAGGTTTTATAGGATTGTAAAACACATTGTGCAGTTTTCATTTTAACTCATAAGGCTGTTAATTATTCTTTAATTTAGCTTGTTAAGTGACAGAAGTTTAGCACTATCCATTTATTTAAGTGCAAAACTAAGAATGATCTTTAACATTAGGCTGGCTATTGGATAAAGTAAGACCTTTTGGGACTGATATTCAAGGCCTTTCATAATTTGACGTACAATAGGGGGCTGTGATGGTATAACAGATTTTTAGATGTGAAATGGACAGTTGTTAAACCGGACTATCCTTTTTCACTGAGAAATACACAATGTGTTACAAACTCAATCTTAAAACACTCTTTGCAAACATAAGTTGAAGGCAGGAAATTTTCTTGTCGTCTTCCTTATAAGTGAATACCAGTGGTAGGAAAAGGTCTGCCATCACAAACTTAAACTATTTAATTCCTACTTTGGAATGGAGGAGCAGATGCTGCCTTTGCACACGTCATTTTGATCCATCTCTTATTTTCCCCTCCTCTCCATCTGTATAGTTGGTGCCTTGTCCTCTTGTGTCATACTGCTCCAGAAATGTATACAACAGTCTTGTTCTTCCAAATCGTTTTCTGTAATGCCAACAGAAATGCCTTTAAAAAAAAACAAAACAAAATTTGATAATCTGAGCTTAAAACTTCCAATGTCTTCTATTCTTATAAGATTAAGTAGAAACTTCTTAATAGACCTACATCTCAATGTCCACCATGATTTGGCTCTGACCCGATTTACTAATGCAATGTGTTATCCTTGCTTGTGCTCTGGATAAGAAAAAGAACATTCCTGCTCTATAAAAGGCATTATGGAAAAAATGGGAGTAATTTGAATTTATTCTGTAACTTTGATCTGTGTATCACAAGAAGTATTGCATCAATGTTAAGTAATTTTACTAATTTTATTAATTGTAATGTTTATGTAAAAGAGCATCCTTCATTTTAGAAAATTACACTCAGGTGTTTAGAGTGTAATGCTGTTTGCAGCTTTCTCTTTAGAAAGTATTATACACACACACACACACATATACGTACACATGTATACATACGTCTGTGGAGAGAAGGAGTCAGATGAGAGGGAAAGAGAGAAAGTATGCATGGGAATGCTGAACACATGCAGTAAAATGTTAACATTCAGGAATTTAAGACTTTTAGGATTTCTTTGTGCTATTGCCGCAACTATTCTGAGTCTAAAATTTCAAAATAAAAAGTGGAAAAGAAAATAAATTTTTATCAGCTTGTCATGCGGATCATCCTGCTGCCATTACATTTCTGTTATAAGATAGTAATCCACAAAATAGCTTCATGACTTATTTTTTAATGGAATGAATCTTATGAAGCAACAGGCTTACTATGATTCAAGTTATATATGTTATATACACCTATCTATTTTAGTATAGAAAATAGACTACAACAGTAAATATACAAATGTTAAGGATAGTGTCCTATGGCAGTGGGATCACGGATGATTTTAACTTATATTTTCTTTTGCTTATCTGTTTTTTCATAATTTATTCAAATGACTTTTTAAAAGTTAGAAAATATTATGCAAATTATTTGTTACACTTTATTACATTTTGTTTTGAGATTAAGATGAGAAGTAATGTATTTGCATCTTTGCAAAGTATTAGTGTCTATTTTAACATTGCTTAATCAGCAATTCAGTAATTTCCCTAGTATTTTGTTTTTCTTAGTTGCTGACAGAGAAAAACAATTGAAAAAAAATTGCTTTTTCCTCAACCATTAATCAATAGTTGTCATCTGCTTTAACACTGGAATTTTTACTGTAGCTGCTAGAAATGGACAGACTGAGTGGTTTGGATAAATATATATACCTTTGTCATGAAGCCACTGGAAAAAGTATTATTAACTGCGAAAGAGAACAGAAGTCAGGTATAGAGAAAACCTGAAGAGACAAACACCCTATATGTTCTTTCTATTTAAGGGACAAAAGTAGTTATACGTTTGTTCAATGACTAATTAATTGCCTCAATAATTGCATTTTGGCCACACCAGGACACTCATTGCTTATCAAAAGGTGATTTGCTAATTAGGAGTTTTCATCTAAAAACAGTGAAGAACCGAAAATTGAAAAAGGAAAGCTGAACTCTTTCTTAGGGTTTTACTTTTTCCTCTTCCGTCATCAGTCTTGGGAGAAAGACTCTGTACTTTTGAAATTTAACAATACTTTTTTTTCTTATTTTTTTCCCTACTTAAAAAAACCACAAATACTGAATCTAAATTAGAAACTTTGTAATTCCAATGCAAAAAATAACTCATTTATGTTTTTCTCAAGCAACACACACAAACACACACACAGGCAGATGTACATGGACACTCACATATGCATATTTATTTTACTAAAATAGGATTCATATTATTTTGAAACACATCTTTTAAAATTGATATATTGTAAATACCATTCCCTCTAAGCATTGTTCCACTACAATTTTACCATAAACAGCTGAAGTTAATTTACATTTATTTGATACTTATGGCATTTCAAATTCTTTTTACTCCCCTAATAAAGACAGCACTTTGATAACTATCCCTCCAGCTAAATATTTGTTTACATTCTTAAATGTTTCCTTATGATAAACTCCTAGAAATATGATGAAAAGATTAAAGACTGTATTTAAAAATATTTGTGAAATGTATTTCTTTTTTCAGAGTGTGAATAATGTTGTATACTCAAACTCTGAGAAACACAGGTATGTTGCATAATCCATGTCAACTTGATAGCTTAAAAATCTTATCTTGTTTTAAGACACATTTTCTTGATTACTAGAAAGATTAATCTTTTAAATATACTTGTCGGCTATTTATATTTTTTCTTTTGTAATTTATCTTTTATTTTATAACTAATACTAAAATATGAAAATGTTAGAGATGAAAAATTTCTTGTTTTGTTTTTTTAAAGCCAGAGAACTTATTTTCAGATAAAGTCTTAGAAGAAAACCTTATATGGAATAGATGATGTGTACCTGAACAGGTTGAAGGGAAAGCAAGACTCGGAGAAGATGTTTGAGCAGGGTAGTAGTTGTTTTCAGAATTAATGGAATAGAGAAAAAATGAGAGGAAAAACAAAAAAACAAAAAAACAACAAAAAAGAAAAAACAAAAAAAAAAAAAAACAAGCCCCAAACAGGTAGAAAACAAATATAATTATGTATTAAAGAAAAAATTATTCTAATGCTTATTAAAGACAGTAAGAAAGACTTTGTTAAAGCCTGGTGGGGGGTGACTATCAAGATAAACGTAAAGACCACTGAGATTGGGTCTTGCATTGGAAAGAGAGATTGAGCTTGACCCCGAATGTAAAAAGGAAATGTAGGAATTCATAGCCAAGGAGCACAGTGAGGGTCGCTCGGTGAAAAACTGCTAAGAGGAAACATCAAGGATCCGGGTGGTATTCCGGCTAAGTCTACTTAGTAGGATCCTTGCTGAAGGCAAGCCAGTGTGATAAGACATCCAGGATGGGAAATGAGGGATTTGATTAGATATCGAGGGTGCAGGACTTTCACTAAACTGACTTAGCCGGATTTGTGCTAAAATTGGACCATGCAGAGATGAACTCAGAAGTCCAAAAGTCAGGCCTTGTTGGAAAATTGCTCATAGGAACCTGAGTAGAGTTTGGCCAAGGAAAGAATCTTTGTCACATACAAGTGAAGAGAGAAAAAGACCTCCGTATTTATCACAGGCCAGGACAATTGCAAGAACACCTTTTTACTGCTTTTTTCCTCACCCTCTTTCAAATTCTTTAGGGAATTCTTAAAGCTTGGAGAATGTTTCCAATTTAATTCAGTCTGATACTTAGAAAAAAGGAAAACCAGAATTATGATAACTTAATCATTGGTTTCTCCTATAATGCCAAAGCTGCAGGAATATAAGGGAACACTGCCTACTTCAGTGTTGAATGGACACGTAAATCACCTGTAGGTCTGGGAGGAGGGCCTGGGTTCTAAATTTCTATTAATCTCCCAAGTGATACCCTTGTCACTGCTCTAGCAAAGACAATAAGGCGCAAAAAATCAGCTGAACCCTCTTATTTTATACACAAATTACTTCAGACATGTGGGGACATCTACATCTACCTGTATGGCAAAGTACATGACCATAAACCTTTACACACACACACACACACACACACACGCACACACCCGTACCTATCCGGGAATCTGGATGAAATGTAATAGAGCTTGAATTAAAGTGAGAGTAATCTCCAGGAACACCGAGGAAAGTGAAAACTAGAGTCTACCTAGCTGAACTGCCGTGAGACAACTGAAAACTATTGACCTGATTTTCCAAATGAGTCCTAGAGAGGGGAAGGTGACTTGCTCAAAATTATATCTTTGTAAGCCCAGTGTAAGCACTTGTACGATTATTCAATAGAACCTGAAGAAAATATTGATAAATAACAATGGGAGAATTCCTGCATTACCATATAGTAAAACTTACTCTAATGCTACTATGTTGAAAACAACAGTAACAAGTGGGGAGAGGGGGCAGTGGAGATCAGACATGGTAAGTTTGAGAGACCTGTTAGACCTCCAAGTGGAGGTTTGATGTGGGCAAATAGACTCATTCCTCTGAAGTTTAGGAAAGAGGTTCCATATGGAGACTTGGAAGCATCAGTGTAGATATGGCATTGAAACCCACAGAACTGGATCAGATCACTAGAGATTGACTGTCTCTTGAGAAAATAAGAGGTCTAAGGATGAATCCTGGGGAACTCTACAGTTCAGAGCTTGGGAATATGAAGTGGAACCAGAATCAAGACTGAGAATGCGTGACCACTGTAAAGGAAGAAAACCAGGAGAAGGCAGTGTCCTGGCAGCCATAGGAACAGGAGAGAAGCCAGAGAATCTGAACATAGTAGTTGGTAGGAGGGTTGTTGTGAAAGTTCCCTCATGATTATCTAACTTATGGATGAAAGGAAAGTTATTAACTAAGAGCGATGGTGGAGAAAGATAAGGTGGAAAATGTCTACTGACGCATTGATTTAAAAAGACAAAGTGAAACAAATGAACCTGGAAAAACTTCAATATGTGTGTGTGTTTATGACATAATTTATGTTAAAAACATAATATCCTATATATTATTTATATTAGATATATATAGATACATATTGTATCTATCTATATTTTTATATATTAGATATATATATCATAGAAAAGAGTATAAAAAATTCATATAAGATTTCCCCAGAGAAAGTGGAGAAGGGAGAAACCTAGTTTTGCTTTATAAACAACTATGTTTCCTTTTGAATTGTTATAGCAAACATATTTTGCTTTTGAGTAAAGGTAAGAAAAAATAGTTGGTCTTGTGGACCTTTGTTAAGGAAGTAACAAATCTGATGCAAAGGTAGCAGTAACCTTTGTGAGACTGACTGCAGGATGGCTCAGTAGGTTCCCAGGTCCTTGAAAGACATTTGGGGCTTAATGAAGGCCCTTTGTCCCATGAGGGATGGTCTGTGTTATCTTAGTTAGCTCGTGCTGCTATAACCATGGACTGGGTAGCTTATAACAACAGAAATTGATTTCGCACAGTTCCGGAGGCTAGAAGGCCAAGATCAAGGTGCCAGCATTGTTGAGTTCTGGCCCTCCTGGAGGGCCCTCCTCCCGTTTGTAGACTGTTGACTTCTCATCGTAGGCTCCCATGGCAGAAAGAAGGTGAGAGGGTCCCTTTTGTAAGGGCACTAATCCTACTTAAGAGGGCTCCACCCTCATGACCTGATTATTCTTAAAGGCCCCACCTGTAAATATATCATGTTGGAACTAGGATTTTAACACATGAATTTTGAGGGACACAAACATTCAGCCCTCTGTGTACGCCTTGCAGAGCCATTTCTTCTTTGGATGTCTCACTGTGGGGATAATAGGGTTTTGGGGTAACTGTATGACTTTGTTGTCCTTGTTTGTTTTTGTAGTAAAAACCTCTGACATCAGGTACCTGATACTGAGATAGATATTCAGACATATGGTGTTTCTTCACATTAAGTCAACATTTCCCAAGAAGCTGGCCAAGTTCACCTAGAAGCCTTCTGTTTCACTATTATTAATTTCTCAAGCCTAAGAGCTGGTAGATACAGGGCTTTTTTCCCTATCCTAGAGAAGTACTAGGACAAGTTTCTAGAGATCTCAGAATTGAGGGTCTCTGAATGTGGCCAGATTGCAATCTATAATTGCAGGTTTGGAGCTAATTCTTGATAGCATTAACCTCATCCAGAGTTGATCTGTGAATCCTTGTGCCAACCTTGAGATCTTCACAGTCATCTATAAACTCAATAGGAATATTGGCTAATGACTGCTGGCTTTTGTTCTAAGCTGAGGCCATGTGACAGCCCCTACTTACTCCAGAAAAGCTAAAGAAATCTTTGGGATCTCTATCTTGGATTCCAATGCTTCCAGTGGCAGTTAGGACTATGGTGTTCCTGGGATTTTTTTCCCAGGAGAAGATAAGGTAAAAGATTTCTGGGGGCAATCAGGGCACAACCAATCAGTTCCTGGAGGCAGCCTGGACACCATCACTGACCTGGAAGTAGCTCAGGTGCTGATTCTGCCTCCAGGGTGCACACATCCTTATGTGATGAAGGAGGAAACTCATGGGGTTTCTGGACAACCTGGCCTTCAGAGAAGGACCTAGGGTTAGACACTGGGTGTTCCTACACCTACTATGAGCTACAGAAACAATTCTGGGCTCCATCAGAATTCACAAATGATTGGGAATTTCTTAACTTTGGAGCCTTTCAGAGATGCCTGATGTGCTGCAAAATAGCTGAACAGATTCTGGGGACATTGGGGATACCATAGCTAATTCCATAGCCCTAAGTCTTTTCATTTTTTTAGGCAGAGTCTGGTTCTCTTACACTGGCTGGAGTGTAGTGGCGTGATCTCAGCTCACTGCAACCTCCACCTCCCGGTTCCCAGTACAAGTGATTCTCCTGCCTCAGCCTCCCAAGTAGCTGGGATTACAGACACCTGCCACCAGACTGGCTTTTTTTTTTTTTTTTTTTTTTGTATTTTTAGTAGGGTTGGGGTTTCACCATGCTGGTCAAGCTGGTCTCGAACTCCTAGCCTCAGGGGATCTGCCGGCCTCGGCCTCCCAAAATGCTGGGATTACAGGTGTGAACTACTACTGCACCTGGCCTGGCCCCTAAATCCTCTTAATGCCAGGAATCACCTTAGGGTTTGGGGGCTTCAAGCGAAGGAAAGTGCTCACAATTAAAAACACTGGAGTTTTCTTAAAGAAAAGGAGGCTCCTTCTGACAGTCACTGGACATTTTGGGGGAACCATCAATTCTGGAGATCCTATCTCTGAGGAGTGTCTGTGTCCCTTCCTTCCACTGTGGTAGGAAGAAAGCGTTAAATCAAACCCTCTGAGGTCAGAAAAAACAGTTGGAATTGTGTGAATGAGGTTCTGGAAAACTAGATTTCTGAAGCTAGACACTAGTGAGATTAAATCTGTTCTAGAAGCCATTAGGAAGACCCAAGGTGAGGTTCTGAGGCCCTCTAGACTCTGTGGGAAGAGCATGAGAAAATCCCACTTCCAGGAATGAGATTAATCCTGGAATGCTATTGCAATTCCATTGCTGGCTGGCTTTTGCTTCTGGGCATGGCTGACTGTCTCTGGCAAATTTTCACAGGTTTTGGCCTATTTAAAAGAACAGCTCTACTACTTAGAAGATCCGTGGGTGTTTAGGTAAATTATTTATGGCCTGAAATCTTGTGCATTCACTCTCCAAAGGAGTAATGCAAAATGGATGAGGCCTGAGTTCCACCTCAATGCATAAACCATGCTCAGTCTTCTTACAGAATGGTCCTCTCTGTGTGGAGTCTTTTGGCAACCTCTGTGGTTTTTAAACTTTTATGGCCCAGACTTTGCTCAAGGTGAAGCAGGTGTCCCTGTAATTTTATTTTAGCAGTAACATTCTCGTGGAATGGTTGTTTGAGTCTCTTCTCTCATTGGGGTACTTCTGGGCTGAGCTTTTAGCAGGGGAACACTGGCTGTTATGATTATTTAAAATTTTAAAATAATACAGAGAGGAAATATTATTTTCATTTTGCTGAAGAAGAAATTCACAGTATGATAAATTACTGTACCCAATATTACACAGCAGATAGTTGAGTCCATTTACTAATGCAAATTTGACTTTGAGATATTTTTTCCATTAGCCCAGAGGTTCTGAATCTTTAGCATTCATCACAATTACCTAGAGGCATTTGTAAAATACCAATTTCTGGGTTCCTCCTCAAAATTAATGACTCAGTAGGTCTCTGAAATTTGCTTTACTAACAAGTTTCCAATTGATGCTGAACATTATAGATGAAATATTTGTGTTTTTCCAAAATCCATTGAAGTCCTAACCCCCATTGTGATGGTTTCTGGGAGATGACTAGATTATAAGGGTGAATCTCTCATGAATGTGGTTGTGACTTTATGATAAAGAGGTTCTAGAGAGTTCCCTGCCTCTTTCCTCCATGTGAAGTTATGCTGAGAAGCTGTCTGTGAACCAGGAAGCAGACCCTCACTAGACACCGAATTTTCCAGCTCCTTAATTTTGAACTTCTCATCCTGGAGAACTGAATGAAATAAATTTCTGTTGTTTACAGGCCACTTTGTTTAGGTATTTTGTTACAACAGCCTAAACAAACTGATGATGCTGGTACAGGAACCATATTTTGAAAACCACTGGCCTAAACTATGCTGAGATCTTGAAAATGCTTTTCTCCTGTAATTCTGCTTTAGTTTATATTGCTTTTTAGCTTATAGAATGTCATCAACATCTGTTATATATGGGTAATCTAATGATAGTTTCAGGTCATGTCAAATCATAATTCTCATTCTTTGGACTTTCTACTTTGCGAGAAAGACTTTAGCTCCAAAGGAGTGTAGGTAACTTAGTAACTTGGTTTTATTTCCTTGTGAATATAGGACAAAAATCTTGCTTGGGTCTGGCTGAAATTATTTATCCTCTGACATCTGTAGTAAAACTTATTTTTCCCTTGAAATATTAGAACTTAAGCCCTGAGTATACCATTTTTGTTTGAGATATTGATGACCACATTTCCCAGCTTTCTGATGATTCTGACTGTTTAGTACTGACTCCCTGTTGAACATCTGTGTGATCGTGTCTGATGCTTCACCTCCGTGAGCATGTATGTATGCATGTATTTGCTTGTCAACTCAGAGTATTGCTTCTGTGTGGATCAAGTTAGGTAAGAGACGTGAAAAAGATTCGTACATTCTTCTAAAAATATGAAGTGATATTATTGTATTTGAAAACAAAACCAGAATGAGCAGGGGCCAAACTGTTTTCCTGTGATAATCTGCCTCTAAATATATCAATATAATGAACCAATTGGTCTGTCTGCACACTTACAGATGAGTAGGAACGCTCAGCTGGTTTCTAACATCTGTAGGATATACATGTCTCCCTGTTTCCAAGATCCTGTTGGTCCTTGGCTACTTTTAATTGGTTATCTGTTACTTGTGTCCGCAGAACTCAGTGAGGTTTCAATGTGACTGTGATTATTGGAATCTTGAGGACAACTGTGTTACAATTCACTTGTCAATGGCTTATGCTGGGAGTTGCCATAAAATTGTGGCCCAAGTATACCTTAATGGGTGACCACGTAGAGATATTTATTTCCTTTATTCCAAAAGATATGTAAGTGCCATGATGGTTTCTGAAACTAAAATATTTAACTTTTAAAATAACATGGTCTTTATCCCCACGGGTACATTAAAATGATGGTGCTCAGTTTTCATTTAGTTACTCGCTTGAATGAGAATGTGAGTAGCTGAAAGGGACGGAAATGTGTGAGTTGCCTTTTTGAGAAGAATCAGAAATTGGTTTTTGCTAATGGAGAAAACTTCTGAACTCAGAAACTATTATATATTCTGTATTTTTTTGCAGAAAATGCCTAAATTACCTATGAAACTTTCATGAACAAGGCAATTTTTGAAGCTGAAAAGCATAAAATAATGTCAAAGCTCTCAAAGTGAAGAAGATAAAATTGTTCTTCACCTCCTTGCCAACCCCACCCCTGCGTTTCTGGCCTAGTTTTTTAGTGGAAAGTTCTCTTTTAAAATTGCTCTTCTTTCACTTCCTCTTTTCTGAGTGATTGATGTCTAGAGAATTTTGTTTTGCCTTGGATAACTTCAGAGAATACATTTTTCTTCACTGGATTCGGTACATATTTGTGTCTGCACCATTTTTTTTTTTTTGGTTCCAAAGGGTGGGACACCATCTTTGGTTTTTTCTGAATCTTCTCTTCATCCTTATTTTGTGGTTATTATAGAAGATGTCAAAGCATCAGACTAGCATTCATTTGGAAATAGTCTATAGTGTAAGTCAGGGTCCTAATGGGAAAATGGAAACCATATTAGTTATTTACAATAGAGTAGATTTGCTTTGGGATACCATTACACAGATATTGATGAGCTGGAAGAGCAGAAAGGGAATACTGCTGACCTAGAATCATAGGCACAGGAAGAGCCTGGGACAAAGAAGAAACAGTGAAGACAAAGGACCTATGTGGCTGGTTTAGTGAATGCAGAAAGAAGTTGCAGGTTTGACCAGGCGTCACTGCCAGCACAGCTGCAGGGGAAAGGAGTAAGGCGGGAAGGAGCTCCCATCTCCCACTATTGTTCTATTATGGGAGAGTGTAATTGTGACTTTATGATAAAGAGGTCCTAGAGAGCTCCCTCCCTCTTGCCTCCATGTGAAGTTATGCTGAGAAGCTGTCTACGAACCAGGAAGCAGACCCTCACTAGACACGGAATTTGCCAGACACTAGTGAGATTAGATCTGTTCTAGAAGCCATTAGGAAGACCCAAGGTGAGGTTCTGAGGCCCTCCAGACTCTGTGGGAAGAGCATGAGAAAATCCCATTTCCAGGAATGAGATTAATGCTGGAATCCTCCCATCTCCCACTATTACTCTATTATGCTGCCTACTGGCAGAAATTCGGTTCCCAAACTGGGAATTATTGTTTGCTGTATTTTGAGCCCCAACATTACAGAGTGTAGAATGAGTTTAGAAGTAAGGGAAACTGGATAATAAATCAGCACAATCTCCATAATTTTTGACACAAAGAATAAAATTTGTTAGTATACTTTCTATTTATATACTATCATCAGTGCAGGTTCCTGCAATTAAATATATAATCAAGTTTCATCAAGTGGCACTTTGAATTAGTAATTTTCAACTCAATGCATTTTTATTCTATAATTCATGAGTTTCTATTTGTTTCTCTGTATCTTTGGTAGCAAATATTTTAAATTAGCATTTGGTAATTCATAATGTGGGATTTTCACCTTCTGTGCTGATTGTAGAACTTAATCTCCATGTAAGTTGCAACTACAAACTGTCTAATAATCTAGCAAACATATTAAAACAATTTATAAAGAGCCAAAGTATGTAACAAATTATTTTCCTCTAAAGAGAAAATAATTTGAGAACATATATAGTGAATTTTTAGAGAAGAAATTTAGAGGTCATGTAATCAATGAACCTTGTTTCTAAAGTTACTTCCACATAATAGTCAATTCCTTCTTTATAGATTTTAGTGCTGGACTGAGATAGTAATAAAAAAATTAATTTAGAGATAAAATAAATTGACTCTTAACACACATGTTTTATTAACCCAGTTTTCTTGAATTCTATGAATTGGAAATATTTCAGGTGGATGAATAAGTAAAACACATGCAAAGAGAAACAAGAATAGGCTAGACTGGGATGTTAAGTCAGCTTGTTAAAAGGCTTATATTTAGAGTCTACAATAACAAAAAGGCAAGCATTATCCTTTTTTGCATAATATTATTTGAGGAATGCTCTTCCTATATACTTACAGGAAAATAATTTGATTTTTTTCTTTCTTTTTTTTTTTTTGAGACAGAGTCTTGCTCTGTCGCCCAGGCTGGAGTGCAGTGGCACGATCTGGCTCAGGGCAACTTCTGCCTCCCGGGTTCACGCCATTCTCCTGCCTCAGTCTACGGAGTAGCTGGGACCACAGGCGCCCGCCACCTCGCCCGGGTAATTTTTTATATTTTTAGTAGAGACGGGGTTTCACCATGTTAGCCAGGATGGCCTCGATATTCTGACCTTGTGATCCGCCCACCTTGGCCTCCCGAAGTGCTGGGATTACTGGCGAGAGCGACCGCGCCCGGCCAATTTGATTTCTTTAGTAGAAGAAATTACCAAATAGTGCCAATTTGATTTCTTTAGTGGAAGAAATTACCAAATAGTTTATTTCAGTGAGGCAGGAAGTGTGCATAGATTAATTTAGCAAGCAGTTATGGAGGTCCTTCTGTAATGGAATAGAACTACGGCCTATCCTTTATATATAAGAACCAAGAGAAACTACGAAGCAGGAAGCCAGGAATGGGGTCGAAAATTGACTTGCTTTCTGATCAGTGCCCCTTGTTAAGCACTCCCACTCCCCTGAACCGTTCAACAGACGTTGAAACGTCTCCTTTCCAAAATATTCATTTTTCTTTTGTGCATTTGTTCCTGCCTTTCTGTTAGCATGAAATGCCCTCTTTTCCCCCCTTCCTATTGAAATTCAGTCTGTCTTTCAAGACCCAGTTCAAATTCCATGAGTTTCATAACCCCCTCCTCCAGATTCTGTTAGTTTTAATCAGTTGCTTCTTCTTTACTCCTAAAAGAATTTGCTCTATTATTTTCTACATCTCCTGCACAAATAATTCCTTATTTCAGATAGTGTTCTCCTTTGATAATAGTACCATGGACTATTATGGATGAAAGCTTTGTATTCTTTGCCCCAGAAAACCATACATATTTTTTACATTCAAATGCATTTTCATAGGGTTTGCTAAGAGGTAGAGAGTTTGAAAGGTGGACTGTTTAAATATCTAATCCACAATTGTTCTTGGCAATGAAATGCCTGATGTTTCCCTTCCCCTCTCTTCTTTTTCTTTCCTTTCTTTCCTTTTCCTTCTACCATCTTTCCTCTTTATTCCCTTCCCTTCCCTTCCCTCCCCCCGTCCCCTGCCTTCCGGTTTCCTTCCTTCCTTCCTTCCTTCCTTCCTTCCTTCCTTCCTTCCTTCCTTCCTTCC
This sequence comes from Macaca thibetana thibetana, assembly GCF_024542745.1. Lineage (NCBI taxonomy): Eukaryota > Metazoa > Chordata > Mammalia > Primates > Cercopithecidae > Macaca > Macaca thibetana. Next base: position 6,892,136 of record NC_065579.1, on the reverse strand, counting down.
TTCCTTCCTTCCCTCCCTCCCTCCCTCTTTCCTTTTCTTTCCCTCCTTTGTTCCTTCATTCCTTCCTTTCATCTCTTTTCTTTCTTTTCAGTTTATTTATCCTTTATTTAATGCTGTTTTTTATTTTTATTTTTTAGTGACTCCAAAATTTGGAAACTTTTTTCTTAGAATAGAAATGTATTTTAATAAAGAAAATTCACTTAGAAGCCAAAATTGATATACTTTGAATAACTTTGTTGGCAAAAAAAAAAAAAAAAAAAAAAAAACTGCATTACTCCATTTCTAATATTATGTCCTCACCAACATCACAGAATTAAGTAGTGGAAAGAACACTGAGCTTGGTGTCCAAAAATATGAGATCAACTTCAGGATCTACCAGATAATAATATTGTGAACTTCAAAATTAATGTAATATCCCTGAGCTTACTGCAACTCTGTGAAATAAAAAAATAAAAATACTATAGGATTGTGGAGATTGTGTGAAATCCATATGAAAGCACTTTGTGAACTGTGTACCACATTATTTAAGTTGTAGAAGTTGTTTTCATTATCATTATGAATAAGAATACGTAGATTATAAGATCATATTTAAACATGAACATCAAATATTTTCTAGAATATAAAACATTTCAGGGAAATAAGGAAGAGTACTTAGTGACCCAAATCAGTAAACTTTATCTAAAATGCCTCAATTATTGTTCATTATATAATACCTCATTTAAAAAAATCAAACATGAGATCTAAAGTTAATTTGCATTGTATGTATTGAATTAGCACCAATGAAAAGAACTATAATGCAGTAGGAGTGGAAATGATATTGCTACAGACAATCCTGTCATTTAAAAAATCATTTCTTGACCCAGATTCTGTGTGTCAGATGTAGTATCTCTATATTACTAGGAGTAAAGAGCCCGAGAGGGTAGAATTGGAAAAAAGGTTTGTTTTTTCAGATATTACTTTTTGTGGTTTAGTTCTCCTCAGAGTGATTAAGTGCTGGTTGGCCTTATCTACCTTTGGGTTTGTACTTTATTAAGAGACCCTGATGGTTTAATGGCACATAAGTTGTATTCGTGGGATTCTGCTTGTTAGGAGCTTAATGCTGAAAGCAGATGACATGTAAACTGTCCCTGCAGCACCCATTACACTCAAATAAAATAGTCAATCATGAGTGGGTACTACGTAGAGTCACTACTCTTCATTTTGGTTTTAAAATGTGAGGCTTTAAAACCACAGAGAAAAAACCTAGAGGTCACAATATTTTAAATTAAATCTATCATTTACAATAAAGGAATGAACCATACTTAATTTTTAATGTTCCAACATCTTTTGACTTTTCCATTTACAAGCTGTACAATTTTATGCAAGCTGTTTTTTTTTCCCTCTGAGTCTCAATTTCCTTTCCTGTAATATATGAAGACGTTGAGCTATGTTATTTTTAATAATCTTTGAAGTCTCAGAGATGCATTTGATTACTTAAAATAATGGTTTACTACAAAATCCCTGGAAAATAACCTAGGAAATATCATTCTGGATGTGGGACCCAGCAAAGACGTCATGACAGAGATGCCAAAAGCAATTGCAACAAAACCGAAAATTGACAAATGGGACCTAATTATACTAAAGAACTTCTGCCCAGCAAAAGAAACTATAAACAGAGTAAACAGACAATCTACAGAATGGGGGAAATTTTTTGCAAACTATGTAACTGACAAAGGTCTAATATCTAGAATCTATAAGGAACTTAAACACATTTACAAGGAAAAAAAAGACAACCGCATTAAAAAGTGGGCAAAGGACATGAGCAGACACTTTTCAAAAGAAGACATACCAGCAGCCAACAATCATATGAAAAAAAGGTCAATGTCACTGATAATTACAGAAATGCCAATCAAAACCGCAATGAGATACCATCTCACACCAGTCAGAATGGCTATTACTAAAAAGTTAAAACAATAACTGATGCTGGAGAGGCTGTGAAAGGAGGGAAGACTTAGGTGGTGCTGGTGGGAACATAAACTAGTTCAGCCATTGTAGAAAGCAGTTTAACAATTTCTCAAAGAACTTAAAACATTACCATTCAACTCTGCAATCCCATTACTGGATATATGCCCAAAGGAATATAAATTATTCTATCATAAAGACACGTGCGTGTGTATGTTCAGTGCAGCACTATTCACAATAGCAAAGACAAGGAATCAATCTACATGCCCATCCATGGTAAACAGGATAAAGAAAATGTAGTACATATATACCATGGAATACTATGCAGCCGTAAAAAAATGAGATCATGTCCTTTGCAGGAAAATGGATAAAGCTGGAGGACATTATCCATAGCAAACTAATTCAGGAACAGAAAACCAAATACTGCACGTTCCCACTCGTAAGTGGAAGCTACACATTGAGCACACATGGACACAAAGAAGGGAACAACAGACACTGGGGCCTACTTGAGTGTGGCGGGTGGGAAGAGGGCGAGGATCAAAAAACTACCTATTGAGTACTATGCTTATTACCTGAGTGACAAAGTAATTTGTACACTGAACCCCTGTGACATGCAATTTACCTATAGAGCAAACCTGCCTGTGTACCGATGAACCTAAAATAAAAGTTTAAAAAAATAATATTTTAATGAACCATCTATATATTGTTTCTTTTTAAAAGAATAGTATTTAAAGAAATTATAATCTCAGAAATATCAATGGAATACCTTTTTCTTAAATAAGACTTTTTTGGTCTAGCATGTCTGGTTACATGTGCCTAATTATAATAACAGTCTTTCTCATTCATGGAAGTATTTTAAATAATTTAACTTGCCTGATGCTCCCTAAGGGAGTATTTTGTATTTCTGCAGAATGAGAAACATTGTGTGTTTGTGTGGGCACACATGTAAAATTACGGACAAGGATGTTAGTGTGTACAGTAAAAAGACCAACTTAGAAAGTCGTGATTTGCTTTCTGTTTCTACATCTCTCTCTGCATCTATACAAAGTGAAACACTTTTAATTTTAAATTTGGTAATGTATATGCTTTATCACATTACTAACTGCAAAAGAATACTAGTAAGTAGTGCTTGAATTCATTCATTCAACTTTGATAGAATACAAATATGTGCCAGACATTGCAAAAGACAGTGGGGGTGGGAAGAAGAAAATATGCTACACAACCTCATGGAACACTGAACTTAGCTGCCTAGGAAACACATATTTGACTACATAGAATAATAAAATGACCTTGTAGCTGAGATTAGTTCAGTGAGATTGTATGAGAATACACAAAAGGAGAATATTCTCAGTCCCTTAAGAGATAACAGGCACCACTTCCTGGGTGATGTTCAAGCTGAGTCAAATGAGGAGGATGTGCAGAAGTGCAAATGTTTCAAGAGCATTTTTTCCCAGAAATTCATTCAAAGCACTCATTTCAATATGACTGAAATGTCAGTATTCAGCATATGCATTTCAGTATGACTAAAATGTGGCCTACAAGGCAAATTTGGTAAGACGAGGCTGCAGAAATTGGCAATGACAGACTGTGGAGGGTCAAGTTGATATTTTATTTTGAAGACTGTGGGAATTCAATGACCTGTTTTAAGCATGGGAGGAAACGGGAAATAGCTTGATTGACTCTGCATTTTAGAAGGATCATCCTGTTAGTTTTGTGGTGAAAATATTGAAGGCAAACAATGTGGGGGCAGGGAGGAGAGCTAAGCTATTAATATAAGAGGCAAGTTTCGGAAGCATCAGGAGTTGCAGGTAAAGGGCATCTGGTAGAACCAAGAGACTTCTCGTGGGTAGCCTCATCAGGGCTCAGTGATTTGTGAAAAGCGAATGAGACGAGTCAAGTGTAATTTCTGTGTTCTGGGTTAGGAAAGGCAATGGTTCCATTCATTGAAAAGGGAGGAGAGTTGGTGGTAAAGTATTGAGTGATTTTGTGACCCTGAAATAAGTAGACAAGAGAAGCATAAAGGGCATTTAGCCATCGAGGTTGGAAACATAGATTTGTGCTTTATCAGTACAGTTTATTTGAAATTGTAAGAGTGGATGGTGCCACCCAGGGAAACAGAATACAATGAAATCAAAAGAAGAACAAAGATGAAACTCTGAGAAATGCCATTACTTAAGGTGTAACCGAAAGAAATTGAATCTGTGAAGGAGGTTGAAAAATTACCACAGACATTGAAGGAAAAACAGGCAAGAATTATATTATGGAAGCCCTACAGGAGACAATTTCAGGAAAACTTGATCCAGACATCTACATATTTAATAGATTTCAAGTAAAATCAAGGCTGACATGTGTTCATTTTATTAGAAATAATGGAGTAACTGCTTAACCTTGTGGGAAAAATTTCCCTGAAAAGATAGGGATAGAAATTTTACAGCTGTAGGGTGAGAGCAGAAAGGGAAGGAGGAAGTGTAGATTGCCTATAAGAAATTAGTTAAGGGGAAATCAGGACAATTAGATGAAGGCTGGGAGACCCTGAAATTAAAGTGTTTTTTTTAATAATGAGAGAGAAATTTATGTTTATTTATATATGAAGGGAAAGAAAGCAGTAAGGGAGCCGTTGAAGGTACCAAAGGAAGAGGATGTTGTGAGGTCTCTAAGGAAGAAAAGAGTAAGATTTAAAGCACAGGTTAAAGGATTATGTTGAGACTCGATATACGATAAACCTTCCTGTGAGACTGGAGAGAGATGATAATAATGAGTGGAAATATAGCTATATTTATTGATGGACAGAGATGGCTAAAAATCAGAGAACTGAGTGATGACTTAATCCTTTTGAAATGAGAGAAATTTTCTTTGCAAATTAATAAACTGATGAGATATCAGTATTTCTGTGGATTTTTAAACTCTAATTTATTTGCACATAATTCCTCAAGGTCTGTGTGGAATTAAAATGCTACCCTTAACATAGAAAATGATTTTCCCTATCAAAAGTTGTATAGCACGATATTCTGACACATTTTTTTCAATTTTTTTTTTATTGCTGTGGGTGTCAATGTTTGGTACTTCACCATGGCACGTGTTTACATACAAACGTGACAAGAGAACTACAACAAATAGTTTCCACAAGGTGAAGATTATAGAGGTATCAAAACTCTATGTATTTAATGAAGTGAATGTATGATTAACACAGCTTATAAGAGACTGGAAGTTGGAGCCTAGGGTGTTTCATAATGTTGGGCTTCAAAAATATATTTTTGAAATTGTCTCCAAGATAGGTCACATGTACCATGATTGAATTTTCTAGAGCACAGTAATTTGTTAAATGTACACCTATAACATGTATTGGTTTTGTAGCTGTATTTTGGCATTTTTTAAATTCTGCAACTGCAAGCCTGAAAAAATAGAAATGGCCTTGACCTGGCTTGTTCACTGAGATGCCTCATGCTTAGGCAGTGATAGTGATTCTTAGACGCATAATCTAGAAAGCTTCTATGTCAAGATCACATTTTTGAATTTTTTTTTCCCATTTAATAGTCTAGTAGAAACAGAAGAAAGGAGAGATGTTTGTTAACAGAGCTTGTTATTTTATTATATTTAATAACATGTCAGTTGTGTGGAAATTAAGACTTTTCCATTGTGAAACTGGTGAAGTAAATCTACATAATGGAGCTGTCATACTAAATCAATGATCAGACATCAGCCGGTATTGCACGCTTCGGGATTAATTTATTGTTCATAGCAGCTGAAAAAGGAATATATTTTTTTCTTTCTTGATTTTATTTTTAATTTACAAATAATAATTGCATACAGTTATGGGGTTCAATGTGATGTTTTGATATATGTTTACAAGGTGAAATAATTAAGTTGGGCTAATTAACAAAATTATCACCTCAGATGCTTATCATTCTTTTGTAAAAAAATTTTATAAGCAGTAAAACTTTACTCATATACAACTCTACTCTTTAGACGTCTTACAGAAAGCCCTACATAGAACTAGAAGCAAAAAAAAAATAAAATTCATTCTGAAAAATTTAAAATAGAAACATACAGCTCACTTTTAGCTAGGGTTGCCAGAGAATTTCAATTAAACATTATTGTACTTTGTATTAGGTATGATATTGTATAGTTTTTAAACTCCGTTTTTTTCTCCCAAAAAATCTCATTTTATTTTGCTCTAAGATAAATGAGAAGCATAATAAGAATATGCAGTGTTCACTTCCTACTATCTGGAGCACTCAATTTGTTTTGTTTCTTAGTCTATACACTACCCACAAGTCTATACATTCTTTTCACACCAGCACTGAAACATTTTATATAATAATGGAACAGCAAGTTCTTTTTTGAAGAGGAATATTTTTATTCATCAAGAGATGCTGTTCTTTCCAGAGATATGAACATTATGTTCAAAGCACCAACTTCAATCTAAAGGAAATGTGGAGGGAGCTATTTTCAAAGTGGCAACAGGAAGATTTGGATATTTCATCAAAATAAGGAGGTTACTCAAAATTAACCAAACCCCTAACACTCAGAGAATAGCATACTGAACTTTAAAAAGGCAACCTGTGTTCAGGTCTCCAGGACCTCTACTGTACATAAGTACATTACCCCAGAGAGGAATTTAGTTAGTGCGTTAAGAACAACCTGGTCCTGCTGCAAACCGAAGTTGTTTAAAAATGGCCTTTTATTTAATTTTACCTCAAGAAGATTAAAAAACTCAGTAAAAGAAAATACAGATGCCAAATTACAGTAGAGTTTTTTTTTTTTTTTAAAGGCTGCTAAATATTCCTTACCTTAAATAAGTTCCATACGATAAAAAACAAGATGAAACAAAATGGCTTAAAAGATTCGGGGGGATGGGTAAAATAAATTTGTCCCTACTGAGTAGGTAATACCCAGTGCTCATAAGAAGAACTATTTTAGCCAAATACAGTGCATGAGAATTGATTGAATATTGGTTTAAACATATAAAAGACATTTTTGGACAACTGGAGACATTTGAATATGGACTGGATGTTGGATGACATTGTGCAAGTACTGCTCAGCTTTTGAGTGTGATAATGGTACCACAATGTTATAGGAGAATGCCTTTATTTTTAGGAGAGTATGCTGAAGTATTCAGGCTAACATGATCTTAAAAAAAGAAAACAAAACAGACAAAACCAACTAGACATTTAGCTATTTCATTGTTTCTAAGACGCCACTGATTGTCAGATACATCATTATTGTTTATACAAACAATTAAGAGAGAAAAATGCTGCCAATAAAAAGATAATGTTTTCACATAAATTTGCATTTTTTAATACATACTGGCAGAGCTTTATAAGTCATTTTTGACAGTTTGTAGAATTATATGTCCATTTTATGGATACCTTAAAAATGAACACCAACAAAATAATTGTCTACACTTTCTGGAAGCTCCTCCCCATTCAGAGTCTGACTCTTTGGGATCATGTTTGGACACACTGCCATCCATTTCCATGCCATTTCTCACAATATCATCCTTTGTGCCATTAGGAAAATGGATGTTACAGCATTATTTCAAATAATGCTGCACTCATTAGTCTGGGACTTTCTTCCAAGCTGCAAATACCTATTTTGCAAGTTTTGAGGATGATGTTTTTGATATTTGCATTTGGGCAGGCAATGACATTACAACTGCCACCAGGCCACAGCAATTTTAAGATCCCACCAGTTTTAGATACATCTCAGCTTTATTTTATTATACTCTTTAATTGATATATCATATTTTCAACAGGGCATATATGATATTTTGATATATGAATTTATAATATGTAATGATAAAATCAGAGTAATTTTGATATATATCTCCTCAAACATTTATCTTTTTCTCTTTGTGTTGGTAAAATTACAGTTCTTCTCTTGTAGCTGTTTTGAAATATACAATAAGTTATTGTTAACTATAATTTTCCTATTGTACTATCAAATACTAGAACTTATTATTATTATTATTTTTACCTAATGATATTTTTATACATACTAAGCAACTTCTCTTCATTTTACTCTTTTCTTCTCAGTCTCTGGTAGCCACCATTGTACTCTCTACCTCCAAGAATTACACTTTTTTAGCTCCTGCATATGAATGGGACCACGTGATATTTGTCTTTCTGTGCCTGGCTTATTTCCCTTTATATAATGAGCTAGAACTCCATCCACGTGGTAAACGACAGGATTTTATTTTTTTATGATTCAATAGTATTTTATTGTGTATATGTACCAAAGTTTCTTTATCCGCTCATCTGTTGATGGACACTTAAGTTGATCCCACAGCTTTGCTGTTATGAATAGTGCTGCAATAAACATGGGAGTGCAGACACCTCTTCAATATAGTCTTTCCTTTCTTTTGGATATATACGCAGCAATGGGATTGCTGGATCAAGGATATTTTTGATCTTTGAGGAACTTCTATATTGTTTTCCGTAACGACTATATTACTTTATATTCCTACCAACAGTGTACAAACATTTCCCTTTCTCCGTATCATCACCAGCATTTGTATTTTTTGTCTTTTTGATGACAGCTATTCTAACTGGGGTGAAATAATATATCACTGTGACTTTGATTTTCATTCCCTGGATGATGAATGATGTTGTGCATTTTGCATATACTTATTGGCTGTTTGTATGTTTTCTTTTGAGAAATGCCTATTCAGGTCTTTGGTCCATTTTTAATCAGACGATTATTATTTTGCTATTGCATTAAATTTCTTATGTATTTTGCTTATTGATTCCCTATCAGATGGATAGTGTGCAAAAAATTTCTTCCATTCCATATTCTTTGTTTTGCAGAAGCTTTTTAGCTTAACGTAATATCATTTGTCTATTTTTGCTTTTCTTACCTGTGCTTTTGAGGTCTTACCCAAAAAATCTTTGCCCGGACCAATGTGCTATGTTGTTTCCCCCAATGTTTTCTTCTAGTAGTTGCAAGTTTCAAGGCTTAAATTTAGGACTTTAATCTATTTTGAGTTGATTTTTCTATATAGTGAAAGTTGGGAATCTAGTTTCATTATTTTGCATATGGATATGTAGTTTTCCCAGTAGCAAGAGACTGTCTTTTCTCAAATATATGTTCTTGTCAACTTTGCCAAAAAGAGTTGGCTGTAAGTGCGTGGATTTACTTCTGTGTTCTCTATTTTGTTCCATTGATCTATGTGTCTGTTTTTATGTCAATACCATAAATAGTACCATATTGTTTTGGTTAGTATAGCTTTGTGGTACAGTTTGAAATCTGGTAGTGTGATGCCTCCAGCTTTGTTCTTTTTGCTTAGGATTGCTTTAGCTATTCAGTGTCTTTTGTGGTTCCATATGAATTTTAGGATTTTTTTTTTTTTATATCTGTGAAGAACATCATTGGTATTTTATTAGGGAATGCATTGAATCTGTAGATTGCTTTGGGCAGTATAGACATTTTTAACAATATTAATTCTTTTAATCTATGAGCATGTAGTATTTTTCCATTTCTTGAGATTTTTTTAAATCATAAAGTGATGTTTGAATTTTATTGAATGCCTTTTCAGCATCTATTGAAATGATCTTTTTTTTTTGTCCTTCATTCTGTTGATGCAATGTAACTCATTGATTGATTTGCATATGTTGAACCACTCTTACATTTCTGGGAAAAATCCCACTTGATTGTGGTGAATGATATTTTTAATGTGTTGTTAAATTTTCTTTACTAGTATTTTGTTGAGGATTTTTGTATCTATGCTAATCAGGGATACTGGTCTGTTGTTTTCTTTTTTGTTGTTGTGTCTTTGTCTGGTTTTGGTGTCAAGGTGATGATGGCCTCATATAATGAGTTTAGAAGTATTCTGTCTTCTACAATGTTGGGAGATAGTTTGAATGGAATTGATATTAGTTCTTCTTCAAATGTTACCAAGATTCAGCAGTGAATTCATCAGGTCCTGTGCCTTTCTTTGATGGGGTCATTTTTATTACTTCTTTAATCTTGTTAATTATTGGCCTGTCCAGGTTCTCTATTTCTTCCTGGTTCAATCTTGGTAGGTTGTATGTATTCGGGAATTTGTCAGTTTCTTCGAGGGTTTCCAATTTGTTGGTGTAAAGTTGTTCATAGTAGTCTGTAATGATCCTTTGTATTTCTGTGGTAACAGTTTTAATGTTTTCTTTTTCACTTCTGATTTCATTTATTTGTGTTTTCTAACTGTTTGCTGGTCTAACTAAAATTTTATCAATTTTGTTTATCTTCTCAAAAAACAATGTTTTGTTTTGTTGATCTTTTGTATATTTTTTAGCCTCTTTTATTCACTTCTTTTCCGATTTGTTTTGTTTTGTTTTTTTTGGGGACGGAGTCTCACTTTGTTACCTAAGCTGGAGTGCAGTGGCATGTTCTCAGCTCACTGCTGCCTCCCAGGTTCAAGCAATTCTCCTACCTCAGCCTCCTGAGTAGCTGGAATTACAGGCATGTGCCACCCCACCCAGCTAATTTTTGTATTTTTCAGTAGACAGGGGGTTTCACCATGTTGGCCAGGCTGGTCTTGAACTCCTGGCCTCAAGTGATCTGCCTGCTTTGGCCTCCCAAAGTGCTGAGATTACAGGCATGAGTCACTGTGGTCAACCCTGCTCTGATCTTTATTATTGCTTTTCTTCAATGAATTTTGGGTTCGGTTTGTTCTTGCTTTTATAGTTCCTTGAAGTTTACCAGTTGGTTGTTTATTTAAAATTTTTCCATTTTTTTGATATAAGCATCTATCGCTAAAAACTTCCCTGTTAGTACTACTTTTATTTTATACCACAGGTTTTAGTATGTTGTGTTTCCATTTTCACTTTTTTCAAAAACTGTTTTTTTAATCGAAAGTAAGTTTATTAATAAGGTAAAGGAATAAAGAATGACTATTCCATAGGCTGAGCAGCCCTGAGGACTGCTGGCTGGCCCCTTTTATGATCATTTCTTGATTATATGCTAAATAAGGGATGGATTATTCATGAGTTTTCCGGGAAACGAGTGGGCAATTCCTGGCAGTGAGGGTTCCTTCCCTTTTTAGACCATATAGGGTAACTTTCTGATGTTGCCATGGCATTTGTAAACTGTCATGCTGCTGGTGGGAGTGTCTTTTAACATGCTAATACATTAAAATTAGCATATGACAAGCAGTGAGGACCACCAGAGGTCACTCTTATCACCATCTTGGTTTTGGTGGATTTTGGCCACCTTCTTTACCACAACCTGTTTTATCAGCAAGGTCTTCGTGACCTGTACCTTATGCTGACCTCCCATGTCATCCTGTGACTTGGAATGCCTAACCTCCTGGGAATGCAGCCCAGTAGGTCTCAGCTTTATTTTACACGGCCTCTATTCAAGACGAAGTTGCTCTGGTTCCAACGCCTCTGACATTTCCCGCCTCCCTTTTACAAGGGAACCCTTAATCCTAAGAGTTGTAGAAGTGTAGCAGGACAAGCTTCAGACAAAACTCCTCAGACACCGAGTTAAAGAAGGAAGGCGTTTATTAGGCGGGGGCATCAGCAAGACTTCTGTCTCAAGAGCTGAGCTCCCCAAGTGGGCAATTCCTGTCCCTTTTAAGGGCTCACAACTCTAAGGGGGTGCACGTGAGAGGGTGGTGATTGATTGAGCAAGCAGGGAGTACGTGACTGGGGGCTGCATGCATCAGTAATCAGATCAGAACAAAACAAGATAGGGATTTTCACAGTGCATTTCTATACAATGTCTGTAATCTTTAGATAACAGAACCAACTAGGTCAGGGGTCGATCTTTAACTACCAGGTGTGGTGCCAGGCTGTCTGCTTGTGGATATCATTTCTGTCTTTTAGTTTTTACTTCTTCTTTCTTTGGAGGCAGAAATTGGGCATAAATTGATATGAGGGGTGGCCTCCTCCCTTAGAAGGACAAAGATCCCTCTTCTGTAACTTCTTTAGGGTGAACAGGGGTGATGTTCCTGCCTAACTACTGGGATCTCTTGTATTCAGGGTAGAGAGGAGCTCAGTCAGAAAGCATCAGTATGTCGAGGGCCACTCATACTTCTTGAGTTCTGACAAAAGATGGTATCTAGAAGATTAATAACCGTTTAAGAAAACATTGAGGCCAGGCACAGTGGCTCACACAGGTAATCCCAGCACTTTAGGAGGCCAAGGTAGGTGGATCACGAGGTCAAGAGATCGAGACCATCCTGGCCAACATGGTGAAACCCCATTTCTACTAAATGTACAAATATTAGGTGGGCATGGTGGCATGTGCCTGTAGTCCCAGCTATTCAGGAGGCTGAGGCAGGAGAATCGCTTGAACCCGGGAGGTGGAGGTTGCAGTGAGCTGAGATCACGCCACTGCACTCTAGCCTGGCCACAGAGCAAGACTCCATCTCAAAAAAAAAAAAAAAAAAAGAAAAGAAAAGAAACATTTAGTAAGCATTTCCTGCATTTGTACGCAAAGAGTACAACAGCGATATATTCCACAACATTAAAGCAAAATAATTAAAATTATCCCAGGTAAACTAAATAAGAAGGCTTTCTATGAACAGGGTAATTATTGGAACCAAGCTAATATAGAGTTGCTAGCCAATTCCAATATGTGCCCAGAATTATAATATTGATCCAGATTTTTCACATTACCCATCTCTCTTGTTTCTTCTGAGCTGCAATCAGAGATCACTGGTTGATTCACAAAAATAAGTAGTGCCAGTCTAATTTACGGAAAAAAACTCAAAAACAACTGATGAGACTAGAATTTAATAACAGGCATACCATAGTTTTTGAAACAATTTTTCTCTCTCCAATCTTCTATTTTTACTGAAGACAAATTATGGTAAGACCGATTCAATTCATTATGCTTGGTCTGATTATTTTTATAAAGTACAGAAAGAATAATTATTTTTCTAACAGGTTTTCTTTTTTTTTTTTGTCTCACTCTGTCACCCAGGCTACAGTGCAGTGGCATGATCACAGCTCACCGTAGCCTTAACCTCCCTGACTCAAGCTGTCTTCCCTCCTCAGCCTCCTGAGTACTATTATTTTTTTTCTCTTCTGGTTGTATATTTTCAATAGTCCATCTTGGAGCATGCTGATTCTTTCTTCTATTTGATCAATTCTGCTGTTGATATCTATTGCATTTTTCATTTCATTTATTATACTTTTAAGCACCAATATTTGTTCAACTTTTAAAATTACTATTTCAATTTCTATTAAATTCCTCTGATAGATTTCTTAATTGATTCTGTGTTTTCCTGAAGTTTGCTGAGCTTCCTGAAACAGCTATTTTGAATTATTTGCCTGAATAATCACATATCTCCATCACTTTAGGGTTAGTCTCTGGTACCTTATTTTGTCCATTTTGTACTGTTATATTTTCCTTGAATGTTCCTGATGCTTGCTGATGTCTGACAGTGTCTTTACGTTGAAGGATTAGGTATTTATTTTAGTCTTCACAGTCTGGCTTTGTTTGTACCTGCGCTTCTTCAGAAGGCCTTCCAGTAATTCTAGGCTGACTAACTTTGTGTGCCTTCAGACTGTGATCACTACAGTCATCACGGCACTAGAGGACGGTCTAAGCCCAGGCTTGCTGTGAGTCTTGCAAAAAGGTCTAAGATTAATGTGGCTTTTTGGTCCAGATAGACTTGGGGAAGATCTAAGGAGGCTACTAAGGCTGTCTGGGAATGTTGGCCAGGAATTTGAGTTCAGAAGATTGTCCCCAGTGGCCCAGGTGAATGTTCTTCACAGCAGGCATATGTACAAGTGGATGAGTCCCTGACTGCAGTGAAAGTGTCTAGAGTTGAGCTTGGGGTCCTTCAGGATCTGCAGGTGAGCCTGTCTCGTTGGCCTAGACAGGTGAGTGTCACTCAGCAGGTCCTTGCCCAAGTAGGGGTAGTTCCTTGACTGCAGCAGGAGGGACCGGAGATGAGACGGGGCCCCCTCAGGATCTGCTGTGGAATGAAGGGTAATATGCATGTTACACTGACTCAGATGGGCATGCATCTCCCAGCAGATCTCTGTACAGATGACATAGTTTCCTGAATGCAACAAGAGAGACTGAAGCTTACAGTGAGTCCCCTTGGTATTTGTTGTGGGACAGTTGCTGAAGAGCCTAGTCTTGGCTCGGACGAGTGTGTGTCACTCAGCAAGTTCTTGAATAGATAAGATAGTTCGTTGACTTCTGCAAGAGGTGCTGGAGCTGAGACTGGACCCGCTTGGGATCTGCTTTGGGAAGGATGCTTAAAATCGTGGTCTCACTGGCTCAGTCAGGTTTCTCCCAGCAGGTCTTAGCACAGATGGGATAATTCCCCAACTACAGTGAGAGAGGCCAAAGCTGAGACTGGGTCCCCTTGGGACCTGCTGTGGGATAGAGGCTGGCATGCCCATCTGTGAGGCTTAGACTCCCAGGCTGGAGGATATGGGTGAGTCTCCCTCTGGGTCCTTGTGTGAGTATCTCTGAGCTGTAAGGTCAGCTGAGGAAGGATGGAGCAGCACCACAGGATAACTTTCAGGTTCACTGCTGAGACCAGTGTCAGTGGGCAGGTGAGAGCCTTTTTACCAAGGCACTAGTGTGCGAGATTCCTTCTGGATGTCTTGGCAGATCGTTTTGGTTCCAGGCTCAAGAACAAATGGAGCTTTAGCCAAACTCCTTGAGAGACTTGGCAATGAACCCAGAAACAAGCTTGGTGGGGCAGATCAGCCACCTGGGTGTTGGTCTGCATACTCAAAAACAACCCTAATAAGTCTTAGGCTTCAATAAGATTTCGCAAATTCCTACTTGGCTCCTGAGGCTCCTGAAGAGAGACTGTTGACTGTAAATAGGTACAGAATTCTTGTTGCTTGTATTTTTCAGTAGACACGGGGTTTCACCATGTTGGCCAGGCTGGTCTTGAACTTGCTGTGGAGGCATATGAGTGGGTTACCTTCTACTCTGCCATCTTGGTGACATCACCTCAACATGTCCCAATTTTAGGAATGTTAAAGCTGTGGAGAAATACATATCTTTGACTAGATGAAACTTCCTATTTTTGGTTCCATTCAGACCCCTGACAACATTTAAATATCATTTATTGTATTTTATTTTTACTCCTAATTATACTGCTTAATATACTTACCTGGTTCTTAAAGCCATAACTCATCAAAAGGAAGAACTTTAGAAGTGCAAAGATTTAAAATTATTTGTGTATTGCTTTACAATTTGAAAACTGCTTTCGCATGTCCAAACTAATTCAACAACCATTTTTTATTTTACCATAAATAGTACCATTTTGGGTACTATTATTATCTCCATACCCACTTTACAGATAAGGAAACCGAGATTCTAAGTGAGGTTAAATGATAAGATGCCGAACATTAATACCTGCATAAATCTTAATTCGAATGTAGCCTTCGTGATGCCAAAATGTCTGCTCTTTCCACTCACTTTTCTATCAATAAGGAGGGAGTGAACGCAAGAGAAGGCATTGCCAGCGTTAGAGAATGAAGATCAAAGCTACACAACCTCATAGAAATGCAAATGAACAGACAATATGTATATAGAAGAGCTCAAAAGACTACTTTATTAAAAATAAAGCAGCCTAAGGTCATTAAGTGTTGAAGTAAACAATGTTAGGCCCCTGGGTATCTATAGTAGATGTTCATGATGTTGATTTGAGTAACTGAGATGAAGTTAACCAGTACTTATTTTTCCTGCTATTTCTTTTTCAATAAGGAAGGAGTTCGGTTTAGAAAGTTCAACATCCCAAGTGGTTAATTTAATAATTATTATTTAGAAAATAATTTTCTTTGGATTTTTTTATATTCAAGATATGAATAAGTTATCACACATGTTACATTGCACTGCAGTAATTGTGATTTTGACAATCTAATGTCTTCATTATTATTTTTCTGATTATAAATGCCTTGTATTTATACGCTTTATAGATTATTTAAAACATGGAGAAAGGTATAAATGAACAGAAAGTAAATGTTGAATTAAAAACTAAAACCAAAATAAAATCTAAACACCTAAAGCTCACCATTGTTAAAATTTGGCATATCCTTCCAGATTCTTTTTTCATGCATTCAGAAATATAACTGATATCATATTAAAAGTATTTAGTATCATGCATTTCTCTACAGACGTAATCATAACCTACATAGTATTCCACTGTAAATAATAATACCTGGTAGTATTTTTAATGGAATAAATTTTATAAAATAATTGTATAGATGATGTTTGACATCTAGAAAGCAGGAGTAAAGACTATTTTCCTATTGTCTTTCTTAAATGAAAATGGAAAAAGTTTAGAACACACTGGGAGCTGCCTGGGTGAACAGTCCCCTGGACGTTTGTTATTTCCTTGTGAAGGCACAGACTGGAGTATGTGAGTGCTGCCCAGGGATTGTGTCCTATGGCATGGTGTCATATACCTCCCTGGTGGACATTCTAATTAGGGAACGTGATCCTCCTTTGGTAGAAGGATGCTCTGCTTGTCATACGTTTAAAGCAGGAATAAAAGACTTCCTTTAGAACCAGCTTTATGCCAGCTCAGGGTTATAATTATTCAGCACTTTGGGGGAATCTCTTCAAAAGGTTGAATTTGAACAGGCATCACTTGCCTCATCATTTTTAGATGTTCATCTTACATTTTTGAAGTTTTGTTCTGTATATTTGAAATGATTTCAGTATAATTGGATTCAATTGAGAGATGGATGTCTGTGAGTTTGATGTTTGAGGCCATGGTAGAACAATTTAGTATTTTACTATTACTTTTTTCTATAAAATTGACTTGAAAGGTTCTAAAATCATATTTACTGCATAATTATAACAGTTAATCTGCGCTACCCATGAAGTAGAGAGCTGAGGGAAGTGTGAGCCTATTGTGAAGGATTAGAATAACGGGGAGCTTGGAGTATGCCTTTTCTGCCTGATGTCTGCTTAAAATAGTCTTTCTCAAAAGCCATTATCTCCAACTCTCTCTGCTGCTGCTTCCATCAGAACACTCTTCACTATTTAAAAAAGTAATATTCCTAATAAAAACCTTCATACTCCTTTGTATTTCCTCTAATGCATCTGGTAAACATGTGTAAGCTTAGACAATGTCAGAAGCTTTTTAATGTCTTTTCTATGTTTGAAGATTTCCCTCAATTTTATTGTGTCCCTATTCTCAATGCAGAATCCAGAAATTTGTCCTCCCAGACTTTTTTGGAGCAGGGATGGAGGCATGCGACCTGGATATTCCCAACCAGAAACATCCTTAGAAAACTTTGATTCACAAGAGAGAATCTGAGGAAGTAATCACCCTCGTGCAAACTAGATCAGGTAAGTCTGATGGCTGAGGAATATGGCTTTTGGGGAGAGTGATGTTAGAAATTTTGGCATCCAGCTCGCAGTGCAGCTTCAGTACATGTCTCCATTGGCAGAAACAGTGTGGTCTGCATGAGTAGTCCCTGAATCTTGCTGTTGGTTGGACATCTTCCAACCCTGACTCCCAGCTCAGATATGTTTTCAGCAAAGCTGATTTTTTTCTGTAAAAAAAAAAATGTGTGGTTTGCAATCCTAAATCCCGAGAAATACACCATATCCCCCTACCCACTATGCGATCCCCCTTTTCCTCTCCAGTGTAAGGCTCTGCTTTATTCTTGTTTATAACTTTCCTCATCTTTATCCAGCATAGTCTTGCATAATTTTTCAGGGCTTACAAGTATATCAACACTGCAATTCTTTTTAGTCAAATCAAATTAAATTATTAAGCACCTCAGGCACCTCTGTAAGGGTTGTTTACTTATTTTTTATGAACAAAAAGTTTTCTCTTGTACTCTTTATAAATAATACTTTTTGAAAATTATGTTTTTAAATTCGTGAGCAAAATCATCATCTCTGTATAATGTGAGCACAGATTTTTCTGGACGGGACTGGTAGAGGGAAAGTGGAACAGAAAGATTAATGTAAAAGGGGAAATCCATATGATTTCATAAACCTAAGTGAAAATAAAAAGTTACAATTTAGATTAAATGCTTCAGTTTAACAGTCACATTTTGTTTGTTCTTATCTAAGTCAATGTGGCATAATGGAAGCACACAAAAAAACGTGAGATGATTGTATTCAATTCCTTCTTTCCTTAGCTCCGTGATTTTTGATAAATTATGGTTTTTGAAACTTTGCTTTGTTCATTTTCGAAATGAAATTATAACACACTGTCCACCTGAGAAGCTTGTTATGGGGGCAAGAGGGTGAAGGTAGCATTACGATAGTGCTTTATAACTTGTAGGAAGGATTATAAGCATTGTTATTTCCAGTGCTTACTTTTTTTTCCTGTAGAATACTATTCATCTCTTGAAAACCTTCTAAGTGCTTCAGAGAATTTAGGATTAAAGTAGGGAACATATCATGCTACACATCTGCTTACTTAATATAAACTTGCAATTTTCATGGATATATATAATTGGGAGAGCATTATAGATAAGAAAATATACCAACATCTCATAATTAGTAATAACTCAAATCTAACCTAAATAGCCACCAAAAAGAGAACACTACTATTTTTTTTTTTTTCTTAGAACTGGGAACCAGGGGATGAAATTTTAGATATAACTAGATTCAGGGACTTAAACACTGTCTTTGACAGCCTTTCTCCTGGACTTTGATTTCTGTTGATTTTCATTTGGTCTCTTTGGGTGTGGGAGCAGAGTTGACTACTGGAAGCTCTAGACTTAACACTCATTCAGTTTAGTAAACCAAACAGAAAGTGAGGCTTTTCCTGATAGTGCCAGCAAAGTTCCACGCGTTTTCATTGTCCCAGCCTGAGTTGTGTGCCTATCTCTGATCCAAACAGATCAGGGGGGTAGAATATTCTCTTTGGTCACATCTGAATCACATGCCCAAATACAATAGCTGGTGGAGTCAGCAAGTAATTTTTGAAACTTGGTGACTGAGAATGGGTGGGAGGGGAGATTCACAAAGAGAGACTAGGCATAAAAATTATGCCCATGTAATACATTTTGGGAAGGATCTATGGCCAATGTATTAAGAAACTTATGTAAAAAGTACTTTAACTTGCCTGAATGAAGTCTTGTTCTCTATAGTTATCTCTGATTTAGTAATCAGTAACTTAGACACCATCCCTATTATCTCTAGGGCAATAGGCTATTTTTACAGAGTTACTGACCATATAAATCACATTATAGTGCTCATGGTACCATCAATGTGGACAGATGCATAGAGAGTATTTCTAAAGAAATGCTCATAGAAGAGAGAAAAACATTAAAGTGATTGCAAGAAGAAAACATTGCAGAATGTGGACATGTGTGGCCTACTTTTGTGAATTTTTAATAAAAGGTTTCTGGCATGTAGAACTGCCATGTCTTCATTAGGATAATGTGGAGGCTGCTACCAAGTAGGACACATATTCCATATGACCCAGGGCACCACTGGGAAGAAAGGACTCTGAGTGTATTAGTTTTAAGCATGATGCTCCCTTCCCATAATACACAGTAAAAGCCAAATGCAGGATTTCCTAACATGAAAAGCAGATATGCAGAACTGGGCAGAGACCTGATTTTGAATTGGAGCATGTGAATGTTTATCTCAATTTTGCCAAGAACTTGCCATGTATCCTGGGGCACATCCTCTTTCCTGACTTGACCTTTGTTTCTCAATTCAAAGATTCAATTCAAAGATTTGAACTTGGCCAAGCACGGTGGCCCACGCCTGTAATCCCAGGACTTTGGGAGGCTGCGATGGGTGGATCACCTGAGGTCAGGAGTTTGAGACCAGTTTAATAACATGGTTAAACCCTGTCTCTACTAAAAATGCAAAAAAATTAGCCAGGTGAGGTGGCAGGTGCCTGTAATCCCAGATACTTGGGAGGCCAAAGCAGGAGAATCGCTTGAATCTAGGAGGCGGAGTTTGCAGTGAGCTGAGATCGAGCCACTGCACTATAGCCTGGGCAACAGAGTGAGACTTGCTCATCCACCAAAAAAAGGTTTGAACTTGATAATACCAAGAGCTACTTCCTGCCCAATGATTTTATCTTAGTAAAAATTCTATGTTTTGATTCTTTTTGAAATATGAATTAATGCAAGTAATACATTTGTGTGGTTCAAAATGTATAACTATCAAAGAAGCACTGTGAATACCTCCGTTCCATTCCCATCTATATCTACCATGTTCTGTACTAATTTCTACTTTTGCTGATTTTTAAAATATCTTTCCAGAGTTTCCTTATGAAAATTCAAACAAATATAATTTATATCCCACCTCCCATTTCTCTCACAGGAGTTACATGTGCCTTGTATTTTTTTTTTTTTTTTTTCTTGAAATGGAGTTTTGCTCTTGTTGCCCAGGCTGGAGTGCAATGGTGTGATCTTGGCTCACCGCTACCTCCATCTCCCGTGTTCAAACGATTCTCCTGCCTCAGTCTCCCAATTAGCAGGGATTACAGGCATGCGCCATATGCCCGGCTAATTTTGTATTTTTAGTAGAGATGGGGTTTCTGCATGTTGGTCAGGCTGGTCTCGAACTCCCGACCTCAGGTGATGTGCCCACCTTGGCCTCCCAAAGTGCTGGGATTACAGGCGTGAGCCACCGCGCCTGGCCAGCATGTGCCTTTTTTTTTTTTTTTAACTGAATATATCATGGACGTTTTTACATATCACTATGTAAGCCACCCTTCATCCTCTATTTAGCCTCTTGCTAAATACAACAGATACAACAGATCCTCAAATAACTTTTTTTTCAACATCATTTTGTTTAGCATTGGTGAGAAAAAAAAATGTTCCAAACAGTGGCCACTGTCTGTCTGGAGTTTGCATGCTGGCATGCTCTACTTATGTCTGCATGGATTTTCTCTGTACTCTACTTTCCTCCCACATCCCAAAGATGTTAGGTTAATTAGTGTGTCTAAATACTCGCAGTCTGGGTGAGTGTACCCTGTGATAGGATGACGTCCGGTCCAAGATTTGTTTCCACCTGGCACCCTGAGCTGCCACATAATAAGCTCAGGCCACTCACAACCCTGAATTGGAATAAGTGGATAAAAAATTATCTTACTTGTTTTTATTAATCTCTTAAAAATACATGTAGAGCTCACATTTATTTCTATGTTTAATATTAGAAGTGTTTGGGTTTTTGTTTAGAACTTTGGTGACGTTTTTGTGACCAGCATGCCATAGGAATTTAACTCTTGCTTGTATGAGTTAGCCTATGAAAAAATTGTTTTTGTTATATCATTTCATTCAAAGTTGCAGTTTCCAAGAATCTATTGAGGACATTAAGTGAGTATTTTGTTCTTAGAAATAATGCTATGCAAGCAGACATACCTGTAAGACAAATACTAGAGGTGGAAAAGCCAGGTCAAAGACCAAATGCTCTTGTAGTTTACATTTTTCAGGACTGCCTTCTCTAGGGTTCATGCAAATTTATACTCAACCTGAAACATGCACTCCAAAAAATACAAGCAAATTGAATACAGTGACCTATAGAAAGAATTGTACACAGTGACCAAGTGGGATTTATCCCAGGATGGCAAGGTTGGTTTGAACATATGAAAATCAATTAATATAATTCATCATATCAATAGAATAAAAACAAAAATTAAATGATTATCTCAATAAACACAGAAAAAGCATTTGACAAAACCCAACTTCCTTTCATGATAAAGATACTACCAACTGGAAAATAGAAGGGAGCTTCCTCAATCTGATAAAAGTCATCTATGAAAACTCATAGCCAAAATTATATTTAATGGCAAAATGAATGCTTTGTCCTAAAATCAGGACCACCTCAATGCTATCTGCTCTTAGCATGACCATACAGCATTACATTAGTGGTGCTAGCCTTAGCAACTAGACAAGACAAGAAAGGCAACTGGATTATAATGGAAGTGAAACTATCTGTATTAGCAGATAACATAATTTTGTATATAGGAAATCCTAAAAAATTCACTTGAAACCTTTTAGAACTACTAAATTAATTCATCCAGGTTTCAGGATACAAGATCATATATAAAAATCAATTTTACTTCTACACACTTGTAATGAACAATCCAAAACTGAAATTAAAACAATTCCTTTTAGAATCATATCAAAAAGAATAAAATACCTAGAAATAAATTTTAACAAAGAAGTAAACCTTAGACTCTGAAAATTACAAGACATTATTGAGAGAAATTAAAGATCTAAACAAGTGGAAAGCATCTCATGTTTATAGATTGGAAGACTTAATTTACGTTGTTAAGATGGCACTACTCCCCAAACTGATCTACATATTCAATACAATCCCTGTCAGAATCTCAGCTTACTTTATGTAGAAATGGGCAAACTAGTTAGAAAATTCAAGTAGTATCGCATAGACCCAGTACAGCCAAGATGATCTTGAAAACTAAGAGCAAACAATGACAATTCACCTTTCCTTATTTCATGACTTAATACAAAGCAATGGTAATTAAGATAGTGTGGTACTGGCACAAGGACAGACATATCGCTCAATAAAACAGAAATGAGAGTCCAAAAATAAGCCCGTATATCTGTGGTCAACTGACTTTCAACAAGGGTTTCAAGACCATGCAATGGGATAAGAATAGACTTTTCAACAAGTGGTGCTTAGACAAGTAGATTTCTACATGCAGAAGAATAAATTTGGACCTCTACTTCATGCCATATACAAAAATTAACTCAAAATCTATCAAAGACCCAAATGTAAGAGTTAAAGTTGTAATATTCTTACAGTAAATGATAGGGGTAATCTTTATGACCTGAGACTTGGCGGAAGATTCTTAGACATGATATCAAAAGCGTAAGCAACAAGAGAAAAATGGATAAATTTGGTTTCATGAAAATGAAAAACATTTGTGCCTTAAAGGACACTATCATTAAACTGATAAGACAACTCACAGAATGGGAGCAATGATTTGCATATTGCATATCTGATGAAGGACCTGTCCCTAGACTATATAAAGAACTCTTACAACTCAGCAATAAAAAGACAATTAACTCAATTTTAAAATGAGCAAAAATCTGAATTACTATTTCTCCTAAAAAGATATAAAAATATATGCTTATTAGTATATGAAAAGATGTAAGAACCAGCGGGTAGGGCCAGGCATTGGGAGAGCTCCCCACGCAGGACAAGATGGCATCTTCTGCACAGCTGGACTTCAACCTTCAGGCTCTTCTGGAGCAACTCAGCCAGGATGAGTTGAGCAAGTTCAAGTCTCTGATCAGAACAATCTCCCTGGGAAAGGAGCTACAGACAGTCCCCCAGATGGAGGTAGACAAGGCTAATGGGAAGCAACTGGTAGAAATCTTCACCAGCCACTCCTACAGCTACTGGGCAGGGATGGCAGCCATCCAGGGCTTTGAAAAGATGAACGAAACCCATCTGTCTGAGAGAGCTGATGAACGTCGTGTGATGCCCCTACTTTCACCCCTCCGGTATAGTGAGTTGATGGCTGAGCTAGATGTTGCTTTAGCCTTGGTTCTGCCTCTGTTTTACATGCATATGTCACTTAACCTTGTTATATATGAAATATCTATATCACCAGTATATTGAGAGAAATAAAGGTGAACTAATTCACATCCCCCCACTCAAAGGACTTTGATCCAAAAGGGCAGAGAAGAGTGGTAGATAAACAATAAGAGCACATGTGATAAGTGTCTTGAATGAGATATGGAAATAAGGCTAGGGGATTCCAGGGGATGGAAACATTCAAGCCTTCAAGAACGTCAAGCAATTCTGTATCAGTAGTTGGCATTTCAATAGACTTTGAAGGATGGAGAATTTGCCACTCTCGACTAGGGGAAAGGATGCCCAAGCGGAGGAACAGCATGAGCAGAAGTAGGAAAGTAAAGGGCAAGCCAGTGAATAGTGACAAATTCAGTTTGATAAGGGTAGCAGTAGAGTTTGTAGGGAAGGATTTTGTGCAGCTAAAGGAATGACAGGGGAGATATCTTCACAAAGAATAGTCAGTCTAGAAGTCCTTTTAGGTAGTCCCAAATTTATAACCATAAACAATGGAAGGAGGACAGTACAAAGAAGAGCTCTACATAAGAAAGCATGAAACTGCTTCAGAATTGCTGTGAGGCTTCTTTCCTCTGGAGATGAAATGTCACCGCATTTCTCAGATGACAATAGTATGATACTGCTCCAAAGGGAAAAGAAAAAGTACTGACTCTGACGACCATAATTGTATCTGGCCATTTTCCCTTTATATCATTGGCTGTACTGCAGGCTTTCAATATAGACTTAGAGGATGACTGGTCCAAAGACTCACCTATTCATGCTCTTGTCCAGAAAAAAAAAGATAAGATGTCCATAGAGTGAATAAATAAGAAATAGCCCAACCAATTCAAACATATTAGGGTATAGCCAAATTTCTTAATTTATTACTTGGTTAGCATAAAATGATAAATATTTCAGAAAAATAGAGGCAATAATCTTTCCCAATATATTATTGTTTTGAAATATATGAATAAATAAAACTAACATCTTAAAGTTGGTAGCTTTTTATTTTCAAAGTGGGTTCACATCTATATTCTCACAGCTTAAGAGATTATCAGAGCATGAAATTTTTGCCCTATTTTACAAATGGGGAGACTGAGAATAAGGTATTGATGATTTTCTGAGAAATAAAAGGCTTTTGAAGTGACCAAAGAGCTAGTGTTAACTTTCCTTTTACAGATGTTGGAACAGAGGCCTGTGGGAGTAGTTGACTTGTCCAAAGACTCAGAACTAGTGACTGATGAAGTTGGGACTCAAATCCTACATTCTACCTCTTAAACCAGGAAACTTCCCTCTACACCCCACTGTTTCTGAAGAGTAAGTAAGAGCTTTCCTTTTGATCATTGCCTCTATATGATTCAGCAAATACCCAATTTCTATTTCACAAGAATGTGGTCGAGTCTATTAAACGTCCCGTAGACGTGAGCATCCGCACAGTTTCTTCCCTCCTGCACTCTCTTAAATGATACATTCCTTACCTGCACAGGGGTGACATTTAAAATAAAGCCAAATAATTTTCTGTTTTTGAAAATGTCAAAGATGATCAGGGATCACATCCAGGCTTGGAGCTACGGTACCTTTTTTTTTTTTTTTTTTAATGACTGCGCAGTTTAAACACATATGGGTAGATATAATCTCTGGGTTTCTCCTGGTGAGCTGAGGTTTTGAAATTCACTTAATCCCTTGCTATCTTAGAATCAGTATCATGCACGATATAGGCCAACCAAAATTTAGTGTTTATGGTTATATAAAAAAAATCATGGCAGGCTGTAAGTCAACGAAGGACAAGAACAGTTTGCCACTTCATAAGCTTTAGATGATCCAGATAATTTAGAAAATTCTTTCCTCAAGGAAAAATAACATTCATTACAGACAAAAAAAACAGCTGATGACAGTATTTGTGATACACAAAATATCCTATTTTTAATAGTCATCACATATGGATTGTTATTTGGATACAGAAAAAATATTTTTGTAGTTCTACCTTCAAAGAGGATGGTAAAAGTTTTATGCGCAAGTGACTCATAGCTTTTCTTTCCATCCTCATTTTGTGTGATCTTAGGAAAAAAACCCTTCATCTCTATGGTGATTCAGTTGACCATTTTTGATCATGTATTTATAGTTTCTCTGTCAACAAATGCTTTTTTTTAGGGCTTCCTAGATGTTATGATATAAAAATTGTATGGCTACTGGCTAGTTAACAAACACTTGCCTTATAATTTTGGAAGAGAGCAAATTTTCTTTTGTATACTTTTTATTAACATGAATATAGTGGCTCCAAAGGGCTGGACTGGTGCATGGAGTTCCCCCAAGTGATGAAGCAGTGCATGGGTAAGTTGTCAGACAGCGCAGTCACCAGTCACCAGAAAATGACTGAAGGCAGCACTCTTTCTTCATATGGGGATTTCCATGTTTCTTCATCAAGCTTGTGTCATGTTTCTACTTAGCTGCATTACAAAATTTTCTTTTGTGGAGAGCATGGGATTTAGCTATGCATTTTGTGAAAGCATGTTTATAATTAATTGAGTAACTATACTGCTTAGGAATCACAAGAGGCCGTCACTGGGCCTGGTTTTGGGCTCTGGCAAATAGCATGGGTAATGAGGCAGAGGAGGTGACGGTAGAGAAGTCAGGGTAAGATAAGGGTTTAGCCTGGGCACAGTGGCTCAATGCCTGTAATCCCAGCACTTTGAGAGATAGTGGATCACCTGAGGTCAGGAGTTCAAGACCAGCCTGACCAACATGGTGAAACCCTGTCTCTACTAAAAATACAAAAATTAGCTGGATGTGGTGGTGGGCGCCTATGGTCCCAGCTACTCAGGAGGCTAAGGCAGGAGAATTGCTTGAACCCGGGAGGTAGAGGTTGCAGTGAGGTGAGATTGTGCCACTGCACTCCAGCCTGGGCGAGAGACTGAGATTCAGTCTCAAAAAAAAAAAAAAAAAAAAAAGAAAGAAAAAAGAAAGGTTTAGTTTCGGATCTTTAGGCATCATCATGGCAACAAGTGACTGATCTTTCTTGCTTTCTTGCCTGTCAGAGACACGGAGTGAGAGAAACTTCTGGGGATCCCTGCTGTGTGTTACAACAGGCTGTTGCTCCTTAACCTGTAGTTCAAGGGTATCACTAGAATAGGTGAATTCCGTAAGAAAATGAAAAAGGAGTTTATTAAAGTCTATTAAAGCAAACCCAAGGACTTAATCCCTAAAATGTTCTCATAAGATGGCAGGCAGAGCATAAAATCAAAAGTAAGTCTCCTATTCCACCTCC
This sequence comes from Macaca thibetana thibetana, assembly GCF_024542745.1. Lineage (NCBI taxonomy): Eukaryota > Metazoa > Chordata > Mammalia > Primates > Cercopithecidae > Macaca > Macaca thibetana. The sequence goes on along the minus strand of NC_065579.1, from coordinate 6,865,495 downwards.
TCATTGCAGATTCACTGCCAGAAGTGACTTAGTTTACCTTTTCTGATTTGCGTTTTTCTGGTGGGCACCTACAGCTACTCACTCCATTGCCCATAAGTTTGAGAAATAAACATAATTTTTTCAATTTCTTGATCCATCAGTGTTCAGCAGTAGTAGGTGATTCCAAAAACAAAAGATGTAGTGTTTGCTCTTGCATAATACAACCTTACTCCCATCTCTCCTTCTCTCCTGTCTCCTAGTTCATAAGAGTTTTATCATTTTAAACATTTTAACATTTCCATGGTTTATAGATTTGAGACCTTTTTTTTGAAAGGTGGAGTCTCGCTCTGTTGCTTAGGCTGGAGTGCAATGGCGTGATCTCGGCTCACTGCCACCTCTGCCTCCTGGGTTCAGGCAATTCTCCTGTCTCAGCTTCCCAAGTAGCTGGGACTACAGGCATGTGCCACCATGCCCAGCTAATTTTTGTACTTTTTAGTAGAGACAGGGTTTCACTATGTGTTTGCCAGGCTAGTCCCAAACTCCTGACCTCAGGTGATCCACCCGCCTCGGCCTCCTAAAGTGCTGGGATTACAGGCATGAGCCACTGTGCCCGGCCCAGATTTGATACTTTTGTGCTTTGCTTACAACTTGAAATAATAAAATTCAGCAGTGTTTACATTATTAGGATAAGGCAAATATTATTCACTGCAGAACCAAGTAGTGAAATTTGATCTGTAGAAAAAAGGAAATGTAATCTTAAAACCTTACGTTTGAGTCACATTAAAGAGAATTTTCTGCAAGTCAAGAACAAGTGAATTCTCTTTTATTACAGCCTGTTAATTGTTCATTGTAATGCCATATTTTATATCAATTCATATGTAAACCATGAGGGGGCAAGGCTTTCAGGTATTTGCCTGGGAAACTGAGGTGTTTGGAGAAAATGTCTAAGAGAAGAGATAAGGAATGAGTGAGGACTGTTTGATCAATGAGGTTTTAATTGTCACAGCAAAGAGGCCTTTCATAAACTTGTTCCTGGCTCCGAGACAGGAAGCAAACAGGTAATAAATAAGACAATTATTTTCAGTGAAACTTCTGTAGGTTAGTTAAGGCATAGGGTATTATTGCTTTGATGATTTGATATACTGCTAACTGAATAAAATATAAAAAGGGTAAGAGAAATAATTACGTAACTCTATCCAGTGAATTTTCCAGGACTTGAACAAAAACATTCAATGATACTGGCTTACAGGGCCTAGTGGAGATGGTGGAGTTAGTGAACATAGTGTACAAGGGTGGCTGGAACATGGCAGAATGTAGTAGAAACAGCTACTTTATGCAATGGACATGGGGCTCTCAAGAAGCAGATGTGGACCAAGCAAAAGTGGCAGTACCTAGAAAGAGCTACAGCTCTCACTGAAAGCAATTCACACCTGGAAGAAAGTATAGCACCCACTGTATGTTGTTGTGCCCAACAGATTTTACTGTCCCTAGAAAAAGAAAATTGGTTTAGAAGATGGGAAGAAGGGGTGGATGTCATATGAAAAATGAGATGGGAAGAAGGGGTGGATGTCATATGAAAGATGAGATGGGAAGAAGGGGTGAATGTTACATGAAAAAGATGAGCAGCTTTTTCATGAGATTTCCCTGAGGACATAATTAGGAGAGAGAGAGTAGAGGGAAAAAACACTAGTCAAAATTTTGTGTGTATATATATATATATATAGTATTTTGTATAGATCCTTGATAAATGTAAACACTTTAATTTGCAGTTGTATGAAGACATTTTTCTAGAGCAATATTACATTGTGGGAAAAAGTATGAGATTTTGGTCAGAGGAAGAACTATGTTTGAAAAGCTCTTGCACAAGTCTCTCTAAGATGATCTGAGCCTCATTTTTTCTAACCTGTAAATTGGGAATAAGAAACCCCCTCTTTCTTACTAGGTGTAAGAATGAACTGGAGAGATGTGAAAATCACATGTGAAACCCAATGGGTTATAGGACTATTGGCTTTTCTTCTACAGAATAATCTAATTTTAGAAATACTCTTCTTCGGATACCTGCTCCCCAAAATCTGGAGCTCAGATAAACCTTTTTATCCCTTGTTTACTAAGCAGCAGTGATAAATGTAATATTTACCCACCTCATTAATACAGTTATCTGGCTTGGTCTACTCTAGGGTCAAATGTATCGTCGGTGTTTTGACTTCTTTCAAGAACACTCAGAGAAGGGTATAGGTTATGGTCCTGAAAAATAATAACTTTATTGCCCAGACTGTCCTAGGCAGAATTTTCTCCTGAGATGACAGTTCAAATTCCCTATTCCTGACTACCAGATGAATCAACACAACTTATGAAAGCAAATAAGTAATAAATACGTGACAGTTCAAATTCCCTTTTCCTGACTACCAGGTGAATCAACACAACTTATGGATTTATTAACAAACCTATTGGTATTGTTGAGGATTTTAAAAATAAATTAATTTTTGTTATTATAAGTCGTTATCTAGATTTTTTCAATACTTATTGATTGTACTTATGTGAGGGTAGTAATCAGTATGGTAGAAGAGGAAGAGCACTAGAATACAATTTCAAAAAATGGGGAACTTAAACTTGGTTTATTCTCTTCCTTCCTTTCTCTTATTTCCTTGTTTTCTTTTTCTTTTTTTTTTCTTTTTGAGACAGAGTCTCTCTCTGTTGCCCGGGCTGGAGTGCGATGGTGCGATCTTGGCTCACTGCAACCTCAGCCTCCTGGGTTCAAGTGAATCTCCTGCCTCAGCCTCCTGAGAAGCTGGAATTTCAGGCGCCCACCACCACCCCTGGCTAATTTTTGTATTTTTAGTAGAGACGAGGTTTCGCCATGTTGGCCAGGCTGGGTGATTCACCTGCCTCGGCCTCCCAAAGTGCTGGGATTACAGGCATGAGCCACTGCCCCCAGCCCCTCTTATTTCTAATTAATAAATAATATTTGTATTTATTTACGGGGTATAAAAAAGGCCATCAGGAAAACATTCACTGAAGTCTTACTTGTAGAACTTAAACTTGAAAAATGAGTAGAATTTGGACATGTGGAGATAGACCTAGATTGTGAGACTTAGAAACGACACATGCAAAGGTTCTGAGGTCAAAAATCATGGCCCGTATACAAGAAATGGTGAAAGAGTATCATTTGGCTTGAGTTTGAGCGTGAGAAACGGAATGTTAAGCTACCATTTCACACTAATGACTATGAGGCAGAATTAAAAAGTGTTTCCTAATATGCAATGTAGAAAAGCCAAATGTAAAATTACATCTCTATGCTGACTTCAGCTTCATAAATTATGTCTGCTCATGAGCAAAGGCTGAAAGGAAATGCTACCCACAACAAAATTTATAAACAGATGGTATTAGACTAGAAATTTCTCATTTTTAATTTTTTTATTGTTGTTACACATTAAATAGTTGGAAATGCATGAAAGTAGTTTGTGGATGGGTACATTTTATGAATGTGAGACTTTCAGACATTTATACATACCTTAAAAATATAACTAAATTGCACATGAAACTCAGTGGCCATTATTCACACTCTAATTTCTAGGAATCCAGCACGATGAAAATTCTAGAAATTCTCCTTTCCTTTCTCATTTGAAAGGCGGCATAAAGTACATATGCAAGGTGTTCCTGTTTATAGCAAAGACACATCTAATATGTAACCATCTGAGAGGAAGGGCTGATTTTTTAGCAGGGCATTATGATGACAAAGCTTGGCAATCTGTCAAAAAAGTAAAACATGGAGAATTATTTAAATTAAAGTGATAAAATTCAAAGATTACATAACATTTCATAGAGGCTGAGTTATGCTCAAGGGACTCACTTATTAGGCAGTCTTACGATAGAAGGTGAAATATATCCATCTATTCAAAAAGCAGTTTATTGCTCACCTCATTGTCGTGCTAACCTCAGCATTCTCTCAAGGTAGCTCGAAGCAGAATTAGTTGCAACAGTGTTCATAGGTCTATCCACATCCATCTTATCGCCAAGATGAACTACATTTGTTTGCAGGAAAAAAGGGAGAAGATGTCATTGATTGCTATAACTTATTGTAAAGCTGCATACTTATTTGGTGCTTTTATTAAATTTGTTTTTTCTAATCATCAAAATATATACGTATGTATTGTTATCTTCTGCAATGCGTTTGACTTCTCAGAAGCTATAGTCAGACATTAAGCAGAATAACTTACTTGACTAAATCACTAAATTTTGTGCTGTTAAGACTGGAAAAAATTACACATCAAACCACCTCATTTTATACAGGGAAACTGAGGATCAGAGAGAGCAATATTTCCATGCAATTTCACAGTAAAATTCAGTGGTAATGAAAGGCTAAAAAAAAAGTCTCTTCCTTCCCCATTTAGTACTCTCTTTCTAAGTAACATACCACGTTTTTATTGGAAATACAGAGTAGGTTAAAGGAAAACAATTATAAGCATGTCTTAGAACATTAAAGTAGGAAATTAAATTTGATTTATGGAAGAAAAAAAGAAATTAAATTTACCTCCCTTTTAGAAGAGTAGTAATTATCACATTGCTCAATGATGGAAATGGGCATTGTTAGAGAGTGACTTGGGGCTGATATGTGTCATCTTTATCTTTCTTATGTGTCCTTCACTATGATTACTCACTAATATAAACTAAAATGATGCTCTTTGAAAACGGCAATAGAAGGAAACAGTCAATAGTTAATACTGAAATATTTATTTACTTTCTAACTACAGTGAGCCCAGTAAAAGGCTCTAGAGGGCTACTACAGCATGACAGGTTCTTATTCTTGAGGAAATTAAAATCTAGTTAGAAAAGGAAGTATAAAATATACAATAAATCAACAAATAATACCAAAAGAATGCACTTATTTGCAAATTTATTGCATATAATCACTAAGAAGACATACAAGTGACCAACAGACATATGAAAAATTGCTCAACATCACTAATCATCAGAGAAATGCAAGTTCAAACCTCAATGAAGTACCATCTCACAGCAGTCAGAATGGCTATTATTAAGAAGTCAAAAAACAAAAAACAGCTGTTGGTGAGGATACGGAGAAAAGGAAATGCTTATACACTGTTGGTGGGAATGTAAATTGGTACAACCTCTATGGAAAACAGGATGGAGACTTCTCAAAGAACTAAAAATAGAACTATCATGGAATCATCAATCCCACTATTGGGTACCCACCCAAAGGAAAATAAATCATTATATAAAAAAGACACCTGCAGAAAGAGGAGGCAGAGCAAGATGTCCAAATAGAAGCCTTCACTAATCATCCTGACTGCAGGAATATTAAACTGAACACTCTCTCTCTCTCTCTCTCACACACACACACACACACACACACACACACAATCACCTTCGTAAGAACCATAAATCAGGTGAGTAATCACAGTACCTGGTTTTAATGTGATATCACTGAAGGAGACACTAAAGATAGGAGAGGCAATCTTGAGTTGCCAGTGTCACCCCTCCTCCATCCCCCAGCAGCAGCCACATGTCACAGAGAGAGAATCTGTGCACTTGGGGAAGGAAGAGCACAGTGACAAAGGGATTTTGCTCTAGAAGTCAGTGCTGCCCTGTCACAGTGGAAAGCAACGCCAGGCAGAACTCAGCTGGAGCCTGTGAAGGGATTATTTAGCCCTAACCAGAAGAGAAGTACCCACCCTCCCGTCAGAACCTGAATTCTGGCAAGCCCCACCACTGTTGCCCAAAGTGCTCTGGGATTCTAAATAAACTTTAAAAGCAGTCTAGGGCACAAGGACTGCAATTCCTGGGCATGTCCTGGTGCTGTGCTGGGCTCAGAGCCAGCAGACTTGGGGGACAAGTGAGCTAGTGAGATACCAGCTTTGTCCACCGAGTGATTGCTTGCACCACACCTCCCAAACTCCAGGCAGCACAACTTGCAGCTCCAGGAAAGACTCCTTCCCTCCTCATGAGAAGAGGAGGGGGAAGAGTAAAGAGGTCTTTGTTTTACAACTTGGATACCGGCTTAGCCAGAGTAGGACAGAACACCAGCAGAGTTGTGAGGGTCTGATTTCAGGACCCCACTCCTAGACGACATTTCTAGACATAGCCTAGGCCAGAAGGGAACCTGCTGCCTTGAAGGGAAGGACTGACTCCTGGCAGGAGTCATCATCTGCTGACTAAAGAGCCTTTGGGCCCTGAGTAATCAGCAGTGGTAGCCAGGCAGTGCTCACTGTGGGCCTTGGGTGAGCCTCGGTAGCCAGTTCGCCATGGGCCTTGGGTGAGACTCAGAGACGTGCTGGCTTCAGGTGTGACCTAGTGCATTCCCAGCTATGCTGGCTATGGGAAGAGACTCCCTCTGCTTGAGAAAATGTGATAGAAGAGTAAAAGGGACTTTATCTTGCAGCTTAGGTATCAGCTTGGCCACAGTGGGATAGAGCACCAAATGGGCTCTTGGGGTTCACAATTCTATACATTGCCTCTTGGATGGCATTTCTGAACCTGTGTTATGTCACAGGGGAGCCCACTGCCCTGTAGATAAAGCCCCAGGCATTTACAAGAAGTTAACTGAAGACCACTTGGGCCTTGAGTGAATGTTGGTGGTAGACTGGCTGATATGGTTCAACTCTGTGTCCTCACCAAAATCTCATCTTGAATTGTATTCCCGTAATTCCCACGTGTTATAGGAGGGACCCAGTGGGAGAGAACTTGAATCTTGGAGGTGGTTTCCTCCATCCTGTTCTCACAGGAGTGAGTAAGTCTCACGTGATCTGATGGGTTTGTCAGGGGTTTCCACTTTTGCATCTTTATTTTCTCTTGCCGCTGAGATGTAAGAAATGCCTTTTGCCTCCTGCCATGATTCTCAGGTCTCCCCAGCCATGTGGAACTGTAAGTCCAATTAAACCTCTTTCTCCCCAGTCTCAGGTTTGTCTTTATCAGCAGCTTGAAAACAGACTAATACAGTAAATTGGTACCAGTAGAGTGGGGGACTGCTGAAAAGATACCTGAATACATGGAAGCCACTTTGGAACTGGGTATTAGACAGAGGTTGAAGCAGTTTGGAGGGCTCAGAAGACAGAAGAATGTGGGAAAGTTTGGAACCTCCTAGAGACTTGTTGAATGGCTTTGACAAAAATTCTGAGAGTGATAAGAACAATAAGGTCCAGGCTGAAGTGGTCTCAGATGGAGATGAGGAACTTGTTGGGAATCAGAGCAAAGGTGACTCTTGTTATGTTTCAGCAAAGAGACTGGTTGCATTTTGCCCCCACCCTAGAGATTTGTGGAACTTTGAACTTGAGAGAGATAATTTAGGGTATCTGGCAGAAGAAATTTCTAAGTGGCAAAGCATTCAAAAGGTGATTTGGGTGATGTTAAAAGCATTACATTTAAAAAAGGAAACAGCATAAAAGTTTGGAAAATTTGTAGCCTGACAATATGATAGAAGAGAAAATCCCATTTTCTGAGGAGAAATTCAAGCCAGCTGCAGAAATTTGCATAAGTAACAAGGAGTCGAATGTTAATACCCAAAGCAATTGGAAAAATGTCTTCAGGGCATGCCATAGGTCTTCGTGACAGCCCCTCACATCACAGACCTGGAAGCTTAGGAGGAAAAAATGATTTTGTGGGCTCGACCCAGGGTCCCCATGCTGTGTGTAGCCTAGGGACTTTGTGCCCTGCATCCCAGTGCCCCAGCCATTGCTAAAAGGGGCCGAGGTACAGCTCCACCCATGGTTTCTGGGGGTGCAAGCTCCAAACCTTGGCAGCTTCCACATGGTGTTGAGCCTGAGGGTGTACAGAAGTCAAGAATTGAGGTTTGGGAGCTTCCACCTAGATTTCGGAGGATATATGGAAACAACTGGATGCCCAGGCAGAAGTTTGCTGCAGGGGTGGGGCTTTCATGGAGAACCTCTGCTAGGGCAGTTTGGGAGGGAAATGTGGGGTTAGAGCCCCCACACAGAGTCCCTACTGAGGCACTGCCTAGTGGAGCTGTTAAGAAGAGGGCCACTGGCCTCCAGAGACCAGAATGGTATATCCACTGACAGCTTGCACTGTGTGCCTGGAAAAGCCACAGACACTCAATGCCAGCTTGTGAAAGCAGCCAAGAGGGAGGCTATACCCTGCAAAGGCACAGGGGTGGAGCTGCCCAAGATTATGGGAACCTACCTTTCTTGCATCAGTGTGATCTGGATATGAGACATGGAGTCAAAGGAGATCATGTTGTAGCTGTAGAATTTCACTACCCTGCTGGATTTCAGACTTGCATGGGACCTGTAACCTCTGTTTCGGCCAATTTCTCCTATTTGGAATGACTATATTTACGCAATACCTGTAACCCCATTGTATCTAGGAAGTAACTAGCTTGCTTTTGATGTTACAGGCTTGTGGGTGGAAGGGACCTGCCTTGTCTCAGATGACACTTTGGACTTTTGGGTTAATGCTGAAATGAGTTAAGACTTTGGAGGATTGTTGGGAAGGCATGATTTGTTTTGAAATGTGGGGACATGAGATTTGGAGGGGCCAGGGGCGGAATGATATGGTTTGGCTCAGTGTTCCTACCCAAATCTCATCTTGAACTGTACTCCTATAATTCCCACATGTTGTGGGAGGGACCTGGTGGGAGACAATTTGAATCATGGGGGCAGTTTCCCCCATACTGTTCTTATGGTAGTGAATCAGTCTCACAAGATCTGATGGTTTTATCAGGGGTTTCTGCTTTTGCCACTTCCTCATTTTCTCTTGCCCCTGCCATGTAAGAAGTGCCTTTCACCTCCTGCCATGATTATGAGGCCTCCCCAGCCATGTGGAACTGTAAGTCCAATGAAACCTCTTTCTCTTCCTGATCTCGGATATGTCTTTGTCAGCAGTGTGAAAATGGACTGATACACTGGTGGTATTTGCTGTGGGCCTGAGGCAGTGTTGACCGTGGGGAGAGACTCCTCTGCTTGTGCAAAGGGGAAAGGAGAATAATAAGGACTTTGTTTTGTTGCTTATGTGCCAGATCAGCCAGAGTAGAAGAGAGCACCAGGTAGATTCCTAAAGTTTCTCACTCCAGCCTTGGATCCCAAGTGGACTCTCTGGACTTACCCAGGGCTGGAGAAAACTTTCTGTCTCGAAGGAAAGAACACAAATAGCAGAAGTAAGTCCTTAAGTATAAATAACAACATTTAATGTCAATAGACTAAACTATCTATTCAGAAGACATAGAGTGGCTGAATGGATTTAAAAAAATCACCAACACTCTGTAGCCTAAAAGAAACACACCTCACCTATCAAGACAGACTGAAAATAAAGGGAAGACACAAAGAGGTTATTATATAATAATGAAGGGTTCAATTCAGCAAGAAGATATAAGAATTGTAAATACAAATGCACGTAACCCTGGAGCACCCTGATTTATAAAGCAACTATCATTAGAGCTAAAGGGAGAGCTTGATCCCAATACAATAATAGCTGGAGAGTTCAACATCAAACTTTCAGGATTGAAAAGATAATTCAGACAAAATAAAGATGCATTAGACTGAAAAGGCACTGTACACCAAATGTCCCTAATAGAACATTTCATTCAATGGCTGCAGAATACACATTTTACTCCTAAGCACATGAATCATTCTCAAGAATAGACCATATAGGCCACAAAATAAGTCTTCAAAAACTCAAAAAAAAAATTGAAATTATATCAAATATCTTCTCTCTAGAATGGAATAAAATGAAAATTAATTACAAGAGGGATTTTGGAAACCATAAAAAAACAGAAATTGTACAGTATACTCCTCAATGACCAGTGGATAAATGAAGAAATTAAGAAGGAAATTAAATATTTCTTGAAACAAGTGATAACGAAAATACAACATACCAAAACCTATGGGATACCGTAGAAGCAGTACTGGGGGAAAGTTTATAGCTATAAGCACTTACATCAGTAAAGTAGAGAAAGTGCAGCAAATACACAACTAATAATACTTCTTAAAGAACTAAAAAAACAAGAAAAAAACAGAACCGAAATTGGTAGAAGAAAAGAAATAATAAAAACCCAAGGATATATAAACAAAATTGAAACAAAATTCAAAAAATCAGAAAAATGAAAAGTTGTTTTTTCCTGAAAAGACAAATAAAATTTTCAAACCTTTAGTCAGACTAAGAAAAAAAAAAGAGGTAAGACCCAAATAAATAATATCAGAGATGAGAAAGGAGACATTACAACTGATACCACAGACATTCAAAGAATTGTTAGAGGCTACTCTGAACAAGTATATGCCAATAACTTGCAAAATCTAGAAGAAATGGATAAAGTTCTAGACACATATACCCTACCAAGACTGAATAATAAAGACATAGAAAAAATCAACAGAGAAATAACTAGTAACGAGAATTAAGCAGTAATAAAAAGTATTCCAGCAAAGAAAAGTCAAAGGCCTGATGGCTTCACAGCTGAATTTTACCAAACACTTAATGAAGATTTAATACCAATCCTACTGAAACTATTCAAAAAACTAGAGGAGAAATAAATGCCTCCAAACTCATTCTACCAGGCCATAATTACCCTGATACCAAACCATGCAAAGACACATTACAATAACAGTAATGACAACAAATAAACAAACAAAAAACTTAAGGCCAATATCCCAGTGAATATTTATGCAAAAATTCTCAGCAAAATATTAGCAAACTGAATTGAACATCACATTAAAAAGGTCATTTGTTATAACGAAGTGGGATTTATCCTAGGGAAGCAACACATACAAATCAATCAATGTGATACATCATGTCAACAGAATAAAGGACAAAAACATGGTTATTTGAATTGATGCTGAAAAAGCATTTAAAAAAATTCACAATCCCTTCATGATAAAAACACTCTAAAAACTGTGTATAAAAGGACCGTTACTCAACAAATAAAAGCCATATACAATGGACTCACAGATACTATCATACTGAATGCAGAAAAACTGCAAATCTTTCATCTGAGATTTGGAACATGAGGTGGAACAGTGGTAAAAGGATGTCCACTTTTACCACTGTTATTCAACATATTATTGGAAGCCCTAGCTAGAGCAATCAGACAGGAGAAAGAAATAAAAGGCATCAAAATTGGAAAAGAAGAAGTCAAGTTATCCTTGCTTGCAGGTGCCATAATCTTTTATATTTGAAAGAAACCTAAAGACCCCACCAAAAAACCATTGGAACTGATAAACAGTAAAGTTTCAGGATACAAAATAACATAAGAAAATCAGTAGTATTTATATATGCCAGCAGCAAACAATCTAAAATAGAAATCAAGAAAATAACCCCATTTATAATACCTATCAAAAAAATAAAATACCTAGGAATTAACATAACCAAAGGAGTAAAAGATCTCTGCAATGAAAACTATAAAATGTTGATGAAAAACATTGAAGAGGAAACAAAAATGGAAGGATATTCAATGTTCATGGATTGGAAGAATCAATATTTTTAAATGTCCACACTTCTAAAGGAATCTACAGATTCAATGCAATCCTTATCAAAATAACAAAGACATTCTTCACAGAAATAGAAAAAACAATCCTAAAATATACATGGAACTAGAAAAGATGCTGAATAACCAAAGCTCTCCTGAACACAAAGAGCAAAACTGGAGGAATCACATTACCTCACTTCAAATTATACTACAGAACTATAGTAACCCAAACAGCATGGTACTGGCATAAAAACAGACACACATAGACCAATGGAACAGAACAGAGAAACCAAAAACAAATACAAACACCTACAGTGAACTCATTTTTGACAAAAGTATGAAGAATATAAACTGGGGAAAAGACAGTCTCTTCAATAAATGGTGTTAGGAAAACTGAATATCCATATGCTGAAGAATGAAACTAGACCCCTATCTCTCACCATATATAAAAATCAAATAAAAATGTTCATATACTTAAATCTAAGACTTCAAACTATGAAACTACTACAAGAAAACATTGGGGGAAACTCTCTAGGACATTGATCTGAGCAAAAATTTCTTGAGTCATATACCACAAGCACAGGCAACCAAAGCAAAAATGGACAAATAGGAAAACCTTAAGTTAAAAAGTTTCTGCACAGTAAAAGAAACAATAAACAAAACGAAGAGGGAACTCACAGAATGGGAGAAAATATCTGCAAACTATTCATCTTACAAGGAATTAATAAACAGAATATATATGAGGAGCTTAAACAGCTCTATGGGAAGAAATCTAATAATCTGATTTAAAAATATACAAAAGATCTGAATAGACATTGTTCAAAAGAAGACATACAAATAACAAACTGGTATATTAAAAAGTGCTCACCATCGTTGATCATCAGAGACACGCATATTAAAACTACAATGAGATAGTGTCTCACCGCAGTTAAAACAGCTTTTATCTAAAAGACAGGCAATAACAAATGCTGGCAAAGATGTAGAGGAAAGGGAACCCTTGTACACTGCTGGTGGGAATGTAAACTAGTACAGCCACTGTGGAATACAGTTTGGAGGTTCGTCAGGAAAATGAAAATAGAACTACCATGTGATCCAGCAATTCCACTCCTAGGTATATACCGAAAAAAAAAAGAGAGAGAGAAGTCAGTGTATTGAAGAAATAGCTGCACTCTAATGTTTATTGTGGCACTATTCACGGTAGTCAAGATTTGCAATCAACCTAAGTATCCATCAACAGACGGATGAAGAAAATGTGCTAATATAGACAATAGAGTACTATTCAGCCATTAAAAAGCATGAGATCCTCTCATTTGCAAATGAGATGTTATCTATTTACAACATTGATAACTGGAGGTTATTATGTTAAGTGAAATAAGCAAGGCACTGAAAGAAAATCTTCACATGTTCTCACTTATTTGGGAGGTAAAAATTAAAAAAAATTGAACTCAGATTCAGAGTAGAACAACAGTTATCAGGGGCTGAGAACAGTAGTGAGGTGTTGGGTGATAATTAGAGATGGTTAATGCATACAAAAATGTAGTTAGGTATAATGAGTAAGATCTAGTATTTGATAGCACAGCATGGTGACTGCAATCAACAATAATTTATTGCATATTTTAAAATAAAAGAGTATAATTGGATTATTTGTAACACAAAGGAAGGATAAATGCTTGAGGTGATTGCTATGGCATTTATCCTGATGTGATTATTACACATTGAATGCTTGTATCAAAATACCTCATGTACCTCATAAATATATATGCCTACTATGTATTGACAAAAGTTAAAAGTAGAAATTAAAAAGATACCTGCAATCTTATATTTATTGCAGAACTATTCACAGTTGCAAAGTCATGGAATCAACCTGCGTCCATCAGTGGGTGGTTGGATAAAGAAAATGTGGTATACATACACCATGGAATACTGTGTAGCCATACAAAAGAATGAAATCATGTCATTTGCAACAACATGAATGGAGCTAGTAAGTGAAAGACTTGGAAACAGAAAACAAAATGCTGGACGGTCTCTCTTATAAGTGGGAGCTAAAGAATGGGTTCACATGGACATATAGAGCAAAGTAATACATTCTGAGGCCTCCAAAAGAGGAGAAGGTGGGAATGGGGGATGAGGGCTTAAATAGTGTACAATGTTCATTCTTTGGGCTATGGGCAAACTACAATGACAAACATCATCATTATGCAATATATCCATGTAAAAAATCTGCACATATACCCCCCGAATCTATAAAAATAGAAAAAGAAAGATAAGCGTCAGAAGACACTATACCAACTGAATTTATATGATACTTTCTGAATCTTGACAATAAAAAAAAATGCTTCCATTTGCCTTTTATTGTTGAATTTCTCTACTTGACCTTGTGAGGCCCAATATGGAAGGAAACATGTTCTAATAACATATTGTTAATATGTGCTTGCAAAGGTGTTTTTCTATCAAACTCTTCCATTCACTGAAATAAAGCAGCTTATTATGAATTTTTAAGAAAGCCTCCTTACATTTGTCTTTTATAAGTGCATATGTAAACCCATGTAATATGAACCAATAGAGAAAAAATATTGTAATGACATATTCTCCATGTTTACTAACAAAGGTGTTTTTCTATCAAATTCTTCCATTCACTGAAAGAAAACAGTTTATGATGCATCTTAGAGAAAGTATGCTTGGCCAGCCGCGATGGCTCACGCCTGTAATCCCAGCACTTTGGGAGGTCAAGAAGAGCAGATTACCTAAGGTTGGAATTTCGAGACCAGCCTGGCCAATGTGGTGAAACCCCGTCACTACTAAAAATACAAAAATTAGCCGGGCGTGGTGGTGCACACTTGTAATCCTAGCTACTGGGGAAGCTGGGGAAAGAGAATTGCCCGAACCTGGGAGGTGGAGGTTGCAGTGTTGCAGTGAGCCAAGATCACACCATTGCACCCTAGCCTGGGCGACAAAAGCAAAACTCCATCTCAAAAAAAAAGAAAGAAAAAAGAATGTATTGTTACATTTTACTGCCTTTTCTCGCTAGATTTCTTTTGGCCTTATAGGGCCCAATGGAAAAATAAACATGTTTTAAAAACATATTCTCAATCTGCACTTACAAAAATGCATGTGTCTAACTTTCATTCATTCAAAGAAAATTTCTTATGATGAATCTTTGAGAAAACATACTTATATTTACCTCTTATAGCTGCATATGTAAACCCATGTGATATGAATAGATTCTAATAAAAAAATTACAAAGCAGCAACAAATGATATTAAAAGAATACTCTTCATTGCAAGTTTATCTGGCATAATCTCTAAGAAAAGGAACCAGAGACAGGAATGCTAGTAATGGCTGAAGACTTAGTAATGATTTTAAAGGAAACAAGAGTATTGAACTGAGTCTTAGAAGACTAGGAGGCTCAGGGTAAGAGTAGGGTAGAGAAAATAAAGAATTTCTTGTCTTTTGTTACACTATTTTTTTCAGGGCTTCTGACTCCCTTTAATGACAGTCCTTTCATCTTCATGGGCTCGAAACTTTTTTTTTTTCTTTTTAAATGTTACTCAGGATCTCGTTTCTTGAGGTCCAATAAATTATCTTATTTCTTTACTTTCAGTTGGGTAACTGTTATTTATAATAGAAGGAGTTCTACCTTATCCACTCATTTCGGATTCTTAATTTTTTTCTACTTTATACATGTTTCCTGGGAGATCTTCACCCTTATTTAGACACCATTAAAAAGGCTTTAGCAATTACTAAAAAACATGATTTCCAAACCTGTTTCTTGAGTTCATAACTTCTTTCTGTACTGTTGATTGGGTGATTCTAAACCTGGAGCAATTTTGTCTCCTAGGAAATGTTTGGCAATGTTGAAAATCACCTTTGATGGGCCCACTGGGGTTGGGGGTGGCTACTGGCTTCAAGCGGGTAGGGACCAGTGATAGGCTAAGAATCCTACAGGCACAGGCTACTCTCCACCTCCTAATCTCTCTCTCTCGCTCTCTCTCTCACACACACACACATACACACACACACACGCACGCACATCTCAAAGAATCAAAGAGTGATCCCATCCCAAATGTCAAAAGTGCTGAGATTAGAAATCCTATTGCAACCCTCTATGTCAAACTGCTAATCGGTTTTTGTAATTTTAATATATCTGAAATGTCTCAAATTATACTTAATCAAAATGGAATATTTCATTTTTATCACCCAAGCTGTAAAGAATGTTCTGACAGGGCTTAATATGGTTTAGCCTTCATAATATTTTTTTAAACTATTAGCAGTTTCTTTAAGAAGTTAGATCATACAAGTAAGAATTGACTCAACATTTCATTTTTCGCAAAGCCACAGCAACAAGTTGACACAGAAGAACTTAAAGCAGCCGGCCAGTGGGAGTGAAAACTACTGTTACCAGGTTGAAGCTTCTTTGGGAATCTGTTCCCTTTATATTACTTTCCTTTGGATTCTTACCACCTCCCACCCTATTCATGCTCTTCTCCAGGTTGTGCCTATTATTTTTTTGATCCGGTTAACTAATCATCATATCCTTGTAAGATTACCATAAAAATCACTCTGCTGTTGTGAAATAGCTATGCCTATTTCTGATTTGGTAAGGACAAGTTCCTGTACTGTGGACTGACATTCTCTGTCAGACTTATATATAAATTTCACATACGTTCACATCTTTAGAAATATAGAATATTATTTCTAAGTTTTTCCCAAATGAGTACAATATACCATTTTTTCTAGAAATGCTAAGTATAAACTTAAAAATATCAACATTCCAATCTTTAGTATAAAGTTTATTTTTACATGACACTGGCAACTACTGTATATAATTGCACCTTGAGGGCTGGGACCAGTGGTGTGTTGAGAAAACAAATCTCTGAAGAAAAAAAAAGGGAGAAAAGACGAAAGAAAGAAAGGAATAAAGAAAGAAAATCCATATATGAAGTATTTGCCTATTTCTGTGGAATAAATACTCCCACTGTTGCCAATTTCAAGTTGCCAGTGGTTTAATACCTGACTCATAGCCTTCCTGAATATTTAAAAATTGGCTCCCATGAGCCAGGATGAGTCTGCTCCAGCACACCACTGACTACTGTGTTTTGTTCTATAGGTAAAGCAGCAATGAAGTGGGAATCTCATGGTATGGAATTATTGTCCTGGTTAGCTAGTTCATGTTTCAGCCTCTCAATTGCAAAATATAATGGTTGCACTGATGATCCCCAAGATCTATTTTGGTTGCAGCAGTCAGAGGTACAAAGTGTTCTGTCAGCAATTACAATGACTCTTACCATGAAAACATCAAATGTCACAAAATTTGGAAAGAAAATTGCTATAAATGGGGTTTCGTTTTCTTTTTTTGTTCATTTTGTTTATTATAGATTAAATTCTGAATAGGCATCCTACTTCTCTAAAATAACTGGATATGCATTGAAATAATGATTTGTATTATTGAAATATTTTTGTTAGTTTATATATTCCTTGATTAATGATGCTTTCTACACTAAGTAAAACATCCCTGTACCATTAACTTTGGTGTCATTATTTTTATCTAAAAGTAGCCAATTTTTAAAATTGGGTATCTTTTTATGGGATTTTGGCAATGCAACATGAGTTTGATGATGTCACATCTGAGAGATTTCATGAAGAGGCAATCAGTAGTAGGAAGCAGAGACTGTACTTTTTATGTGCTTTATCTAAATAGACATATGCTTCTATTCTTCTCTGCTATAAATAATTGCTGGCATCTGTGACATACAGATATTATTATGCTAAGAGTCTGTTTTTGTGAAATGTAACCAAGCCAAAGGAATAAGCCAAGTTTTTATTCCCTCTTTCTGGTCAAATGCAAATTTTCTATTTAAAAGGCAAAGTTTTCATTATCAAAAGATGAATGAGATGTCACTAAATTTCATTTGGTTCCTTTATTTTTTATGTAGACAATAATGTGTCATAGAAAAATATGCAATAGGCAATTTTCCTTGACTATGAATTTGACACTTATGAAAGTAAAAATGAACTAATTTAACTAAAACTTTCTGCTTCTTTGTTAATCTGCCAGTTAGCCCACGCTAAAACCATATTGATGGCATCATAGAAGGTCAGAACTGAATGACCCTGTTGAAGTAATAATTCAATTTATTTACTAAGTGTATGGGAAAACAACCCATAGCTAGCAAATAACTGCAGTTCAGTAAAGAAAAAACAGTTCTTTCAACAAATAATGGTGGAACAATTGGATATATACAAATGCCAAGAGAGAGACAGAACCTAGACTCGGAGCTGTGTATATCTTCTTTGGTGAGGTGTCTGTTCAGAGCTTCTGCTTATTTCTTTGCGTTGTTTGCTATCTCACTGTTGAGTTCTAAGAGTTCTTTGTATGTTCTGGATACGAGGCCTTTATCAGATACGTGTTTTGTAAATATTTCGTCCAAGTCTGTGGCATATATTTTCAGTCTCAATAGATACTGCTAAATGCCAAGATGCTCTGGGATAGAGTAGAAAAAAGCAGAATGATCCTTTCTGTATTATTTAGGTCAAGTCATTTGCTATGCTCAATATCTTTCACAAAGCAGAGTTTTTAAATTGTAATAAAATTAAATTGATATGTTTTTCTTTTATGGATCACAATGTTTAGTTGGTATTGTACCTAAAATCTCATCATTAAACTCAAGGTCATCTACATTTTTCCTATTAAAAGATCTATTGTGTTACATTTTCTATTTTGGCCTGTGATCTATATTGAGTTAATTTTAGTGTGATGTATTAGCTCTGTGTCTATGTTGTCTCACTCTCTCTCTTTGCATATGTATATATCCAAGTGTTCCACCGCTATTTGTTGAAAGGACTATTTTTTCTTTATTGAATTTCATTTGTACCTTTTTCAAAATCAGTTGATTATATATGCGTGGGTCTATTTTTAGTTCCTCTATTCAGTTCCATCAAACTAAATGTCTATTCTTTTGCCAGCATACTATGTTGGCTTCACTACTGTAGCTTTGTGGGAAGTCTTTAAATCAATTGTTCACTCTCAGTTCTCTGATAAGTCCAAGCAAAGTAATTGTTTAGGTTTGTCCAGCTTTTTCTCATTGATGACTTCTAAGCTCTTAACATATCAAAGCTGATTCCAGAAGCTTTTCTTCAGGTATTTTTTGAACTTTTGGGCCCGGGTTGGTGGAGTTGCTGTTTGATGGTGGGTATGGACTTCAGGTTGTACTGATGATTCAGGTTACCGGCTTATTCATGTTTAAACTGTTATCAGAGGGAAAACAATTTCTCTGTGTCTCAATTTTCCCAAGTTAAAATGAAAGAATTCCAATATACTGTCTTTAAGGTCCATAAAGTCATGTAGTAATCTACCATTTCTCTCTGGTGTCTGGTTCCACCCCGAACTTTTGGGTCTGGGAATGTCCTATTCTGGTGCCTCACCATATTTCCATCAGGCTTTCTTCTGGCCTGAAATAGCCTCTAACTCACGTTGCATTTTATATCTTTCTATAGTTTTGGAGACAAACTATGGTATTATATCATGTCAAAGACAAGCAAGCATGAATAATCTGCCAGTCTGCATACCTGTGGAACAGATAGTTGCTTTATTCCAACCTATACTTCTTGTAGATGTTTTGTGACTTTACTGCTACCACAGTTACTAGCTATTATATCTTGAGCTCTATGTGCAAAACAGCATTATATACCTGATACACATTATCTCATTTATTCTATATATCATTATGCTAAGCTAGATATTTCTCCATTTTATTTATATGCCAATTGTCATTTTGAGTTTATAAATTATCTCATGTATTCTGTGTACCATTTTTTCTAAATTAGATATTTCTCCATTTTATTTATATGCCAATTGTCATTTTGAGAGAATAAGTGGTTTACCTGTGTACTGTTTAGATGTGAATGACCTGGAATTTGAACTCAGCTCTATAAGGCTTGAGCTCAGTTTCTGGTTGGCTTAAATGCGTATGTTCAATTATCAGCTACCTTTAATCAGAGAATGTCTTTGTATGTGATTTACACTTACATTTTATAGCTCTAAAGGTTTGTAGGGTAGAAATGCCATCCTTCATAACTAAGTAAATAGAATGTTCTTCTGCCAGGTATTGCTTCATGATCCTGAACTAAAATGTTAAAAGATATGAATGGTGATTACTGAACTACAATGTTAAAAAATATAAATTGCCCAGATCTCTAAATAGCTATGTGACCATAAGTAAGTCATATTTCTGTATTCTCACTTTCCAGATACTATTCTAAGAGCTTTATTCATATTAGCTCATTTCCCTCCCTCACAGCAACCTATAAGACATTATACTATCAGTAATGCAATTTTATAGTTGAGAAAACTGAGGTACAGAGCAGCTAAATAACTTGCCCAAGGCACACAATTTGTTGATGTCATTGTCAGGATGGGAACCTAGGGAGAATGGCTCCGGGGTCCATGTTTCCAGCCACAATGCAATGCTGCCTCTTAGGTGTACTAAGTAATTATTTGACAAACGTTTATTAAATACCTACTGGATTGATGTTGTCAGGTGCAGGGAACACAGTAAAAAATAACTGGCTTCGCCTCAGTGGGGCTTATGATTTTCTAGCTACTTGATACTAAAAATATGCTTCATGGAACGCCACCGTCAGTAGGACTTGGGGCTTCTTAGAAATGGACACTCTGTAGGGTCTCACCTGAGACCCACTGAATCTTATGCCCATTAAAAATGGAGAAGAGCCGATTCAGAATACTAGGACCCTAGACTGTAGACTGCAGCTCTTTGTTTCTTTCTCCGGATTTTAGTTTCTTCACCTGTAAAAAGCAGGGGGAGTACCTAGATAATATCTGCAGTTAAGTTCACCTCTAATACTCCTTAAGGGTATCCTCTAGGTCACATTGCAGAAAACGGCAAAGTGGAAGTGACTGAGAAGATGGATGTCCATAGACTTTTGCCCAGGTGTGTGGGCTCTTGTGTGCATGATAGAGTGAGTGCCTTTTGCAATAAAGATCAAACACATTGGTGCTGGGTTTCTTTGCTTTTCCTTGTTTCTGTAGGCGGCTGAAAAGATTAGATTGTGTCCCAGCAAGCTAGATATTGCCTCCAGACCATTTAGATGGCTTTTATATGTATTTAGAGAGCAGGAAGCCTAGCCCAGCTTCTGCTGTATGAGGCAGTGACAGGAGAATTTAAAAGGGCTGTTTCATTAATTTTGGAGGGAATGTATTGCTGACAAAACACTGCATTATTGATGGCTGGAAGGCAGCACTTGTCTTGTCTCTGAGGAGCTGCGTGGGAGTGCCGCCCCCGCTTGCCTGCAGCCTCCTTGGAACTGCTGCTGCTGCGGCCGAGGGAAACCCTTCCCAGGCGAGGAGGGAGTCATTCTGGCACAGCGCCCGCCTGCCTGCCCGCCCGGGGTGCCGGGCTGTGATGGCAGAGCCTCTTCCTGACTGTACCACTGCAATCTCTGAACAGGAAGGACACTTAGAGGTCACACAGCTCCATCTCGGCACTTCACAGATGGGCTCCTGGACATCCACAAAGGGCAAGAGATGTACTCACATGCGATGTCAGAAATCAGGTAGAAATCAGGTCCAGCAGCATAGCTTCCTCGCTCCTGTTTATTTTTATATATATATATATATATATATATATGTATATATATATTTTTGGAATTAAAACTCTTTTCTAAATGATAGTGGCAGGATGTGCGTGGGCAGTTTTCTATGTGTTCTTTGCACAGCGCTGAACTTTGTTTCTCAAATAACGACAATAACATAGTTTTACAGACTTTAAATGATGTAAAAAGGAATTAATCTCTCACACAGTCCTTGGAAATATGAGGCGTTAATGGTTTCCAGTCATTTGCAATGAGCCAGGTCTGGGACAGTCTTTGCACCTCATCATCTTCGATGCCAACACAAATTTTGTGAGGTGGGTGTTGTAATCCTCAACTACAGAGGCCCAATACAATTAAAAAGCTTGTTCAAGGTCCCAGAGAATGTAAGTAGCAGAGCTGAATTTTTTTTTAGCCATCCTATTAACTTTTGGAAGTTCAGTTCTAGGTTTACACAATATGCTTTTGTGAAAGGTTCCAAGCTGGGTTTTTGAAGGTGGGAGAAAGGACCTTTCTGTTAGGAAGGGAGGAGAGAGTGGTGACTACTATGAAACCAAGAGATGACAATAATGTCTATGAACTAGATTAGCTTTGGAAACACACAAGTTCAGTGACCTTGAAACTCAGGCTAGAATGAAGAGTGTGGGAGATGAAAGGAATAGGCTTAGCCATTGTGAGTATTAAGATAAGTAATTGCCTCAGTTCCCACTTTCCTGTGCCAGAACAGAAGCTGTCAATGCAGACTAGAAATGGGCTGAAAGTGGAATTATGGTACAATCTCTCCTATGGACAGATCACTTTCTAGCTTTAAAACGGTGCCTATTTGATCATTTAGAAAGCGCGCAACTTGACCTCTCTGTGACCTTACGATTCCCATGACACTTGGTCTGGAAGGAATCTCAGACCCCTCTAAACTATCAAATTCAAACCCAATTTGGAATATGAGGACTGAGCCTAAGGAAGGAAAGGAATGTTGCAAAAGCTAGTGGCAGAATCAAGGTGTTGCTCAACAGCGGCTGTAAAGAGTTCTCTCTACCACACCATGTGGCTTTCTATTATTTATATGCATATGTGTGTTATAGGTTTACATACATTTATAATGTGTACACTATATATACAATGTATACCTATATATTATGTGTTTGTGTATATGTGTGTGTATGCATATATATATATATATATATATATATAATGCTTTTTCCCTACCTATTTTTTCTTCAAATTGTGGAGGCTAGTGACCTACCTTCAGTGTGGTGAAAACAAAATTACTGCAAATACTCTATAAATGCCTAACTGTAGAAACTTTAATTAGAAAAGTTAAAACCATTGTAGTAAATAGAGCTATGCTTAGAGTACAGCTGTGCCTGTTCTTTCTGCTTAAAGATTTTACTCAGGCAGATTTTGAAGTTGGAGATAATTAGATTTAGGAGGCTGGCGGTCACAGAATAGGACTGGAGAGGTATCAGCACTCAGAAATCCTCAGTGTTTTAGGAAAGTCAGCCTGAACAGAATTGCACATTAGTTCAAAACAACAATGAGTAAATTGCCGTAAGGTTATTTAGTTTTAAAACACCTAGATTGTCTGCTATATAGTGGAGGGAACATTGCTATGGAGTATAATATAGATTTATTTTTCAGTGTCTGACTGAAAAAGAAATTCAGGAGTTTGAATAATATAAAAATAGAATAGAAATAGATCCAAGGACAAAATATTACATGGAAAACATGGTAGAAGAGGAAAATTAATTGATTAAATGGGGGAGGGAGAAGGTACACACAGATTAGGAATCCCACAAGAGGCTAACAAATTCAAATGGCAAAATGAGATCGTTTCGAATCAGAACATTATTCCTCAAAGTGTGGCCGTGGGTCACCCACTTTAGAATGATTTGTGAACTGGTTGAAATGCAGATTAGAGGGCTCCCACTTCAGTTGTCTGGAATCAAAGCCTGGGAATAGGGTTTGGTAATGAGTGAAAAATACTCTAGTTGCTTCTTATGCACACTAAAAGCTGGAACCACCGGGCTACGTAATTTTACACATTGCAAATAAACAGAAAAAGAAAACATCTAGAATGACAGTTTGCACAATTTAAGGAGTAAATCATTTGGGAATCTTATTCCTAAAATTCAGAAAACCAACTTAATAATAAGCAGCACAGTATCTATGTGTTTTCCATTTTTAATTTGTAGAACAAATATTGATTGGAATACTAGATAATACACACACTATTTATGTTGCTCTGATTTATGCCCTGCTGTGATAAACTATTAGACATGAATTCCCTGGCCTTTATTTTTTCCATTTATTAAAAAAAGGAGTGTCTTGGTATCTATGGCATTATAAGAAAAGAGGTTCAAGGGAGAGAAGAGGGGGATACAGAAAAGGAATATAATAAGTATTTTGCTTGCATATAAAACCATATTTATTTGTGTAGGCACAATACATACAGCCTTTATTTTATGTGGCTCTGATGATTAATAGTGAAATAATTGTGCTGAGAGAAAAATATTGAAAATAAGTAGAAAAATTTTCCAAACTGAGTTGTCCATGTACATACACATATATAGTGAAATGACTAATAGATAATGAAAAAGAAGTTAAGCATTTGAAAAATTTCCTTTAATGAGTTTAGAAAGGTTCGCTTTTGGCTCCTTACCTTGGCAAGCCTGTTCCTTATTCTTTTACAAGGTAGTGCTGTAAATGTGACTTCCCTTGACTGACTGAAAATAACCTTTGTTACTTTTGGAATAATTGGAAGTTTAGCTTGCCGGACCCCCTGCTTTATGGTTTCTTGCCAGGTAACAGGAAAGCATTTGCTAGTGACTTTCTGATCACTTGTTATTGGCCACGAGAGAATACAGAATGTACAGGAAGTCATCTGGAGAAAAACGTGGCATCTACTTTGATCTGAAGGTGGAGAGGAAAACCCTTACCATAGTTGCTTGTGTATCCCAAAGAGACAAATCTCCAGTTACAATTCTCACAAAAATAATATGGGACCAAAACGCAAGAGCAGAAAATTCTCATTGTGTTTGATTTATAGGAACTAAGGCTAGTTTCTTTTTTTCCTTGCTTCTCTTTCTTTTTAATTTTATTTTTAAATTTGGAATTTTATAATTTGTGTTTTGATGATTAGGTAAATTGGTGTGAGTAGCTTATCATTACTTATATTTTTGTTCACAAATATGGAGATTATATATATATATATATATATACACATACATATATATATATATTTGATGTTTAACTTCACTGTCCTACCTGATTTTAAGCAATTCTCTCAGAAAGTAGTTTATTTACTTGAACAGCTGTGGAAAAAACATTTGCTATTATGTACAGTCTAAGATATGATGACATCTAGAAGGAAGTCAGAATTAATGAGATTATTGCGTTAAGTTGTTTTCTTCCTCCACCTCTCAAATTGTTATTTTTGTTTATATGTCTCCTTCTTTTTTCTTAATCTTGGGAAATTTTATTAGCATTAAGAATCTTTTCCTTTTGCGATGGTGGTAAGGAATGAAGAGCTAACCATTTTTATCCTACTACTGTGTTAAGATTAATATAATCCACATACATCTATACCCATGTGGTTTTGTGCTCAATAGTACAGAACTGACTTTAGGAACTGGAGTATAAATAAAAATTAACCAATGGCAGAATATTTAGAATTAGAAGAAACATTAGAAATAACCTAATTGATTGCCATTTGTGGTATAATAAAAGTATGTCTTTGGTCTTTGTCCCTGGTTCCTGACACAAACTACCTACAACTCTTGGAATTTTTTTATTCATAATGAGCCCCTTTTGACCATTCCTGATTTTACACTATGTGATAACACTTGTTGGGCACCTAGATAGCTTCAGGATGCAGGCTAGTTGCTAGAAGAAAAACCATCCACGTGGTTAAAGAATGAGAACTATTAGCCCTATCTCCAACCTCGTGGAGGGGAGAAGAGCTGGAGAGTTTAATAACTCATGCTTTAATCGATTATGTCTATGTAACAAAACTTTTATAAAAACTTTGAAACATAGCCAGGTGCAGTGGCACGTTCCTGTAGTCACAGCTACTTGAGAAGATGAGGCAGAAAAATTGTTTGAGCACAGAAATTTGAGTTTGTAGTGCACCATGATCATACCTGTAAATAGTCACTGCATTCCAGCCTGGGCACATAGCAAGACCTTGTCTCTACACACACACACACACACACACACACACACACACACACACTTTGCCAAGGGAGCTTTCGTGTTGCTGAACATGTCCAGGTGCCGGGAGAGTGGTGTACCCAGAGAAGGCGCGGAAGCTCTGTATGCTCCCTCTCCCCCACACACCTCTTCCATTTGACTGTTCCTGAATTGTTTCCTTTATAATAAAACGGTAATTGTAAGTATCATGATTTCCTGAGTTCTATAAGTCATTCTAGTAAATTATGCAGCCTGAAGGGGGATTGTGAAGAACCTCCAAATTTATAGTTGTTAGGCCGAAGTGCAGGTAGCCTGAAGACCTCATTGTGACTGGCATCTGAAGTGGGGGCAGGCTTGCAGGACTGAACCCTTAACCTGTGGGATCTGTGTTAATTCTGGGTAGTTGGTATCGGAATTGAATTGATGTTAATTCTGGGTAGTTGGTATCGGAATTGAATTCGAGCACCAATTAATGTTGGAGAACAAGAGAATTGGATGTTGTGGGAAATCCAAACACCCTTTTTCTAGTCTCCTCAATATGATAGAAAGTTTAGACAGAAGATATGGTAAGTGATATGCCTAATTCATGCTGCAAACTATATTAGAAGGTGATAAAACCAAAAAGAGATTTCAGGCCTCTGACTGTAAGTGCTGTGGTCTTTTCTTTACACCACACTGCCTTTATTCCACACATTTATTTATGTGTCAGCTTTTGATTCATGAATAGAACCCAGTCTTCTGCATGAGAGAAGAATTAGGGTGGTTGGGAAATTTATAAGGAGTAGGAATTATCTGTGATTTCTAAACCACCACCACCTACAGAAGGTTGGGAGGAGTAAAGGATCATTCTGCACTCCCAAATCGCCAGGACATTTCCTAAGATTTTCAGAGAGACATCTGGTGAGTTCTAATTTGAGGAAAAAAAAATCTTTCTTTCTAATATAAAGAGATAATATTTAAGAAGAGGAAACAGAACTGATAATAATGCTTTGCAATCAATGGGACTTTGCAATGTAATTTTACGAGGCCCTTTCTCATTCATTTCTAGTTTGCTATTAATAGGACTGTGAGCTTGACAGGTGAATAAACTGAGGTTAGGGGAATGTTGTGGTCAAATAATCCACCCCAGATGAAGAGCTATAAGTCGTGGACTAAGGTTGGTATCATAAGTTCTTGACTGATACATCAATGGTACTTTTCAGGATCACGGGAAAAGACCATTCTACTATGATCTATGCTACAAACATTTTTTAAGGGTCAGCTCTGCACTGCACCCCGAACGATGGGGGCTAGGAAGATGAATAAAATACAGCCTCAATCTTCAAGTTGTTCATTGTCCAGCACAGGCGGCAGGCACATATAAATTAGAATATCCTTCAGTGTGATAATTCTATAGTATAGGTTCACTCAGTACTAGAGGAGGAGGATGAAGGTAACATTGCTTCTGTTCTGACTCAAAGCCACCAGCAGCTCACACCTGAACTATTACACTTTCCGTCTTCTTTCTCTTCTTTGGTCTTGCTTTACACTGTCCATTTACCTCACAGAAGTAGGTTCTTTTAAAATGCAGATCAGAACATATCAATCCTCTGTGTAAAGTCTTCAAAAGTAATCCTTTCTATCACTGAACTTAGAATCAAATTCAGTCCGCCTTTCAGGACCAACTACACCTTTCAACCGCTGACCTCTGCCAACTATTCCACCTTTCCGTATTTAGCACTTTTCACTTTGTTCACTGTGCTCCAACTACCGTGGCTTTCTTTGTAGCTGGCAAATAACGCAAGCTTATTCCAATTAATTTCCACTTTAGGGCCTGTATTAGTCTGTTCTCATGCTGCTAATAAAGGCATACCTGAGACTGGATAATTTATAAAGGAAAAAGGTTTAATTGGCTCACAGTTCCACATGGCGGGGAGGCCTCACAATCATGGTGGAAAACAGAGGAAGAGGAAAGAGACTTCTCATATGGTGGTGAGCAAGAGAGAGAGCTTGTGCAGGGAAACTCTCATCTATAAAACCATCAGATCTTTTGAGACTTATTCAATACCACGAGAACAGCACGGGAAAGCACCACCCCCATGATTCAGTTAGCTCCCACTGGGTCCCTCCCATGACGTGTGGGAATTATGGGAGCTGCAATTCATGATGAGATTTGGGTGGGGTCACAGCCAAACCATATTAGGGCCTCTGTACCTTAGTACACTTGGACCAGAAATATTCTAGCATTATGGACCATTCACTTAGAATGCTCTGGGTTCAAGGTTTCTCTCTTCTCTTCCTCTCTTTTCCCCTTATCTCTCTCCCTCTTATTTGACTAGTTTTGCCTTTAGATCACAATTAAAATATCTCTTTTTCAGAGAACCCTTCCCTGATGACCTTAATTACAGCACCCCATCCACAGCTGGCAGTTCTTCTCTATCACATCACTTTATACTCTTTAGGTCGTTTCACATTCTCCAAAACATCGGGCTTATTTATGTTTATCTATGTATTCCTTTCCTCTCCTCATTTTACTCACTGGCCACTGCTCCCGTTACTAAAATACATGTTCCATGAGGTCACAGACTGTGCATCTTTCATCGACAGTTGTATCCACAGTGTTTAAAATATTGCCTGGTATATAGTAAGCTCTTGATGTTTATTTTATAAATAAATACATTTTTCCTAGGAGGATTGGGTGAAGGTGTTAAGTAGGAGATTACATTTTGAAGACTGAAGCTCCAGCTACAGAAATTTTCAAGAACAGAGAAAGTCCAGGTTTATATATTAACCTAGAATTACACATAAATAATTATTCACCCAATCCCCAAATCTGGCACAGAAACCCTTTGTTTTTCTGGTGAATATGCTACATATGTATAAAATATGTTCTGCATTAAATGTCTCATTATTTTACTTTCTCCTGATTGAAATGTAAACTATAACATCTACTCAAATAGGACTAAATTTTGAAGGAGTTTTGCCCATTTTACAAATATGACTCTTTTTCAGAGGAGTGAGTCTGTGGTGTTCCATTTCACCACTGAGTTGCTCTGTCTTACATTTCTGACTTCTCCATCCTTTCTTTTTTTTTTTTTTTTTTTTTTTTTTGAGACGGAGTCTGGCTCTGTCGCCCAGGCTGGAGTGCAGTGGCCGGATCTCAGCTCACTGCAAGCTCCGCCTCCTGGGTTCACGCCATTCTCCTGCCTCAGCCTCCCAAGTAGCTGGGACTACAGGCGCCCGCCACCTCGCCCAGCTAATTTTTTTGTATTTTTAGTAGAGACGGGGTTTCACCGTGTTAGGCAGCATGGTCTCGATCTCCTGACCTCATGATCCGCCCATCTCGGCCTCCCAAAGTGCTGGGATTACAGGCTTGAGCCACCGCGCCCGGCCTCTCCATCCTTTCATCCCAGTCTTCGTATTTTTTTTTTTCCTATCTATGCTCAGGCTGGCCAGCGACACCTATAGGCCATCACTGTCGGCAGCTCCCAAGGACTATGCCTTTGTTGCTGTTATTCAAGGAGGCCACACACTGCAATTGTACCTGCCAGGTCACCTAAGTTAAAGCTAAACAGAGGATAGAAGCAATTCGAGGCAATTCAAGTGAAATAAAGCATTTTAATATTGGGCAATTTTGCTTCTTTCACTGCTTTGTTCTGGCTGTGAGGACAGTTTGAACTGAGCTTCTGAGAGAGCCAAAGGTACCTTTGTGAAACTCCCAGCTGTTCTTCCATTTTCTCTTTTATGCCATCTGTGACTTGGAAAAAAACAAAGTTCCCTCGGTGTATGGTGGAGTGGGAATGATGATTATGTGAAAGTACTTATCGCACCAAGCTCTCCTCTACTTCTGACCTTACATTAAATGAAGTCAGGCAGTTTTATGATTATAGAAAAGTACTGTAGTACTCACTCCTAAGTATACTGGTATGCAAACATTGGGACATCTTTTCAATCTTTTACAAAGGGTGCTTTATGTTACTTTATTTCAAGTAACACTTACAAGGTACTTGTTGTTATTAAAACCCCATACTATGAATGAAAG
Organism: Macaca thibetana thibetana; assembly: GCF_024542745.1. Taxonomy (NCBI): domain Eukaryota; kingdom Metazoa; phylum Chordata; class Mammalia; order Primates; family Cercopithecidae; genus Macaca; species Macaca thibetana. Next base: position 6,836,273 of record NC_065579.1, on the reverse strand, counting down.
ATGAGTAATTGAATCTAGAAGGGATATGCAGGGCAAGTCTGTGTGTGTGTGTGTGTGTGTGTGTGTGAGAGAGAGAGAGAGAGAGACAGAGAGAGATACATACTATAATAAGAATATTTTAAGTGACATCTTAGAAGGAACTTAAAGGTGGTCAAAATCTCAATATGGTGATATTGCAAAACAAGAACAGGCTTTAGGACTGCAGATTCATTGGTGGTTGGTCTTCAATGATCAGCTGAAGTAAAATAGGATAACCCTGTATTAGGAAAGTCATCGTCTTAAGGTAATAGTCTAGAGCTAAGAAAATTCAGCATATGTTTGGAAAATAAAATAGGTCAGTTTGGCTGCCATGTGTGGTATAAATGTGGGATTATGTGAAATGAAACTAGAAAAATAGAAATGAGAAATACTGTACAGCTCTTTAAATGACAAGCAAATGACTATCTTATAGGTAATGGGGGGATCCAGAAGCTTAGGCGTAGGTAGTAGACACGTTTGGAGGCACATTCTAAACAGATTAACTTAGTAAACTAGGCAGCATATCCTGGAAATGGAGCATCCAGAAAAGACAGAGTGACACCAGATGGAATGTTTTCTTGGGTAACACCAAGGAGCTGAATGAGGCATGTGAAGGAGAGTGGCTCAGGTGGAGCAATGGCCATTCGGAGGCCATGAATCCAGCTTCCTCATTTTTTCATATTTAGAATGGAAGGGGAATGATGGTGATATCCACAGAAATAGAGAATTTATAAGATGGTGCTAATTTGAGGGTAAAATAATAGGTCCACAAAAATAAAGTCCCCTGGTAACTTCCTGGTGTCCCATTCTGTCCTGAAACACTCTGCTTAGTGAATAATTGAGAATAGACTTTGATCAGTCTTTATGATATGTCTTCATGCCCCAGATTACAGGGCTAGTTGATAACTTAACTCAAATGGTAAATAGAATGAGAAAATTCCTTGGCTGGCAGTAGAATTCATTGCCTTTTATCCCTTTTCGGGAGGTTTTGCTATTAAGGAAGCTGGGTATAATGAAAAGTGCACAGGCTTTAACCACAGCCTTGAGTTTGATTCCTGAGTGTTCCTCAGTTAGGGTGTGATCATGAGAAGATTTATAGAAATAATGATATAAACCAAGGCTCTTAGGAGGGTTCACAACATATTGTGTCTCCTTCATCACTATAGGCCTGACAGTTTACAGTTTTAAGTACCATTGCTTTTCAGTAAGGATTTTTTTTTTTTTTTTTTTTAGATAGACTTCTATTTCATGTGGCGTGGTTTTTTTTTTTTCCTCCTGAATTTTATCTCAAAAGGACACTTTCTTGAAATGTCAAGATGGTATTGCCATAAGACTGTCTTCCCATGAGCAGTCTTTTAGCTGATAATTAGTTTTCCACCAAAAGTTGACCATGTCAGAAAGCATTGCCTAATCCTTAAAAGAAATAGAGCTAATAAAAGTCAGACTGATGGTTTGATAAGACATTTAGCAAAATGCCAAACCATTTCATCTTAGTTCCTATTCTTGGAATTTGGGGAGAATAAATGTGTGGGAGGGTCTGGGATATAGTGCAAAGTTATGAAAGTATAGACTGCTTCTACCATATATGAACACTAGATTCCTAATTTAAGGAAGAAATTTAATTTAAGAAAGAAACGGACACATAGAGGCAGTCAGTTTAGAAGGGTGTGCAATAATATGAATATTATTCAAGTACCTAGGATTGACTTGTCAACAAAAGAATAGTTTTGGCTGGGTGTAGTGGCTCATGCCTGTAATCCCAGCACTTTGTGAGGCCAAGGTGGGTGGATCACGAGGTCAGGAGATCGAGACCATCCTGGCCAACATGGTGAAACCCTTTCTCTACTAAAAATACAAAAGTTAGCTGGGTATGGTGGCATGCACCTGTAGTCCCAGCTACTCAGGGGGCTGAGGCAGGAGAATCGCTTGAACCCAGGAGGCTGAGGTTACAGTGAGCCAACATCTCGCCACTGCACTCCAGTCTGGAGGCAGAGCAAGACTCCATCTGAAAAAGCAAACAAACAAACAAACAAACAAAGTTTTATGAGGGACCCGAGAGCTGTCTTAAATGCTTAAAGATCTAGCATATAGACCTTCAGGTCAGGTTCGCGTTGGCCCACATTGCGTCAAGGTGGCTGAGTACAACCATTTACTGGTTTGGCTGTAGAGGAAAGTTCCACATTTATTGGAAGGACTAAAAGAGCTCTAAGCTTTAGAGCTTAGAAAAGCTTATGAAACAGTAAAGCTGCTATAAATTGCTTAAGGAAATTGGGATATTTGTAATTTTAATTGTAGGAAAGAGCCAGTCCTTGAATCATCTTAATCTGTTAATGCTTCCATTTACCTTTAACTTCAACTAGAAAAGGGGTTTAGTGATGATGGTTTAACTTCAGAAGGTGATCATACTATTACCTACTGGTAGATTAATAAACACCAATATATCTATTTTAAGTTAATCAATTCACATTAACTTTACCTTCTCCTGTCTCATTAAATATAAATTAAATGCATAGTTCGGAAGCTTAACTGAAAATATTTTCCAGAATTTACACAGAGCATGAATACAAAGAATTTCCTTGTGCTATGCCTACCATTATTCTCCTTTCTTCCTTCACTGTGTTTTTTTCAGGATTCTCAAAGGAGGAGGATCAAATTGATAGCAGTGGGTCCCTCCCGCTTTCCTCATAGACATGCACATTACCTACAGATAGAAAAGGAACACTTTCTCAAAAATGTTGAGACTTCTTGATTTAAAGAATTGAAAAAAATACACAGGATTAGATTCACTGTTGACCTCCATGTTGAACACATTATTCAGTAGGTTTTAGAAACATGTGCTGATGGAACAGGTGCTATAGACTAAATGTGGGTCCCCCATGCCAGTTAATGGCAGCTGGAGGCAGAGGAACTCCAATACTATAACGTTTAACAAAAAGCATGTTACTACACTGGTGAGCAAAGCCCAGAATGAAAGACAATCAGACATACCTATTAAATGCATATTTTATCATTCCATGAAAAAAAAATCAAAGACATCATGGCACTGTCATGGCAACGATGCAATATTTCCATCTATAATCACTGCATGCAGATTTAGTAACATTGATTTCATTTCAACTATTTCTGGGGCTACAGTTCAGTGTATTTCTGCCTGGTTAGTTTGAAAATTGTTAATATAGCATAAATGGAAGTAAATTGAAGATGCAATATAGAGAATTGAACTGTAGCTTAAAACATGTTGCGCCTAAAAATAATAGGAGGGATGATGTTCAGAAAAGCAATGAACAGTCAACACATTTATTCAAATTATTTCTAAAGCTTGAAGTTTAAATGAGAGGTTCTGTTTTGGATATGGCATTTAGTGATCATAAATAAGTATAATCTGTTAGAAATTATTAGGATTCTAATTTTATACTAAGGACCCAGTGTCAGCCTAATAGTCAAATATTAACTTCTCTAAGATATACAAATATTTTCTTATAGGAAGAAATAATTTGGGGAAGCAGTCTCACATTGATTTCTCTGTACATCTTACACAGAATTTCCTTGTGCTGTCCCTACCATTATTCTCCTTTCTTCTTTCACTGTTTTTTTTTTTTTTCAGGATTCCTAAAGGAAGAGGATCAAATTGATAGCAGTGGGTCCCTCCTTCTTTCCTCATAGACATGCACATTATCTACAGACAGAAAAGGAACCCTTTCTCAAACATGTTGGACTTCTTGATTTAAAGAATTGAAAAAAAATACACAGGACCTCCCATGTTGAACACATTATTCAGTAGGTTTTAGAAACATGTGCTGATGGAGCAGGTGCTATAGACGGAATGTTTGTCCCCATAAAATTCCTATGTTGAAACCTAACCCCCAGTGTGATGGAATTTGGAGGTGGGCTCTTTGGGAGGTGATTAGGTCGTGAGGGTGGCGCCCTCAAGGATGGAATCAATGCCCTTATGAAAGAGGCCTCGGAGAGTTCTCTGCATTTCCCCATGTAAGAACATACAGAGAAGATGGGCATGCATGAAGCAGAGAATGATTGGCCCTCACCAGATGCTGAATCTGCCAGTGCCCTGACCTGGGACTTTCCAGTTTCCAGAACTGTGAGTAATTAATTTCTATTGTTGATAAGCACCCAACTTATGGTACTTAGTTATTGCAGCCTGAATGAGCTAAGAAAACAGTTGACAACAGCATAATTTTTACATTGAGGGAATATAGTTTTATTTTGCGTTGTTACAATATTGAGAATATTATAGTCATGCATAGGCTACAGAGTCATCAGGAGGTAATTGAATCTCAGGGATTAAAAATAGATGTCCCAATCTATTTTCCTTAGCATATAAATATTACAAGCATTCTGCATTTTAGATCAACTAGAATTGTCAGGTGATAATGACCACACTAGTGTTTCAATGATTAAATGACATGCCCTTGGTCTATGGCATGAAAGGATTGTTCCACATTTATTTTCTAAATTAAAGTTAATACCTGAATATCAAAAGAATAACCAAACAAGGAAACAGGAAAGAATAGTAATATAATTCAGAAACAGGACTTATCTTCTGAAGGTGCAGTCATGTTTTTATAATTTTATTTTTCTATAGATAGAATTGCTGTGGATGTTGGTATTAACTTTTTGAATAATTGAAGAGGTAATAGATAAGAAATGGCTGTATTCTGCAACATTAAAATGATATTTTCCTCCACTTTTTTCTTATCTAGCTATTCCACTTTAGAAGTTATTTGAAAGTACAGAGGAAGATGAACCAACATTAGTAAGTGACCACAATGAAGGTTAAGATAGGCAACTTGAAAAAAGAGTGTTTTGTCAGTAAGTTAGGAATTTGATTTTATCTAAGGTAGAACATTTTTACAAGAGGAAAGACAGAAAAGATTATCTTTTAGCATCAACCTCTCTAACAGTAAGAATGAGGAAATACAGAACAAAACCAGTCACAGGGATGATACAAGAACCATCTCCAAAACTCCTATGTAGAAATCCAAACATCTGAGTTTTGTTCCAAGTCCGTTCAAGTTGAGTTGTGTGACCTTGGATAAATCCTTTTCTGTTGTGATTCTTGGGGTCCATATGTGTCAAATAACTTGGTTGGAAATAAGGAACTTAAATTCCTTGAATCTCTGGCATTCGATAGCCTGGCTTTTCAGTCTGGAAACACAAGTGATGATGCAGTTTTTGATATGTTTTTGTTTTCTTTCCTTTTGTTTTGTGGGAATTCATTATTTCACTGTAGATCCTTTGAGAAGCACTATTTTAGGAGATGGTACCAATGGACGAAAGTCATTTTGAGTTTATGTAAATTTGTAATTTTTGTAATTTGGTCTTTGATGTACCCATTAACCTCTCTTACTGGATTTAAGGGTAAGATAATCTTTGAACACCCCCACCGCCTTTTATCAACGTGTATTTCATCGTCAAAGATAACAAACTTGGTACAATTGTCTTTTGTGATGGATTATTAGACATTCCCCTTACCTAGAAAAGGGGGAAATGATGGAGTAGAAATATGTCGTGCTAGACTATTAGGCAAAGACGATGAGTCTTCTAAATTCCCTTGTGGAGAGAGAGCAACACACTTTCATATCCACTTAACAGATGCTCAGTTGCTCTCCTTTGCACTCTGATTTTGATGAGAGCTGTATAACATCTCAATTTAGACTTCCAATGCGTCAGTTATTTAACTTTCAAGGCAGAGGTATGATGCCCATCACAGATGTGTTTTGAGGATCAGCTCTTAGAGTGCAAGGCTCTAAAATATTTTGCATGAAGATACTATTTTTAAGATTTTACTGCTTATTGTTTACTCAGCAGGTCGGCACTTTTCTTTCCATCTTTCTGATAAGAGGAGAAGAGATAAATAAGAGGGAACTGAAAGGGACAATAGCGCAGATGAAGGTGAGAAGGCTCAGAGAAAGCAACTAATGTGCCTGAAGTCACACACAGTTAGTAAAAGGACTGACACTGAGGATGAGGTGCCCTCATCCCAGTTGCTGCCCTGTTAACCTTTGGGTAGCTCAAATCAGTTTGAAGCCTCTACTTGGAATCCTGTGTCTAGTACTCACATTGTTCTTTCCTTAGAAATACGTAGATCGACATTGACAATTGAAAACATAATTTCATCTATTAGCAAAATTGGAGAGGTTTGTTTTGATCCAGGGTCTGAGGTGCACCATAGAGCTGACATTACTGCCACACGCTGTAAACAAACAGCATTGTTATTGAAAATGTGCTTTAAAAATAATTATTTCCATTTATAAAGCGCTCACTTTATGCCAGAATTATTTTAATTGCTTTACTTATTTTAACTTATTGAATCCTCATGTCAACCTTGTGTAAGGTAGTTACTCTTATTGTCATCATCTCTGCTTTGTGAATGAAAAACCTGCTGCCCACTGAGGATAAATCACTTGCCTAAGGTCACACGGCTAGTAAGTGCTTACACAGAAAAATTAGAACTGGGTGGTCTGGCTCTGCTGTCTGCACTCCTCCCCACTACATGCTATAGTCCATCAAAATAATAATTGTCTCATCTCTTTTTTTGTTCTAGAGAACTTTAAAATACAAAAAAAAAAAAAAAAAAGTACAAAGAGGAAAATAAAGTTTATCTGTGTTCCTACCACGTAGAGATAATCACTGTTGACAATACAGAGTTGTGTTGTTAGTTGCAGATCAAATTACACAAAAAATATCCATGCATTTTAGCAGCCATGTAATTCAGTGAAGTTTCTTTCATTGGATGTCATCGGATGTTACAACATGTCCAGGGTGGAGATTTCTCAGAATATTTTGGGCCTTGTAAAATAAAAGGCCACTGTTTGAAAGCTTACTCCCTATTTTTTTTTTTTTTTTTAAGAAAGAAGGGTTTTATTGAAAATGAAAGTACACGCCACAGTGGTGTGGGAGCAGGCCTGAGCATAGGGGCTCAAAGGCCCTGTTACCGAATTTTTGGGAGTTTTCCCCCAAAGGATTCCATCGGTTACTTGGGGTACACCCTGTGTAAATGGAGAGGATGTTCACACATCCCTCTCCAAAGGGCCAGTGTGTTGCTGGCCCTTTGGACATGCTGACAAAATATCGATTAATATGGGCTTTCTTAAATGAAGTGATCACCTGTGTACTGACTGAAGTTTCCTGTGTATCTGGCCCACTTCCAACCATTATGGAGGATAGAGGGAGCAGAGTTGCTGCCTCGAGAACTTATGACATTTCCAGACGAATGTGTCTTATGTTTATAATCATACAGTTATTTAGAATTCTGGATAAAAGTAGCTTTCTGTATGTAAGCAATAATTCTGTGGTTACCAATAACATGAAGATAGAGTACATCCAAAGGCAAACATTTAAAAAAAGGACAGCCTTCTGGATACACACAAAACAAGCAGCTTAAACACCTTGGGCTCACTCTTCTGACTTTAGTTCAATAAAGAAACTGTTCATAGGAATTTGCTACTTAAGACATTTTCTTGGGTTGTCCATGATTAATTCCTTCAAAGGAGGCCAGTTACGTATGCAGGGAATGGATGTCTTTTGGGATTTGACTTGGGTGTCTGAGTGCTAAGCAGGGGCTTCATTATATATTTAGCAGCATGATTTCACTAGGGAAATAGCTGTAGGGCACACAAATGAGGGGAATTCGTATATTCTTTAATTTCCTTTTCTTTAACTTAAAAACAATTTAATGCAACCATGCATAATCTCATAAGCAGGTGAAAAGAGAGAAGTGGTGACTTTAAGTGCCAAAATCCTTTGGTGTCCTGGAAAACACACGTGGCCTAAACATTACACATCAATTTTATTTGCTGTTCTTGTAATATTTCAGGTTAACTCATTGCCTTTCACTGGTTTATTATACAACCTGTTTTCAAGGAGACATTATTTAATTGTAAGGAATAAATTGCTTGTGTGTGTGTGTGTGTGAGTGTGTGTGTAGAGTCCTAATATAATTATTTTCACTTTAGATTCTAGTGAATTTCTAAATAATCTTGGGAATGCAATCTTTTGTTTATGAATTATTTGCAAGCAGACAAAATTTCTGACATTTATTCTATAATTAAATCGTGATTCTTATAGCCAAGTAATGATGCAATCATTGTGAATTACATAAAAAAAGAAAATGCATATAAAATGCAAATTTAATAAAAGCTTTCTAAATGGCCATTCTGGCAAGATAAAATGCAAAAAATGTAATTTATTAATTGTTTTTAGCGAGGAGAGACCAAAACTTGTGTGGAAAGCTGGGAGGAGACAGGCTTCTGTGAGCTGTGGATTCACCCTCATGGAATTTAGATTCCAGTTAGGCAATGAAAAGTAAGCAAAGAGTGAGAATTTAACCCATAAAATGTGATTCATATAAAATGGCAGAATTTTATATGTATAAATTATAGTTTGTTGCTATACAACTTCTATTTTTGTTATTGCCTTAAGGTATGGAAGCATCTCAAAGAATTTTATAATATGAAACTAGCCTTTCCATTTTGGGGACTGGGAAAACTCATGCACTAATAAATTGAATACTTGCCCTACCTTCATAAAAAGAAAAAAATTTCTTGAGATTTAGGCCTCAAGTTCTCGTTCACTCTTCCTATCTAATACCACTCCAAATAACGTGCTTTATTTGTCACAGAATCACAAGGTTGCCATCCATCCTTCTTGACATCCTTGGTGTCACTTGACATTTCTTGGTAGAGGGAATCACTAATGCATGACTCCAAATTGGGGCAATAGGAGCATTTTCATACTTGAAAACAAAGAAACATATGACCTAGAGATGCCTTCAATACTTTTCCTCTGGAGAGATATAACAATAGATTAGGTAGTCATTTAGTTCAGACACAGAAAGAATTCCTGGAAGACGAGGAAAAGGAACTTGCTGGAAGACATTCAAACTACCTTTCTACCTCGAATGTCTATGATTCTTGAAGTCTCCCCTATTTTTATAAGTCTGTGGGTCTAAGAGAAAATACAGTACATGGATGAGTGTAGAATCTTTTTTCCTTGTTAATAATTCAGAAAACAATACAATTTCTGACAACATGCTTTGTCAATGGACATGACACATAATTCTTGGACAAAGATAACATCTGAATTCTGGATATGGTATAATTAGAATTAGAAATTCAGCTGACACTGTTTAGTATTTCTGCCTGAAGAGAAATGATCACCAGTAAAGTTCTGCATAAGGGAAGGGGGAGAAAAATAAAAGCTGGATGTCCTAGCTACCTTTGTAAAGCCTTACCATCCACTAACTTTGGCGCAGACGCGGTGTCCTTGACCTATTACTTCTGCACTTTTGCCTGACTGTGACTTATGCCATCTTCATTCCTCACCCTCATAATATTTCTTCTAATGAAAATATTACTATCTTCTTATCAAAATCTTATCTGTCATCAAGACTCTTCTCAAATGTCATCCTCTCTATGGAGTCTCTTATGGTAAGACTGTTGTCTGTCCTTTATTCGAATCTTCAAAGCACTTAGTGCTTTCTTCACAGCCCTTAATCTCTCTGGCTTGTAATAAGGTTATTTGTGTTCAATCTTATATTTTCTTCTAAACTCGGAACTATGTATGCAGAAATTGACTTCTACTTCTGTCTGTGCCTTCGGAATTGCGGAGCAAAATAGCTGTCTTCTGACAGGTGCTCAAAATTATTTTTTGTATTAAATTGAATGACATTCTAATGAGATCTAGACCCATTTCAATGTAAATGATAGTACACTTAATAGGCTAATAAGTGTAAGTAACTACATCCTAACTACTATAAAATACTATAAAATATAGTGTTGTAGGCTTTAGACTCAGGCAAAATAAGAATTTTTTCTCTATCACTTAAATTACTTGAATAAATTATTCAGCCTCTCTTGTTTTTGATTATCTCATCTCTTAAATTGGGATAATATTTGTGTCTTTCTTAAAAGGTGATCGTTAGATAATCCTATTTACAATACCATCTTAAATAAGATAATACATGTAAGCAGCTCAGGATCATGCCACAAAACTAGTATTTTTTTATTATATCAGGTATAGGGATATATATATATATAGCAACTACTGTCTTAGCAACTACTATCTTCAGGAACCTTTCAGTCTACTTTAGACGTCAGAGAAAAAAACAGATAATTAGAATTCATTGTGATAGAGGTGTGCTTAAGTGGTTTCTCTATAACAAGCATTTTCCTTTTAGTCACCAGTTTCGTGTATTCTTGCCAATAGCAACTGATCATTAGTATCAGAAAACGTCTGCTTTTATGCCCGCCAGTTTAATAGCAGCTTAAACTTTCAAGCTGGGGAGCTATGTAGAGGTTCTGAATTTATATTAGCATCAAATGAGTGTGACATATAATCCCATGGTCAGAGAAAGCCATTTCTCCCAGCAATTTAATATACTTTATGGGCATGAAAAATCATAAAAGTGTTTCAGTCAGCAGTTCAAGAGTCAGACTTCTGTTACATATACATATATATATATGTGTGTGTGTGTGTATATATATATATATATATATATATATATATATATAACTGAAGGAAAGTGATAGAAATACATTCATTAAGAATTTTAAAGCTTAGGCATAATTTGATCCATATCTAGTTTTACAGATGATGAAGCTGTAGCCCTTACAAGGAAAGTGGCTTACCCTGAGTCCTACAGCTTTTAGGTGGGAAAGCTGAGGCTCTGAGGATCCATTATATAGCTTTATAAAATGTCTTACTATAACACTTACATCTTTAGACCATTCACCTTAAGAATTTAAGTAGCCTTGTCACACTTAGTACACAAAAAGAAATTGCTTCAGTCACCCCTAGTAGATAATCCTCTATTCTATGATTTGCCATGTATAGTAATGGGAACTCATTACTATTCTAGATTTGTTTCACTATTAGACAGCTTTCAATGTTAAAAAGTTATCTTTCACTTATTTAACGCCTTCCCACCTCTGGCTACTTATGAGCAATACAAATCAAATGTGATGCTTCTGTTCAAACTAACACTGTGAGCCAAGAAAGGAAGGGAAATTTTCAAGTGTCGAAGATGAATGCATAGCTCCATAGTGAGTAGGAGTAGTCATCTTATTTCAGATACAACAGAAGAACAAAGCCATCATGGCTCCTAGCATGTTGAAGTCCACGAAGAGGTCAGGATCATTACTGGCTTTCTAAGTAGGCTTCCTTCATAAACTAGGAATCTGCAAGATCATCACCACCATCATCATCATCATCCTAGAAGAACTTAGCCAAATGGCTAAGGATATAGTTACTGGCCCCATCTTTGGGTATAAAAATAATTATTTGGGGCGAGGAGCATGTTCAAAACCTTCAGTTTTTGCTGAATGAAGATATAGAGTATAAATTTCACTCACTATTCAATGTTGATAACAAAGAAACATAAACATTGAAAACTTAAAATTGCTATGCAACCAGTGAGCCCCATAGTCATGAGTAAATACCACTAGAAAACTATGTTTCAAGGTGGAAGAGAATGACTACTAAAAATATTATTAAAGGCACAAATTCCACCACGTACACAGTTGTGAGAAACAGCCAGTGGATATAACAGATAGGTAAACTTCTCTCTAGGTAGCAGAGAATATGGACTTAACTGATAGAAACTTTAAGTATGTTTAAATTTTGACAAAGAAGAGAATTTAAAAAAAAAGATAATCTAGAAATTAAGATTAAGATTTCAAAGAGAAATTGAGAAATACATCTGTGGATGGGCCAAATAGAAATCTTAGGAGTGATACATAGAATTGTCAAAATGAAAACTGTATGGAGCAAAATATACACTGTATTTGCTGATAGCTTTGGAAACAAAGTTACCAAAAAGTATACATGGACAAACAATAAAACACCTTCCTAAATAATTTCTGGATTGTGTAAAAATCATGGTATCTTTGGGTCAAAAGGTACAGTAAGTTCATATATTGCAAGCCCCCTTGGTTCCAAATATTTAGCAACCAATTTTTATATAGCAGATGGATAGATCAAGATAAAGCAAATAAGGCAATAAGACAGAGCCAGAGTAATAAAAACAACATGAATATCTCAGTGGGTGAGACACAGAGAGGCATACAAAGTGGTTAGCAGCAAAAGAGCTATAATGAATTCTGTGGTCTGGGTTGACAAGCAAATAGTAACTGAAGGCTTGGCTCTTGCAGGGTTACAAGTAATAAGAGAGTTCCATGTAAGTTGGGTGCTTGGAGCTAGTCTTGTTACTTGGTATCAGAAATAGATTGTGATATTCTTTTTTATCTGAGGAGGCTGAATGTAACAGTTATATATTGTAACCAGGGCCACAGTTTCTGTGGAGTCTTGAACTTGAGAGGTGAAAGAATAATAAGAGACAGTCTTGAGAATAAGAGCTGAATCAAATCACTTGCTGGCTGAATGACTGGATCTGCAGGGTTCCTATATGGTTGTATGGTTAGACTTGGGGAGTCTTATTATAAATGTGGTTCTAGATTGATGGGTTAGAAGATGTCAGTGGACACTCCTAGACAGTGAGAGGTGAGGACAAATGGAAAGTAGAAAATTCTCCCTTAAAAGGAACCTGACATTCCTAATTCTCATGGCATGAAGGTATTTAATGGTAAGAAATACAGCCAAGAAAATCAACAATTAGATCATTAATTCACTCTACAAGGTATTTGTTTTGTTTAGCAGTTTTAAAAAGGCTTTCTTTTTCTTTTTTGAGACAGGGTCTCACTCTGTCACCCAGACGGGTGCAATAATGGCTCACTACAGCCCTGACCTCCTGTGCTCATGGCATCCTGCCACCTCAGCCTCCCGAGTGGCTGAGACTATAGGCATGTGCCACCACACCCAGCTAATTTTTTATTTTTTGTAGAGATGAATTTTCACCATGTTGCCCAGGTTGGTCTTGAACTGCTGGGCTAAAGAGATCCTGTAGCCTTGGCCTCCCAAAGTGCTTGGATTACAGGCATGAGCCACCACACTTGGCCAATTTTACAAAGACTTTAAACTAAGCATATTATTTAGTTCTAATTATTTATTATGACACTAGTAAGTTCATTCAAAATAAAGCGTGAACCTGGGAGGCGGAGCTTGCAGTGAGCAGAGATCGCGCCACTGCACTCCAGCCTGGGCGACAAAGCGAGACTCCGTCTCAAAAAGAATAAATAAATAAATAAATAAATAAATAAATAAAACTAAACACAAATAAATAAAAAGACGTTAAAAAAGTGACAGATGACAGATTGAGAGGATTCAGTTTATGTCTAATAAAAGTTCTAGAAGAAGAAAATAGAAGGAATGCCAATGAAGCAATATTTGAAGAGAGAGAGTGATATTGGCGGATCATTATTTAGAATTGAAGAAAGGCATGAGTCACAAAGTTTCAATATATATCAACAGCCAAAAAACATAAGTAAAAATACAAATAAGATAAATAAAACTGCAAATACAAACCGGGTTCCCTGCTCAGAGTTTTCACAAAGTTGCAGTTAAAATGCTGGCCAGAGCTGGGGTTTTATCTGAGGATCAAAGTTCTCTTTCAAGGTCAACAGTCATTGTCAGAATTCAGTGCCTAGCTATTCCGGGGCTCTCCTCTCTTTTGTGCTGGTTGTCAGCTGCAGGTTGTTCTCAGCTCTTGTAGGGCACACTTTACCTTGCCACACTGCCTGCTCTGCAACAGGAACAGTGTGCTCCTTCCAAGTCGGCGGTAGAGTCTGGCATCCTTACAACCACTTTTTTACGGAAGGGTCCCCTTCCTTTTAAGGGTTTACCTGATTAGGTCAAGCTTAGGCAGGATAATGTCCCCTTTAGCTAATTCAGAGTTAACTGATTTAGGACCGTACTGACATGTGTAGAATCTCTTGACCTTTGTCGTATAACAGAATCCAATGCTAGGAGTTAAGTCATCATATTCATAGTCCCGCTAATACTCAGGTCGTGCTGCTAGTGCTGGAGTTACAGAGGGCATCTACTCCAGCGGGTGAGAATCTCTGGGGCCGTCCTAGAATTCTGCCTACCACAGCTGGGAGGACTCCAACATCTGTGTGCTGGAAGAGCTGGACCTCCTCAAGCATCAGTCTTTAGGTCGTCTCTTCATGGTGACCTCAAACTTACTGTTTCTTTTTGAACAGCAGCTCAAAAGTTTCTGAGTGAGGGTCCCAAGAGAAATATGCAGAAACTACATGGGCTGTTTTTACCTTATCTGTAAAATTACTTCTAGAGAAAATAATTTAAACATTGACTCAAGAAAAGTTGAAAAGGGAATAAGTCAAGAAAATATTAAAAGTTCCATTGGTAATCAAAATTATACTATTATAACATCCCAGAAAAAAAGATACCAAGTCTAGATAATTTTATAAATGACTTTCTTTTAAATTTCAAGAAATAGATCTTATAGTTTCAGAGAGCAAAGAGGGAAAACTGGTGATTTATTTTCTTGAGATAATATAAAATAAAAACAGAAGAAAACTTTTTTAACTTGATAAAATATATCTGTGAAATCCTTACAAAAATTACATTGAAGGATACGTATTAGAAGGCTTATTATTAAAGTCAGGAAAAAGACAAGGTATCTATGATAGCTGCTTAAACTCAACATTATAATGGAAGTACCAGGTCATACAATATTAAAGATAATAATTAATCTGATTGAGAATTGGAAGGGACTAAATACAATGTTTATTACTTTTTTAAGAACATATTTATGCAGTTTTCAAACTATAAAAACTTATCAAGGAGACCAAAAAGGTGGTTGGTACAAAGGCATCATCATTGTTCATAAGAAATTACCGAGCACTGGCTAGGCGCTGGATGCTACTGAAGTTGATCTCCATAAATTAATCCATTTTATCCTCTGAGGAACTGAGAGCTGTTTCTAGCCAACAATTGACAGGAAAATGAGAACTTCAATCCTATAATTCCAAGGAAATGAATTCTGTAAACAACCTAAATAGTGTTCAGAAAACTTGTAGGTGATTTGACTTAAGGAATTAGAGCTAAAATGGCCCTCGAAAACTTAACACAATCTGCTTATTTAACAGAGGACAAAACCAACAGAGACATGTAAAGCCACTGACATGTAAAGCTGGGGGAACAGAGAGCCAGGCAACACATGCCACATTGTGGAGCTCTCATTGTTTTGTACTTTTGGCATTATTGTGGCATAGAATCTGATTTTCATAGTTATAAAACAAAAGGAAAGAGATATACAATCTCTCAGCGTACCTCTAGTTTAACATTTGAGGATTTTAAAAAAATACAAGCTGTATTTTATTTTTCTCAACCCACTAAAGCAGTCTCCTTTTATATATTTGGAGCATTTATGTATCAGTATCCTTTTATGTGTCTACTGAGCAGTATGTAGGCTAGGTAGAGGACAAGTAGTGATGTTTTGAAGTAAACAAATAAGATTTGCCCTTGTGTAAACAATTCCAGATGGATCTCAGAAGAACAGCTTGAAAGGGTAGCCTTATAGAATCACACCACTGCAGCAAGAACAAGCGCTCGGTAATGGGGCAGGGTTTATTTGCCTGCACACTTTGCATTTGCTTTCGGTTAGATGCAAAGGCGAAGCTTCTGTCAGACCAGCAGAAAGAGACTCTGTTTCTGTTTATGTCTTAGTCCCCTAGGTAGTAGGTTAACTTTGGGGATGACAGATGAAATGCTTTGGTTTGTCATTTACACCACTGTGCACAGATGGTTCTTAGGCATCTTTATGATCTTTTCCAGTATTATTTACTGCACTTCCATCCTGTCCCAGGAGACCAGGTGTGAACTCCAGCACTAAGCAGTTTTTGCTAGCTGTGAATTGCATTGAGCCAAAGGGGCCATGTGGCTGGACTTTGGAATTTGAAATAACGTCATTACTTATACCATGAAATTCAACTGCCTGTTAACTGAAGTTCTAAAATATGCCCCCAAAGAGAAATTTTCTCATTTTAAAAGATATTATTTATTTGGGTTATCACTTAAGAAATATGACAATTTATTTTTCCTGGTATAAACATGGGCATTTTTAAAATGTACTTTTTTATTTGCTAATATAATTTATTATTTTTCTGAGACAGGGTCTTGTTCTGTCCCCCAGGCTGGAGTGCAGTGGTGCAACATGGCTCACTGCAGCCTTGCTAAATAGAAGCTATGAAATAGAATCAGTGGGGCAGGCATCATGGCTCACAGCTGTAATCCCAGCACTTTGGGAGGCCAAGGCGGGTGGATCACCTGAGGTCAGGACTTTGAGACAAGCCTGGCCAACATGGCAAAACCCTGTCTCTACCAAAAATACAAAAATTAGATGGGCATGGTGGTGGAAGATTGTAATCCCAGCTACTTGGGAGGCTGAGGCAGGAGAATCGCTTGAACCTGGGAGGCGAAGGTTGCAGTGAGCCAAGATTGTGCCACTACAGCCTGGGCGACAAGTGTGAAACTCCATCAAAAAAAAAAAAAAAAAAAAAAAAAAAAAAAAGAACCAGTGGAAATTCTAGGACTAAATAGGGTAAATGTGTACTTCATCTTGTGATGTGGATGGGCCCACATTGTAGTGGGACCTCCTGGGCTCAAGTAATCCTCCAGAAAGCTTCAGCCTCCTGAGTAGCTAGGACAACAGGTGCACACCACCATGCCTGACTAATTTTTAAATTTTTGCTAGAGACAGAGTCTCACTTTGTTGTCCAGGCTAGTCTTGAACTCCTAAACTCAAATGATTCTCCTGCCTCAGCCTCCCAGTGCTCATGTAATTTTTGAGTACTGTGTTTTAGTTCAATTCAACAGATATTTATTGACATTATGTATAGGTATAGCTACAGATGCAATGATAGATAAATTGCAGTGACTATTGTCAAGTAGTCCACAGTCCAGAGTAAAGAATATGGCATGAATTGAAAATCTACATAAGAAACGTAAGATGTGCCTCTTTGGAAGGTTAGAGGAAGAAGAGATCATTAGTTGGATAAGATCATACATGATTTTAGGGTGGGTTGGTGTTATGTTTGCTTAGCCATAAAGAAAGGCAAGAATTTCAACAGAAATGTAAGATGGTCTTTTCACACATGAAAATCATCTTGATGTGGGAAGTTATAAACTGCATATTATACAGAGCAAGAAGTGACAGGTAGGTCTGTACGGCTAAAGCTGAGTTCTATGCCTTCACATTGGAACAGTGTTTTCAGTTTTTTAACATTCATTGCATGCGAACCATTAATCTTTCAAATAGAATTATGTCCCATATTTTATGGAGAATGCAACCAAGACACAGATAATGATACTAGCTAACAGTTACTGGGGCATCAGGTGCCAGGCACTATCTTAAGATGCCTTCAAGTGTTCTCTTAGTTAATCTGTAAAACAACCCCATGAAGTTGCATTATATTAAACCCACTTTACTGGTAGGGAACTGAGCTACCGAGGTTAAAATACGTATCCATACTTACACAATTACCAAGCATAAAGCTTAGACTCGAACCAGCTTAGATGACTTCGCTGCTTCCTTATAGAAATTACTTCTCTGAGCTCACATATATTATAGAATGTGGAATTATGCACTGATTTTCTCAGTCCATGTTGTGTATATTTTTTAAAACTTACCAGTTATAAAGTGAAAAGTGAAAAAAAGGATCAGATACAGAAGCTTAGAATTAATTAGGTAAATAATAGCCAATTAAAATGTTTGAACAGAGAGATGCTCAAAACTAATGTTCAGCCTAGATTGAAAGGAGAGATAAGCTGTAAGGGAGAATTTAGAAAGCAACTGCAAAGTCCAGGCTTGTGTGTATGAGGTCTGTATTTGTATTGTTCTAGAACTCTTGGCGTTGTCAGGCTACAGGTAGGTGCCTCCTGAAAGGTCATAAGGTTTACTTGAAGGAGTTTGCTCTTCATTCATAAAGAAATTTCTCAGGCCCAAGTTGAGCATAAATTGAGGGATCTTCATGTGATTGGTTCAGTTTGGACTCTTTTGGGGTATTCAAATTTATTTCCTTTGTCTATATAGAGATTTATAAAGAGATTTATAAGTCAAGATTCTGCTTCTTCTAATGGCCAAATGAGCTCATACCAGACTTCCTTTCCCATAGATAACAACTATAAACTCTGGGCAAAATATGAAAAGTAACTATGTAAGAGATCCGGAGAGTGAACATGAGGGGAACTGAAAGTTGGAGAAAGGGCGTTCACAGAGTGAGTGTTCTAGTATTTCAGCCTGAACGCAGTGCCACACGTAAAGACTACAACCCCAATAACTTCAGACTTTCTGACCTGAACAATCAGAGGATAGAGTTTAGCATATTTACAAATCTGGAGAGTGAGGGTAGAATCCCAGAAAATAGAAAGACAGAGAGGAGGACCTCTAACTCAGTGTAGAAACTTTGCTCACATTTCTGGTTAACTTCTGAATCACACATGTGTGGGCAGACTATAAGCCCTGTTGAGACAAAACAAAACAAAACAAAAAACAAAAACTGGGTTAAGTTGAGCTACTGTTTAGGAGACAAAATTTGCAGTTTATGACCAACCAAGTAATCACCTACCATAGAAGAATATTATCATTCTTTTGAAGAATAAATCTGACCTATTCTTAAGAGAATGAACAAACAATGGAGGCTAAACCTGAGATGGCCCAAATATTAGACGAAGCAGATAAATACTTCGAGGCAGTTAATACACTATGCTTAATGAGATATAGGAAAATGCGCTCATAATAAATGAAAGATAGGACATAATAGTGGAGAAATAAAAGCTATAATATAGAACCAATGGAAATTCTAGGACTCAATAGGGTAAACATGTACTTCATCTTGTGGTGGGAATGGGTCCTCAATGTAATGGAACCCACAGCAGAATAGACCCGAGAATTGTAGTTTGAGAAATGCCTGGAAGACGTCATGACGAGGAAAACTTTCCCAACCCACTCCAAAATGCCAGAAAAGTAACTGGGACAAAGTTGTAACCGCATTTCAGTGGTTGAAGAAAGTCCTTAAAAGTATTTCTCTGTGAAGTAAACTTGATGGAAATTTCATGATTAGAAAATAACCCTTTTAAAAGCTGTTGTCGGCCGGGCGCGGTGGCTCAAGCCTGTAATCCCAGCACTTTGGGAGGCCGAGACGGGCGGATCACGAGGTCAGGAGACCGAGACCATCCTGTTTAACACGGTGAAACCCCGTCTCTACTAAAAATACAAAAAACTAGCCGGGCGTGGTGGCGGCGCCTGTAGTCCCAGCTACTCGGGAGGCTGAGGCAGGAGAATGGCGGGAACCCGGGGGGCGGAGCTTGCAGTGAGCCGAGATGGTGCCACTGCACTCCAGCCTGGGCGACAGAGCGAGACTCCGTCTCCAAAAAAAAAAAAAAACCTGTTGTCCTTTGCATTATATTCTGAAAGCCAAGACTTGTCACCAGGATAAAATGAGAGTGAGAGATCTAACACCAGCGAGATGAAGACTTCAGAGTGAAAATACTGATCCCCTCTCCATTTTTGCCTGCTTCCTCCCTCATCCCTCACCTAGAACGAAATCCAAGCGTGTGATCTTTAGGATATGTTCATTTGCTTATCTCATCTCATTAGGTACATTTCTCATACTTTCAGGAATAATTTGAGAATACTTAAAATAGGGCATATAAATAACATAAATAGATAGCGATACAGATTTAGAAATCATACAGAGAAAAACACACAACAATAATTACTCAAAAATCCTGGGATACAATGGTTATAAAATTGAATATTCTATTTCACTTTGACAAAAAAAAAAAAAATTCATGTGCAACAAGTGACTCAATAATTATTTCTTAGTAATTAAAATGTTAATTATGAAGAATATGTATTGACATGAAAAATGCTTCTGCTATTATTGACAAAATCCAAGTAATAAAATTATGGTAGGTTTTTCCTCATGTAATTATTATGTTTATGTGATAAATAGACTTTAAAATGGCTTTGCCCTCTGGGAACTAAGAATGAAAGGAAAACAGGATTGGGTTTTACTTTGATCATTAAATGAATAGTAATCTCTGTTTAAAAGAAAACTGTTAAAAACATAAGAGTTTTTGAATTGCTTCAGGCTTGGAGAAGCTCTAAGATTCTTGGTGTGGATCTGAGGCTACCCAGGTGCCCTAATAAAGAATGCAGGTTTGGGAACTCTATCTATACCTATTCCATCAACCCACAGCAAACCAGATTATAGTCTGAAGATGGGCGAAGCCACATTAACTGTCTTGTGATTTGATCATGCTAATGAGACATGGACATTATGGCCGTTTTCCAAGACATTCTTTAAAAAAAAATTTCAACTCACAAGCTACCTTAGAACAGAGGCAATTTAAATTACAGTTCAATCAATAATGCAAATATAGTGTTCCTTCAAGCCCTGGAGTAGGAAAATAACTTGTTATAAATGATTTCCTGAGTTTCAGATAACATGTGCAGATTTTTGCAGTTCTTGGAGAAAATGAGGGGATAGCAAGTCCTCCATTAAGTTTGTAACTTCTCTGTAAATAAGTCCCAAAGGCAGTGCCGTATTCATAATTCAGTTGGTAACTTGCCTGGCTCAAGGGAGAGGCCAAAGGGATTGAACAAAATCCCTTAAGACACAGGGATTGAATTATGCCTTTAGGCTAGTTTGATTCTCCTCTGTGATGGTTCATTTTGCTAACTGGACTGGTCAATGGGGTTCCCAAATATTTGGTTAAATATCACTTCTGGGTGTGTCTCTGAGGGTGTTTCAGATGAGATCAGCATCTGAATCAGAAGACTATGTACAGCAGCTCCCCCTCACCAACATGGGTGGTGTCATCAATCCTTTGAAGGCCTAGATAGAACAGAAAGATGGAGGAAGGAATGATTTCCTCTCTCAGTCTAACTACTGAACTGGGATATCTCCTCTTGCCCTCAGTCTGAGACTTACACCGTCAGCAGTCATGGTCCTCAGGCCTCTGGACTCAGCCTGGCTTTCCTGGGTATCCAACTTGCAGATGGCAGATGGTGGAACTTTTCAGCCACTATGATCACATAAATCAGTTCCTTCTAAGAAATCAATTAATCTCTCTCTCTCTGTCTCTGTGTGTGTGTGTGTGTGTGTATGTGTGTATAGACAGACAAGCAGATAGACAGACAGACAGACAGATAGATAGATAGATAGATGATAGATAGATAATCTCCTATTTGTTCTGTTTCTCTAGAGAATCATGACTAATACAGTTGACCCTTGAACAATATGAGTTTTGTATTACTCAGGGTTCTCTAGAGGAACAGGACTAATAGGTCAGATGTATATATAAAAGGGAGTTTTTTAAGGAGTATTGACTCACACCATCCCAGAGTGAAGCCCCACAATAGGCCATCTGCAAGCTGAGGGGCAAGGAAGCCAGTCTGAGTCCCAGAACCTCAAAAGTAGGGAAGTCAACAGTGCAGCCTTGTCTGTGGCCAAAGGCCCGAGAGCCCCTATCAAACCACTGGTGTAAGTCCAAGAGTCCAAAAGTTGAAGAACTAGGAGTCTGATGTTTGAGGGCAGGAAGCATCGAGCACAGGAGAAAGATGGAGGCTTATCCAGTCTAGTCCTTCCGCGTTCTTCGCCTGCTTTTATCCTAGCTGCACTGGCAGCTGATTAGATGGTGCCCACCCAGATTGAGGGTGGGTTTGCATCTCCCAGTTCACCGACTCAAATATTAATCTCCTTTGGTGACACCCTCACAGACACACCCAGGAATGATACTTTGCATCCTTCAATTCAATCAAGTTGACACTCAATATTAACCATCACAAGTTTGAACTGCATGGTTCCACTTATTGGCAGAAGTTTTTCCAATCAAATGTGGATCCAAAATACTATATTCTAGGGATGCAAAATCCATGCCCGTAGAAGGCCAACTTTTCATTCACACAGGATCCGGAGGGCCGACTGTGGGGCTTTGAGTGTGTGCAGATTTGAGTCTATGTAGGTGGTCCTGGAACCAATTCCCTGAGTATACCGAGGGACTTTACAATTTTCTTATATACTACCTGAATTTTAAAGCTTTTTCTATGTCTCTATCTCAGAGAATTCTCTCTCTCTCTCTTTTCCCAATCCAACAGTTCTTAATTTACTATCTTCTCATGGCACCTGTCATCTTCTGACTTCCATTATTGTTATTTGAGGCAATATAAAATAATAATCGTTGACTTTGATATTAGATTGATTTGGTATGAAATTCCAATTCTCTGACCAATATTTACATAACAGATTAGTTTTCTTAAATTCTTAAAGCCTCATATTTTTCATTAATAAAATAGAGACAATCATACCAAACTCATGTTCTTATGAGGCTTATGTGAGATAATATATGTAAAGTGTTTAGCACAAATCTGAAAAAGAATAAATGCTCAGTAAATTGTAGCAGCGTAAACTTTCATCATCTCTTTTATTAAATTTCAGCCTCTGGAGAGTGAACTTCTCTGTATTAATCTATTTCTGCACTATAAAGCCAGAGAAGTTAAGAAATAATACCAACATGGTTTCCGTAGAGGGTAGATTCCTGAATTGTAAGCACATGTTATATAGATAGAGCACTTGTTAATTACCCTCTACCAAGGCCAGTCTCTGTCTGAGTGAATATCGATTATGGAGAAGTTCTCGACCTTTCCTGTTGGTTCATTGGTTTGTTTGCTTCTTGTGTTTTGCTCTGGCACAACTGATAGATGAGGTTGTGCAACACCTAAGGAGTTGCTCTAACTTTGTCTCCCTTATAAGATAGTAAACGGAAAGGCAAGAAAGTGTGACTGAAGTTATTAAAAGGGAAGCTTTTATCTGTTCCAATTTATAAAGGAAAAACACAGCATTAAAAAAAAAAGACTTCTCACGCTTTAGCTATTACTGTACCCCAATTATTTGTAATATACTCCACAACTGATGCAAATCATGAACATGTGCCATGACTCAGTAGTTGAAAGAGGTTTTAATAATTTCTATTTTTCAGAGATCAACTTTATTTGACCTAAGCGAGGAGGATTTTCAGTTCCTTAATTTCTTTCTATTATCTTTTTAGTGTTTCGATTATCCGATAACATTTCTTCCCTTTTACAATTTTTATTCTTATAATCATATCTGAGGTTGTTTTCTGTATAGTTAACACACTTCAGATAATTCCAAATTTTTACAATACCTATTTTCATTTTTATGTATTTTCTACATGTCATTATAATTGCTTAAATCAATAAACTCTTGTTCATATTCATTTTCCCAGAAGAAAAACCTATTTAGTTTATACATTTGTCTCTCACGGTCTCTTACACAATACCCTTTATATTTACAGTATTTAAGTCAACAGATGGAAGAGTGTCATGGAAGTTAAATCAGACAGTGCGAGAATTCACCAGAGACTCACATCCAGGCGTATGTATTGTTCCCTCTATAAAACTGAGCTGTAGTATTTCTATTTAGTTCAGAGCAATAATAAAGAAACTTCAGAAAGATTCAGAATTTTAGCAAAATTTGTTAACTTCTTTAGCCTTGATGATGTCTATTTACTTAGTCACAGTGGAAACTCTGCCTCGTTCTACTTTCAAGGACACATCTGGTAACTCTAATTGCGAGGTGCTTGGAAAGATAGAACAATACAAGAACTGAGCCAGAAAATGATATTTCTTACTGTTTTTGGTGCATGCTTCTTTGGGGACAACTAAACAATGTACATCTCCAGAGAAGGTGACTTTGAAATTCAGCTCTGAAAAAAATGGCTCCAATTTCTTGGATGCGGTGAGTGCATCTGGAGACCGCAGTAGCTGCAGCATTAGGAACTAGGGCCTTCATTCTCTAGTGTAATAATCCTGGCCCACAGATACGCTCTGATGATCACGGAGAAGAATTTAATGATCTACTCATTGTACCCATCTATATTGTTTCTGAGGAACAGGCTCTCTGCTGAGAGGAAGATCTGCCAAGTTCAGATTATGGATAAAACCATGGGAGATACAATTAGCCTCACAAATTGTCAGGGGCTTTTAAGAGTTACTCACTCTTAAAGTACTTTAATGCTTAGGTATCTCAAAACTCAGCCATTATAGAAGCAAAAATAAATGTCAGTTTGAATCTCCCAGTCCGTGATTTCTCAAAATGAATCTGGCAAACTGTCTAACATCTATCTTCCAGCGTGCCTGTGAGGCAGAAACTGGAGCAAAAAAGATGGAAACCCCAGCAAGGTAGATGAGTAATGATTATTGCATCTTTCCAATGTATCTTCTCTCTCACAAAATAAATGCTGGAGTTCGAGATTACGGTGGGGCTGTTTGTTAGTGATGACAACTGTATGGGCTTGGTTTGGAAAATGTGTTTTCTCCTGAGATGTTGAGTCATGTGAGGCCACTTGTGGTTCTTTTTCTTCCCCTAAAAATGACAAAGAGTGATCATTTAATTTCTGAAGTCTAATGGCCACAAAGCTATTTTTTGCCTAGATTCCTTTCTTTTTCAAATAAAATAAGCAATTCTCTCTAGATACCCTTTGTTTCAGATACAAATCTCGAGACATGATTTCAAAGAATATGATGTGTTGAGAGGCAAAATGTTAAACATAGAACAAGAATTAGAAATTTCTAGAAAATAGTTTATTCAAAATACTTATTAAACATATTTTATGTGAAGTTTCATGCTAAAAACGTGGAGGTGGAGGTGACAAATATACAACATATTTCTGAATTCAAGGAATTTTTCATTCTGTAAGGGAAGCAGACATGTAAAAAATAATGAAGAAACAGAAAGGAAACAACTGCCAGAATAGAGTCAGAGCAGCTTTGTTATAACGAGTAGCCATTTAAAGACAATATGATTATATAGAGATAATATGTATTAGTTTGTTTATATATATAAACAGCAAATAAATATTTTCGTAATTAAGCAGCCCCCACTTACATCTCGAATCCTAATCAAGGACACACAAGGGATAGCAATCATTCTCATCAATAAGCCTCTCCTCCATAGGCAGCTATATAGAACTTGGGCTACAACCAAAGCTTTGCTAGTTTTCATGCTGAATGCCAGAAATGGGTTTTCCTGGTGAATTTGGTGTACTCTTAGTTAATATGATTAGTAGATGAATATTAGAAGGAGTCCTGTATTGGTAAAATTATAGTTTTCTAAATGAAATTGATTGTCAAGTATATTTAAGAGACACTTCAGATCCACACATGACCCGTGTCTAAGAATCTAGCAAGACCACTGTTTTTTTTTTTTGAGACTAAGTCTCTGTTTTTGCCCAGACTGGAGTGCAATGGCACGATATTGGCTCAGTGCAACCTCCACCTTCTGGGTTCAAGCAATTCTCCTCCCTCAGTCTCCCAAGTAGCTGAGATTACAGGCACCCACCACCACACCCAGCTAATTTTTGTATTTTTAGTAGAGACAGGGTTTCACTGCCTGTTGGTCAGGCTGGTCTCAAACCCCTGAGCTCAGACGATCAACCCTCCTTGGTCTCCCAAAGTACTGCGATAACAGACGTGAGCCACTGCGCCCAGCCCAAGGCCACCATTCTTAATCAAAGAAATCCCCAAAGATCTGTTAGTTAGCTGGAAACTCTGATTTCTGCAAGCCCTGTGAAAACTGTAGGGGTAATAACTCTAAGGGCAACAGAATCCTGCTTCTGGAATCTTGATATGGCTATATCCAGTGAATTGTTCTTGTCCTATGGCATTTTGATTGCTGGAAGAATGAGAAGTCTGTATTTTTTAAAGCCCTAACACAGATTGCATAATTTATATTGTGCTAACTTGCTAATAAATGTGTAATTAATAAATGTCACTATGTAGGCAAATTGGTCTGAGATTTGCTCTCTTTATGACTTGGTAACAAGGTTGTTGATGAGAGCTAACCAAACTCTAACTTCTTTAGCAGCTACTGTTCCCTACCAAAAGACCTTGGGCTTGCGTATGACAAATAGGCTGACGACAGTTCAAAAGAACATCTCTACAGTTTGAAAGAGGGAATAATTAAGCATGTGAGTGGAGAATATATCTATGTACCAGTAAATACTATGGCTCATAATTATGTCCCCTTTTTGGTATTGAGCCTATCCAAGATAAATGGTTTTCTTTTACCTTTTGAGCTGTTTTTCAACAATTGAGAGTTATTTTCTGGCAGCTCTAACTATATCTTATAGGGCCATCCACCTTGGCTATTTTCCTTGTTGCATATAATATAGTCAGTGTTTCACTGGAGAGAACATGGAGTCCAGAAAGAGAAGCCACATGAATGTCACATTGAGCTAATTGATTTTTGCCTTAATTTACATTTTTATACATTAGTTTTTATGCATTAGACTTCTAAACAGGTTTTATAATTTGATTTGCAAATTCATGCCTTTAGATAGCTATCACTTAGCTATCTAAAATTGTTTGTTATGACTTCCATAGAAATATAAAAAGCAAGAAAGTAGAAAACATGTATTCAATCTTAGTATATTATAAGAAGAGTTGGAGTGTCTAAAAATAATGAAGGAAAAGTGTAGCTATATTCATAGTGGATGGGAGCAAATGGTCAACATTTTAGATGGCTATGAGAGGTAATGGGACTAATATCTCTGGATGGTGGTAACTGGGCATTTCCGTTTCCTTCTCTTCCTGGAAAGGGCTTTTGCAGGTCATTTACTATTATTTATCAATGCCTCATTAAATAGGTCATCTGTGTCCAGATTTAAAGTCTCATTTTCAGAAGGATTTCATGAACTTGGAGAGTTTCCAACAAGAAAAATCTGAAATAAAATGGAAAAATGGAGACTAGGATTCATGCCATTTAGTACATCTAAGTTTAAAAGGGTTATTAAAACCCATCGTTGAAAAATTTGGTCAAATATTTGTTTTTCAACCTTGTCTGCATCTTAGAATTATGTAGAAAGATTTAAAAAATGCTGATCCCCAGGCCACATACAAAATGAATTACATATGCGTCTCTGAAAGTGGGCCCCAGACATCAATATTTTTATGTGTCCAGGTAATTTCAGCATATAGCTACATTGAGAAATCACGGGTCTGAATGATAGCAAAAGTGTTGTCAAATTATCTGACAATTTAATTGGCAAAACATTTATGAACATTTAAAACAATTTAAATATAAAACTTATGGCTGGGGAAATTTGTGTTAAAGGTGAGATTGTTCAATCACTGTAACCAATATTTAAACAACATTTGAAAAACCATAAAGTCAGTCATTATGAAACTTTTCTGTTCCAAGGATCCTAAAATTCTAGTCCATATATTTCTGGAACCATTAATAAGAAATACTCTAGAAATATATGTTTGTCCTTTGGTAGGAAGCAGAAAATGAAAGATGTAGTCATAGAGATTGGAATATGGAGTCAACATGTCAGATAAATGTTGATAAATACATGTCAGGAATTCATGAAATAAATATACCTGCCATCTTCTTTTAAGTCTTTGGCCATAAAGATTACTTTTCTCCTCCATTCCATTCTAAAGTCATCCAGTAGGAAATAGAGGGATGCTTTATCATTGACTTTGACAGAAAACCAACATTGCTGGGATATAATAAGAAAATAGTGTCTACATGACCGTGTCTTATTCTTTTGAATTTCTCAACAATAATAAAGTGATATAAGATGTCCCAATATATTTATGGAAATAGTTTAAGAACAATCGGTCAGAAATATTTTCACAAATAGCCAATCAACTTTGACATAGTTTTCAATGAATTCTAACATGCTAATTAGAACCATCTGTTATAGTGGATTCTGTGGCTTTCTTTGTTGTTTCTCAAATTTATAAATGCTTCTAAGACTTCAAGAAATAATAAAAATACTTTTCTACTTGCTCACCCCATTTTATTTCATATTTTTCAAGGAAGTAGAATAGAATACACTACATCCAAGACCATCAATAAAGCAAGTTTTCCTAGACTAGTTTGAACTTAATAGGTGCTTCCTTATTTCTCAGACATAACTGACAGTATGTTAAAGATCCCTAGTTAGTCAACCTATAAAACAGGAGTTTCCTTAGCAATAACAGCACAGTGTTTTTTTGTTTTTGTTTTTTTTTCTTTTTATGATGCTGTTTGGTTCTAGATTGTCACCTATCCAGCCAGAGAATAATACCATTGTGGTGTTCTGTCTCTTTTGGCTAGGATTCTTGTGTTCCCATTGAAAAGGAAGAAATGTTGATGATTTATCTAGGTAGGCACTGAAAGCCTGAATTGTCCTAAATTTATCTTGAGTGACTTATCACTCCCTATTATTAAAAATATCCCGAAGTGTGACATGCAGAGCAAATGATACCTGTAAGAAGCTCTTTAAAAAAGCTACTTGGGCATGTAAAGTTTCCAAACTTCTCCATACAATGTCTTCTTTAGAGATTCATAATTCACATTCTGCAAAGACTACTCTTTGTGAAAATCTGATCGAAAGCTATCGAAAGCAGACAGTATAAACATACTGACTATACTAAGAGTACTGACTTGACCTGGTTAAGCATAAGAAATTGTGAGAAGAAAGACAAAAAAATTACATACTATACACACAGCTCTGATAAGGCTTGTGTGAATATTACAGAAGTGAATTGCACATGTATATTGGTCCATTCTTGCATTGCTATTAAGAAATACCTGAGACTGGGTAATTTACAAAGTAAAGAGGTTTAATTGGCTCATGAATCTGCGGGCTGTACAGGAATAATGGTGGGACATCTGCTCAACTTCTGTGAAGGCCTTAGGAAACTTACAATCATCATGGAAGGTGAAGCAGGGAGCTGGCATGTCATTTGGCCAGAGCAGGAGCAAGAGAGAGAGAGGGGAGATGCTACACACTTTTAAATGACCAGCTGTCAAGAGAACTCGCTCACTCACTCACATGAGGACAGTTCTAAGGCGGATGGTGCTAAACCATTTATGGGAAATCCACCCCCATGATCCAATCACCTCCCACTAAGCCCCACCTCCAACACTGGGCATTAGATTTCAAAATGAGATTTGGGTGGGGACACACCTCCAAACTGCATCAGCATGAATCCTTTTCTAACATAACTTATCATCTGATAGAGGATAGAAAATAAGTTTAGAAAACATGAAGAAGATTGTTAAATGGGCCAGAAGAGAGATACAGATAGGATGCTATGAGTATTCTGTGCTGGGACAAATTATTACCAGCTGGATATGGGGTGGAATTAGAAATCTTCATAGTACAATAGCATTAACTGAACGTTAGCCGATATACTTGAACATGGAAGGAAAGCATGTTAGGGAGAGATGGATATATAGGTAAAGAGGCTAGAAGGTGTGGATCATACATGGAACAGAGCACTCTATATTTGGGTAGAGTGTAGGGTGGGAATAAATGGGAAAAGGCAAGAAATAAATCTGTTTAGATTCTGAAGGGTCTTGAATTCCAGGCTCAGCAGTTAGCTTAGTAGATAGCTAATTAGTGATAATTAGCTATAATTAATCATGTTTGTGCTGTGTGGCCATTAGGAATACATGGTAGCAATTTATCCCAATGGTCCCTATCAGTAGAACATACTCACCCAAACTTGAGAGAAGCATCAAATGAGAAGAAGAAATGGGAGAAGAAGAAATGGAAGTTAACACTGTCCTCAGGGCTTTAGAAAAGCAGTCGAGAACAGAGCTGCTCATACTTTATTGTGCATACTCAGTACCTGGAATCCTTGGTAAAAGGCAGATTCTGACTCAGTAACTCTGGAGGGAAGTCTGAAACTCTTCAATTCTAGCAAGTTTTCAGATTCTAGTTGTTTTTTGTTGTTGTTTGCTTGTTTGGTTTTGCTCATTTGTAGACAACATACTAAATTGTAATTGTTTTTAGATAAATGATTTCCAAACTTGACTGCACGTCAGAATCACTTATAGAGCTTTAAAAGTCACCAACGCTGGTGACTTTTCAGATATTTAGATTCGGATTTAATCGGGTATTGGTATCAGTATTTTAAAAGTTCCCCTCCCCGCCGCCCAAAATTCCAATGCATGGCCAGTGCTGAGAGCACCGCTCTGGGCTATGTCTTAAGTTGGTGTTTCCCAACCTGAATGCATATTCGAATCACTCAGGGAGGTTTTAAAACTACACCTGCTCAGACAGCATGGCAGAGCCATTAAATAAGACTCTCTAGGGGAGGAACCTGGGTTAGGCATGTTTCAAAAACTCCCCAGGTGATTCTAATGTGCAGTAAAGTTTGGAATTCCTTACCTGGAGAGATTTTAGATATTTAAAAAAATTTCTTCTGTCCTGGCTGAAGAGATAATTTCAGAGGAAGTCTAAGCCTTTAAAGCTGTTTAAGAGCCAGGTGCACATACTATTCCATTGTCAAATTACTGAAATTTAACAACCTGTATGTAGCTCATCAGGCTACAAATCCTGCAGTATCAATGCAAACAAGGGCAGCTGTTTCATCTTTAGTTTAGAAGTGAAGAGATAAAATGGATTTATTTTGTTTTCTGAAATAAATGGTTTTCAAAAATAAATACCTGTGAAGAGAGGATCCTATTATTTTGTTGAAAGTCAGTGCACTTGAGTTCAGCGATCCCTTACAGGTCTGCATTGTGAATATGCGGCTACAGATAGTCTCACTGAAAACCCAGAAAATAAGTATAAAATCACTGTAGACTCGTGTAAAGAAAGTGGTATTTGAATTAGGAGAACATGATCCAGCAGTGGGGATGGTGGTGAAGATGGGAGGGAACTCAGAAGTTTTGGCCCTTGTTCTATTATTGACACACTTTTGTGCATCTCAGTTTCATGGCATATCAAATGGGGGAAAATGGCAACTATGTATAGGGTTGTGTGAGGACATAATATATATCATCACTTTGTTGTAAGCTTAAATGTGCAATACAAATGTCAAAAATTAAAGGAACATTATATTCAGTACCCTAGGAGTGATGATAAATAACACTGATGTTGTTCAATCATTTTTTCCCCTGTAATCACTGCTCTCAAGTGTGCAGGTGCTTGATACTGGTACTTAAAACTGTTTGAGATTTAATGAACAATCCTTAACATGAAACGATCATTTGAGAGGAAATCAGAGATGGGAGAAAAGTCGAAAAAAATTTCCATTCTGATCCAGCCTTACTTTATTTTTATTTATTTATTTATTTTTTTTGAGACAGAGTCTCGCTCTGTCGCCCAAGCTGGAGGGCAGTGGGGCGATCTCGGCTCACTGCAAGCTCCGCCTCCCAGGTTCACTCCATTCTCCTGCCTCAGCCTCCCGAGTAGCTGGGAGTACAGGTGCCCGCCACCATGCCTGGCTAATTTTTTTTGTATTTTTAGTAGAGACGGGGTTTCACCATGTTAGCTAGGATGGTCTCCATCTCCCGACCTCGTGATCCGCCCGTCTGGGCCTCCCAAAGTGCTGGGATTACAGGCTTGAGCCACCGCCCCTGGCCTACTTTATTTTTTATACCACTCAAGATGGTTTTATTTGTAGGGGTATAAATTATCATTGTGTCATTATTCGTAAAAAGTGAAAGTCATTATGCAGACATGGGTTAACAAGATTAAATTTGTGTTATTTGTGCTGAATAGATGGGTTAGAAATATGTCTTATTTATGAACTTGGACTAAATAGGAAATCCATCGGGAAACAGAATTATTAATAGCAAACATTAAAACCGTTTAACATTGAGATATCATTCTGGTCTCTCAGAGATACTAAGCGGAATAAAAGCATGTTCTTGATCTTCATAATATGATTGTGTACTGAGTTGTCATTTCAACTAGGTTAATTAGGCATGAAAAAGTCACCCATGGTATTGAATTTAGAGATAAACAAAACAAAACATGGCAAAAACCATACAGATTCGTGATGAACAGACTTCTTAATGTCTTTTGTTTTTAACCTGGTCCTTTTCTCATAGTATGAATCATAAGATTCATATGATACCCAGAATTGGGGTGATACCAAGTACAGTCCCACATACTCAGATGACTGGATTCACCAATATACTGAGACACTGAGATGTGAGGAAAGGCTTGACTGTTAGACTTCTGATCTATAGTTTTTGTAATAGCTGGAATCAAACAATATAATTTACATAAAAATGCCTGACATTTTGTGTGACATTTATTAGGCAACCATCTTGGTTTTCTTCCTCTTTAGTAATGTCAAGCAATTGTGGAACTTCCCCCGCATCACCCCCGCAGGTTCCAGCAATTCTGCCTCGGTCTCCGGAGTAGCTGGGACTACAGGGACATGCCACCACACCTGGCTAATTTTTGCTTTTTTCTTTTCAGTAGAGACGAGGTTTCACCATATTGGCCAGGCTGATCTCATACTCTTGACCTCGTGATCCACCTGCCTCGGCCTCCCAAAGTGCTGGGATTACAGGCATGAGCCACTGCGCCCGGCTGCAATTGTGGAACTTTTATTATGTCCCAGGTAACACTTGCCCTTCACAGGAATGTGTTTGTGTGATATTTATAAAAACTGCATGAGGAGGGTACTGTCATTCCCATTTATCTCATGAGGAAATTAGAGTACAGAAAGTTTAAGTACTTGCCTATAGCCACTTAACTAACAGATGACAGAGCTCAGACTCAAGTCCAGGCAGTTCATCTTCAGAGTCCAGTCTGATCTTCAGGGTCCACTGCTGTTCAGTAAAAAAACTATTCTTACTGTCTGATTCAAAGCTCTTTTATAATTTGATATTCAGTTAAAAATAAGAAATAATAGTTGTGCCTGGAATTGACTGAACAAAGAGAAATATGATATACCATTAATTAGACGGCCTGTTTACCATGACCCGTATGTCATCGTCTCTTTAATGAACTTCTTTGATAAGCATGTACTGTCTCAAAAACACACTTGTAGGCCATAGAGTCACCGCCTCTTAGAATTATCACTCATATGTATTTCCCTGTGTATTCAGACATCCCACTCTTTGTCCCCTGGCCCCCAGATTTCACTAATGGTGAAAATGAGGTCCACAGAAAGAAATGTGCTAAACCATGACTTAAACTGACCTATGGGTGCTTCTATCAGCTACAAGTATTATAGTTTTTTCCAGGGTCAAGAGTCATTTGCCGCAGGATCAAGTCCATATTCTGTGCTCTAATGAATTGTATCTGAAATCTCATACTCTTAGCTGTTTGGCCTGCTGAGAACATCAAATCTTGGGTAGCTCAAAAGGTTCTTAGAGTCATCCTTTTGATAGCATCTTTTCAATTCCTTACGCATTTGGGTTTTTCTAAATTTCTTGTATCTAAGAAACGATGCATCCTTGGCTTCTTTCTTGACTAGCATTTGGCATCACTTGTTGGCTTCTGACTTTACTATCTCTATTCTACAAATTTCGTCAAATATTTACTGAGCTACTACTTGGGCGGTTTTAGTGCTAGTTTACTGGGGATGAGTGAACAAGGATGTCATAGCCCATAATCTCATAGAACTTGTGGTACAAAAGGTTACATAGACATGTAAATAGGAGGTTACAGCCTATAGAGGTAAGCCTATGTCGGTAGACGTAGATCAAGGTGAGGTGAACTCAGGGAGGTCTTCACAAGGGAGTAGACCTCTGAGCTGAAACATAAAGAAGGAGTAGCAGTTATCCAAGCTCCAAAAGTACAGGGACAGACCTGTATAACTGATCTCAGGATACTGAACACAGTGCTTGTCATATAATTAGAACTCAATAAATATTTTTAAGACATGAATGCAAAGTAAAGAGGGTAACAAAGGCTCCCTCCAAACTTTAGTCAAGCTTCTCTGAGCCATCTCTTTTTGACTATGCCTCATATTTGGGACCTGCTGTTGACCTGCTGTATCCAGTTTTAGCTAAGAGTCTTGTTATTAAGAATCCTCCCACTCTAGATATTTGATTACATTGTCCTGCCTTAACAAGAATACCCCCTGCCCTTGGTATTTGATCAAGTTTTTCTTAGTAACTTTTTATCCTTAACTTTTCATTATGCTTGTCTTGCCATCCTGGGATTTAGGTAAGGTAAATGGGGCCCACATACTTTCTGAAAATATGTACAAAATTATGTAAATGTCAGTATAAACATTTATTTTACTTTGGGAGAAGATTTATAATTTTTGTTGTATTCTCCAAATGTCTGCAACTTTAAAAGTATTACAAACCACCATTATATTTATTTTCAGACAGAATATATCTACTTTCATGGTTCCACGTTGATAGTTTCCAAATACATTCATCATATCCAAATTTAGTTCTATACCCCATTTCTATATTTGCTGCATTAAGATTCAAACTTCCAGCTTATAATTCTTTAATTTCTTCTATCTCAACATCTATCCCAATTTGGTTCTTTTTCCTAAAGGCTTTATTTCTCTTTATAATGCTTCTTTTCCCTCAGTCATGAGGCACATGCCTTGGAACACAGGTATGTACCTTTGTATGTAAACTGCTCCTTCACTCCGTGTAGCAATTCTGCATTTAAATGCTATGTTTTGCCAATTTTCTCTAGACTCATTTTGGACCCTCTTCACTTTGTGCTGCAATTTTTTTAAGAGGCTCCTTAACTGATCTCCTGGCCCCTACCTGTTTTTCGGGGTTAGTTCATCTTTCATGGCATTACTATATTTTATCTTTAAAACTTTAGAAACAATTTTCCTGATGATTCCTCTCTTTCTAACTCCTTATGAGGGCTGGTCCCCAGATGGTCAAAGCATAGCCTCCTTGTATTTCCTGAGAATTTCCTTCCACTCTCTTTTCTGCCTTTCCAAATCCTAGCCATCTTTCATGTTCTAGTTCAAGTCCTACCAGTTTCAAAGGAGATTTCCTTGGCGACTATCTTTCAATATTTTCCTTTTCTAACTTCTTACTACATGGATAATTTCATACAGCTGAGCACTTTGTAGTTCTGTGTTAGCGATTTTCTTTTTTTTTTTTTTTTTTTTTTTTGAGACGGAGTCTCACGCTGTTGCCCAGGCTGGAGTGCAGTAGTTCTGTGTGTGTGTAAATGTGTATGTGTGTGACAGCTGAGCACTTTGTAGTTCTGTGTGTGTGTAAATGTGTATGTGTGTGACAGCTGAGCACTTTGTAGTTCTGTGTGTGTGTAAATGTGTATGTGTGTGACAGCTGAGCACTTTGTAGTTCTGTGTGTGTGTAAATGTGTATGTGTGTGACAGCTGAGCACTTTGTAGTTCTGTGTGTGTGTAAATGTGTATGTGTGTGACAGCTGAGCACTTTGTAGTTCTGTGTGTGTGTAAATGTGTATGTGTGTGACAGCTGAGCACTTTGTAGTTCTGTGTGTGTGTAAATATGTATGTGTGTGACAGCTGAGCACTTTGTAGTTCTGTGTGTGTGTAAATGTGTATGTGTGTGACAGCTGAGCACTTTGTAGTTCTGTGTGTGTGTAAATGTGTATGTGTGTGACAGCTGAGCACTTTGTAGTTCTGTGTGTGTGTAAATGTGTATGTGTGTGACAGCTGAGCACTTTGTAGTTCTGTGTGTGTGTAAATGTGTATGTGTGTGACAGCTGAGCACTTTGTAGTTCTGTGTGTGTGTAAATGTGTATGTGTGTGACAGCTGAGCACTTTGTAGTTCTGTGTGTGTGTAAATGTGTATGTGTGTGACAGCTGAGCACTTTGTAGTTCTGTGTGTGTGTAAATGTGTATGTGTGTGACAGCTGAGCACTTTGTAGTTCTGTGTGTGTGTGTAAATGTGTATGTGTGTGAGTACACTTGCATGTGCAATGCTGTGTCTTCCCAGGCACGTGAAGGGGACGGGACTTGTCTTACATTTCGTACTCCTCCTCCTATTAGACTCTTTTAAAAAGGTAAAATATGTTCAATCAATCATTGTAGCTTATAAGCAATCTTAACCATCTCGTAGGAAGGATTTTAAACTTAATTTCTTAACTATTTTTGAAAGGTATAGAACAATGTGGCTATAAATTTTAGTTTTATAGAGTAATAATGTATTATGAAGTTGTTTGACAAGCTGTCTATTCTCCTCCATATGGAAATACATACATAAACAAATGACATGGTTTTTTGTTTGTTTGTTTTGTTTTGTTTTTTTGAGACAAGAGTTTCGCTCTTGTCGTCCAGGCTGGAGTGCAGTGGCACGATGTCGGCTCACTGTGACCTCTGCCTCCTGGGTTCAAGTGATTCTCCGGCCTCAGTCTCCCAAAGTAGCTGGGATTACAGGTGGCCGTCACCGTGCCTAGCCCAAAGTGCTGGGATTACAGGCATGAGCCACTGTGCCTGGCTGGGTGTTTGTTATTTTTAAATAATGCCTTCCTCTAAGACATTATTTATGAAGAAGTTCCACATTAAATAAAAAATCACATCACTTCAGTTGATTGTCATAAGCTATTACCTGACTCTGCAGTTTTTGGTATTGTTAAGCCAGTCCAAGTTTATCCATTTCTGTGTGGGCATTGCAAGGATCTTTGCCATGTACCTAACTCTGACACACACTTGATATCAACTTTTGTTCTTCAATTCCAAATGGAATTATTTAATAAACCACATAAATAGTAGGATGTTATAATTTGATAGTGACTTAGAGATCACCTAGTCTAACTTCCTAATTTTATAGATAAGGAAACTAAAGTGAGGAGTTAGATTGTCCAAGCTCACATGACAGTTTAAAGATAGTCTTAATGGAATTAAATATCCAGTTTTCTTGACATTCCCCAACTGGTAATTCCGTTTTAATCCTTGTTGTTGTGAAAGCATGAAATTTACAAATACAGAGGTCTGATCCTATATCAGTAATGGTTAGTTATACAGCTGTGGATAAAATTTTAAGTGTTATTATGGTGTCCCACCCAATGAATTGTGAGAGGTGGAGGGACAAGTTCCCATGACACCCAAGACTAATGGAGCTTTCTCTCTGTTGTGACTATATTCTGGAGATGGCCGACCATAGAGTTGACACCACTGAATAATGAGTATCATATAAATTCATGCTGAGTTTCTCCTTAAAGCTGTGCTTTTAGAAGGAGGTTATTCAACTAGGATAATTATGTAATATTGCATCACTGCAGGCTGTATTTTATGTTTAAGAATCCCACATAAAGGATAGCTGATTTGCAGGATGTTCTTTCGGAATCACGTAAGACAAAACTGTTCCAAGCTCCTATCAGTGAGTTCTTTTAGTTGCTTTCTTTCAGTAAGCAAATGATACTGATATATATTGCGAGTAAACACAGCCAGTTAACTTTCACATCGACAAGTTGGTAAGGTTAGGTTGTATAGCAATGTCCTGTCTGCTGTGGTTTGTTGCTATAAGGTTGATTAGTTTTGCCAGCTATTATAGGTCTTACATTTCTACTTTTTTCAAGAATAAATTATTTGAATAATAAAAGAGTGACTTTTCTAAATGTTGAGGCTTATTTAGAACATTATGATATTTGATGAAACACTTTAATCAGTACTATAACTGGATCCTTATTGCAGTAATGACTTAAAAAGTGAAATAACTTGGATTCCATGGTCGTTCAATGTGTAATTGTTACTCCATTATAGGCATTCTAACTTTTGATTCAATGCTCCTAATAACAGATACACTACACACACACATAAACACACATATATACACATGACTTAGTTCTATTATGAGCTTTAATGCTGGCTGTATTCACACATAAATAATGATATAATTTATTTCTGTGTTCATATGTATAAAACCACTATGAACATCTTTCCACATATAGAAAAAGTCCTTCAAAATAAGTGTTATGAATTGACTTAATCTGATGCACCCAATTAATTGGACACAATTTTATCTGCCAGTCAGTCCAAGTGCTGGAATTTTTTCAAGAATTTTCCTGAGTTATCTTTATGTTAACCTGCACAGCTCATGTTAGCTGTCAGTTCACAGTTATGCAGAGCTTTGCAATTCAGTTGTTTTCATATGACTTTAACTCAGAAGTCAAAAACATAGTCAGATATGACCATCAGGTCCATTTCAATTTGGCTACCTAATATTTTAAATTGATTTGAATTAAATGTCAACATTATAAAAATTGGGAGTTTTTAAATAAACCTTAGTTTTGTGACTTCTTTCACGCTGTCTCTGAATGGAACCATCAGCTGAAGGTTTTGATGAGATATGTGTTCACCAGGCCACCCTCATGATACATGTGACCTTCCTGCTCCTAGTAGTACCTTCAGTTTCTGATGCTTTTTCTAAAACTTTTTATCTACATGTCCCCAAGGTTTTTCAGTCTTACTTTTTTCTTTTCCTTCATGTTTTCCTTTGTTCAGGGCTTTGGCATTTGTTTCTTGAACTAGTTAGAAACTGATTTCCCTCCTTCTGATAACATTTGATAGCTTTCAAGGCCCATAACTTGATCTCCTGCTTTCAGAAGTAACTTTTAGTGTAGGTACAGAGGTGATAGAGAAAAATTCTTCATTTTCCCATAAAATAAACACTTAAAATTATATTTCAACGTAATATGATGCCATGACGATTATTTTTTAATAAAAATAATTTACCCACTTTATTGAGGTATGATTGACAGGTAAAAAGCTGTACATCTTTAATGTATACAACTCAGTGAGCTTGGGGATGTGTATACATACATAAAACCATCATCACCCTCAAGGCCTTAGACATACCCAAAATCTCCCAAAGCTCCTTCTCACCCTTTCTATTATTATTTGTGTGTGTGTGTGTGTGTGTTAAGAACACTTAACATAAGATCTACCTTTTCAGAAACTTCTAAGTATATTATTAACATAACATTAGCTACAGGCATTATGCTGTAGAATAGATCTTCAGAACTTATCTTGCATTAAGTGAAACTTTGTACCCTTTAACTGTCACCTGCCCATATTTCTCTTTCCCCCAGCCCCTGGCAATCACTATTCCAGTCTCTGCTTCTATGAGTTTGACTATTTTAGATTCCTCATGTAAGTAAGATCATACAGTATTTTACTGTAGTTTTAAAAAGTTTAGCTTATTTTTCTTAGTGTAATGTCCTCAGGGTCTATCCATGTTGTTGCCCATAGCCGAATCTCCTTCTTTGGTGAGGCTGAGTAACATTACATCTTACATATACCATATTTTCCATTATCCACTTATGTATTTGTCTGTTTTCACACTACTGATAAACACATACCCAAGGCTGGGAAGAAAAAGAAGTTTAATGGACTTACAATTCCACATGACCGGGGAGGCCTCATAATCACGGCGGAAGGCAAGGAGGAGCAAGTCATGTCTTACATGGATGGCAGCAGGCAAAGGGAGAGCTTGTGCAGGGAAAACTCTCATTTTTAAAAACCTCAGATCTCATGAGACTCATTCACTATCACAAGAATAGCATGGAAAAGAACTGCCCCCGTGATTCAATCACCTCCCACCAGGTTTCTCCTACAACATATGGGAATTGTGGGAGGTACAATTCAAGATGAAATATGGGCGGGGACACAGCCAAATCATATCATCCTGGCCCTGGCCCCTCCCAAATCTCATGTCCTCAAGTTTCAAAATCATTCATGCCTTCCCAAGTCCCCCAAAATCTTAACTCATGTCAGCATTAACTCAAAAGTCTACAGTTCAGTGTCTCATCTGAGATAAGGCAAGTCCCTTCTGCCTATGAGCCCATAAAATTAAAAGCAAGTTAGTTACTTCCTAGATACGATGGCAGTACAGGCATTGGGTAAATACAGCCATTCCAAATGGGAGATATTGGCCACAGAAAGGGACTACAGGCCCCATGCAAGTCTGAAATCCAGCAGGGCAGTCAAATCTTAAAGCTCTAAAATGATCTCCTTTGACTTCATGTCTCACATCCAGGTCACACTAATGCAAGAGGTGGGATCCCATGGTCCTGGGCAGCTCCACCCCTGTTGCTTTGCAGGGTACAGGCTCCCTCCCAGCTGCTTTGATGGGATGGCATTGAGTGTCTGCGGCTTTTCCAGGTGCACAGTGCAAGCTGTTGGTGGATCCACCATTCTGGAGTCTGGAGGACGGTGGCCCTCTTCTCACAGCTCCACTAGACGGTGCCCCAGGAGGGATTCTGTATGGGGGGCTCCAATCCCACATTTTCATTGCACACTGCCTAGCAGAGATTCTCCATGAGAGCCCCACCCCTGCAGGAAACTCCTGCCTGGACATCCAAGTGTTTCTATAGATCCTCTGAAATCTAGGAGAAGGTTCCCAAACCTCAATTCTTCACTTCTGTGCGCCGGCAGGCTTGGCACCACGTGGAAGCTGCCAAGGCTTGGGGCTTGCACTCTTTGAAGCCGTAGCCTGAGCTGCACTTTGGTCTACTTTTCTCATAGCTGGAGTAGCTGAGATGCAGGCACCAAGTCCCTAGACTGCACACAGCACAGGGACACTGGGCCTGGCCCACAAAACCATTTTTTCTTCCTAAGGCTCCAGGCCTATGATGGGAGGGGCTGCCATGCCCTGGAGACATTTTCCCCATTGTTTTGGGGTTTAACATTTAGCTCCTCGTTACTTCAGCGAATTTCTGCAGCCAGAAAAATGGCTTGAATTTCTTCTCAGAAAATAGGATTTTCTTTTCTACCACATTATCAGGCTGCAAGTTTTCCAAACTTTTATGCTGTTTCCCTTTTAAAACTGAATGCTTTTAACAGCACCCAAGTCATGTCTTGAATGCTTTGCAGATTAGAAATTTCTCCCACCACATACCCTAAATCATCTCTCTCAAGTTCAAAGTTCCACAAATCTCTAGGGCAGGGGCAAAATGCCACCAGCTACTTTGCTAAAACATGGCAAGAGTCACATTTGCTCCAGTTCCCAACAAGTTCCTCATCTCCATCTGAGACCACCTCAGCCGGGACCTTATTGTTCATATCATTATCAGCATATTGGTCAAACCTCATTCAAGTCTCTGAGGAGTTCCAAACTGTCCCACATTTTCCTGTCTTTTTCTGAACCCTCCAAACTGTTCCACCCTCTGCCTGTTACCCAGTTCTAAAGTTGCTTCCACATTTTCGGGTATCTTCTCAGCAGTGCCCCACTGTGCTGGCACCAATTTACTGTATTAGTCTGTTTTCATGCTGCTGATAAAGACATACCTGAGACTGGGAAAAAGAAAAAAAAAAGAGGTTTAATGGATTTACAGTTCCACATGGCTGGGGAGGACTAACAATCATGGCGGAAGGCAAGGAGGAGCAAATCATGTCTTACGTGGATGGCAGTAGGCAAAGAGAGAGCTTATGCAGGGAAAACGCTCATTTTTTAAAAACATCAGATCTCATGAGACTCATTCACTATCACAAGAATAGCATGGGAAAGACCCACCCCTGTGATTCAATCACCTCCCACCAGGTTTCTCCTACAACATACGGGAATTGTGGGAGGTACAATTCAAGATGTGATTTGGGGGGGGACACAGCCAAACCATATCAATTGATTTGACCGTGGCATTATTAAGTTGGTAAGACATACACAGAAGGCTCACAGCATTCAAAAGGACAGCAGCCCCTGCTGCCTGCCTCTTGCGCACTCTGGCCTCCTCACTCACTTCCTCTTCCCTTGAAGCTGAGCTGTGCCTGCCAGGACTCTCTTCTCACTGTCCTCTGTACTCACTGGGCATTCAGCAAGGTTTTCCCTCTGGCTCAAAATCTTTTTCCTTTCCTATCTCTCTTATTATTT
This sequence comes from Macaca thibetana thibetana, assembly GCF_024542745.1. Lineage (NCBI taxonomy): Eukaryota > Metazoa > Chordata > Mammalia > Primates > Cercopithecidae > Macaca > Macaca thibetana. The sequence goes on along the minus strand of NC_065579.1, from coordinate 6,794,766 downwards.
ATATCTGTATCTGGAGCCTAGGAAAGATCGATAAAAAGATGTTTCAAGCTTTTAAATGTTTTTCTTATCAATGCATTTGTCCTGGGTGTAATATTTCAATTTACAAATGGTCTAGAAGTCTTTCTCCATTGAAATGATCTCAGGCATTGGACTAAAAGAATAAAATAGATGCTAATATGAAATAAAGGACAAAAGAGACATTACAGGAGGAAATATTTTATGGCCAATATAATAGCGTATCAAACCACTTTTAGAATAACTAAGCATTTCTGTGAAAAACATAAAAGGTCAAACAGCATATCTTATAGTGCAGAAAGAAATCCATTCAATTTTAATATTGTTCTTGTTCTTGCACTATCCAATGTTACTTAGAGGACAAAATAACTGAGGTTAATAGATTTTATTATGTCACTGACCTAAGTGGTTGATAAAAATATGAATTTAAAGGAATAAGATGGATATTTCAAGCTTGTAACGACATGTCATCAATCTCTGAAATGGTTTTGCTTCCAGTTTGTCCTAATATGGTGGCAGTTGTATTTTTTTTAAGTTGCAATTCTGCATATTTTTCCATTAAGCAAGCAACTTTGAATTTCTGCATTACTTTAACCTCACAGTCATCATCACAAACAATAAATCCTTTTTCAGCACTGACCCCTTTAGAATCAGCTGTTACAGATGAGGCTTGCCAGACTCTGGAGGCAGGCAGAGGGGCTTGATTCTGACGTATAACTCATAGTCTGACTTCCACTCACTGGTTTCACTTCTCATTTAAACACTTGCTCATTCAAAACTTTCAGTAATCAGTGCTTGGGGCCAAACTAACTTTTTCATCATATTGCATTTGATTCTTTCATACTTTGTTATGTCATTCTATTTACACATTTACTTTCGCCTGTTTTCTCATTGAAAATGATGCCAACTGACTTAAGTAAACAAGATGTCGAAAAAGAAGCATTTACTCTCTTCAAATGTCATACAATATAAAATTACTGATCTCAACAACCATCTCATTGGGGACTTTTAATTTAACAGAAACAGTAACAGCTACAACAAACTAGTAAAAAGCAGGAATTTCTTTCAGGAACATTGAGATTCTCACAAGTTGAGGAGGCTATCTGTATTGTCAACCACCTCTTGACGATTTTTGCCATTCAACTGAGTTGAGATAGATTGCAGAGAATATTTGGTCCAGCATTGTAAAAGTGCCCTTTCCATTGCCAGGAAAGCCTGCCTCCCAGATGTTCCCCTTCTCCTGTGTTACCTCTTCAGGGAGATCTCTTTTTCTTGGCCAACAAATCTACAGCAGCACAACAGCTCACTCCATTCCCTTGCATTAATTTATTCTTTATCATATCATTGTTACATATCTATGACATGTTCATTGGTAGATTACCAACTTCACTAGACTATTAAATAGTTACTTTATTTTAACTGTTATTGCTAAAGTTATTTTATTTTAAAGCTATGTACACTGTGACTAAACCATTATGAATATCTAATCTACCACCATTCTTAAAGTCCCCATGCACATTTGTACAGGTATATACTGTTTAGTCCATCAAATACATTTGCACAAGGAGCCAGTTATAAAAAACTAATAAAACCGAGTTAAGCCAAGTAGTCAGTTAAAAAAAATTACACGTTATCTAACTTCAGTGTTCTATGTATTTCAATGCAAAGAAATTTAGTTTTTTTCCCCTCTCTTTTAGTGTCAAAAAGGTGAAGCCATGAGATTAGCAGGATGCAAGTAAGTGATTAAAGCAAGAGGCAGTCAGTTTAGATTTACACAAAATGACTCTAAAAGATTTTTTTACCCTTTGTCTTTAGCATGTAGATCTATAATAGACTTGTTATATAGAATGCCTAAAGTTGATCTGTAGATGCCACTGAGAAAGACACTTGGAAAAAAAAATCTTACTAATCCACATAACAAGAATAACCTTTTATTCACATTTTAAAGCATGCACATTTTCTTTCAGCAAAAGTATCAGTTAGGATGGAAATGCTAATTCACTTGTTTAAAAGTATGAAGAAGTAGCTCTCAACAAGTTACCGTTTGCTTCTTTAACCAAACTCCAGTGAGCACTTGTTGAATGCCATTTATTCTGCCACCTTCAGAAACATCAAAGGTCACCCCAAAGGCAATGGATGCCTCAAGGATTGAACAGGCCAGTAAGCGAGGAGAGATTATTGTTTCGTTTATTCACACATTTGTGCATTTATATATACCTCATCTTGCACCAAATATGACTTAGGTAATCTATGAAACCCCGTATACTATACAATAATATAAGCTAGAAGTAGGTAAGAAAGTTATGGGGAAGGATAATCAAGAACAGGGCAATAAAATACAGCTAGATATAGGTTATTGCATAAAATGCAGGCTATGGAACTGTATATACATGCTGAGGGATATACTATATATGAACTGATATAATTCAGTGTGTGATTAAATGTAACACTAGAGGCATGCACATGGTACAATTTTAACAGATAAGAGAGTGAATAACTAAATATTTCTCAAAACTTTTAGTGTTAGAGAGATAAAGTGATATTTTTTCTTGAATTTCTGAGTAAGAAAATATTCACCCTGTTCAGACAGGGTGAATGAAGGATTACAGTACTCGAGGCAAAGAGAAAAGCATGTGGCGTGTGCAAAATTATGGAAGCATGCATAATTAATATAGAATGGATGTTTGCAAAATTAAAAAGATAAACATGTGATGGAAGAAGCAAGTGATGGGGGTAAAATGGGAGCTGGCCTTTGGCCAGCTGTGCTGCATTCACCTGATGCTAGAAAAGTCGATGATGCGCATCAGTGAGTACATCTTTGTATGTTGTGTTTTGGGGAAGGAATGTGAATTATTCCACTTTCAATTAAGCCACCAGGTTTACTGTTGACTGTAGAGGTGAGCTGATGGCCCAGCTCACCCATGGAGAATCTGAAGCCATTCCCTGAGCACAGCTGCATTCAATTATTACCTCTGTATCCCAAAGTGATCCTCCAAATCTTTTAGAGCTGAAATGATGGGGAGAAGGGTCATAGGGGAATTTGAAGAATCCTAATTCTCTCATGATTGTCTATAAGATTTTTTCCAGTAGTGTTATTTCAAAATATGTTGTTGTGTTAGATAATCCTGTCACCATAACTTTTTGTGTGTGAAGAAAGAATGTCTTACTTCAAAGGAGAGAAGGTAATAATTTTAAGTGACAGAGATTTGATACAACACAATGTCTTTATTTTTTTTTTTTTCTGGTCTGCATTTCATATCCTTTCTTTTTTTCAACCAAATCTCTATCCTCATTGAATCTTTTCCCCATACAGGCACTAATACAAAAATAAGCCAAGTATTTTCCAAGACTTCGACTCTGGGTCCAGATTTATGTTTTTATAGGTGGAAAAACAGAGCAACCCTCTAAGCACTTCTCTGATTGTATCACGAGCCCATTCACACGGCTTACTTTTGCTCCTGGGGTAGGTTCTAACTGATTAGGTGGCCTTTGCTATCTGAGACATGGACAAATCATTTTCTTATGTTATTCAACTTTATACTCACCAGGCTCATGACAACTTTTTCTTACAGACGTAATAATTTCTCTCTAGTTTTCCCTCTGCCATACCTCCGAAAAGCACACACCCCTCTCTAAGTAAGGAAATCTGGAGTATTGTTTGAGGCCTGGTTCCAATGAATCTTCAAGATATTATTCTAATTGTCCTCAGTTGAAACAAACTCCTATTCTTTTGACTCCAATAGAAATTTCTCTCTCTCATCTTATTTGTGGTCTTTCTTTTAGAGTAGGCGGAGATTTTTATAGGTAGAAAAATGATTTGTGGCCAGGTGCGGTGGCGTGTGTAATCCCAGCACTTCGGGAGGCCAAGGCAGGTGGATCACCTGAGGTCAGGAGTTCAAGATCAGTGTGGCCAACATGGAGAAACCTCATCTCCACTAAAAAAAAAAAAAAAAAAAAAATACAAAAATTAGCCGAACATGGTGACATACACCTATAATCCCAGCTACTTGGGAGGCTGAGGCAGGAGAATTGCTTGAACCCAGGAGATGGAGGTTACAGTGAGCCGAGATCATGCCTTTGCACTCCCGCCCGGTGACAGAGTGAGACTCCGTCTCAAGAAAAAAAAAAAAAAAAAAAAAAAAATCACCCCCTCCCCAAACTTCATCTCCAGTGCTTGGCCAAATATCCTGTATATAATAATGTGTTTGTCACTAAAGTAAAAAAGGATACTAATCCATAAAATAAAAGCAAATAGCATCTTTGAAAACAGCTGCTTTGATGACAAGTAACATGGAAGATTCGCACTGCATTGCACCAGGGAGATCATTAGGAAGATACTGAAGATCTAGCTAAATGACAATTCAAACAAATTAACCACCTACATGGGGCTGTGATGGATTTCATTTCCTGCTGCTGGCCGCATGGAAGGAAAATGCCTCACACATAAAGCGGGCAGCTTGTTGAACTGCTGAAAAAACTGTCATAAGGACCTGGGCTGAGGCCACATAAGGAATCGGGATCAATTATATTCTCCGTAGTTGATGACATCATTTGTCTTTGTTGTTCACAAAAGCAAAAACAAATTTAATAATTCTGTTAGTAGTCTGTATATTACTTTTTGTAAGCTACAGAACATTTCAACATCCATTATTTCCTTTGTTTATGTCAACGAATAGGTGAATAAGAAGAGGCTGGGTTATTTGTTCCAATTATAGGTGGGGAGGCAAAGCTTTAGTTTAGAAAAGTAAATTCCTGAATGTCACAAACTTACTGAGTTACAAAACCAAGTCTGGAATGTAGAACATTAACTTCTAGGAGAGTGTTTCTCATTTTTAACGTAAGAACTTAATCTCTGATTTTGAAAAAAGCAAAACAAAACAAACAAAAGTACCACTGGGGATGAGTTCTAGAAGATTAGAAACCTCTTGCGTTTTGATACAGAGTGTTTGTTTGTTTGTTTGCTTGCCTGACTTGGAATATATTGTGGTACCCTGTTGCACCAATTTAGGTAGGCTAAAAGTGTGTTTTTCAGAATGCCTTCCATGCATAATTCCTAGTTAATGTAGCTCATCTGAAACCTCACTTGACTTATCTGACTTCCAGGGAGGCACATTTTTAGCTCTTTGTTGAAAGGCATCAGCGTGTCTTGCAGAACACTTGCAGCATCAGTTGGAGGCTTAGAGGTGGTAAAGACTGATGGGGGTTCCTCTCTGTCCTCAGGGGTTCCACCGTGTGGTTGTGAGTTCCAGTCTGTCTTAGCTCTTACCAACTTCTTACCCATCTTCCCTTTTATACTTACTGGTCTGTGGAATTCAGGCTGTGTATAACAGCTTCACAGAGACTAAACAAACAGCTCACACAATGGCATTAGGTCAAACATCTATACTAAATACCCTGTTTGATATATATGTAAATATAAATACATATGTATGCATTTAATATAATACATATAGAAAATACAATACAAAATCATGGGAAAAATGTTTCTGTAATAATCTAGGGAGATCCCGTGGAATGCCTCCCACTACTCACATATCCCAATATTAAAATCAATTAAAAAAATTACAATGGCCTGAAGTAAGCAGACCTGATAATGGTCCAGATCCTTCAAGAATGATGATGTGGGACATTCTATACAACAAGAAACCATAACCAGCTGAGGCATTTGCTGAGGGTAAAGGGGTTATAGAATGGGCGGTGGAAAAAGGTAGTAATAAATCCTAATTAAGTTGACACAACCAGTTGTAGAAATGAACACTGCATTGATCATGCAAAACCTTCCTTACTTTGATCTGAATAGATTTGTGTATATAGTAGCATTTTTTTATCGTTACTTCTCCCAGTTCCTTACTGTCTACAATACAGTGTATTAAGAGCAGTCAATTTCATATTTTAGTACTTACATTTCAGAATATCAAAAGGGGAATGTGACTCAACTAGAAGATAAATGAACATCAGTTTGAAATAGATGAAGAAAATTCATGTAGTCTTTTGGGGAGAGGGCTAGCAAGTTTTTGGTTTTGTGAGGGATAATTGCCTTATGTTAGGTGAAAGTATGGGTTTGTTACTGTCTTTATTTAGAAATTCAGTATGGCTCAAAGAGGTGTAATTGGAAGCCAGCTAAAAAAGGGGTTGACTGTGATGGGTTTGTATTCTCTCAATAGCAAATCTGCAGCTACATTTCTAAGAAACCCCTTCACTGAAGAGTTCCAAGTTACTGGAAGAGACTTGGAACAAAAGGAGTTTGGCATGAATTTTGAAAGGTCTACTGAGTCAAAAGGCAGTCAGATATGTAAGTGGTGAGAGTGAGGACAAACCCATAATCAATGTCTGGATCCCTGATGAACTGAGACTCACAATGATCTTTCAATATGTTCAAGTCTCCAACTTGAATGATTTGGTTGTCCTGCAGGCAATGCTGGAGTCCTTCATCAGAGCTGTAAATGGCACTTGTGACAAAAATCAAAGTAACTAAAAAAGAATCTGGTTGGAACCTCAGTAACAACTGGCCTGTCTACTGCCTCACACTAACAAGGTAAGTCAGCTACCAGTGACAATGTGAGCAAGTTGCAACAGTGCATAGGACCCCTGGCTAACCCCCGCCCCCCTGCATGTAACAAGCATATTATTGTTGCTTCATTTCCCTTTCTGAGCTCAGCCTCAGTACCAGACACAAGGACAGCAGCCTTACATGTATTTTTAATCAGCTCCCACACTTGTATACCGTCAAATACTTATAGTCAAAGAGTGAGTGTTGGTGTGTGACTCCCAGTGCTGCAGTTTCTTCTCTTAATACTCATTGATTCATAATTCAAAAACCATTAGACTCCTTATGAGCAGAATTTGATGTCCTAATGAGAAACAAATTTTGCTTTCAAGCTGTACTACTAATGATGATCATAACAATAGCTAAAATTTACTGTGCTCTTACCATGTGACAGAAACTGTTCTAAATGTTCTATATTAACTCTTAAAAAAAACACCCTTGGAGGTAGGTACTATTACTATCGTCATTTTTATTTTACAAGTCAGGCAACTAATGTGCATGGGATTTAAGTCACCTCTCCAAGGTCACATAGTTGATGTGGGGAGTCCGCATCAATTACCAGCTGTGATTTAAAGCCAGGGAGTCTGGCACCTTGAGAGCATATTCCAACCATCGTGTTTTTCCACTCCCAGACCAACTCTCTAAATGACGTTCATCCTGAACAATCTGATCTCAGATTTACTCCCGTGTCAGCTAGTCCTCTGGAGGAAGTGGAAATGAAATAATGGGAATATCCGTGTAGTTATCTGCGGCTTAGGAATTGTAAAATGGTAAATTGATGTTAAAAGGAAAGAGAAAGAATTAAAAGAAGAGAAAATGGGAATAATTTTTGCCCCTTGAACATGCAGCCATCAGAGAACGAATAAGTCAGTTTGATAAATCTCAGTGAAAGTCAAAAACATTTTCTGCAGTGTGCAAAATATTGTTTCAAGCAACACCTTGGCTTACTGTGCTAGACATCTGGCAAAGAGGATGTGTTCTAACTTTTCTTTGTCCTTCATATTGTCAGGAATTTAGAATCATAACTTTTTATTCCATATTTGGTACATTACAATTACCACATTCTATATTTAAATATATCAAATTGTTCTCTGTTTAATGATATAATTTAATTTAAGAGAACCATAATAACTTAATTTTAAGTTCTGTGATCAAATTAACAAGATTCCTTTTACCTAATGTCTTTGATTTTATTAAGGTGAAAGTTATATAACAAAAAATCGTTTTAAAGTTAACAGTTCAGTGGCATTTAGTACACTGACAATACTGTCCAACAACCACCTCTATCTAGTTCTAACATGTTTTTGTTACTCCAGAAGGAAATTAAACAGAGTAACTGCTTATCATCTTTGAATTTTAAAGAATATTGTATAATTTTGAGACAAGGTCTCACTCCGTTGCCCAGGCTGGAGTGCAGTGGCATGATCATGGCTTACTGCAGCCTCAATCTTCTGAGCCCAGGTGATTCTCTCACCTCAGCCTCCCAAGCAGCCGGGACTATGGGCGTGCACTACCATGCCTGGCTATTTTTTTTTTCTTGTAGAGATGTGGTTTCACCATGTTGCCCAGGCTGGTCTCAAACTCCTGTGCTCAAGTGATCCTCCTGCCTCAGCCTTCCAAAGTGCTAGGATTTGTAGGCATGAGCCAATGTGCCTGACCTGAAATAATTTTCATGTGGAAAATTCTAGTTGTCTTTTAAAGTCTACCAAAAATCTCCCATTCTGCATTCATTTTTTTTGTCTTTAACTTACTGATACTAGTATATTTATATTCTGCTCATCACAGACATTGTTTCCACTTTGTTGTGTATGTATCTATATAATTTATATATATGTTATGGATAACTATTAGTAAATTTATGTGTTAACATTTTATATATTTTAATTATACTTTAATGTTTATATATTGATATTTTAGTATTTCATAGATGTAATTTTAAGATCGTCAATTCTAATTCTATTTTTCTTTAAGTTTTATACTTTCCAATTCCTGTTTTTAAATTTATTTTTCTGTACTAAGGTAATACAATATATTTTCCTCTAAAATTTTAAGACTTTATTTTTCAAGATTTTACTTTGAAATTTATGTTGTATACAGTGTAAAATAGCAAATATTATTTGTTTTTTCTTAGGGGTAGTCAGTTGATTCAGAATCAGTGTTTGATTAGAAAACTCTTTTCTTTCTGACTATTCTACCTCTTTTATTTATCAATTGCTATCTACATGTTGTTTTAGAAAGATCCATAAATTATCTACTTCATCCCCTTTATTTTACAGGGGAAGCTAATAAAACACAGGCCAGAGCACACTATGTGGAAATGAAAACCTTATTCTTGTCAATGGATGGAGGGTGGGTAAGTGCCTGGGTAACAGCCTGTTTCTTCCTATCTGCTCCTATTGTGGCAGGCAAGAGAGCTTGTGCAGGGGAACTCCCACTGATAAAACCATCAGATCTTGTGAGACTTATTCACTATCAGGAGAACATTATGGGGAAAACTGCCCCCATGATTCAATTATCTCCACCTGGCCCTGCCCTTGACCTGTGGGGATTATTACAATTCAAGTTGAGATTTGGGTGGGGACACAGCCAAACCATATCACTTGGATTTGCATTTTAGGTGGCTTGGCTCTAGTCTACTCTCTTTAATCACTATGCTATAGAGCTACTCTACCAACTTAAAAACAAATGTTATTACCAAAACTGATATGTTAATTGTGTTTCATTTAAAGGTAGGAATAGATAAAAATTTCTTAATATTCTTAATACCAGAGCTTCTATTAACATTATATCATGTTCTTAACGAGTCTGGAAGTAAAAGATAAAGAAATAAGAGGTACCAGGATTAGTGGAATGGTTAAACAAATAACAGCATAGAACGATACCCCTCAGTTTCAAACCTGACATTTTTCATTTCTGAGTAGGTGAATTTGAGCCAGTTGATGGACTTTTCCAGGTCTAAGTCAATGAAATGTCATATTATTATTATTAACTTTTAGGGTTTTATGAAAATTGAATGATGCTTCTGCTCACTAAACAGGATATAATTTCCTTTAGATTAAGTAAAAGATAAAAATTTAATAGTAATATATGTAATCAGGAATAAACCCAAACAGACACTCATACCAAATACCAAGAAGATGGGTTTTATATCCTGGAACATTCTTTAGAATGAACAGTTTTTGACATGTTACTTGACTATTTAATTATCTTTCTCTGTGATGTGATTATTCATATCCTTAACTAAAACATCTTTAAGATTTAAAAACAATCTCAAATAAAATGGGTAAGGTTCATATCAGAGGATAAATAAATGGTGCTATGGTTTGAATGTGTCCCCCAAAGTTTATGTGCTAGAAGCTTGATCCCCAATGTAGCACTGTTGGGAGATGGGACATTTAAGCAGTGATAAGGCTATGAAGGCTCTTGTGTATTAGTCTGTTTTCACACTGTTATAAAGAAATACCCAAAACTGGATAATTTATAAAGAAAAGAGATTTAATTGACTCACAGCTCCGCATGGCTGGGTGGGGAGGCCTCAGGAAACTTACAATCGTGGTGCAAGGGGAAGCAGGAATATTGTTAGGAAAGAGAGAAGAGTGTGTATAAGAGGAACTGTCAAACACTTATAAAGCCATCAAATCTTATGAGAACTCACTCACTATCATGAGAACAGCATGGGGGAAACTGCCCCCATGATCCAATCACCTCCCACTGGGTCTCTCCCTTCACACAAGGGGATTATGGGGATTACAATTCAAGATGAGATTTGGGTGGGGACACAGCCAAACCCTATCAGCTCTGCCCTTATGAATGGATTGTCATTATCATGAGAATGGGCTAGTTATCCTGGTATTGGGTTTTTCATAAAAAGACAGATTCGGCACCCTTTTGTCTCTCTCTCTCTCACTCTTGCCCTTTCTTTGCTCTTTTGCTATGGGATGATGCAGCAAGAAGACCCTCACCAAATTCCAGCTCCTTGATCTTTGACTTTTCAGCCTCCAAAAACATAAACCAGTAAATTTCTGTTTGTTTGTTATAAATTACCCAGTCTGTGGTGTTCTGTCATAGCAGCACAAAATGGAGATAAATGGTCAGGTAACACTGAAAGATGCTCATGCCTCCTAGGAAATAGGATCATTTATATTTTATAAAATAATACATCACCAATATGATACAAAAATTAAACCCCTGGCAATAATATGTATAGTTATGAATGAAACCACTAATGATTGCTCTTTGATGGAGCAGATAATAGTAAATACAATTAGATCAATTTGATAATATCTAGTAAAATTAAAGATGTGAAAATAATTTTCAGAGAAACATGCATGTGATTAAAAAGACATAGGCTGGGCGCAGTGGCTCATGCTTGTAATCCCAGCACTTTGGGAGGCTGAGGTGTGTGGATCACGAGGCCAGGAGTTCGAGACCAGTCTGGCCAACATAGTGAAACCCTGTCTCTACTAAAAATACAAAAAAATTAGCCGGGCGTGGTGGTGTACACCTGTAATCCCAGCTACTTGGGGGGCTGAAGCAGGAGAATCATGTGAACCTGGGAGGCGGAGGTTGCACTGAGCAGAGATCATGCCACTGCACTCCAGGCTGGGCTACAGACGTAAACAGAAGAGAACATCGCCATATTATGATAGAAGAAAATCTGAATGTTCATTAACAGGTGAATAGATGAATAAATTATAATATATCCATAATGTGATATACTACAGGGTACTTTAAATGAATCGGCTATATTTATACATATCAACAAAGATAAATATTAAAGAATGTAAGATCATGGCAAAAAGCAAGTTGCACAAAAATATGTATAGGACATAGCACTTATATAAAGCGTAAAGCATACAAAATAATAATGTTCCTACTCCATAAAGACAAATATAGGAGGTAAATATATGCAACCATGAATGGTTTTGAAAAAATGCAAAATTAAGCATATTTAGTACCTTTTCAGATGGGTCACGGAATGCAATATGAGCATGAGGGGCTTCAACCCCACCTATATATTTTGTAACACTTAAAAATTAGTTTTTGATAACATAATGATAAAGTGGCTGAATTTTAACAGAGACAGTGTCTACATAGGTGTTTGTTGTAATATTCCTTCTACAATTAAGATTAATTGGGATCAAACATCCCCAGGTTTCTAGCCACCAATAATTACTAAGTTTTGAGTCATTTTTTAGTCTTTCTTCCGCAGGTAATTCTGATTTTCATTAAAAATAAGGAAGGCATGGTTTGTGCTTAAGCTGAGACAGGTTTAAGCGACATTATTTTTCAATCCAATTAGGTGCCCTGATTCCATTTATTCAGAAGGAGATTTACATCTATATATGCTACTTGGAAATATGACTGCCATTTTCTAATTAAGAAGACATTTTATCTTGACTTGCCTATTTCACCTATAGATGAATGCTTGATTTAACATTTACACAATTAATTGGGTGGGTCTGCTTGCTACTACATTCTCATGAACCTTTGCAGCTTCTCAACTATATCCAAACCTATTGCCTTTTAAGAACCTAAATATTTTCCCAGTATAAATAGTTTTCCATTGTATGAGCTTTAAATGATATTTTAACATAAAATATACAGTTTACACAGGGCTATCTAAAGGGATGTCTATACAGATCCTAATGTGAATGTTTTTGTAAAGTGAAGTATCTTTTTGTTGTGGGAATTCATCTTTGTAAATATAAATTATCTCTCTATTGTCTTTCTAAAACTTTTCAATTCCTTAAATTCAGGTGACTGTTAACTCATTTTATCAGCAGAATATTTTTCAGAGTTATTTATTGTCTATAAAAAATATTTGCTTAAGGTTTAGTATTTTGGGGAAATTATATAACAGCTATCAAACGAGGGTTTTCTGTAAGTGCTTATAAAATAAATAATCTAATAAGTAGATCTATAGATTATAAAATTAAAGAACAATTACATTCTAACTAGTCTAACATTTTATGCCAATCAATCAGAACATATACCTATTTAAGATATTCAGAGTAGGCTTTATGCTTTATTATTCAACAGTATAAATGATATTTCAGAATATTTTAGAATACTGAGTATATTGTATATGAATATAGCATCAAATTTAGTTTCATGGGAAACAATCTTTAGCTATAATTATATAGTACTGGTGCAATACATAATTTGTTTTAGTGTGACAGACCCCCAGGTCTTCAGTAAGCTCCAAACTGCCAGGGAAAACAGATGAGTAAGAAACTAGACAGAGATGCTCAATTTTTAAAATGAAGAACTTGATCTAAATATTTAGAGTGTTTCCCATTAAAAAAACAGAAATTGATTTTTTTTATATATATATATATATTTGGGTATAAATGAGCACGGAGTTTATGTCACTGAATTTATATATATAATAATCTTATATATATTAATATATACATATATTATATGTATATAGCTTATATATCTTATATAATATATCTTATATATATCTTATCTATAATATATATCTTATATATATCTTATCTATATAATATATATCTTATATAATATATAATTATATATAATTGTGTCAGTTCTCCCGATTGTTTCACATGGAATTTACATCTTTGCAACCCTGAAACCCTGTTTCAGTCCTTTCTTTTTCATTGAATGTTCCAAAATCTCTTTCCCATAGTTGCTACATAATTTCTTAAATAGCTTAGAAGCTTTGAAGGAGAAAGGAGCTAGATGAATAGATTAATGAGGGGCTGTTTGTGAAATTCTTAGAGTTCCGTCAATGGCAGGTGTGATAAATGACAACACATTGTTAGTATGATGATCATGCAGCAAACCATTATTAGTGCTTAAGGTAGACTATCTCATTATACAAACACTACTTGAGTTTGAACATATTTTAGCAGAAAATGTAAACTGTTCACACAATTCCAACCAAACAGGCATTTCTCTAGTTGAAATTAGGCTTGGAAGTATTGGCCATGTTTACTATTAAATTATTCAGTTATATTTTACTAGTGTACAGAAAAACCAAAGTCTCATGTACACTGAAAATTAACTCTTATACATTTCTTTGCATAATTACCTATTTTTCTTGAAATTTTTGTATATGACAGGTTCCTTAAATAAAACCTCTGCTATAATAACATAATTCAACAAGTTTAAGAGCAGATAAATGACACAGTAAGATATTCAGAAGTTTTATAAAAAATAAATCATGTGAATAAACAATTGTGTTTGGTATAAATGGTATATTGTCAGTGTCCTTTTATGAATTAAAATGGCTTTATTCCAGCCTGGGCAACATGACAAAACCCTAACCCTACAAATAATATAAAAATTAGCTGGATGTGGTGGCACATGCCTGTAGTCCCAGCTACTTGGGGCTGAGGTGGGAGAATCACCTGAGCCTGGGAAGTCAAGGCTACAGTGAGCCGTGATTGTGCCACTGCACTCTAGCCTGGGTGACAGAGTAAGACCCTGTATCAAAAAATTAAATTAAATTAAATTAAATTAAATGGCTTAATAGCCTGATTCTAAAAACCATTGTGTACCAAATAGAGAAATTCCAATTTTTAGCTTTATTCATTTAATCATTGTTAAAAATATCATTGATTATTCTTTGTTATTTTAAAAATAAATTCTACACAACATAGACTAATTGAATATAAATTCAGTGACATAAACTCCGTGCTCATTTATACCCAAATCTGTTATTCTTCTACTCTGTATCCTAACTATGAACACTTCCTATCATCTCCAATGCTCTAGCCCAAGACTTCAATTATTTCTTATCTGGATTTGTTAAAGTTGCTTAACTGGTGTCCTTGCTTCAATCCCTGCACTCCCACTTTCATTATCTAGAGACATCAGTGTAAACTTTTTAAAATGTAAATTGGATCTGTTACTCTCTTAATTAAAACACTCCAATGAATTCCCATTGTAAATAGAAAGAATATTTTTTTCGTGGCCTCCAAAGCAAGCCTGATCTTTTTTCTGCCTTGTTTTCAAGCTCCTCTTTCACTGTTCCTTTCATCTCCTCTGGCTTCAGACACACCGGACTTTTTTCTATTCGTTGAAAATTCCAGGCTTGTTTTGGTTTCAGAATCTTCTCCCTTATTGTTAACTTTGTCTGGAATAGGCTCTTCCCTATCTTAAGTACGGCTTGTCTCTTTTATTTATTTCTCAAGTCAAATGTATCATCTTCTTTGCCAGACAGTACCTTGCTAAGATTCATTGTTGTGCTAGATTATAATTAATTCAGACGTGCTTAAGGTCATTGCAGTTCCAAAATAAAAGATGTCAGGAGTTTTAGCTGTATTCTAAGATAATGGAATGTATTCTCTATATATCCAAATCTTAGTAAATTAACACCATGAAATACCCAGAATAACCACATATCTGTAAAACCATATGAAAATAAGTGATGCACTAATGACATTAACAAATAAGGGAGTGCCAGGAATCCAAAGTATAATGGGGGAGATTCCCATATTCATACCTAATCAATCATGTGCAGTTTAGTTTTAAAGATATATTCTAAAAAAAAACCAAACAAACAAAAACTAAATAAACTAACAAAGAAGTTTTTTCTCTTCACCATATGTTGTTACTAGTTGGCCTTTTGTTTTTTTCTGGTCTCTATTTTATAGGAAAACAGATGTTTCTGAACAGGTGTAAGTGGGTGGATTTGAAAACCTAAAAATATTGAAAGCTTTTATTTCTTGTTTGTTTTCAGAAAAGAAAGAAGAAATGATATTATAGTATCCATTCTTTTAAAAGGCCTTATTGGCACTTGGTTTTATATTCTACTGCCATTTTAATTTTTCTTCCCTTAAGCTAGTTGATCATATAAATAAATAATAATAAAATGCAATTTAGTTTTTATTTTCTTCTTCAAAATTAAACTAGCCCAGAGGGAAAATACCCAGTTGTCCAGTGGTCTGTGTAATAACTTCACACAACCTATCTCATCTGCCCTGTTATTTCCATCCCATCTTCTAGTTCAGGCCCTTGTTGTTTCATGTTTTTTTCTTTCTTTTTTTTGCAGAAAACTCCTATATGAACTCTACAACTGAATTTTTTGTTTCAATAGAGTATCTCATAAATAATGGTCCCAAAGAAATATTTTAAATAGCAGATTTAATCGGGTAGGTGAACTGGAATAAACCAGGAACCCAAAATTAGGATACCTGTTTTTAAACGAGTTCTTGTACTTTCAAGCTGTTTTACCTTTTCATTTTATTTATCTTTTTTGAAAATCTGTTTCCTCAATTTTACAATCTTATTCTCCGACTTATTGCAAGGTTTAAGCAAGATTATGCGTATTACATTTTAGCATGATGCCTGATATTAAATAAAGATTTTAAGATCGCTGTTTAACGTTTCTCCCCCAAGCAAAGCCATCGATAACTTCCCATCACCAAGAGAATAAATTCCAAATGTTTACCAATGGCATTCAAATCATGCCACAAACTGGAACCAACATGTTCTTTCAGTGCACTTGCCCCTGCTGTATTCAGTCCTTTAGGAAGCTGGACATTGTTTCTGTACATGCCTTGCCTTCTCATTCCTTTACGTCATTTTTTGCATAGGTTCTTTTATCTGGAATGCCTTTATACATGTTTGTTTACTGGTTGGAATGCTGCTCATTTCCCTTTTCCTGAAAGCTTTCCAGACTTTCAAGGTGCCATACAGCAAAATATAGTAGTTTATATTTCTGTGTCCTCAAACATCGTAAACAGTCAATGTGTCAGATGAACTTTTCTCCAATTCATTATAACCAGACAATAGGTTCTTTAAAGGCTATGACCAAATCGTGAGCCCATTTTCCTTCCTTAACATACTGCACCCAAATTAGCAGAACCTAGTGGAGATCTTGCGGCTTAGAGCTTGCTGAATTTAGTAAAGACAAAAATTCTTGTGTATGTGTGGTGGTTGCATGTGCATGTGTGTTAATGTAGGTGCCGTGTGTGTGTGTGTGTGTGTGTGTGTGTGTTTGCATGGGGCAAGATGGAGATAGTGATAGAGTACAAGGAGAAGCTTGACTTTGATGAGCTTCTGAGAAAACTCATCTATCCATCAATCCCCCATGCAATTACTGAGTGTTTAATCCATGCCAGGCACTGTTAGAAGGCACCAGGAAGACAAAGTTCCTGCCATCGGCATTTACATACTAGAGGAGGAAACAGAAGATAAACAGGTAAGGAAATACATGCGAAGTATGATATTAGAATGTGATAAGCATTATAAAGTGAGAAAAATGGAGAAAAGGAATAGAAAGTGATGGGGTTGCAATTTTACAATAGATGATTAGAGAAGTCCTCCCAGTGAAGTGACATTTGGTGAACAGGAACATAAAAGAGGTGAGGTATTGAGCTATGTACGTATCTAAAAAAATATGTTTCCAGGCAGAGGAAACAGCAGTGGAAAAGGTTTTAGAGAAAAAAAAGTATAACCCAGGTTAACCTCTCTTGCAGAACTAGTTTAGCCTGTCCCTTTTACTGGTCAAATCACTATTAATGTTTCTGTAGTAAAGATCGTGTTTTTAATGATTTATATAATACAATAAAATTTCTAATCTCTTTCAAGCTTCCTTCTTCATCTTTAAAATGAAGTTAAACTCGGGAAAAAATGATTGTTCTAGCTCTGAACTGCTGCCCTACTATGACTTAAATGCTTCTCTGCTCTCCTAGCAGCACTTCCTTTGCGTAAAAAATAGAATGTTTTGATCTTATGAATTTATATTTATATATTTGATTAGAACATTATAAAGTAAAGAAAATTATTGTTGTTGTTATTTTTATTAGTAGTAGTATTTTCTCTGTATTTTTTGATTTCTGAAGCTGTGGCTACCTGGTTTTTTCTGTTTCGGTTATGATTCTAATTTTGAGGCAACACTGTAAAACTCTCATATACCAGTGGTCAGGAATGTGCTGCAGCAGATCCTCTCTCTCTTACTAAATCCAGAACACCAAATGTCTTAGTCCATTTTGCCTTACCATAAAGGAATACCTAAGGCTGGTAATTTATAAATAAAAGAGGTGTATTTGGCTTACGCTTCCACAGCCTGTACAAGAAACATGGTGCCAGCGTCTGCCTCTGCTGAGGACTGCAGGAAACTTCCAATCATGACCCAAGAAATGAGGAGCCTGCATGCCACATATTGAGAGATGGAGCATGAGAAAGAGGCAGGAGGAGAAAGTTGCCAAACTGTTTTAACAATCAGGTCTCGGGGGAACCAATAAAACAAGAACTCATGATCTGGGCACCAAGCCATTCAAAAGGGATGTGCCCCATGGCTCAAACACCTGTCACTAGGCCCCACCTGTAATACTGAGATCAAATTTCAACATGAGATTTTGACACAACAAATACCCAAACTATATCACCTCAAAAGAGAATATTTCTGGGAATATTAAGAAGGGTTCACAAAGCAGACTCAGGCGTTGGGTTTTGTGTGTAACCATGGTATGGAATTCACAGGCAGTCCATGTTGCTAGCTCCGGTTTTGTAGGCTGAGAGGGGCCTAAGTCAGGTATTCAACCTAAAGCGATTAGCCTCCTTCACTTAAGCACTTGGCTGAAAGACTGACTTCAGAAGACAGTACTCTAGCTGGGATGTTGCACATGGAACAGATTGATCTTGAAATCTGGTCCTGAAGTCAGTTTCACAGCAGGAATTTCACACATGCAGGCACAAATGAGCACTTGTGCAAATCTCCATGAAATAGCTGCGAATATTGTCTAAACTGGCTTTCAGCTGGGTAGCCAGTCTTCCAGATAAATGTCAAATTAACTGGATAATTATACCTCAATATGAACTCAATGTCCAACAGTAGATTTTGGGGAGATTTATTTTTCTTTAAACAGTGCTGGCTTCGTAATCTTATAGAAACATTGTTTATCTCAGATTCTGAGAAGAATTCAAATAAATAAAAGAGTAAACCAAATGGATTATCATTTTCCTCTTTCCTCTTCCCTCCCTCCCTTCCTCCTTCTTCTTTCCCTGTACCTAGTGTGTGCAAAGAACTATGCTGGGTGTTGTAGAATAAAACAAGTTAACATATAACCTTTCAGTAGTCAACGAGCAACCTCATGAGGAAGACAGACAAATGCTAAGTGTAAAATACCATACATGTGCTCTAATAGAAATATCAACTATGTATTTTGAAAACATACAGATTCTAAGTCCCAAATCAGCCAGGACCCACTGTCTTGGCTACTGCTTTTAACTATGTTGATTAGCAAGATGATGACACATAGTAGGTATTTAAAAGATAGAACAGGGAATGCACTTTGTAATTTTGTGGAAAAGATGAGTGGCAAAGAAATGAAAACAAAGATTATATTTGAGCTGGGATATAAAGGAATTTCTTTTTTCTTAACCTGTTTTAATTTTGTTTTTGGTTTTGTTTTGTGAAAAATAACCCTGGATGCTTCCAACACTTTCTCTTTCTACAGTGACCCCACCTTTACAATTGCCTGTAATTCTCACTAGCAGTATATTAGAGGGCAAAAGATTTGAACAGACACATCAGACAAGAAGATATACAAATAGACACTAAGCACTTGAAAGGATTCTGAACATCATTAGTCATCAGTGAAATGCAAATTAAAGCCATAATGAATGGCGCTATGCATTTTCAGAATGGCTAGGATTAAAGACTGAAAAAAATCAAGCGTTGGTGAATACGTAAACTTATTGGGTTTATGTTTTGCATATGCAAAGTTTTATCTCCCTAAGGGAGAGTTTTACTTCCTATTTCCTAACTTTGTATGTTTTATTGCTTTTACTTTCCATATTTCAATTGACAGAACCTCTTATACAGTGTTTCCATTTTTCATTTTTGAATTTTAAGGGTCCTCTAGATCATCTGGTATATGTGTTGTGAATATTATCTCCCAGTCTGTGGGTTGCCTTTTGATTTTGTTACCTGTGCTTCCAAGGAGCAAAAATTTGGATTAAACAATTGATTAATGTTTTTGTAATGGTTAATAATATTCGTGTTCTAAGAACACGTTTCTTAACCTCTCTAGGAATTTTATAACTTTAGGATTTACATTTAAGTCTGTAATCAATTTCCATTTTATGGCATGAGATACGAATCTCTTATCTTACTTCCATTTAGAAATTTAATTGTTTTAGTCATATTTATTGAAAAGTATTTTCTTTGATTATTGAATTGTCTTAGCGACTTTGTAAAAAAATCAATTAAATATGTGTGGGTCTATTTCTGAACTTGTGACTTTGTCCCATCCCTCTGTATCTTTAAACTTTTGCCGCTCCTAACGTGTCTTGATTTCTGTAAGCTTTATTTTGTGCTGAAATCAAGTATGGTAATTATTCTAAATTTGTTCTTCTGTTAAAGAAAGTGCTTAGCAAAGTAATGCTAAGTTCTTTGAACTTCCATATAAATTGTAGAATCAGCTTATAGAGTTTGCCAAAAAAACCTGTGGGATTTTGATTGGAACTGCATTGAAAGCATAGACAATTTTTGAGTAATTGACATTTAACAATATTGAGACTTTCAATTCTTGAATGTAATTTATCATCCCATTTATTTAGACCTTCAATTTCTCACAAGAATATTGATAATATTTAGTGTGAGATCTTTATTTTTTCCGTTGCATTTATCTAAGTATTTTATGAATTTTAGTGCTATTGTGAATGGATTTTGAACAATTATTATTTTCTAGTTATTTACTGCCAACATATACAAGTACAAAGCATTTTTAATATTAACCCTTTATCCTGTAACCTTGTTAGACTCACTGATTAGTTCTAGCAGTTGTTTTGTAGACCTATTGAGGTTTTTTTGTACATATGTATTATTATGTATCTATATGTCTCAATAAATGCAAAACAGAAATCCCTGATTCTCTTTTCTACCAGGTTGTTTTATCTTTATATATGGAACTACCATCACTATCACATATTTCCTACAGACTAAAAACTAGACATTATCTTGATCACTCCTTTGTCTCACCTTCCAAATAAATCCAGAAAATCACATGGTTATCTCTGCCGTTCTAAATCTTTCCAGTTCTATTTATAGTTATATTCATTTTTACAGCCACCACCTTACCCCCCCAGCTACAATCCTCCCGTGTCTGATGGATTAAAATCATTTACTTCATGATCTTCTTGCTGCTTCTATTGACCCTCAACACAACAAAGAGAGCTATCTTTTTGAAATGTTAATAGGATTATGCCTATACACTATCAGAAGCACCTCATTAAGCTTTAGTTGAAACCCAGGTTACTTACTGCTGTCTTCCAGACTTGAAACACTGTGGTCCCTACTTAAGCTCCATGCTTGTACTTTTTCTTCTACCCGTTATGGTATGACTGCAGCTGTCTTTTCTGTTTCTTGAATATATCCAGTCCTTCTCATCCCCGGGTGCTTGAAGTTGTTCTTCCCTCTGCCTGGAGTTCTCCTCACCTTTCAGGTTTCAGCTCAAAGATAAAATTCTCAGAGATGCACTAGCTTCCTTGAAGCACTAGCTACAACAGTTATCCTACAGTTAGTCTCATCTCTGATTAATCTGCTTATTTCTTTCATTACATTATTACAACCTGCAATAATCTTTTTATTTTATTTTTGACTGGCCTTGTTCCTATTACTATAATATAAGATATCTTATCTTTCAATTCGTTGCTGTATTCATAATACTTCAAATAATACCTAACACGTAATTGGAATTCAACATGTGTATTGAAGGAATAAGTCAATGAATAAATATTTCTAAAAGTCTAAGCTTCTGTTAAATTCCTAAAGGGGTCTTTTACTCAATTTAAGAACCACTGCTTTTAAAGTACAAAAAAACACATAGATTTCTTCTGTTTTGTTCTAAAGCATAAGAATCACAATAGCATTAATCAAAGGAGGATATAAGGTAGGAAAGCAGGCATATAGGTATAATAAAATAGACCTCTCTATATCAGTTGATTTCTGTCAACCGACTAAATCTCAAATAGATTATGCATATTATGAGAGTTCCACTGGCAGCTTCTCAGAAATTTCCCTGAGATTTAGAATTTATTGGCATTTTCGATTGCTTTAGCATTGATACTTATGCGATTAAGACATTGTCAAGCACACCATTTGAGACAAATTTTGAGAGACAATGTTACCCTTGTTTTTTTTTTTTTTTTTTTTTTTTTTTTTTTTTTTTTTTTTGAGACGGAGTCTTGCTCTGTCACCCAGGCTGGAGTGCAGTGGCTGGATCTCAGCTCACTGCAAGCTCCACCTCCCGGGTTCACGCCATTCTCCTGCCTCAGCCTCCCAAGTAGCTGGGACTACAGGCGCCCGCCACCTCGCCCGGCTAGTTTTTTTGTATTTTTAGTAGAGATGGGGTTTCACCGTGTTAGCCAGGATGGTCTCGATCTCCTCCTGACCTCGTGATCTGCCGTCTCGGCCTCCCAAAGTGCTGGGATTACAGGCTTGAGCCACCGCGCCCGGCCGAGAGACAATGTTACCCTTGTTTAAAATACTAATTTGTAATCCTTCCCTTCTATTTTTATATCGTGTCTTGCACTTACTTTAGTTATCTAGCTTTTGTTGCTTTTTTGTATCTCTAAAAACCATAACATCTTGCCCTTGAATTTTTTGCATTGATACATTAGTTATGTGACTGAAATCATTTTCCTTCTTATTTATTTTTTTCAAGAGATACTAAAAGAAATCTTACTTTATTCTATAAGATTAATTTATAAAGCAGCTCCTTCTTTGGCACATGATCAGATACCACAAAAACATTAAATGTTTTCAAATAGATTTTAATAATGTCTGAACAAAACAATGGTCTTCCCAAAAGCTATGTTGATGTTTACCTCATATGCTTAAATCAAAGAGGAAAAGGGTCCACACAAACCACCACACAATTAAAATAATAAGCACACTGATATTATATTGCCCCTAAAATGAAATCTATTCTTTTAAAATCCAATGTACTGTGTATCTCACCTATATAATTTACTTGACAGCTGTCAGTTATTGAGTGCTTTCTCTGCTATTACAATAGTTAATATACATCTTTTTTGGTTCCTCTTCCCACACTAGTAATATCGTAAGCCTCTTTGGTGTTGCATCAGGGATTCTTACTAGAAATGTCCCATGGTACTTGGAACACAATAGCTCCTTGTTGAATTTAACCACTAAATTACAACAAATGTTCATGACAATAAATTTTAACCATATATTGGGAAAATGCCAACATAATCAAGCCAGAAATATCCGTATGTATTAATCAGAGACTGTATTCTACAGAGTTGCAAGGATTTTGTCTTTTTTAGCTTCAAGTTATTATAGAGCACTATTATTAACATAGAACTACATTTTTGCCCACTTTCAGTATGGCTGTGTTATAGGCTGAATTATCTTACTCTAAATATTTATATGTTGAAGTCCTAGCCCCCAGTATCTCAAAATATGACTATATTTGGAGGCACGAGCTTTACACATGTAACTAAGTTAAAATGAGGTGATTCTGGTAGGTCCTAATTCACTATGACTGATGTCCTTATTAGAGGAGAGTGACAAACGGGGAGGCAGCCGTGGTGCATGATGATCGCAAAAGAAATACCATGTGAGGATACAGCAAGAAGGTGGCCATCTACAAGCCAAGGAGACAGACCTCAGAAGAAACCAACCCTGCTTACACCTTGAGCTCAGACTTCTAATCTCCAGAACTGTGAGGACATAAATTTCTGTTGCTTATGTTACCCTGTCTGTGTTTGTTATAGCAGCCCTAGCAAACTAATACAGCCAGAGTACTGCTTCTTTAATGAAATTCCATTGATGTTTCATAGATGAGAATACTACTTCTTCATAGGGGGTGAGGAAGTTTAGGCCAATATTTAAAGATATGGTTTTGACACTCCATAAAAGTCACAGACAAAGGGTTTCAGCTCTATGTCTTCCCTGGCAGTTGTCGTTTATCTGCTATTACAATCTTTTACACACATGTATGTCCATGAAAAGTTCCTTAACTGTATTTAATTTCATTATGCATAAAAGATTTTATTGGCTTGTAAAAATGGATACAATATACATAAGGTACTTAGCATTAGTCAGACATATATTAATTAATATATTTCAGTTTAAAAATAGATGTTTAAATTTTACATAGGATTTTAAAGAAAATAATTGCCTCTAGGCCATCCAGAGTGTCTATTGAATTAAAATAAACATTTTGTTTATTGAAAACAATATATAATTATAGAACATTTTAAAGATGGAATAAATTTTAAAAAACAAACAACCTATACTTTACCACCCATAGATAGCTACTGTTAACTTGTAGTTTTATTACCTGTAACTTTTTTCTTTGGGTAGTTAGCAATTTTAAAATGTATTTATCATATGACATATTTAATTCTTAAAAAATATCTTCTTACTAAAAACTAATGCATACTCACAGTTGAAAAATGAGGAAATACATAAAAGTATTGTAAATACACTTAGAGGTTATAGTAATTGTTAATAATTTTCTATATTTTATTGAAATCATAAAATGCAAATAAATATTAAAATAAATGAACTAGAGGTACTCATAATTTGTATTTACTCAATAAATATTATCAGAAACTGTTTTATATGCACAAGATATAATGCTGATTAAGACAGGCCAAGTACCAGACTTTCCTTTTACCTCATTCCATTTGGGGAAAGAAGTAATAAACAAGAAAAAATCAATTCTTGTTTCAGATGGTATGAACAAACTGATATGAACAAACAGTTCGATAACTGAACAAACTCTTGTTGAAATCAATTGCAATTGCTAGATAAAATATTCTTACAAACCCATTCCTCTCAAAACACAGACAATCTTGCAAGAAAGATAGAAATTTTATAATAGAAATTTTTATAATAGAAAGTAGAAACTCAGAGTTATAAGCAGAGAACTGAAACAGGTGGTTACTTCAGGGTATTTGCCAAACCAAAGACATCTGAGCTTAGATTTTAATGACCTCAAGAAGTAGAGAGGACAACGGACAAATTTCATATCCAGAATAGGTATGAGGAATTTCTGTCTCAACTTGACATTGGATAGAAAGAGAAAACATTTTCAATATTTGATAGACATAAAATCAAATTTGTTAATGCAGTTTAAAAACATAAAGTAATATATGATAATGAAAATGACAAAATGTCTTTGAAAAAATATTAAATAAGATTTCTGAAAGTGAAACATAAAATCATTTAAATAGTTCAATATGTGGCATTATCAGTAGTTTTAATTCAACTGAGGAAAGAATGCACTGGAAAATATATTCAGGAACTTAATCAGACAATATAACAGAAAAACAAAGAAATAGAAAGCATGAAACATTAGGAAACATAAAGAAGAGAATCAGAAAATCTAACATAATTGAATCACCTGAATTTTTAAAATTGAAGAAATGGAGAGAGCTATATTTGAACAAATGATGCCTAAAAAATTTGCCGTAACTTTTTACAAAATACCAATCATTAGACTCAGAAAACCAAATGAATCATAGTAAGATACATAAAATATAATTCCTATTGTCACACTGTAATAAAACTAAATAATTAAAAAGGCAGTGTTCATAAAAGACTTATGAGAGAAACAAAAGATTGCTATTAACAAATAATAGATTGCTAGCTGACTTCTTAATAGAAACAATGGCAACCCAAACATAGAATAACATTTTCAAAAAGTTGAGAAAAAAAAATAATCCAAAATGGTATACCAAGACCAATTTTTATATTCAGACAGTCCAGTAGCAGTGTCTCAGATCCGTAATTCCAGTACTTTGGGAGGCTGAGGTAGGTGGATCACTTGAGGTTAGGAGTTTGTGATCAGCCTGGCCAACATGGTGAAACTCCGTCTCTACCAAAAATACAAAAATTAGCCAGATGTTGTGGCGGGTTCCTGTAATCCCAGCTACTCGGGAGGCTGGGGCAGGAGAATCGCTTGCACCCAGGAGGCAGAGGTTGCAGTGAGCAGAGATGGCACCAATGCACTCCAGCCTTCGAGACTGAGCAAGACTCCATCTCAAAAAAAAAAAAAAAAAAAAAGCTCAGACAATTAAAAACAAAGTGTTGTGTTGTTGTTGTTGTCTATTCAGTTTGAGATGGAGTTTCACTCTGTTGCCCAGGCTGGAGTGCAGTGGTGCCATCTCATCTCATTACAACCTCCGTCTTCTGGGTTCAAGTGATTCTCCTGCCTCAGCCTCCCGAGGAGCTGGGATTACAGGTGCCTGCCACTATGCCCAGCTAATTTTTGTATTTTTCAGTAGAGATGGGGTTTCACCATGTTGGCAACAAAGTATTTTTATCAAAATACTCTGACCACTCTAAATCATATTTCTGCTGAGTTGCAGTGATCCTACTACAAGGACAGGTAGGCAAGTATAAAACTAAAATGGGGTCATTAATATGCCCTCCTTTTATAGTAATTGATCTTACTGACAAAATTGAGTGAGAATGAGGATTTTACACCACCCAATGAACAAGCTTGATTTAATGGACATAGATATACACAATCATATTATTTGCACCTAATAATAGTTTACTTCCTTTCTGTTACTCATATTTTTTATTTCTTTTTTTCTGATCTTATTGTATTGGCTAAGATATTCAAATAAAAAAAGTTAGTGAGAAGCAATGATAGTGGATACCTTTATCAGTCAGGAATAACTATAGTGAACAGAAAATTCTACAAGTACTTGAAGAAGGAAGGAATTTGATTAAAGGATATGGCAAGTCAGAAAATCACTAAAAGTACTGCCGGTCTAGGTTGTAGATTAGGCCTTCAGGGCTGTCACCCAGAACAAGGCAAAACTGTTCTGAGTTTTGAAAAGATAGTACATAGGAGTACTATTTCTAAAACCACAGCTGATCAAGAAGATGCCACTGGCTGCAGTGTTACTTTAAAGACACACAGAAAAAAGAATCCTCACAGATTCCATTTTATATTCACATAACTAGTTGCAAGGAAATGTGGATTTGTAATTTTATGCCTCAGCATATCTAGCTAGCAAAAGGGTAAAGGACAGTTGTATGAGCTACAGTTTTGTGAGCAGTGTCTTTTTTTCTATTTTCATGAAATGTTTTTTAAAAATTATCATCATGTTGTTCACAGTATGCTTTTCCTGCATATCTTTTTTAGGTTAACTGTTTCTAAAAATGGAGAAAATTTATAGTTACAGAAGTATAATGAAAGACTTTTAATTTATTTTTAAGTCAGAAGCAGGTTTTTAGAGAGTCTCTAACTTCCTGTTTTCTGTTGGACTTTCTCTGTACCTGTGAACTTTTATGCTAGCACATCTTTGGGTTTCTGTCTGGAAAATGATCTCCTTTCTCCCTTTACATTTTCCCTTATGTATAGTTTAGTCTGTTACTTCTGTGATTCTGTCTCCCATCACTTTCACATTCTGTCTTCCATAAATGTGTTAAATTAACTCATCCACGATAGGTAATGTCTCCCATTATTTTTGGGTGATAGGTTAATTCCATTTATTCCGTTAGAATCATTGTAACTGGATTTCTAGAGGGAGTGGGGGGAAAAAAGACACAGAAAATTCTACTGAATTTTTCAAATCCTCCACTTATTAATTTAATCTCTTATTTTTTCATTAATATCTGATAGAGATATGTTAAAACCTCTCATGATGATAAATTTTTCATTTTCCTGGGATTCCATAATTTTTCTTTTTTATAAGTTTTGAAACTTTGTTGTTAATTGCATTCAATTTTATAATCTTTCTGGTGAATTGACTCTTTTCTCAATGTCTGATTACTCTATTTGTATTTTGATTTAAAGTACCTTTTATCTGATATTAATATAGACACATCCAATATATTTATTTTGCTTGAATTTGCCTCATGTGTTTTTTCTCTTCTTTATAGAAATACTTTTAAAAATATATTCTTAAAATACAGAGTGACAATTTTTATTTTTATTTTAATACAATATTTACTTCAGCCCTACGTTGATTATGATTCGTTTATAAATTCTGTCCGTCCATTTGAGGGTATTTTTTCTTTCTCCTTTTTTTCAGTCATTGTAATTTTTCCACCTACTGGTTTAGAATTTATATCAAATCTATATTTTAGTAGCTTTTCTATAATTTTTAAAATTAATATATACATTTTAATAAATTCTAAAGCTAACAGGAAGAATTATATTGAATCTATTCCTATAAGAATTCCTCTCACTTGCCACTATTTTACTTTTTGGTCAGGTTTTATATATATGTTAATTGATTAATTTTTAAACTATTACTGTTGTTTAATATAATTAATTTTTGCCTTTAGTTTTACTGATATAATATCATTTTCTTTGTTCAGTATTTTTTCTTGAACCTCAGACCTTCCTTTGGAATTGATTTTCTTAAAGAATTTCTCTAGAAGTTCTTTTAGAGTTTATTGGTAGTATATGTTTTTACTTTGTGTGTCCCTAAAAATACTTTTATTTTATCCTCATTACTGAAAGATAATTTCACTGGGCATAGATTTTCCAAGATTATTTTTAAATATTTTTAGCTAATCACTGTAATGATGTAATTACATTATATTCTAAATTTTATTGTTGCCAATATCTAATAGACCTTTTACAGTTAGTCTATATTTTGTCACTGACTGCTTTTAATTTTGTCTTTGGTATTTTACTATGTTCTCATTTGGATTTTTAAAAAATATTTACTTTTTGAATTATCTATGTTACCAATTTGCGGAATAATTTTTTTCCATCAGTATTCAAACTCTCTGCTATGTTTTTAAATTATTGCTTATTCTCACTACTTCCCCAAACCTTTTTTTTCTTTTCCAAAGACAGGGCCTTGCTCTGTCACCCAGGCTGGAATGGTGCAGTGATACAATCATAGCTCAACACAACCTCAAATTTCTGGGCTCAAGGGATCCTCCAGCCTCGGCTTCCTGAGTAGCTGGAAATGTAGGTGTGCGCCATGTCTTGCTAAATGTTTTATTTTTCTTTTTGCAGACACAGGGTCTCGCTATATTTCTCAGGCTGGTTCCACACTCCTGGCCTCAAGGGATTCTCCCTCCTAAACCTCCAAAAGCATAAGGTACTCTAAAAATAGATTATGTTAAATCTTCTTACCTTATTCAATATATCTTCCAGTCTCTCCTATTTTTCATGTAGTTTCTGTTCTGCAGTTGGTTTAATTACTTTACTACTATTCACCATTTTATTCATGGAGGATACATCCGATGTTTCTGCTGTACTGTGTGTTTTGTGCATTGAGTTTCTAAATCCTGTTATTACATTAATGTCTGCATTTTACATTTTATTATTTTTCAGATTTACTTGGCCTTTTCAAAGCATTTAAAAAAAATCATATTCAACATATCAACATTATATTCTTGTCTGATAATTCTAATACTTGCAGACTTTATGGGTTTAACATTTCATTATTTTCTGCTAATTCATATGGAGAGAAATGTTTAGATATTTTCCTCTTATTTATATATATATATTAATTTTAGGCTTATTATATAACTTAGAATTTTATGTGAATTCTTTGAGACTTGTTTTGAAAATACACATTCTTCTGGATTTTTTTTTTTTTAACCTTTTCTGGGAGTCTGAGGGTAAAACCAACCTGGAACCACTCTAAAAGAAATTTTCAGCTTGGAGATTTTTGTCCCAAAGGTGGTGGTAAATCTGTCCCCAGACTCATATAAATGCAAACTTGCTGTTAAGAATTCTCAGAGAAATTTGCGAGGACATTATGTTAAACGAAATAACCCAGGCCCGGATAGACAAAAACACTGCATGAAATTACTCATATATGGAACCTAAAAAAGTTACTGTCATAGAAGTGTAGACAGTAGAGGCTGGGTGTGGTGGCTCACTCCTGCAATTCCAGCACTTTGGGAGGCTGAGGCGGGTGGATCACCTGAGGTCTGCAGTTGGAGAGCAGCCTGGCTAACATGGTGACACCCCGTCTCTAATAAGAACACAAAAATTAGATGGGCCTGGTGGCGCATGCCTGAAATCCCAGCTACTTGGGAGGCTGAGGCAGGAGAATCGCTTGAATCCAGGACAGGGAGGTTGAAGTGAGCTGAGATCGCACCATTGCACTCCAGCCTGGGTGACTGAGCAAGACTCTGTCTCAAAAAACAAAACAAAACAAAAAAAAGTATAGACAGTAGAATAGAGGCTATCAGAGATAGAGGGTTGGCGGGAAGGGGGAGCAGTTGCTCAGTGTGTAGAGTTGCAGTTAGACAGGAAGAATAAGTTATGGTGTTCTATTACACAGTAGAGTGACTATAGCTAATAGTGTATTGTATATCTCAAGGTAACTAGAAGAGAGGATTTTGAATACTATCACCATAAAGAAACGATAAATTAAAATGACACATATGCTAATTATCTTTATTTGTTTATTATACAATGTATACATGCAATGAAACATCAAACTGCACCACATAAATATGTGCAATTATCGTGTGTCAATTATAAACAAAATAATACTTAAAGAATTTTCGTAGTAAACATTTTCTTTTTTGTTCAGCTTCACTGGGAATCAGAGACTGGTAAACATATCTCTGCTAACTCTCTCCAGTCAGGTTTTAACTGACTTTAACTTATGATTGGTCAGAAGCCTTGGTTTTCTCCGAATTTCTCTTAACTGAGCTGCCATTCTGCCAGCGCCCTAGTCGCTGTCCTCCTCTCTCCAGTGCAGTTGGCTGGTTATAATAGAGGCTTTAGGCTGTCAGTGGCGGACACTTGACTCCAGGTTAATGTCAGCTCCAGCACTCACAGAATTCTCTCCTATTCTGTACACAGGGTTTTTGTTGTTTTCACATTTTATTCATCAAAATTAGTTGTATGGTTATGGGAAGTGATTCCATTAATGTTTAGTTTGCCATATTGCAAAATAATGGAAGTCTTTGTATTTTTCTATGTTTAGTTTTTAAATTGTTGAGCATACTCTATATGTGGGATTTAAGGATAACCAACACAAGTAGTAACAGTTAGATAAAAACATTTATACAATGGCACGTAACGTCTGACTTTGGATAGGTTGTTTTAACCAACCAAAGTCAGATATTATGTGCTATCATATAAATGTAAATTATATAATTTTTATATAATTATTAAAGAAATTAGTACAACAAAATGCAGGTTAGTGCGTTTTACAGATGGAGAAAATCATTACTAAGTTTCTTCACAATGACAATGGCCATTTTTTCCTTTATTTAACTTTATTTTCAAAGTAAACTAAAAAAATTCAGAAATGTTCCTGGCATATTATCTTGATAATTATCACTAATAATTATTCTGATTATTAACACAACCAGTGCTACAAATGCTAGGGCACAAAAACTTCATATATAACTTTATTTATTCATTAAATATAGTATAAGATTAATAATATCTTCATAGCAGAACTAAGGATGCTACTTATTTCTTATCAAAATTTCTTAGGATATATTTAGACCTGGCTTATTTATTTTCCTGGAACATGATGATTCCTGAGGCAGAAACAATAACCATGTATGCTAAATGAAAACTATATTTTTTGTTAGTTTGTTTTGATGCAGAATCTCGCTCTGGTTACCTGGGCCAGAGTGCAGTGGCGCGATCTCAGCTCACTGCAACCTCTGCCTCCCGGGTTCAAGCAATTCTCCTGCCTTAGCCTCTTTAGTAGCTGGGATTACAGGTGCCTGTCACCTCCCCCAACTAATTTTTATGTTTTTTTAGTAGAGACGGGTTTTCGCCATGTTGGCCAGGCTTGTTTCGAACTCCTGACCTCAGGTGATCTGCCCGCCTCAGCCTCCCAAAGTGCTGGGATTACAGGTGTGAATGACTGCACCCGGCCAGTGAAAACTTTCGTGAGCTAACATTGGAGGTACTCACCTTGATGCAGTCACATCAACTAAGAAAAGCCTGAACATGTTTTGTGTTAAAGCTGATAATCAGTCACATTACGCTTAGCTAAAGCCTGTACAATTACTGCAGTCAAATTGTTTAGCACCTCTGTTGAAGACCATTTAGGTTCTACTTGTTATTTCTAATGTTTCTATTGCATTTTCGTTTTTAATAATTACAGTATTGTAGTACGTAAAAGCCCACAAAGCTGTTTCTCTCCTGTTGTCCCAGTCATATGTTCTATGAAAGAACAGAAAACATAAGTGTAATTAACATTCACCACATAAACAAAACAAAAAAAAAATAGATGAGAACAAGAAAAGTGAAGAAGTTTACCTTACGTCATACAAGAAATCACTTGCAGCACACAATTTCTAGTTCTGACAGCTTGATCTTCCATATTTATCTGTGAGAGATTTATGAAGACATCTTTCTCTCAATAACAAGAGCTGGGAAACTTACAGAATCTCAAGGCCCTATATCTATCTAAAAGATTAAGAACAAAGTTAAGAGAAAACTTGTGGCCTGAACAGAAGAGTTGTAGGAGATTCCCCCCAAGACCTCAACTGAGCTATCTGGATCTTTTAAAGTCATATTTTAGGGTAATGCATCTCGCAGGTCAATGTGGTGTGACTGAAATGCTACTTTGGCTTTCTTGGCTTTAGACCACCTTGCTTTATTACAAGATGAATAACAACTTCTAGCATAGTAAAAGACAAGCAAGTTGATTGCAAGAAATAAGAGAGTACCTATTTTTAAAGATAGAAAATCATTATTAATGGAAAAATATATAAAAATCAATATTAGAATGTACTCGAAATGGTTAAGCTACAGAGGGATTGGCTGTTGAATTAAAAGGTGTCATCTTGTTGGCTTTTTGGGAGAAAGCCAAAGGCAGTATCCGAAGTGTTTTTCTTAGTTATGAATAAAAGCATCAGAATACATGGCAATTGTGATCAAAGGAATACAAACGAATTGTAGAGAGACGAGATGTGGATCACCTCAGCTCAGCAGGACAAGTGTCAGATTTATTGAACCCAGCAAGGACAATGTGTGAGACATCACCGTCTGGGCTGAGTTAATAATAAGAAGGGTGTTTTGTTTTTGTTTTTGTTTTTGTTTTATCCAAAATCTGCCAGAAATCTTGTGCTGGGACATTGAACCACACGGAATTGAAGTTGAAGAGTCTGAGTATTATCAAGAAACAGTTTTAGTTGACAGACTAAATAACGTCTGATATCAAATAAAGAATATTAGCCTGTGATTAAGGGTATGAGGTTTCCAACGGCTGATGCTGAATGTGTAAAATAGAGAAGTCATGTTTCTTGTATGGTCCTGAATTTCCCAACCATAGAAAGATTAGGAGTGATTCTGGAAATTTTGTATTTGGTAGAAACATCTAAGGAGCTACTCCAAATAAATAAATGCACAAAGGTTTTCATCCCACTCACATGATGTATGGACTACTTCGGGTCCATGGATCCCAGATGATAACTTAGTTGTCCTAAGTTAACTTAGAGATCATCTAATTCTAAAAGTTTATACAACAGTAATAAGATCAAAACAATATTAGAGGATAAAGGGTAAATCTAATATTCTAATTTTTCAGTTGTGCCAACTGAACCTTAGAGAATTAAGGTGTCTCCTTCATATTCAACAAGCCTATCCTTTTCCCATTTGGGGCTATTGCAAGTCACTAATATACCTCTCATCTTCTCATTTGTTCTTTGTATTTGAGCAACCAGTGCTAACCCAAGCTTAGCCCAAGTCACTAGAAAAGTGTTTCCTGTCTTTGAAAACAAACTACTGGGACAATGTCATCAATATTTTGATTTTTGAAACTTTTATTTTATCTTGAGGAGAGTGTGTGTTAACTACTAATGTGTTTTCATGCCCATGAGGAATAGCATATTTGAAAGGAATACAGTATTAATTTTGACCTCCCAGCAATGCATTCTTTAAAATTCAACATAAGCGTCTTTCCTAATCTCTTTCCCTTTGCTTCTCCTTTCTGGTTAGTACTTCTAAAGCAAGTTAATTGAGATTGATAAAGCAAAACTGTTAGATATTTATAAATCAGAAGCGGTAATTTGTAACTGTGTCTGATCCACAAGAGAGTTTAGTGAGTAGGTAAAGGAGAGACAGAGAAAGGTGTTTAATATCGTACATTTTCGTGGAAATTATGTTAAGGACAAGCTTCCATGCTGGCGAGAACCTCACTTAAACTGAATTCAGAATCACAAGACCATTCAAAATTCACCTTCACTGTACATATTGGGGTTTATTGTTGGTTAAATAATTAGGTAGGCAGATATCTGGGTACAGGGAAAGTATGGAAGGAATGCTACTGACAGAAGCATAAGCAGTCATATATCATGTATAAGAGCTGTTTCAGAATACTGTTATTCTGAGCTCCAGTAAATTACCTGTGCTGAGAGAAAACAGGCTGAGTTAATAATAAGAGGGTTTTTTGTTTGTTTGTTTTTTGGTTTTTTTCCCCAAAATCTTCCAGAAGTCCTGTGCTGGGACACTGAACCACATTGAATTGAAGAGTCTGAGTATTATCAACAATTTTAGTTGAAAGACTAAATATCATCTGATGTCAAATAAAAAATATTAGCCTATGATTGAGGTTGTGAGGTTTTCTCAATTACTGATGCTGAGCATGTGAAGTAGAGAAGTCAGGTTTCTTATGAGGTCCTGAATTTCCCAACCATTGAAAGATTAGGAGTGATTCAGGACATTTCTCTGATTTGCCAGAAACTTCTGAGGAGCCACTCCATATAAATAAATGCACGAAGGTTTTCATCCAACTCAAATGATGTATGGACTAGTTTGGGTGATCGCTAAAGTTAACTTAGAGATCATCTAATTCTAAAAGTTTATACAGTAGTAATAAGATCAAAACCATATTAGAGGATAAAGGGTAAATCTAATATTCTACTTTTATAGTTGTGCCAAATGAACGTTAGAGAATTAAGGTGTCTCCTTCATATTCAACAAGTCTATCCTTTTCCCATTTGGTGCTATTGCACTTCACTAATATACCTCTCATCTTCTCATTTGTTTTTTATATTTGAGCAACCAGTGCCAATCGAAGCCTAGCCCAACTTGCTAGAAAATATTTTTGGCTTTGAGTGCTGCTATGATTGTGCTCACAACAAAAATGAATCTGACAGAGAACAGAGAAAGAAATGGAAAATCAAATCAATGGAATTAAAGGAAAGATCTAGGACAATCTTTAAAAATCCATTAGCCGGCATAATTGGAAGTTATATGCATTCTTAGGAACTAGTCATGTTGTTCTTGTTCTCACTTTTCTCTGTTTCACTCAGAAATAGCCGTTCTCATTAAATTGAATTGTGATGTTGTTGTCACTATTGGGCTTAGGCATTCTATCCAAAAATAACTGATTGTTAAGTGATGAATGAGATGATTCACACACAAACTGCAGTTTGTAAGGTAACTAATACATTGAGTTTTTAAAAAGTATGTATACGCAGTGTGTCCATTTTGAGTTTTATTTTAGTAGGATTTTACAGATCTATTTTGCATTTAATAAGATAAAAATTAGGCAGCTGAGTACAAGTTTCATATGCAAATAGCATTAAGAGAAAGATTTTTTTTAAAAGACAGAGTTTAACCTTTTTTGAGAATACACCTGCTGTGCTTTCATGTAAACATTTTTATATTTAAAAGTTAATTAAAAACCATTGTTTTTTTTGTTTTTTTGTTTTGAGATGGAGTTTCACTCCTGTTGCCCAGGCTGGAGTACAATGGCACGATCTAGGCTGACTGAAACTTTCGCCTCCCAAGTTCAAGCAATTCTCCTGCTTCAGACTACTGAGTAGCTGGAACTACAGGCATGTACCACCATGCCTGGCTAATTTTTTGTATTTTTAGTAGAGACGGGTTTCATCATGTTGGGCAGGCTGGTCTCGAACTTCTGACCTCAGGTGATTCGCCCGCCTCAGCCTCCCAAAGTGCTGGGATTACAGGTATGAGCCACTGCTCCTGGCCTGTAATCATCCTTAATCTAGTAAAGATAAATACAAGGGTCTTAAAGTTTCTTCTCTAATTCCTGAACAATACTTAGGGATTTGGTATAAAATATTCAGAAGCT
Organism: Macaca thibetana thibetana; assembly: GCF_024542745.1. Classification (NCBI taxonomy): domain Eukaryota; kingdom Metazoa; phylum Chordata; class Mammalia; order Primates; family Cercopithecidae; genus Macaca; species Macaca thibetana. The sequence continues at coordinate 6,759,236 of NC_065579.1, read as the reverse complement.
GCATCAACAAATTTTTACCTTGTGGTTTTAGATAAAAAGAAGGTTCAATTTCAAAAATGCTGAGTGAGTGATAGGACAGTGTGATATTTCAGATAGATTGAAATCTTTCTGTCAAGAAATCTTACAAATTCGGCCGGGCACGGTGGCTCACGCCTGTAATCCCAGCACTTTGGGAGGCCAAGGCAGGTGGATCATGAGGTCAGGAGATCGAGACCATCCTGGCTAACACAGTGAAACTCCGTCTCTACTAAAAATACAAAAAAGTAGCCGGGCGCGGTGGCGGGTGCCCGTATTCCCAGCTACTCGGGAGGCTGAGGCAGGAGAATGGCGTGAACCCGGGAGGCAGAGCTTGCAGTGAGCCAATATGGAGCCACTGCACTCCAGTCTGGGCGACAGAGTGACACTGTCTCAAAAAAAAAAAAAAAAAAAAAAAAGATATCTTACAAATTCCACCCTTTCCTTTGACCTCTTTAGAAATCATACCTGCATGCAAGTGAAGGATTGTGACATTAAAGAAAAAAAACTTGGATCATCTCTAGTTGTAAAATATTAAAGGCATCCAAAGATATGATGTTTAAAATTTTCATTTAAGCAAATTATATCTGATATACTTCATATCTTACTCTGTTTTAGTTGCCTGAGTTTTCTCAGATATTTTAAAAGTTACTTTATTGAGATATGATTGACCATACAAAAAAGCTATCCCTATTTAATCTATATGACTTGAAGATTTTGGAGATAAGTGTACACCCAGGAAATCATCATCACAATATATGCCATAAACATATCCATTACCTCCAAAAGTTTCCTCCTGCCCTCTTTATTTATTGTTACTTTTCTGTCATAAGAAGGGATAACAGAAGATACACCCTTTAGCAAATTGGAAAGTATACAATGTAAAATAAACTATAGGCACTATACTGTATAGTAAATCTCCAGGACTTATTTATCTTGCATCACTGAAACTTTGTACCCTTTGACTAATTTTGTGTCCTTTGACCAACAACCTTCACACCATAAAAATATTTGTTAAATAGCTTGATTTAATTATCCCACATACACATTGTACACACATATTATGTTTTACATTATATATACAATTTTACTGTTATATGTTTATACAAGTAATTATGCTCATAATGAAAAATAAGGAAACAATAAAAAGTATTGGATTGGGAATCAATGCAGAATTAGGTTCAAATCTTGATTATCTCTTCAATTATTTTTGTGACAATGGGCAAGATTTACTTCTCTGGATCTCTTCTTCATCTGTAAGTTTAGAGTTTTGGGTTAGGTGAGCTTTAAAGTTTCTTTTAGCTCTTAATTATACAAATTATTTCTCAAATAATTATAATTATTCCCTGGAAAATTATTAGAGAAGGATTTTTGTAAATGAATATTTAAAAAATCACACAGGACAGGAGAATAAAATATGTAATTTCAAGTTTTAATAATTAAAATCAGATTTATTTCCTAAAGTATTAATACCTTGGATTATGGGGAAGTATTTGCTCTGAGATTCTAAAAGAAGTCAGTATCTGTTTTTTCATGATATTTTTGGAAAAGTCCACTAAAGACCTCCTGATGCTACTCTTTCATTTTGGTAAATATTAAACCTCACTACATAATCTAAGACTGTAACTGTGCGTTAGAAATTCCTAGTTTATGCTTTTCCTTGTATCTTGGGTTCTCTTCCTTGACCTTAACATGTCCATTTAATGAAACCCGCTCAAATTTGAGGTAGGTTTAATTTGTTTCTCACAAATCTCCTATATCTGCTTTTACTTATGTTCTTACACCTCTGAATTCTCTTGGCCTCTTGTCCTAGGGCACCTCAGCATAAGCCTCCTTTGTTAGTAATATGTTATATTAATGCCTTAAGGCCTTGAACTATTCACTCATCCTGAAATACTTTCTTCAGATCTTTCTGACTGGCTTTTTCTTGTTATCCAGGTCTTAGTTTATATTCTACTGCTGCAGTAAGCTCTCTGATCATCTAACGTAAAGTAACTTCCCAGTTACTGTCTATTTTATTGTGATGTTTTACTTTCTTCATAGCAGTATTTAAAGTTATTTTATGTATGTCTCTCTCATTAAAATGTAAGTTTCCTGGAGACAAAAGATGCCCAATAAATATGTAAGTAACGACGATAATTTTTTGCATGTGTGCATTTTATTCATTTTGCTGGAGAAGGCATTCACCTTCGAATAGAGTTACTTCTGTTTCATTTCTTTTATCTTCTGCAATATCTGATGTATGGTCTTGCACACCAGAAATTCTCTGTAGATATTCTTAATGGAATTATGTTAATGTGGAAGGAAAAAAAAGTAGAAAATTGGAGCTGTTACTCTCATTCTATTTGCCAAATGTAGTTTCTACTGTAACATCATTTCATTTCGTGGGTTCTTGATTTGATAAAAAAAAAAAAAAGAAAAGAAAGAGAATCCCACAGTTTTAACATGCTTACTTAAAAATCCATATCAAGGCCAAGCAATTGCATGCCCAAAGGAAACCTTGATTTAATAGTTTTCTAAAAAGATGTCCATATCTATTTAACTGCCATTCAGAAAAATCATGAGTTTATTTAAATAAAAGGTATTTAGAACTACAGTTCTTATGATAAACCTACAAATATAATTATTTATTAATATAACTAGGAACAAATTTTATAGACCTTATATAATCACAGAATAATCAATCCACCAGAAATGTAACTTTTTTTAACTAATGATTTTGAAATGTCAAATGATATATAATGCTTTAATTGATCTAGGCTATTCAGAAACACCTAAGTCATTGTGACTGTATAAAAGAAATAAAAGCAGAAGATTTGTAAAGTGTCTAGTTCATTTTTACGTCAACAGGAGAATAAATGAAAGCAATGTTTTATTTATTCAACATAAACTGGACTGGATTAAGGTCAGACTTGCTACTTTGAAGTTAAATTTACTGTAAAATTGATTCGTTTTTACTATAAAATTCATTAGAATGTGAGAACAAGGAGGGATTCTAGCAGTCATTCAAATGAGGTTATTATAGGTGAGGAAACTGAACTAAAACAATCTATTCAATTTTGTAAGACTAGCTACTCTAGATTAGTTCAGCTTTAAAGGTTGGCTAGATGTCCAGATGTAAGCACCTGCCTCTTACTCCAAAATATAGCCTTTGACTCCTATTTCAAGGGACACGAAAGAGTAAAATTCTGTAACAGGTACTCAGCAGGGTTGGAAGCTAATAGGTTTTGGACTCATCTATTACATATCAAGAAAAGGATCTCTAGTTTATAATAATATATTGTAATCAAATCAATACAGTAATATTAAAATTATATCAAGTTCTGAAAAATATCTTTGTATATTTGGGAGACACTTGTGGATCTAATACTGCTTTCTTTATGAAATTTAATAAGATTTACATTGTCTATGATGACTAACATTCTGGTTATCAGAATGCAAAGTAGCAGAGAAGTATGTAAAGGTACTGCTTTAATGTGTGTATTAGTAGGAATTATTTCAGTTGCAAAAGGTAAGAATTCAGCTCAAATTAGTTTATACAAAAGTAACTCACTGGCTGGGAAGAAAAGAATAGCTTCAAGTTGAAAGCAAGAGATATAGAAAAACAAAGCACCTAGGGCAGGAATTATGCACTCAGAATTGCTAAAATCTTATCTCTCTCTTTTGTTATCTGTGCTTAGCTTCATTCTTCATATTTTAAATAAGATACAGCCCCTGGCCATTCCAGTAGTATTTCCTCTCAGTTTAGCAACACTGCCCTTTCCCTTAAAGGGCAACAACTTATTTATTCCAGGTTCTGTAGATTAATATTAAGGAAGGTCTTGAATTGGCACAGCTTAGGATATTTGTTGGAACAGGGGAATAGAGAATTCCTGTAACAAGATAACATGACTGAAATGTTCACAAAAACCACATGCCACTGGGGAATAGTGATTCTACCTCTCAAAAGATGCTACATTGTAAAAAAATGCAACGCTAAGAAAACATACCCCTTAGAATATTTTTGATAATGGAATTTGCCATGCTAATGTCCCATAAGTTAGTTGTTACAGAGGTGACATTGTCAATTTCCGGTATTGCCCTTATGCAGCTTACTAGTTTACAAAGATTAAAAAATGATAAAACCTAATATTGGTGGAGGTGAAGTGAGAGGGGCCTTCATATAACTCTGGAGGAAGTGTAAATTGGTAAAACCTTTTTGTAAAGCAATTGGATAAAATATCAAGAAAATTAAAATAGTTCACACTTGTAGATATGGTAATTCCACTTCTAAAAGGAAAATCTAATAACATAATTAAAATGTGGGTGTTGGGGTCCGTGCCGGGGGTGGTGGAGAATGAAAGAACACACAAAAGACAAAGACACACAGAGAACATGGCGGCCGCGCTCAGAGCCTCTGCCTCACTTTATTTATACTCCATAAACCCCATGTCAGCAGAAAGAATGCAATGCAAAACAAACTTTCTTTTCCCAGATGTAACCTTCTACTCAGTTCTTTGTTTCTATGCCCTTCCTTATCTGCCTGCCTTCTTGGCGCCTACGGGAGTTCATTAAAAGTTCAATTGGAGATACTGTCCTTGAGCCCTATCTATTCTCAGCATACTGTTTTCAAAGGCCCCTGCATGTGGGTACATATTTGTGTGTAATGTTTTATGTAATTTGAGTATTAGAAACAAAATCAATATTCAGTAACGTTTACTCTGTTAAATATAAATATAATCATGTACCACATAAGGATGTTTCAGTCAAGACAGGTGACATATACAGGCCAATAAGAGTATAACACTGTATTTTTACTGTTCATTTTCTACGATCAGATACACAGATGCTTACATTGTGCAACAGCTGCCTACACTATTCAGCACAATAATGTGCTATACAGTTTTGTAGCCTCTAGGCTATGCCATCTAGCCTAATTGCATAGCAGACTATAACATCTACATTTGTGTAAGTATACTCTGTGATGTTCACATAATGAGGAAATCACCTAATGACACACTTTGCAGAAGGCACCCCATTGTTAAATAACGCATGACTGAATGTGATAGGCTACTATGCAGATTACACCTAATACCCTCACATGATTTTAATAATATACTGTCATTGCAAACTTGAAAGGAAACAACTTCCTTTTTAAGTTGTTGCCAATGATGTAAATTCATGCAAACTCATTGGATAAAATTATATATATGTATCATAAAACTACATATCAAAATTAAAAATGCAAATATGACCTAGAAATTTTATTTTTAGGAATTTATCTCATAGATATTCTAGTATATACTCAAATAATGTTCACAGCAATACTGTTTGCAATAGAAAATGTCTGGAAATAAGTCAAATTTCCGACAATGAGTGACATATTGAATAAATTCTGCCATTAGAAAGGAATAATTTATATATTAATCTGCAAAATATGTTAAATGAAAAAGCAAAAGTTCAAACACTGTCTATATAGTAGACCCTCATTTCTCTAGAAATAGATAACAGTTGTGTAGTAGACATGACTGTGTTCACTAACAGCTAGTTCTCTCCCTGGACATACAGAAGATTATAGTTCCCATACTTCTTGCAGTTAACTGAAGCCAGGAAACTAGGTCTGGCAAATACAATGAGTGCGACTGACTTTTGAGCTGACAAAAACGAAAAGCCCTTTTTAAATTCTGCCAGTATGCACGCACAGAGTCTTGTGTTGAAAATGTAGAGCCACAGGGTAAAAGCAGCTTGAATGGCTGACTCATATACAAGGACAACTGGCTGACAGTCACCAGGACTATCAAGAAGTTTGCAGAAACAAGACATAAACTTTTACTGTTTTAAACTGTTGTGAATTTTGGGTTTTGTTTGCCACCAAATAAACCTAGTCTATTCTGATTGTTGTAAGTGGTCAATTTGGGAAGTCAGATATATTTAAAATTGGCTTACTGCTATAACATATACAGTCCAAATTACATAATGGCTCAAATGCAATACAAGTCTCTTTTTGCTCACATATCGCTTCATTGAGATTCTACATTAATTGTAATGATGAGGGTGGGGGTGTCTTATGTCGTACAGTTGTCACCCAGGATGACCGACTTTGTAACATTTTTTCCCACTGACTTCCAAAGTTCTCATAGATAGCAAAATTCATTTGGAAGAAGAAGGAGAAGGAGCATGGAGAATTGCAGATGGAGATTTTTATGGGAAGGCTTGGAGGTTGCACATTACTACTTTTACCTGTTGGCTAGGAATCTATCACGTGGTGACACCTAAGTGCCAGTGAGTCTGACAATGCGGCAATTTGGTTGCGTGCCATGGTAAGAGGCAAAACATTTTGCTCGATAGTTACCAGTTTTTGCCACAGATGAAGGGATTTTTCATTGTATAATTAGTTATTACTGTTTGAATTTAAAAGAGGAAAATATCATTTTCAAATAAAAATGCAAAAGTGGCACAAAAAATTCTTATTTTTTTTGCTTTAATTTTGTGCATTTATTTGGCTATTATTAAAGTAAATAATGCTCTTTACAGAAAATGTAGAAAGTAACACAAAAGAAAAATAAGCAGAAAAAGTCATCCAATAACCCCCATGATTCCAGCATAATAATCTTTTTTAAGGTAACTGAAATGACCATCCTTCTTTTACAACTGCAAATGCTAACCCCCAGGGATTTTAAGAAATTTGTCAGCTCTAGTAAGCGGTAGAGCACAGAGAAAAGAAAAGCCAGGGAAGCTTTTAGAGAGCAGGAGGCAAGAAAGAAAATGACTTATGAATGTGGAAACGCAATTGACAAATGATTTTAAAATTTTGCAGGTTTAATTGCACGGAGAGAGGGAGCATAGAACAGGAGAAATACACCACAGCAACAGAGGTAAGGACCTCCGCTTTAGAGATTTCCCATTTTATTACAGTTATATTTCCATTTAGATATGTTATTTAGATATTAAGGTGTAACTGTCCAATAGGCAGTATGAACCTGGGTTCTGGATGAAGACCGATCAGGATATTGTGTCAATGACAGTAGTTGAAGGCACTGGTATTAAAGGTTGTAGAGAGAGTTGTGATGAGCCAGAATCTTGAGCAATTTAAGAGTTAGATGTTGTACAGATTGTTGAAGGCTAGAATTGTTTTTTGTTGTTGTTGTTGTTTGTTTGTTTCTTTTCTTAAAGCCCTGGCCCATTTCCCTGAAGAGCTCTCACTGGAAGAGTCATAGTTGGATATGGCGTGAGAAGCTAGCCAGGATTCTAAATGGTGAATGTGGCCACCAGTTGGCTGCCTGGTATAAAATACATCCAGGTGTTGAATTCTCCTGAGTCCCAAGGCTAACTATTATTCTTAACTATTGTGTGCATCCATTCCTATAAATATTAGAAGACTGGGAACTCAGATAGCTTATTTTGCTCCTGAATCTGTTACTAAGTAGCTACACGAACTAAAAAACTAATTTTTCCAACCAGGGCTTAGATTCCCTCATATCTAAAATGAGAAGAATAGACTAAATAATCTCTAACTACCCAGCTCTGAAACCCAGACTCTATGATAAGAATAAGCATTTTCCCAAACTCCCAAACGTAGTATTTTTTTATAGAAATGATTACTTTCTTCTTCATCCCCTGGTCATCTGCATAAACATCTTATCCATCCTCTAGACAATAACCATGATAGGGCAGAAAATCAATAATTTTCTCTGTGTCTTCTGTGGAATTTAACACAGAACATTGAAAATAGTAGCAATTAATAAAAATTTAAACAATAAACAATAACATACATTTTTAAACTGAAAGCTTTGTGCTCTGTGCTGATTTCTCTGATGATAACACGTTAAAGTTTGAAGCAGTGGTCATGAAAATGATCTTCTAGAACCATCATAATTAAAGTGTGGTGCTCCCTCTGTAATTATAAAATAAGGTTTGAGTGGCCACACAATGCCTTTCATACCTAGAATTCTAACAGATTAAAAACTTTCTTAACATACAGTTCCAGGATCTATGACCTGGAGACATCTCCTTCTTGGATATTGTACATAGAGTGGTGATCTTCATTTATATTCATTCACTGAAGCCTTGGCTTTATGCTGCTTAGACAGCTTGTCAGGAATAAATCTTGTCAAGAAGGGCATTCTCTTTGGAGATTTTTATATAGCTTGTGTTGCTAGAAAGAAAAACATAGCAAGCTTGTTTAATCCAATTAATGAAGATCTGCAGGCTGTCTTGTGCAGCCGGTCAACTGGCAATGAAAGAAGTTAATTTTAAGGTCTATGAAAGCCTCCCATTTGTGGTGACAAACTCAGGAACTCAACAACTACTGTTAACTCTCTCCAACCATTTTGTAATTTCTTTTTGCTTTTATAACTGTAGCAATAGAAAAAGTATCTTTCCTTGCATAAGCAGAAATGGTTTAGTATTTGTATAACACGTTAATAGATAATTTATCAAAGAGAAATGGTTCATTATTTGTTTAAATGCATTAATAGATAATTTATCAAAATTACTAGATAATTAATAGATAATTCTTCAACATGGATCTAATTAGATTGACTATTTGGGTTTATATATTTTCCTCTAGCATTTACCCCTTCTGTTATACAGTGCTATGAAAAAATACTAAATTTGTAGTGATAAAAGTTGGTATAAGGTGCAAAATCTAACACTTGTAGGCTGTGAATGCAAGCCATTTCACTATTTTGGGCCTCAGTTTCTCATATATAAATTATGATAATACAGGTAGTACTATTTTTTATTGTCACAGGATGACTTTGAAGAAAACTATACAAATATTTGTGAGCTGTAAAATCCAAACATCATACAAATATAGGCGCTGCATATATGGTTTTCCCACATCAGCACTGTCAGAAAAAATACTCCCCCCAATTATTTACAATCACCAATAAAATGGAATTTTATATCTTTACTGTGTTATGCAGTTAAGGAGCCATTATCCTGCAGATATTTCCTCAGATTTTTGCCGCACTCTGTGAAGATACATTATTTTCTCCCACTTTTCTAGCTGATGAGAAAAAATATCAGGCAAAAATCTTCAGTGATTTTTCCCCAAAATACCAAGTTTCAACATTTTCTAGCACTTTAAACAACACAGACTACTTTCTACTTGTCTCATGCCACTTTAAATAGGATCATTAAGGGACACTCTCTCTGTTGAGATATTTAGACAGATCCCTTAACGAAGAAAGGCAGCAATTCAGACCAAGGTGTGGGCAAAGGATACTCCAGGATAAGGAAACACCAAGCACAAAAGGGCCTTAGCCAGGACAGAATTGTTATTTCCAAGAAATACCAACATGTCTAGTACTAATGAAGTCAAATGAATGAGAGAAGAGTGGAAGGAGAGAAAGGCAATGTCTTGAGTAGTTGTCTGACTATATAGTCTCTCGTAGACCATGATAATTGTTTGCACCTTATTCTAAGTTCAGTGAAATGTTATTGAAGTCTATGCGGGAAATCAACATGACATGATTTATGTTTTAAATGGATCATTTTAGCTCCTATGTGTGGTATGCAATTTAGCACAATACAAGCAGAGACAGGAATGGTAGGCATGACAGGGATCAAAGTAGATATACTAGTGACTTAGACTAGAGTGATAGAAATTGGGATAATGAACAATAGTCAGATTGGATAGATTTTAAGGATAATGTCAACAGTTATGTTACATTAAACATACTGCCCCAGGTAATTTATAGATTCAAGGCCATCCCCATCAAGCTACCAATGACTTTCTTCACAGAATTGGAAAAAACTGTTTTAAAGTTCATATGGAACCAAAAAAGAGCCTGCATTGCCAAGACAATCCTAAGTCAAAAGAACGAAGCTGGAGGGATCATGCTACCTGACTTCCAACTATACTACAAGGCTACAGTAACCAAAACAGCATGGTACTGGTACCAAAACAGAGATATAGACCAATGGAATATACCAGAGTCCTCAGAAATAATACCACACATCTACAGCCATCTGATCTTTGACAAACATGACAAAAACAAGAAATGGGGAAAGGATTCCCTATTTAATAAATGGTCCTGGGAAAGTTGGCTAGCCATAAGTAGAAAGCTGAAACTGGATCCTTTCCTTACTCCTTATACGAAAATTAATTCAAGATGGATGAGAGACTTAAATGTTAGATCTAATACCATAAAAACCCTAGAAGAAAACCTAGGTACTACCATTCAGGACATAGGCATGGGCAAGGACTTCATGTCTAAAACACCAAAGCAATGGCAAGGAAAGCCAAAATTGACAAAGGGATCTAATTAAACTAAAGAGCTTCTGCACAGCAAAAGAAACTACCATCAGAGTGAACAGGCAACCTACAGAATGGGAGAAAATTTTTGCAATCTACTCATCTGACCAAGGGCTAATATCCAGAACCTACAAAGAACTCAAACAAATTTACAAGAAAAAAGCAAACAACCCCATCAAAAAGTGGGCAAAGGATATGAACAGATATTTCTCAAAAGAAGACATTCATACAGCCAACAGACACATGAAAAAATGCTCATCATCACTGGCCATCAGAGAAATGCAAATCAAAACCACAATGAGATACCATCTCACACCAGTTAGAATGGCGATCATTAAAAAGTCAGGAAACAACAGGTGCTGGAGAGGATGTGGAGAAATAGGAACATTTTTACACTGTTGGTGGGATTGTAAACTAGTTCAACCATTATGGAAAACAGTATGGCTATTCCTCAAGGATCTAGAACTAGAAATACCATATGACCCAGCCATCCCTTTACTGGGTATATACCCAAAGGATTATAAATCATGCTGCTATAAAGACACATGCACACGTATGTTTATTGCAGCACTATTCACAATAGCAAAGACTTGGAATCAACCCAAATGTCCATCAGTGACAGACTGGATTAAGAAAATGTGGCACATAGACACCATGGAATACTATGCAGCCATAAAAAAGGATGAGTTTGTGTCCTTTGTAGGGACATGGATGCAGCTGGAAACCATCATTCTCAGCAAACTATCGCAAGAACAGAAAACCAAACACCGCATGTTCTCACTCATAGGTGGGAATTGAACACTGAGATCACTTGGACTCTGGAAGGGGAACATCACACACTGGGGCCTATTGTGGGGAGGGGGGAGGGGGAAGGGATGGCATTGGGAGTTATACCTGATGTAAATGACGAGTTGATGGGTGCTGACGAGTTGATGGGTGCAGCACACCAACATGGCACAAGTATACATATGTAACAAACCTGCACATTGTGCACATGTACCCTAGAACTTAAAGTATAATAATAATAATAATAATAATAATAATAATAAGTAGACAGCTGTTAGCACGTAAAAAAAAAAAGAATTGAGAAAAGAGAGTACTAAAACTAGCTCAGGATTTTGGTATGAGCAAATTTGAATTACAACCTGAACAGAGTTGAAAACATTAAAAAATAACCATCATAAATTTTCACCACACCTTACAAGATGCATTTGTGATTTGTGGATTATTGTGTATGGATATGTGTGTTCACATGTGTTTGTGACTATCACTTAGAAATTACTTGTAAAAAATTTCACAAAATTCTGGAAATATGCAATTAAAAATAAACCATAAACTATGGCTCAAAACTCATATCATACAATTGATCTTTGCCAAGGAATTCAGCTTTTCTGTTACAGGAGAGTATTAAAAAAAAATTTACCTCTAACAAGTAATTTTGAAGGGACTGGAATTAGTTTTGTAAGGGGTATGGCATACTGGAAAAAACCAGGACACAATTTTTTCTACAGATAATCATTATCAGTTTTAATTTGTTTTAATTGCATGCTTTATCTCCCTTCCAATTTAGTCATTTTAAAATTAAAAATTGATTCTGTAAAACTCATTACTATACCATCAGTGTGGCCCTTTTGTGTCAGCTACTTTTAAATCCAAGGAAGAAAATGGCTAATTTAATGAGGAAGTTTAAGAAAGAAAGAAAAGTTCAAAGAAAAATAATGAGGCACAGTTCCCTCTGGATCTGTTTCTAATGTTTAATACAAGAAAATGTCAGCAGTATTTTAAGATTCACAGAAATTATTGTGATACAGGCAACATTATATAGGCTTACACACCAACAAGAGGCTTAGCATGAGACTATCCATGGAGTAGGCAGAATATATGTTACTGACTTTTATTAAAGGCAGTGTGGTATATAGTAAATAGATTACCATTTTTCATGTTTCTTCTGCCATTGTAAGCATGTCATTCAATGGCATGATATCCTAGTCTGATGGCATTGTCAGAATCAAAAGTTCAGAGGTGAAGTAACTGGTCACAGTCTTGCATAAGCAGAAAAAAGATAAAAACATGATTTTTTTTTTTTTTACCCCAAGAGCAGCATAGAGGTTGGTTAAAGCCAGCTAATGACATTTTTCCTGCACAATATTGGTCACAAAATTAGTTTATTTTGAAGAATGATATTGGAGACAGAGGTCTAAAAGAGGGGTTCTCATCCTCCTGGTATTTAAATTTTTTCCTGGCGGCTATTAAATAGTGAGAAAGACAGTCTTTGGGACTTACTCTGCTTTTGGAAGAATATAGATTAACTATGGGAAAGAAACTGAGGAAGCAAAAGCATTAATTATGTATTCTGAGAAAAGCATAGAACCTTTTCTCTACCTCCCTGAATTTCCCTTGTCTTTTCCCCCTCCTCTGATCTGAGAAAAGAAAGCTCTCTCAGAAACCTTTTGAAGGACTGGATCTTAAAAGATTTCTGCTTAAAAATGCCCGTTCCGCTCTTTCAGTGAAAAAAATACAACTTATTTTCAAAGCCCAGCATCATTATTATACATCATATGTATTTTCCATCCAAGAAGAATTATTGTTTCTTTCTCAATACTGTCATATTTGCTGTGTGTGTACATGGAAGCTGTTCTGGACCACAGGCAAACCAAGGGCATTTACCAGAGACCCACCTACTTGGTGGTTCATGAGTTCGTTTTTTTCAGTGGCTTCCATTAGAATGCCAGAAATTTTGCTTGCCTTCTTAGCCTCTTAGATGTAGCTTGTAAATCTTCAAATTCACCAAGAAAAAGCATCAGTGTACTGAATATTGCATTTACCTTTCTAGACTTTTCTCTGACATGCTGGCCTGCCAAGTCTGATGATGGCCTTAGAAGATATTGAATACCTTCACATAAATCCTTTTCAATATTATTTTCATGTTTTATAGCTGTCTCAGAAGAATGGCTGATCTGAAATATGCTAGACTATCATTGACAAGAATAAAAAATATTACTGTTGGATTTTATGGTAGCAAAACAAAGCAAAAATCAGTGGTATATAAAAATATATCAAATTTCTTGAGAAAAAAGCCTACGCAAGAAACTTCATTTATGTAAGATGTAAAATCAATGAGTTTGACAGCTGTATACACCAGTAAAACCACCATCACAATAAAAAAAGTAATTTTTTCATCATTTCTCAAAGATCTTTACTATACCTTCGCAGTTAGTCCTTCCCTTGATCCTCAACTGCAAACAACAATCTACTGGATTTTTGTTACATAGATTAGTTTGCATGTTTTATAATAAGAATAATATCATATGATAATCTTCTGTGTCTTTTGTGTCTTTAGCTCAGCAAAATATTTTGAAATTCATGTATATTGTTGTATGTATCAGTAGTTTATTCCTTTGAATTGCTGATTAGTATTCCATTGAATGTGTACATTTACTTTGCACTTTATTGATTAATAATACTTTGTAAGTCTTTCTAATTTTTTTTTCCATTTTATGGATGGTTAGGAGTAGTTCATTGTGTTTTAGTTACATTTTCCTGATGACTAATGATGTTGGGTGTTTTTTAATGTATTTATTGGCTATTCATATTTTTTCTCTTGTAAATGCCTGTTCAAATATTTTGAGCATTAAAAAGTTGGGTTGTCTTCTTACTATTAAGATATAAGAGTTGTTGATATACTTTAGGCACAGTTCTTTATAAAAATACGTGTTTTAAGTATTTTCTCTCTCTTTGTATTTATTTTCTTAATTGTGTCTTGAAGAGCAAAAGTGTTAAAATTTTATAAAGCCCAATTGTGAAAGTTTCTCCTGTGATTTTCCTTAGGTGTTTGATTTAAGAAATGCTTGACTATCCCTAAGTCTCCAAGATTATGTCTAGTTTAGCTTTGTTTTTAAGTAGTAGTTATATGATTTCAGTTTTTATATTTAGGTGAATAACCCCTTTAGATTAATTTTATGTGAATTAAGATTCAGATATTTTTATTTTTTTACTGACATCAAGTTGTTCCAGTGCCTTTTTTGTTTCTTTTTAGAGACAGACTCTTGCTCTGTCACCCAAGTTGGAATGCAGTGGTGCGATCATAACTCCACAACCTCAAATTACTCAGCTCAGAAGATCCTCCTGCCTCAGCCTCCTGAATACCTACTACTCCAAGTGTGTGCCACCATGCCCAGCTAATTTCTTTTATTTTTGTAGAGATGGGGTCTTCTTCTGTTGTGCAGGCTGGCGATGCCGCTGCCTTGGCCTCTCAAAGCACTAGAATTACAGATGTGAGTCCTTACGCCTCTCCCAGTGGCATGTTTTGGAAAGTACTTTTTCCCCTATTGAATTGCCTTGGCATTTTTGTCAAAAATCATTTTTTTATATATGTTTGGGTCTATTTCTGGATACTCTATTCTGCTCCAGCAATATACATATCTATGCTTATGCCAATATAATATTGCTGTGATTATTGCAGTGTTATTGTACTTTTTGAAGTCTGGTAGTGTATTTTTTCTGTGTTTTCTTTTGTGTAACATTCATTTTACTATTGTACAACATTTTCATTTCCACGTACATTTTAAAATCAACTTGTCACTTTGTGTAAAAGAACTTTCTAGACATTTTGTTGAGATTGCATGGAATTTATAGATCACTTTGAAGAGAATTTACATTTTAATAATATTGATTGTTCCAATGCATGAATGCGTAATATTCCTCCATTTATTTAGGTTTTTGTTAATTTCTTTTATTCTCTATTTCATAGTGTAAAAGTCCTGTGTATATTTTGTTAAGTTTTTATGTAAGCATTTCATAATTTTTTGGGGGGGGTAAATGTATGTTAAATTCTTAAAATTTTATTTTCTATGTCTTTGCTGAAAGTATATAATATGCAATTAATTTTGTTTTAATGTTCTATGTTTAAACATTATAAGAAAATTGTTATGTTTATACTTAACCATACAGTCACTATCTTTCATCTTTATTCATTTAAACTTTATTCATTCCTAACATATGAATTTTTCTATATCAATTCCCTCTTCAAACCTGAATAATTTTATTTGCATTTCCCATAGTTTTACTTTGTCTGAAAATGTTTTTAACTCTGTTCTATTTTCACTAAATCTAGAATTTTAGGTTAACCATTATTTTCTTTTTCTTTCAGCATTTTAAATCTGTTGCTCCACTGTCATCTGGCCTTAATCGTTTCTGATGTCACATCCACCATCATTTGATCATTGTTCCACCATATGTAAAGTATTAATTTCTGGGTGTTTTTAAGATTTTCTTGTTCCTTTTGTCTTTCAGCAGTTTTACTGTGAGGTACCTATACCTGTGTAGATGCTTCTTTCAAATGTGTCCTATTTGGAGTTTGCTGCTCTTTAGTAATCTATAAATGTAGGCCTTTCACCAGATTTGGAAAGTTTTGGTCATCATTTCTTCAAATATTTTTTGTCTCAAACCTTTTCCTTTCTTTCTAGGACTCCAATTAACTAATTAAGGTGTTAGACCTTTTGAAATGTTCCACTGCTCTCTGGGGCTCAGTTTATATTTTTTCTTTTTTTTTTCTTTTTTTTAGACAGAGTCTCACTCTGTCACCAGGCTGGAGAGTGCAGTGCCGTGGTCTCTGCCTCCTGGGTTCAAGCAATTTTCCTGCCTCAGCCTCCCAAGTAGCTGGGATTACAGGCACGCACCACCATGCCCAGCTAATTTTTGTATTTTTACTAGAGATGCGGTTTCACCATGTTGGCCAGGCTTGTCTTGAACTCCTGACCTCATGATCTACCTGCCTCTGCCTACCAAAGTACTAGGATTACAGGCGTGAGCCACCGCACCTGTCCCAGTTTGTATTTGTTCATAAACTTGTCTCTTTTTCAAATTGCATGATTTCTATTGATTTATATTCGGTTTTACTTAGATTCTTTTGACATCCTTATTTTAATAATTTTGCCTACCCAGAAAATTTATGTTTTTGTATTTTTATCAATTTTAAAATTTCTTTTATGCCTTTTTATGTTTTCTACTTTTATGCCGGTATTTTCTATTTTCTATTCTTTTTTGTTCCTTCCACGTGTATCTTTCTTTACCTGATCGAGCATAGTTTTAACTCTGTTTAAAGTTCATGTCTGATAATTTGGTCATTTTTCCCCTAAAAAATGAGTCATTGTTTCCTGGCTCTTTGTATATGAAGTGATTTTTGGATTGAATTGTGGACATTATGAATGTAATTATGAATAAAAATCTAGGCTCTGGCTTTTTTCATATCACTTTAAAAAGTGTTGATGCTATTGTTTAGCAGAAAAATGACTTAAGCTCAGATTAAAGACTGTCTATATGTGATGGCAGAGGCTCAGAGTGCAGTTTAGGTCTTTAAATCTTAACTCCTGATTGCTTTCAGCTTGCTTATTCATGCATTCATCAGATGTCAAGATTTTAGGTGTTAGGTTTCTTCTTCTCTGGATTCTTCCTTTTCAGAAGCTGTTTTTGTATTTCAACTCTCTTCCTTGATTCCTCTGCCTAAAAGAGGGTGAGTTATTTTCTATCAGAGCTAGAGCCACCTCATGCCCAGTATGACTGCTGTGATTGCCTTCTGTGTCGAGCAGTTAAAAAATAACATACACACTCCAAATTTCAATGCCCACGCTGGTTACAGGCTCCAAGTTTCAATTCCCTTTCAAAAAGTTCTTGCGCAGCTTCCATCTCCAGTGTCCAGTGCCTTCAGGTTGCTCTTTTTTGAGAGTCAATAGCTCTTATTTGTGGGAAGGTTAATTTATTAGGAGCTCACTCCTCTATGCTTCAAGCAGAAATCCTCATACACATATCATGATAAAGCCAATAAAAACTCCATTTTCTATATATTTTCAGTCATTTTTTGATCAAACATTCTTTAAAATCTATTGTTCCAATGAAATAATGAAGATGGACACATCATTTTCTCTGAGATATTGTATGTGCATGCACATTGTATTACAGTGAAAATATTTGCTGCCCTCCCTTGTTCTGCTCTGAATCCTTACCTATAAAAGGACTACTGAATCCATTACAGTGACATCAGGCTTAGCCAATTGATGTGGTTTGGCTGTGTGTCCCCACCCAAATCTCATGGCCAGCTGTAATCCCCACATGTCAGAGAAGGGACCTGGTGAAAGGTGATTGGATGGGGGCAGTTTCCCCCATGCTGTTCTTGTGATAGTGAGTGAGTTCTCATGAGATCTGATGATTTAAAGGTAGGGGGAAGGAAGTTCCCTCATAGCTTGCTCTCTCCTGCCACCATGTAAGATGTGCCTTGCTCCCCCTTCACCTTCAATCATGATTGTAAGTATCCTGAGGCCTCCCCAGCCATTCAGAATTGTGAGTCAATTAAACTTCTTTTCTTTATAAATTATCCCATCTCAGGTAATTCTGCATAGTAGTGTGAAAATGGACTAATACACCAATAATACATGGACAGAAGTTATTTGGGTGACCTCCCAGCAAAATAAATTATATCTATTGCATGGCCCTACCATCTTACTTTCTTATTGCCATGAAACGATTATGTCTCAGATAGAATCTTCTTTTTATCCTTCATTCCGGAAGAAAAATGAACATGGAGCGAAGTCACAAACACCCTCCAATGCATGTGAATATGACTAAGAAATAAGTCTTTGTTGTCTTAAGTCTAAGATTGTGAGATAATTTGTTACCATAACATAGCCTAAATTACCTGGCACAGACGTGCTGTGTAACTTAGCCTAAGCTGACAGATAGTTATGTGTAAGTCTGAGATTGAAGAAGAGGAGATGAAATCACTCCCTCTATGTATTAACAACACAAACGGCAATAACAATAAAAAGCAATAGTTTCACTAAATAAGTTTATATTTCTTCTGAGGAAGCATAAAGTGGAATAGTAGACAAAACTCTATACTAATTTATGAGATGAGCCAAATTCTATCCCTTGTTTAGATACTAATTCATGGCATTACTCTTTGAAATGCCATGCTCTTGGAAATGCTCTTTGAAATACACCTCTTTACCCTTGGATATACTCATCTGTTTAATAATAATGTTGCCTACTTAATCTCTGGAGATCTACTAACTCCAACACATCTAAGATTTGATGGATATCAGCAAAGCAAAGCACATAGGCACTATTGTAGAGCTTCCCTCAGAGTAATGCCACAGGGCTGCTTTTACAGCAAAACAAGATTGTCAACAAAGCAAAGCTGGCATCCTATCCTGGAAACTGTCTTACTCTATTTTCTGCTGTTATAACAGAATACCACAGACTGGGTAATTTGTAAAGAAAATAAATTATTTCTCACAGTTCTTGAGGCTGGAAAGTCCAGGGGCATGACATGGAAGGTCATTTAATGGAGGAAGGCATCACATGAAGAGTAAGTGTGCAAGACAGAAAGAAATGGGGCCAAACGTATCCTTTTATTAGAAGCCCACACTTGCAATAACAAACTCACTCCAGCAATAACAGCATTAATCCCTTTATGAGGGAAGAGGCTAATCAACTTTTAAAGACTCCACCTTTTAACACTGTTACAAAGGGTATTACGTTTCCAACATATGCATACATTTCCAACATTCTGGGAGACATATCCAAATCATAGAACTGAAAAATTCATTTCTGCTTAAAAATGCTATCATACCTCTTCCTCTTCCTCTCTGACATGAGAATGAGTATGTTCTATATAGATGCTGCTCCTAAAGACTATTTTCCAGCATGAAAACTCATATGGAGCAGCAATAAATAAAGCCATAGCAACCAGAGTCAGCCTACATGTAACATGAATAAGAAAGTTAATTACTGTGAACTACTGAAGTTTTAGTGCTATTTTTATACAACAAAACTAATTGCTATGCAAAAGGTAGTATCAGAAATAGATGCAGCCCTAACAAAATACCTAAGCGATATCATTAGAAATGTGTAACATGCCGGTGATTACATTTTATTGACATTTTATGGAAAAATGGCACTAGATATCATGCACTGGTGAACATTTGGTTAAATGTAAACCTTAAAATACCAAAGGTTTTAAGAACCTGAAAGGCAAGCAATGTATCTAATAAGCTTGTGAGATCTAGGGGATAGATTTTGAGAAGCAAAATTTTCTCAGAGTTTTGTTTATTAGTCACATGAAGCAAGTACTACAAGCAAGCAATGTACTTAGTAAGCTTGTGAGATCTAGTGGCTAGATTTTGAGAAGCAAAATTTTCTCAGAGTTTTTGTTTATTAGTCACATTAAGCAAGTACTACAAGACAAGTACCACTGTATGTGCTCAGAAAAGAATTGACTCACCTGCAAGCAGGGCAATAAGGAAATGCAAAGAATCCAGAAATTCTCAAACTTTCAGGGCTGAGAGTTGCAACTTCTCCTGTCCAATATGTAAAAGAAAAAAAGCTGAGAAATTATACAAAGAATGATACCCAGTCTCAAGGCACAAACCAGAATCAAGGATGTGGCTCTGGTTTATTTCATTAAAATGTGTGCATGAATTAACATTGACCCCAGTGAATCCTTTCAGTTGGACCCAAAGGCTCAAGAAGAAGAGATTAAAAGTGCTCTCTTCAGTATAGAGAAATGGAGAATTTAAAAAGTATTGTAGGGGTAGGTAATAACAAATGTAGTTGACTGCATTAAATATATATAGTTATACACTTACATATTTTATTTCAATGTATACCTACATAAAATATTTTATATTTTATATAAAATATATAATATATACATGCAGGTGTATCCTAAATTAAAAGAGACTGTGACTGTTTGAATGTGAAACAATTATTGGTTTCCCAAATATCTATAGGAGTAAAAGAGGCTGAGAAAATTTCTCAATTCCCAAGGAAGCCATGTTCTCCATTGCTCTCTTCAAATTCGGAAAAGGATAATGAAAAAGAAAGGTACTCTCAGAGGATTAAATATTCATAGAGAATAATGAATTCATAGAGAATAATGATATGGGAAGTGGAACTTGGGCTCCATCAATGCACATTACCAATCTTTAGGGTAAGAAATTGCCTAATATTTGCCCAAAAGAAATTAAGAACTTTCAGAGTCAAGTTATTCTTGATGCTTCCCATTTTCCACATGTCAAAATGGTTTGTATATGAGTGTGTATGGGGATGCAAAATTTGTCTTTTTAGCACATAGGTATCTGATTAAGAGGAGCTGTAATGGGATTTGGGGTATTGGTAAAATTTTGGAGTATATTCATTGGGGAAAGAAGTAGAATATTTTACGCACAGAAGAGAGATGTAAGTATTTGTGAAGTCTTTGGTAGGTCACATTATTTTTCACAGCTATTAACTTCTTCTCTGTGAGAGGTTTATACTTGCTCATCAATTGCTGTGTTACTTGTCAATGGCACCTATGGGAGGCTTTTTTTTTTTTTTTTTTCTGAAACGGAATCTGGCTCTGTCGCCCAGGCTGGAGTGCAGTGGCATGATCTTGGCTCACTGCAACCCCCGCCTCCCAGGTTCAAGAGATTCTCTTGCCTCAGCCTCCTGAATAGCTGGGATTATAGGTGCCCACCACTGCACCAGGCTAAGTTTTGTATATACAGTAGAGATGGGGTTTTACCATGTTGGCCAGGCTGGCCTCAAACTCCTGACCTCAGGTGATCCACCCGCCTTAGCCTCCCAAAGTGCTGAGATTACAGGTGTAAGCCACTGCGCTTGGCCTATGGGAGGAATTTACATCTGCAATACACTGACATGGAATGTAGCCTTGTAGCATGCTTTGGTCAAGATTACTAGTAAACATGGTGTACTCCACAGATAATCAAAGCTCTTAAAGGCATTTCAAGTCCCTATCTGCTCTCTTTCCCCTCAGTCTTTGGTCATAAGAATGTACAGGGCCCACATGGGAGATGCACTTTTTGCATAGATCTCAGAATACAAAAACTCGAAGGTCAGAGATAAAACACATCCACAGACTAAAGTAAGACACAGATAAAGCATGTCCGTGGAATGAGAAATAAATATTTGGCTTTTTAAAAAGGTAAAGGAAGAGAAGTGTTCTAACCACAAAACCAACATTTCCCCACTTATATTTCAATAGAGAGCAAAATTCAATTGAAAGCAAGATTTTTAAAGCCCCACATTCTTATTTATTTATTTATTTATTTTGAGACAGAGTCTTGCTCTGTTGCCCAGGCTGGAGTGCAGTGTTGCGATCTTGGCTCACTGCAACCTCCACCTCCCAGGTTCAAGCAATTCTTCTGCCTCAGCCTCCCAAGTAGCTGGGATTACAGGCGTGTGCCACCATGCCTGGCTAATTGTTGTATTTTTAGTAGAGATGGGGTTTCTCCATGTTGCTCAGGCTGGTCTTGAACTCCCAACCTCAGGTGATCCACCCGCCTCAGCCTCCCAAAGTGCTAGGATTATAGGCGTGAGTCATGGCGCCCTGCCTTTTTTGTTTGTTTGTTTGTTTGAGACAGAGGCTCGTTCTGTTGCCCAGGCTGGAGTGCAACGGTATGATATCGGCTCACTGCAACCTCTGGCTCCTGGGTTCAAACAATTCTCCTGCCTCAGCCTCCTGAGTAGCTGGGATTACAGGCTCCCGCCAGCATGCCTGGCTAGTTTTTGTATTTTTAGTAGAGATAGGGTTTCACCATGTTGCCTAGGCTGGTCTCAAACTCCTGACCTCAGGTGATCCACCCGTCTCAGCCTCCCAAAATATTGGGATTACAGGCGTGAGCCTGTGTGCCCAGCCAAGACCGCATACTCTTTAAAAGTGAGTGTTTGTTCTATTTGAAATATGGCACACTCAGACCCACACTTTTTAGGGAAGGGAGTCTGTGCTATTTGAAATATATATGCACATACTTATAATTTGCAATATAGTTCAAGATATATATCATGCTAGACTTTATGCAGGAGCAGAAAATAAGGCTATAGCTCAACCTTATATTCAATACTGTAAGAACAACCTTTCGCAAATCAGGTCTCTCTGGGCTTCAGATTCTTCATCAGTCAAACAGAAATATATACCCTGTCTAACAATCCTTGAGGATTTTTTGAAGATCCAAAAAGATATGAAATGTCAGAATATTTTATAAGATTTACATCAACATGCAAATTTTGTTGTATGAAATTAAAAAGATATACTCTTCAACAACACTGAAACTAGGGAGAGCCATTCTCTCCTTGAAAATGAAATAGTTGTTTGCATTTTTCATGGAGAATATGTTTGTTGCACATTCAAATATGCAAAACTTCCATTAAAATATTGCAAAAGAAAACATGAACTTATATAAAAGAAACCTAAGGCTCTGTGCATATACTTAACACATCCTTGAGCAGAGAACAATTACATGTAGGCAATAAAAAGTCCACAGATTTGATCACCCTTAAAGGACAGCAGAAATTAATATCCATACAAAGATTATTTGCTAAAATTGTATTCAGTTGTTCTGGAGACCAAAATTCTAATTTTCATCACTTTCTGAACATGATTTTTGCTTTTTCAAAGAAAAAAGTACTGAATGTTTTTTATTATTCTTTCTTAAATCCCTTACCAACAACACTTTATATGCAATTACAATGAAAAGAAGGACTGTTTTATTTAAATCTTCATCATTTTACATTGTATGAGAGAAGATAACTCAAGATAAGTGATGAGAACTGAATTCCAATGATGTGCTAAATACTGAGCCAATCAAGGTCCTGAAATGTATTGCTCATTTAATCTGTCACTGAGTTTCTGTTTAAAATAAGTGTGCAAATTTTGAGGCATATTGACCTACTGTACATTTTTGTGATAAGAAAATCATAATCAATCATTAAGTGATTACTTCCTTAACTGCAAGTTATTAATACAACTCATTGAAAAACTACCAATGACATTCTTCACAGAATTAGAAAAAAAATATTCAAACATTCATATAGAACCAAAAAAGAGACCTATTAGCCAAAGCAATCCTAAGGAAAAAGAACAAAGCTGGAGGCATCACATTACCCAACTTGAAACTATACTAGAAGGCTACAGTAATTAAAACAGCATGGTACTGTTATGAAAACAGACACATAGTCCAATGGGACAGCATAGAAAGCCCAGAAATAAAGCTGCTTGCCTACAACCACCTATCTTTGACAAAATTAACAAAAATAATAAAAGGCAAAAGGATTCCCTATTCAATAAATGGTGCTGGGATAACTGGCTAGCCATATGCAGAATACTGAAACTGGGCCCCTATTTATACCACATACAAATATCAACTCCAGGTGGATTAAATACCCAAATGTGAATCCCCAAACTATAAAAACTCTCAAAGAAAACCCAGGCAATACCATTCTGAACATAGGCCCTGGTAAAGATTTCATGACAAGCCAAAAACAATGGCAACGCAAGCAAAAATTGTCAAATCTAATTAAACTTATGAGCTTCGGTGCAGCAAAAGAGACTATTAACAGAGTAAATATACAACCCACAGAATGGGAGAAAATATTTGCAAACTATGCATCCAATCAAAGAGCTAATAACCAGAACCTATAAGGAATTTAAGTAAATTTACAAGCAAAAAACTAACAACCCCACTAAAAAGTGGACAAAGGACATGAACAGTCACATTTCAAAAGAAGACATACATGTAATCAACAAGCATATAAAAAATGCTCAACATCACTAATCATCAGAGAAATGTAAATTAAAACCACTATGAGATATCATGTCATGCCAGTGAGAATGGCTATTATTAAAGTAAAAAAATAACAGATGGTGGCGAGGTTGCAAAGAAAAGGGAATACTTACACACTGCTGGTGGGAATGTAAATTAGTCCAGCCACTTTGGAAAGCAGTTTGGTGTTTTCTCAAAGAACTTAAAACAGAACTACTATTTGACCCAGCAATCCCATTATTGGGTATATAAAGGAATAGAAATCATTTTACCATAAAGACACATACATGTGCATGTTTATTGCTGCACTGTTCACAGTAACAAAGACATGGAATCAACCTAGATGCCCATCCACAGCAGACTGGATAAAGAAAATGTGGTACATATACACCATAGAATACGACGCAGTCATAAAAGATAACAAAATCATGTCCTATGCAGCAATACGGATGGAGCTGGAGGCCATTATCGTAAGTGAATTAACACAGGAACAGACAAGCAAATATCACATACTCTCACTCATAAGTGGAAGCTAAACATTGGGTACTCATGGACATAAAGACAACAATAGACACTGGGAACTACTAGAGGAGGTTTGGGGAGCAAGGGTTGAAAAACTATCTATTGGATACTATGCTCACTACTTGGGTGATGGAATCATTTATATACCAAACCTCAGCATCACACAAAATGTTCATGTAAAAAACCTGCACATGTACCCCCTGAATATAAAATAAAAGTTGTAATTATTTACAAAATAAATAAAATGAGGTAGGAGATGGAGATATTTGATTATAAGGTCACAATGTGATAATCACATCCACTTTTTTAGATAATTTAAGTTCTCTCACTCATCTCACTCAAAGTTTCATTTAGATAATATGAACTTGATCTCTTTCCCAGTTGTTTTCTGTTTTAGTATTTGGTAATTTACTCTGTACAATAATTTCTTTTTTGAATAAAAAACATTAAAATGTAATTTGTCCTACCAAATATTAAAATATATTTAAAAGATCAAATAATTTAGAAGGTGTGATGTTAATTTGAGAAAGTTCTGATGGCTCAATGCAGCAAAATTTCAATGCAGAAATTGAATTCAGTTACTTTAGAATTCAAAAACCTAGGAAAGATACAAGGGAGTGGGCCGGGCGCGGTGGCTCAAGCCTGTAATCCCAGCACTTTGGGAGGCCGAGACGGGCGGATCACGAGGTCAGGAGATCGAGACCATCCTGGCTAACACGGTGAAACCCCGTCGCTACTAAAAAGTACAAAAAACTAGCCGGGCGAGGTAGCGGGCGCCTGTAGTCCCAGCTACTCGGGAGGCTGAGGCAGGAGAATGGCGTGAACCCGGGAGGCGGAGCTTGCAGTGAGCTGAGATCCGGCCACTGCACTCCAGCCTGGGCGACAGAGCGAGACTCCGTCTCAAAAAAGAAAAAAAAAGATACAAGGGACTTAAAGGCTCCCGTGGAAAGGATGGGAGGAGTACAGATTTTCTATTTGGTTTTCTGTTCCTGCATTAGTTTGCTTAGGATAATGGCCTCCATTTACATCAATGTTGTTGCAAAGAACAACAGTGTTTCCTAGATTTTCTTCCTGGATTCCTATAGTTTGTGATCTTACAGTCTTGTTATGTATTTCTAAGAATTTATCCATTACTTCTATGTTGTCCAATTTGTTGGCTTATAATTTTTTATAGTAATCTCTTACGAATCTTTGTATTTCTATGATATCAATTGTAGTGTCTATTCTTTCTATTACAATTTTCTTTGAGTTTTATCTTTTTTTCTTAGTCTAGCTAACGGTTTGTCAAATTTGTTTATCTTTTCAAAAACCCAACTTCTGGTTTTATTTCAAATATAATATTGTAATAAACGTTATGTACCTATTAAAAGGCAACCCTTCAGTGTTTCTATATTTCGTGTACCAATGCTCAATAAATATTGTATCTTTTAAAAATGTACCTAGATTCTTGCATTATCTTACTAACTTGTTCAGCCCCCTTACCTCAGATCTCTTCCTTCTGTAGTGTGCAGTGCACACTGCATCATGTAACATCTGAAATGCATGAGATATGATGACATTAACATGACAGATCATGCTGGAATTCCCTAGTCTTTCCATTACCTATGAGTTAAAACCCTGACTCTTCAACATGGACCAAAAGCCCTACATGATCGGGCTCTCTCTTACCACCCAGCTTCATCTTTTCCCATTAACTCCTGTCCCTCCAATTTTGTGCCCTGTGCATTTTCACATCCAGGTCATGCTGTGTGATGACCCCCCGGGACCTTTGTACAGGCCAATCCCTTTGCCTGAAACATTTCCCACCTTTTCTACCTATTCCTAATTACAGTCGGCATAGAATGGAATATAATCCAAATTCGTCATCTTGCCTAAAGGCCTTGCAAGATCTAGCCTCTGCCCCTAGTTCCAGCCACATAAGCCCTATTCTCACTCCTGTAAACACCAAGTCCTTTACCATCTCCAGTTTTCCATGTATGTCATTCTTCCCACTTAGAAATTTGGTTTTTTAGCTCTGCTCTTCATCTACTTTACTCTTATATGCTTCAGGTCTCATTTCACATACACTTTCCTCAGGGAAAATTTTCTCAAATTTATCTTTACATTGGAGTATAAACTCTATTATATATTATCTAAGCTCCTTGTAGTTTTTCTTTACAGTTTTTTCTAAATCACATTTTCTAATCATATGTCTTTATCTAATTTTAAAAATTAATGTCTGCTATCTACAAAAGACTTTATAATCAGTGGAAGCATAGCACTTTTTCTTGATGAGAAATCAAATATTTCATCTAGACCTCCTGGCAGATAGCAAAACAGGTAACCTAGCAGTCATTTGATAAACACTTTTAACATTTTTAGATTTTTGCCGATTTTTATTTATGCAATTAAATTGGCTTTTTGTAAGAGCTCAGCAGGAGAAGCAATATGTTTTTATGCTCACTAGTCATACAGTCAAACTTTATTATATCATAATCATTCCTCAGTAGTCAGGAATGAGAATGCTGATTCCTTTTGCAATGACGATGCTAAAGAAAATATGTATTTACAATAGGACATGAAATGTGTGAAATACAGAATATCCAACATTAGTGGTAAAGTCAGTGAGTTTATCTGGCTTTCTTTACTTTTTTTGTAAACTTTTATTTCAGTTTCAGTATTATATGTGAAGATTTGTAATATAGTTAAAATACATGTCATGGGGGTTTGGTGTAGTGATTATTTCATTACCCAGGTAATAAACATAGTGCCTGATACATAGTTTTGTGATCCTCACCCTCCTCCCACCCTCCACTCTCAAGTAGGCCCCAGTGTCTAGTGTTCCCTTCTTTTTGTCCATGTGCACTCAAAAGTTAGCTCCCACTTATAAGAGGGAGCATGCAGAATTTGGTTTTCTGTTCTTGTGTTAGTTTGCTTAGGATAATGACGCCCAGGTCCATCCATGTTGCTGCAAAGGACAATGGTGTTTCCTAGTTTTCTTTTAGGATTCTTATAGTTTGTGGTCTTACATGTAAATTTTTAATCCATCTTGATTTGGTTTCTCTATATGGTGAAAGGTAATAGTCCAGTTTAATTCTTCTGCATACAGCTAGCCAGCTATCCCAGCACCATTTATTGAATAGGGAATGCTTTCTGCACTGCTTATTTTTGCCAGCTTTGTTGAAGATCAGATGGCTGTAGGTGTGTTGCTTTATTTCTCGGCTCTCAAACCTGTTCTATTGGTCTATGTGTCTGTGTTTGTACCCGTGCTATGCTGTTTTAGTTACTGTAGCATTGTAGTATATTTTGAAGTTGGTTAATGTGATGCTTCCAGCTTTGTTCTTTTTGCTTAGGATTGCTTTGGTTAATTGGGCTCTTTTTGGTTCCATATGAATTTTAGAACAGTTTTTTTCTTCTAATTCTATGAAAAATAACAGTAGTTTGATAGGAATAGCATTGAACTTGTAGACTGAGCAGTATGATCATTTTAACAATATTCATTCTTCCAATCAATGAGCTTGGAATGTTTTCCCATTTGTTTGTGTCATCTATGACTTCTTTCAGCAATGTTCTGTAGTTTTCCTTGAAGAGAACTTTCACCTCCTTGATTCGATGTATTTATAGGCATTTTATTTTTTGTGTGTGGCTATTTTAAATGGAATTGTGTTCTTCATTTGGCTCTCAGATGGAATCTTATTGTTCTATCTCATTTTAAAGAGGGAACTGAATTTTGAGAGTACTGGTTTCTCCTTAGTTAGATAAGTCATTAATAATAAATATAAAATACTAAGACAGTTGATTTATTTTTTTGACTTAATTTTTATGTGCCTGTGGTAATTACTTTCTGGATTTCAGAATTTATATTCCCAACTCAGAATGAATGATTTTGAGATAGTTATATTCATGCAATAATCTCATGAGGCCAATGAACTCAGTGTCTGGCTTGAGGAAAGAGCAGTTTAGTGCTGTCACATCAGTGTCTCTTCGAAAGTCCTAGATTGGAAAGGGGTGAAGTTCTCTTTTACCTTTTTAGAATAGAAGTGCATTATTTTTAAGGAAGTGTTACACTTTAGAAGCT
Source organism: Macaca thibetana thibetana (assembly GCF_024542745.1). Taxonomy (NCBI): domain Eukaryota; kingdom Metazoa; phylum Chordata; class Mammalia; order Primates; family Cercopithecidae; genus Macaca; species Macaca thibetana. The sequence continues at coordinate 6,730,807 of NC_065579.1, read as the reverse complement.
GTAAACAACTGTTCACACCTTAAGCAAATAAAGGAGGAAGCTTAATTGAGGAATGAAGGAAAATGCAACAGAACATTAGGAACATGGGTAAGGAGGTAGGAGAAGCTCCCTCAGATGTAGAGATTAGCTGAAAAATGTGAGTCTGAGAGTTCACATTTCCTGATTTGCCTGTGTTTCATTCAATATTGCAACAAGCCATTTTCTTTCTCAAATGTACTTTGTAGCTGGTCTATATGCACATCTTTTTGCTCTAATATTACATTTTCCGTTACCAAGAAGCAGACTGTCACCCTAGTAACACAAGTGTCATATCTCACATGCAAACACCTGCACTCTTTGAAGAAAACATCACACATTCATTGCACATAATAATGTGATCAAAAAAGGTGACGTTTTCAAGTTTTTTAAAGGAGGGTATGAACTTGAAAAAAAATGATATATCTATTATAAAGGGTAAGGAAAATTTCACCTTTATAAGTTATAATTGGAGGCTAATTATTACATGTTTACCTTCTAAGTACTTATTACATATATTGTTACTAAAAGCGTATGCCTATGTATATTCATATTTCTGACTTCTTACATAAACATTAGCATATTATACAAATTTTTCTCCACCTTCATTTATTCACTTTCAGTATATCCTGGAGATCACAGCATAGAAGTATGTAAATTCCTTATTTCTTTTTAAGACTGGAGGCCTGGTGTGGTGGCTAATGCCTGTAATCTCAGCAATTTGGGAGGCCGAGGCGGGTGAATCACAAGGTCAAGAGATTGAGACCCATCCTGGCCAACATGGTGAAACCCCGTGTCTACTAAAACTACAAAAATTAGCTGGGCATGGTGGTGGGTGCCTGTAATTCCAGCCACTTGGGAGGCTGAGGCAGGAGAATCACTTGAACCCAGGAGGCAGGGGTTGCAGTGAGCCGAGATTGCGCCACTGCACTCCAGCCTGGGCGACAGAGCGAAACTCTATCTTAAAACAAACAAACAATATATAAACAAACAAACAAACAAACAAACAAAAAACCGGACGCTGTGGCTCACGCCTGTAATCCCAGCACTTTGGGAGGTCAAGGTGAGCAGATCACGAGGTCAGGAGATTGAGACCCATCCTGGCCTAACACGGTGAAACCCCGTCTCTACTAAAAATACAAAAATTAGCCAGGCGTGGTGGTGGGCACCTGTAATCTCAGCTACTTGGGAGGCTGAGGCAGGAGAAGGGCGTGAACTCGGAAGGCAGAGCTTGCAGTGAGCCGAGATCGTGCCACTGCACTCCAGTCTGGGAGACAGAGGGAGACTCTGTCTCAAAAACAAAACAAAACAAAACAAAACAAAGACAAAAAACTGGAATGCATGACTTTTAAGGGCTCTTCAAACTCTGACATTTATGTTTTCTGTAGAGTCATGGAAAGAAATTATATCTATTATTTGTGCTGTATTTGTCTTTTTCCTTTAAGCTTGTTTTCAAAGTATACTGCTTTGTTTAGCAGTTTCTTACAGATAATTTATTTTTTTTAAAAGTACAAAATGGCAGGTCTGATCTCTTTCTTTTGTCATAAGGAAATTGCCCTCTTCTCCAATCAACAATTGCAACAATTACAGTGAATGTTATGTTTTGTCACTTGGTTAAGTACTAGGTATTCAGTAGTGACCATTATGTTTGTTGTACTCAAGGTGGTTAAAATGTAGCTTACAACAACAGATAAGCTCATAGAGATGATCAATAATATGTTAGAATTTCTATTAACGAAGTCTCCAGCATTTGAGAATGATAGTAACATATAAACTAAATAGAAATGAACCAACTTGTTTGTTCATAACATAAAGATTCAAATGAATAGATTTTTTCGGTAACAAAACCTGAATCAGATATAAAAATGGAGTTTTTAACTATCAAGCTATACTAAATGACTGATATATCCAAACACATCACAGTCAGACAACTGTTTCTTCCACTGAAGTCAGGGAAGACCTCTCCCCATAAGTGAACCCCATCAGAGTAGGGTTACATGCATGAAGGGTGATCTGAGACGTAGATAGAATAAAGTTGTGCCATGCATAAACTGTGACTCTTCATTCAACTCATTAATCAGATAAGTTACACATTTCCCTTGGAGAGAAGCACATGAGAGAAGAAGTGAGATAAGACGCTCTATATTATGAGGAACTGCAGAATGGTATTGAACAAGGAACGAAGGAATGAAAGAACATGATGTATTTATGAAAATAAAAGTGATTCCACAGGGCTGTAGCTGCAGTTACTGGAGCTCCAGTGTTATATTAAATCACACAATGCTGCACATTATTGCCACTACCGATTTATGATCTCTACTCTACCAAGTTCCCAAAGCTGACAGAAATTATTCTCTGAATCCTTAGGTCTCTCCCTCCATCTTCCACGTTTTTTCTCTTAACGTGTATCCATTTTGCCAAGAACATATTCTATCCTTCTTAACCTTTTTCTGAGGAAAAACAAGCCTGCCTTTTTATTCACATGGAAAATATGACATAAGACAAAAATTTGCTTAACTGGTTCTCCTACCAACATTTGACTTTCTGGTATTCTACCATTGTATTCTTATTTCTCTCTATTTTAGAAGAGTTGGCCTTTTACGTGATTAAGAATTATGCTATCACCTTTACTACGGATCCCATCTCTTCCCATTACTTTGTAAACATTACATTTTTGTTCTTGATCTTTAAAGCATCTCACTTTACCAAATTCTTGCCATCACTTAAAAAAGTGTTTTCACAATTTTATTTAACATCGTGGATAGATGTTATGTAAAAATGTATCCCAATCTATCTCAAATACAGAGATGTACACATTAGAAAATATTTTTCACCTTGACACAAACAAAAGAAAATCTGCTAGCTTTTGAATTTGTTTGCTTTTGCTTTTCTAGTTCTTTCAATTGTGATGTTAGGATGTGGATTTTAGATCTTTCCTGCTTTCTCCTGTGGGCATTTAGTACTATAAATTTCCATCTAAACACTGCTTTAGCTGTGTCTTAGAGATTCTGGTATGTTGTGTCTTTGTTCTCATTGGTTTCAAAGAACTTATTTACTTCTGCCTTCATTTTGTTATTTAACTACCCAGTAATCATTTAGGAGCAGGTTGTTCAGTTTCCATGTAGTTGTGCTGTTTTGAGTGAGTTTCCTAATCCTGAGTTCTAATTTGATTGCGCTGTGGTCTGAGAGACTGTTCATAATGACTTCCATTCTTTCGCATTTCCTGAGGTGTGTTTTACTTCCAATTATGTGGTCAATTTTAGAATAAGTGCAATGTGATGCTGAGAAGAATGTATATTCTGTTGATTTATGGTGAAGAGTGCTGTAGATGTCTATTAGGTCCGCTAAGTCCAGAGCTGAGTTCAAGTCCTGAATATCCTTGTTAATTTTCTGTCTCATTAATCTGTCTGATATTGACAGTGCAGTGCTAAAGTCTCCGACTGTTATTGTGTGGGAGTCTAAGTCTCCTTGTAGGTCTCTAAGGACTTGCTTTATGAATCTGAGTGCTCCTGTATTATCCAATACAGGAGCTATCCTAAATATATATTTAGGATAGTTAGCTCTTCTTGCTCTGTTGATCCCTTCATTCTGAGCAAAAAGAACAAAGCTGGAGGCAGCACACCACCTGACTTCAAACTATGATACAAGGCTAGAGTAACCAAAAGAGCATGATACTGATACCAAAACAGATATGTAGACCAATGGAACAGAATAAAGGCCTCAGAAATAACGCCACACGTCAACAACCATTTGATCTTTGACAAACCTGACAAAAACAAGCAATGGAGAGAGAATTCCCTATCTAATAAATGGTGTTGGGAAAACTGGCTAGCTGTATGCAGAAAATTGAAACTGGACCCCATCCTTACACCTTATACAAAAATTAACTCAAGATGGGTTAAAGACTTAAACGTAATATCTAAAACCATAAGAACCCTAGAAGAAAACCTAGGCAATACATTCAGGACATAGGCATGGGCAAGGACTTCATGACTAAAAAACAAAAAGCAATGACAACAAAAGCCAAAACTGACAAATGGGATCTAATTACACTAAAGAGCTTCTGCACAGCAAAAGAAACTATCATCAGAGTGAACACGCAACCTAAAGAATGGGAGAAAATGTTTGCAGTCTATCCATCTGACAAAGGACCAATATCCAGAATCTACAAGGAACTTAAACAAATTTACAAGAAAAAAAACAACCCCAACAAAAAGTGGGCAAAGGATATGAACAGACACGTCTGAAGAGAAGACGTGTGTCCAACATGTGTCCAACAAACATATGAATATGTTTGTTGTTTATGTGTCCAACAAACATATGAATAAAAGCTCAACATCACTGGTTATTAGAGAAATGCAAATCAAAACTACAATGAGATACTATCTCATGCCAGTTAGAATGGTGATCATTAAAAAGTCAGGAAACAACAGATGCTGGAGAGGATGTGGAGAAATAAGAATGCTTTTACACTGTTTGTTAGAGTGTAAATTAGTTCAACCATTGTGGAAGACAGTGTAGCAATTCCTCAAGGATCTAGAGCCTGAAATACCATTTGACCCAGCAATCCCATTACTGGGTATACACCCAAAGGATTATAAATCATTCTACTGTAAAGACACATGCACACATATGTTTATTGCAGCACTGTTCACAATAGCAAAGACTTGGAACCAACCCAAATGCCCATCAATGATAGACTGAATAAAGAAAATGTGACATATATACACCATGGAATACTATGCAGCCATTTAAAAAAAGATGAATTCATGTCCTTTTCAGGGACACGGATGAAGCTGGAAACCATAATTCTCAGCAAACTAACACAGGAACAGAACACCAAACACTGTATGTTCTCACTCAAAAGTGGGAGTTGAACAGTGAGAACACATGGACATAGGGAGGGGAACATCACATAGTGGGGCCTATTGGGTGTTGGAGGGCTAGGGGAGGGATAGCATTAGGAGAAATACTAATGTAGATGATGGGTAGATGAGTGTAGTAAACCACCGTAGCATTTGTATACCATGTAACAAACCTGCATGTTCTGCACATGTATCCCAGAACTTAAAATATAATAATAATAAAAGGAAAATATCCAAATGAACAGGTATAAGATTAGCAAGCAGAAATGCTAATTTCTATGGGAAAGAACCTATAAGGAATCAAAATTAAATATAGACCCAGCTACCTGGGTATGAGGATTTTAAATTCTATTACCAGGGATAGAAGCATTTCTGAAATGATGGAATGAAGACCTTAGAAAAATCTGCTTCTCCATAAAAGCAATGAGAGCACTATCAAAATCAACTTTTTCAGAACTCTGAAAATTAACCAAAGACTTGAAACAATCCAGAGTGTTATTTAGAAAAACAGCTGGATCTCGGTAGTAACATTGAGTTTTGTGACATTTATCTTGCCCTAATTCCATATCCTCTCCCCAGCTCCATAGCAGCCTTGAAAATAAACAGCATTACAACTACAGTGGCTTTGGATCCAGCAGTCAACCAGCCACTGGAGGAGGAAGAACAGATTTGAAGATTCCCAAAAGCCTTGCCCACAGAGAAGAAAATGTCACTATTTGACCTCTCAGGCAGCTCACTGAAAAGTTTCATTTTAGAGCTTTTCCCTATTTGACCTGGTTCAGAACTCACTCTGAGTGAGTAGCCCTATTTCCAGCCAAGTTTTCAAACACAATCAGTAGCAAGATTTTAACATTGCAGCTGCCTGAGGTGGTGCTGCCAGTTGGGGCTAAAAAGAGGCTGACTGAAAACACTGAAAGAAAAAACTGAGGAAAGAGAGGTCCTTAGGGTCCTTTCAAAATCTCTGCCGTATTCTCTGGACTCTAGAAGGCCACATTAATGAGCAGAATTGGTCATCTGTTCCAGAAAGGCCTGAAAAGGCACTAACCTCTCATCTCATATGGAAATGCAATGGAACCAGAATAGTCAAAACCATCTCGAATCTTGAAAAATAAAAGTAGATACTCATGCTTTCTGGTTTCAAGACTTACTACAAAGCTACAGTAGTTGACACTATGTGGTACTGACATAAAGACAAACATATGGATCAATGGAATAGAATTTAAAGTTCAGAAACAAAGTTCAGAAATATAGAGCCACATAGCCATGCAGAATCACTTGTTTTACAAGGGTGCCAAGACAATTCAATAGGGAGAGAAGACAGTCTTCTCAACAAATGGTGTGCTGGGATGACAGGACGTCTATTTGTGAAAGAATGAAGTTAAACCCTTATCTCACACAATATACAAAAATGAACTTAAAATGGATCATATACCTAGATCTAAAAGCTAAAATTCTTGGAAGAACACACAGGAGCAAATATTTGTGACCCTTTATTAGGTAATGACTTCTTAGAAATGACTCCAAAGCACAAATGAGTTTTTTCTTAAGAAAAGATCAATTGAGTCACACCAAATTTTAAACATTTATGCTTCAAATGATACCATCAAAAAAAGGAAAAGACAGTCCATAGAAAAGGCAAAGGTATTTGTAAATCCTATATCAGATAAGGAACTTGTATCCAGAATATATAAAGAATGATTATGACTCAATCCCAGCACAAACCATGTATTTCCCACTGGGAGAGACAGCACATGCATTAAAGAAGTAGGTACTAAATTATCACATAAAATAAATAAAGCCTGGAATCAGGGAAAGAGAGAATGGAGGAAAGCGAAATGTTTGACAAGGGGGAGAGAGGAAAGGAGAGACAGAGAAAGAGAGAGGGGGGGAACCTTGGATGGAAAAAGACTCATCCTCACCAGTGGCACACAACCTCTAACATATGTGAGGGTGAAGTCTAAATGTGTGGTATGCACATAGTTACAGAAATCTCAAGCTGAGAATTGAGCATAACTATTGCATGAATAAAATGAATAAGAGCCCAGCAGAAGTACACAGGAAACTTCAAAATAGTATGTTACTAAAATTTTAAGCTTCCGCATCTCAAAGTATGTGAAATTCCTCTTTAAAACAACACAATTACAAATTAAATTGTAGTAAAAAAAAAGTCTTCCCTCTGGCATTCTCCTCCCAGTCCCTGGCTCAGGAAATTTCCTCTAGCCAGGAAGTTGTCAGGTTTCTGTCTGAGTTTTAGCCTCCAGTGCCCCTACACAGCTCTGGGAGTGGGCCTCAAATTCAGGGCAAAACCACGAGGGAAAAACATCGTGAGGCCGGGCACGGTGGCCCATGCCTGTAATTCCAGCACTTTGGGAGGCTGAGGTGGGTGGATCACCTGAGGTCATGAGATCGAGACCAGCCTGGCCAACATGGTGAAACCCCATCTCTATTAAAAATACAAAAATTAGCTGGGCGTGGTAGCGGGCACCTATAATCCCAGCTACTCAGGAGGCTGAGGCAGGAGAATCACTTAAACCCGGGAGGCAGAGGTTGCAGTGAGCTGAGATCGCATCATTGCACCCCAGCCTGGGTGCCAGAATGAGACTCCACTTAAAAACAAACAAACAAACAAAAAAGCAAACAAACAAACATCGTGAAACAAAGCAGGAAATTCTCCTCATCAAGTTATTTCTTCAAATTTTGTTATTCGACAGTACACCTGTTTTTGTTTATTTTTGCATATCCTCAATTGGTCAATTTTGTACTTTTTTCCAGATGTGTTAGTTGTGCTTTTCAGGAGTCATGGGTTACTGGGAGCTTACTCTGCCACAGTGGATCTAGAACTTCTAAGAATGGTCATTTGCATTCCATGATTTAGATTATTTTGTGTGTAGAAGTGACTAGAAAAAAATTTTAGAAAATTCAAAAATTTTTTTCAGTGTAGCCAGAATTATCATAGAATAATGAAAGTAGTCATAGAATGATCACAGGAAACCAAAGGATGAGGAAATATTACAACCCATAGAGTAGATGTGATTAGTAGAAGGGGGAGAGATTAAAGTTATTTTCTGATCCAAATTTGTTCCAATTATTGGATAAAAATTCAAATATGAAGAGAAAGTTAACAGACATGTAGAATAGATTGTGATATATATGTATAACCTCTAATAAATTACAAGCAAGAACATTTCCAATAATGTATCCACAAGAATATCACCAAATTTTGACAAGAGTATAAATGAGAGTTCATAATAAAAGGCATAATTTAGAGATTTGCTCAGTAACGATGAAAAGCGTGATGCTTTGTATTGACTCACACGTCCATAAAGGTCTTGCATGTCACTTTTTAAAAACATTTATAGCTACGTTTTAATTTTTTTATTTTTTGTCATTTTCATTTCTTTTTAATTTATTTTTATTTGTATTTTTTTTTGAGACAGAGTCTTGCTCTGTTACCCAGCTGGAGTGCAATGGCATAATCTCGGCTCACTGCCATCTCTGCCTCCTGGGTTCAAGCCATTCTCCTGCCTCAGCCTCCCAAGTAGCTGGCATTACAGGCACCTGCCACCACGCCCGGCTAATTTTTGTATTTTTAGTAGAGACAGGGTTTCACCATGTCGGTCAGGCTGGTCTTGATCTCCTGGCCGCAAGTGATCCCCCTGCCTCGGCCTCCCAAAGTACTGGGATTACAGGCGTGAGCCACCACACCTAGCCAGCTACATTTTTTAAATGTCCACTAAGTGAAAATAATAGGTCGTGGTAGTAATATAATAAAAAGCAAAAGTCCAAATAAATACACTGCCTTTATACCTATTAAATGGTTACATTCTATAAACAAAAAAAAGAATTTCATGAAAATATGTACTTAAATTTTACAAATTAATAAACCAATATTGCGTGTTGTTTTGGAGAACATATATTCAACCTTAGTATTAGAAAAACATGAAGAGAATATATACGCCCTTCAATATTGATTGTTCAGATGTATCTAAGTCCTGAGTGTATGCCAGTCAAAAGACAGACATGAAGGTTAACATCACATTAAATACAAAGGGGACAAAGAATAAAACACCAACTCAGTTCAAACATAACCCCGAAATTGAAAGTCAGAAGAGCTGGGGCTTTGAACTGTTGGCAATGATTTGCAATTAAGCACCTGCTCACATCGGCAGATCTATGTAATTCTCTGAAGGGTAAGTAGCAGCAGCATTTTATTTAATGCTGTTTAATCACTCTCCTGAGTAATTCTGACTAGTCCAGCTAATGCCAACAGAAAATAAAAGTGTTATTAAGCATGAAGATGGGGAGAAAAGTTTGTTATTCACGTATATATAGTAAAACAATATTTAAAAACTACAGAAGACTGAAAAGCTAAAAACAAAAGCCAAAGGACACAATTTAGTATTGTGGTTACATTGCTGGGTGAGGAAGGAGAATGGGATCAGGAAGGATATACGGGACACATGGCAAATTCAAAGATAATTTTTTTAAAGTATAGGAGTGCTCATGGTATTGCCATTCTTCATGTCTTAGGCATATTGTTTAATTACTATTTTGTACCTTTCTTTAATAATAAAAAATTATAAATAAAATGGGCAGAAGACATTGAGGCATTTCACAGAAGAGAAAATAAATGACCAATTAAGAAAGGAAATATACTTAACCTTATTGGTAAATAAGGAAATGCAAAGTAAAACCTCAATAAGAAACCATTTCAAATCCATCAAAGTAACAATTGAGAAGTTGGGTGATATCTTCAATTTTGATGATGTAGTATAATAACACTCACTCGTTACTAATGGGAATATATATAGGTACAAACACTTCAGGAAAGAGTTGGGAATTTCTTAGTATATTTTAAATATGGCAACTTTTGACACAATTGTTTAATTTTTAGGTGTAAAATCTAGATAAACTCTTGTACATGTACACTCAGACACAATGAGATATGGACAGCAAGTGTAAATGTAGCATCGTTCAAAACAATTTCATCTTAAGAACACACTAAACTCCTTATATAGACAATGCTGTTCTATATAGCTCATTAACTATATAACAGGGGTTGAAAAGTAAAAAGGAAATGTTAGTAACAATTTTTGCACATAGTAATATAACTCATATGAATACTACAGTGTGTTTCAGTTTACAAACCAGTTTACAACCACTAAACCTATTTTCATTTGCTCATCTTTATCATCTTAGAAAGAGATAGAACAGAGATCTTTATCACCATTTTACAGCTCAGAAGACAGATGATTAAGAGAGTTTGTCATTTTCATAAGTTTATATATATAATGGTTACATTAAACTAATAGAATGACATAGTATGTGTAATCAATTTTCTATTGTTGTGATTAATCTAGATTGATCTTAATGAATTAACTTTTCAGTACATTGTTGGGTTCAGTCTGCTCATTTTTATAAAGGATTCTGCTTCCATGCTTATTCGTAAGACTGGCTAACTGCATGCAGATTTTCTCTAGTTATGTTTATGCCTCTGATTTCTGTCTTAATTGCATCATGGTAAAAAAAAAGATTATTTGAAATCCACCAACTTCTTAGAATCTGCTGGCTAACACCAAATTTGACTAATATTTATTATATTTAATATAGGCATGAAAAGAATGCATAATTTTTAATTTTAGTGTAATATTCTAGATATGTGAATTATGCAAAATTTAATTTTTTTAATTGTACTTTTCCAATCTGTTGCTTTACTGAATTACTCTCTGTTTAATGTATAAATTATTGAAATAACTAATGTTAAAATGCTCTAATGCTGGGTTTTAATTACTGTTTGTAATATTTACAGACTGTTACTAGGTGATTATAAATTTAGAATTATTATATTTTGCTGATTTATTGAAACTTTTATCATTTCAAATGATTTACTTTGTCTCTAGTAATTGTTTTTGTCGTCTATTTTGGTAGACATTATTTAGGTTACTCCAGCATGTTTTTTAGTAGCTTTGGCATAATATGTATTTTTCTATGTTTAAATTTTCATTGTTTTAAAAAAGGTAGTCAGGTGTGTGGTTAAGAGTCTAAATATCTTCTTTTGAGAAGTGTCTCTTCATACCCTTTGCCCACTTTTTGATGGGGTTGTTTATTGCTTGTAAATTTGTTTAAGTTCCTTGTAGATTCTGTATATTAGCCCTTTGTCATATGGATATATTGCAAAAATTTTCTCCCATTCTTTAGGTTGCCTGTTCACTCTGATGATAGTTTCTTTTGCTGTACAGAAGCTCTTTAGTTTCATTAGAGCTCATTTGTCAATTTTGGTTTTTGTTGCCATTGCTTTTGTGGTTTTAGTCATGAAGTCTTTGTTCATGCCTATGCCCTGAATGGTATTGCCTAGGTTTTCTTCTAGGGTTTTTATGGTTTTAGGTCTTATGTTTAAGTCTTTAATCATCTAGAGTTAATTTTTGAATAAGATGTGAGGAAGGAGTCCAGTTTCAGTTTTCCGCATGCAGCCAACAAACATATGTAAAAAAAAACTCATTATTTTGGTCATTAGAGAAATGTAAATCAAAACCACAATGAGATACCATCTCACTCCAGTTAGAATGGTGATCATTACAAAGTCAGGAAACAACAGATGCTGGAGAGGATGTGGAGAAATAGGAATGCTTTTACACTGTTGGTAGGAGTATAAATTAGTTCAACCATTGTGGAAGACAGTGTGGTGATTCCTCAAGGATCTAGAACCAGAAATACCATTTGACCCAGCAGTCCTATTACTGGTATATACCCAAAGGATTATAAGTCATTCTGCTATAAAGACACATGCACACATATGTTTATTGTAGTACTATTCACAATAGCAAAGACTTAGAACCAACCCAAATGCCCATCAATGATAGACTGGATAAAGAAAATGTGGCACATATACACCACATAGAATACTATGCAGCCATAAAAAAAGATGAATTCATGTCCTTTTCAGGGACATGGATGGAGCTGGAAACAATAATTCTCAGCAAACTAACACAGGAACAGAACAGCAAACACCGCATTTTCTCACTCATAAGTGGGAGTTGAACAATAAGAACACATGGACACAGGGAGGGGAACATCACACACCTCTAGTGGGGTTGGGGGATGGAGGAGGGATAGCATTAAGAGAAATACCTAATATAGACAGCGGGTTGATAGGTGCAGCAAAGCACCATGGCACGTGTATACCTATGTAACAAACCTGCACGTTCTGCACATGTATCCCAGAACTTAAAGTATAATAAAAATCAATAAATGAACATAATGTGCATCTTAAAAAAGACTGTAAATAATTTAGAACTCAGACTGACACATATTAAGTGCCCAATAAGTGATAAGATGTGGCATACATAGAGGTTAAGCTCAGGATCTAGAATTACAGGCCCTGGGTTTGAAATCTTGCTCTGAAACTATGACCCAGGTGATCTTGGTCAAGTTAAACCACTTTTCAGTTCTTGTTTTTCTCATCGGTAAAACAGGATAATGATACCTTCACATTCTAGAAGTGCTGTGTGGAATAAATGATACAAATAAGTGTTAAGAAGAGTGTATAGTTTTAAACTTGTTTTTAAAATGTAGTCAATTTTTGGAGTCGCTTTTATTAATTCAGTGTTATAATCTTGATATAATAACTGGAGATTTTGGTCCTATTTCAATTATCTGTAATATGAAACAAATCATGCTGACATCTATTGAGTTAACAACATTTTATCATCTTGTATGATTCCCCAGGTTTACTGGGCTCAGCTAGGCAGCTCTTCTGCTCCACATGGCATTGATTGTACACAATCACTTGGGGGCACCACTGGGCTGTAATATCCAAAACAGCTCTCTAACATGTCAGGCAGGAGTTTTTTGGGACTCTCAACCACTGTGCCTACATGGGGCCTCTCCATGCAGTTGCTGGGCTATGCCCAGGAACATTCTAATTGTGAATATTCCAAGGAGGAGAAAGTGAAAGCTGACGGTCCTCTTAAAGGCTAAGCTTGGAAATTGCCCAGTATCCATTTCCACTGCATTCTATTTATTAAGCAGCCTCAGAGCCAGCCCAGATTTAATAAGAAAGGAAATAAATGCTACCTTTCCAAAGGAGAGTAATAAAGAATTTGCAGCAACCTTTAATCCACCACAAACCGGTTTAAATGTATAATAATCCTCATATATTTGGATTAATATATACCAAATTTCCAAATACTATTCTTACATGTCTTACTTTTAATTCTTTTTCTACCTTCTTTCTTGCCTGAAATGCTTGAATCCTTGTCTATTTTTAGAAATTTCACTTCCTGCTTATTATCTTAGAGATTACTTCAGTCCTTTCCATATATCTATTAGATTTAGCAAATATAAAGCCAGTCCTTACAAACACATTAAATGCCCAAGGAAACTGCAAGTCCAATTATCCTTTTCTGATTTACATTCTGCCATTATTAAGAATTTTGGTTTTAGCCTGCTGTTCCTCAAAATTAGACAATATAACTATAATTTGATACAACCAATTATATAACCAATTATTGCCATTATGTGTATGTATACATTGTTATGTATGTATAATTTTACTTTGCTGTGTTTCGGTGGGGATTTCATCTTATGTATCTTTCTTGGGGCTCTTGGATCTGTCGGTGTTTTTCAGCAGTGGAAAATTATCAGCCATGAATTCTTTCAATTTTGCCTCTTTCCCATTCTTTCATTTATCTTTTTTTCTGAAATTCTGATTATATTCATTAGATTCCCTTACTCTAACCTCCATAGCTCTTAATCTATCATACTTTCTTTGCAATTTTTTACCCTCTGGCTGCATTCTGGATCCTGTCTCTTTGGACATAACTTTTAGTTAGCTAATTCTGTCATCCATGTTATTTGAAAAAAAAAAAAAAGTCAGTATTTCAAGATCTTTTGGGTTTATTTCAACTCTGTATTATTTGCTTGTTTGTTTGTTTTTCTGTATTCACCTATAGTGACTTTTTTCTTTGTATTAGGTTTTGTAATTCGTGACTCTTGACCTGTTTATTTACCTAGGAATTTTTTCTGTGGAAATGATTTGAGTCTTAGATTGAAGTTAAGAATTACACTTGCATTTGCTGGTTGCTTGTGAGAAGAAAGTAATTAAAAACCTAAAACACTTTAAATCATCTTTTAGAGGCTTATTTATCTATATTAGTATCTGAATTCAGACTGGAATATTGATTGAGGATTGTTTGATTCTGGCTTTTCAAGGAAGACTTTTTTGTTCTCGTAACTGATGAGTATGTCTTGCTTTGCTTTACTGAGCTCCATTGCTTAGTTCTCAGTCACCATTATATTTTGCTTATAACTTTTTGGGGTCTCATCTAATTGTGGGCATTTCCTATTATATGATACCTTTTTCTGGTACTTAGGTTTATTTCCTGATATCCACACACTGAAAAGTTGCATAAATAAAATCTCAATTCTCCAGAGTTACACGGATGTATTTAAAGTGAAGGCAAACTTTGGCACTGGCTACTTTTCCAGGAATATATATCACATAAAGAAATATATACATATGTTTAACATGTGATTCAGCAATTTAATCATTTTAGTTGAGAGAGTTTTTTACATCTCTTTATTGAAAAGAATGTGGGTCATATGGTCTGAATGGTGGGTCATATGGTCAATTTAAGGTATCATGAATCTTATTTTAGGAAACAGAATCAAATAGAACAAAATGGAATAGAATAGAAAATATCAGCATGCGTTACACATAATAATAGTAGTATTGTTTAGTGACAAAAATTGTATTTTCTTCTCTCCTTTCCCCTCCCTCTGCCTATTTCTCTCTCCCTCTCTTTTTTTCTCTCTTCTGTGGCCTTTACTCTTTCTCTCTCTTTCGTTTAGATTTAAATGTTTTTAAAACTGTTTGTTGTACATAACAAATGTAAAAACAAATGTAAGATATTTAACATGCCTTTGGGCAGCTATTAAAAGTACATTACAGGATTATTTTGTAATCTTCTTCCTTATTCACATGTCTTAGAATATGTGTTTATTTAAGCCCAATCAATCTTATTTGAGAAAATTGGAATTCTCTTAGTTCCTATAAAATAATTACTTTTTTTCCCATGAAATCATAAATATTGTTATTTGGACCCAAGTGCATTATTTTAGAGATATAATTTCTTTTTTAAAATAACAAGATCACAGTAATCGCAGAATGTATTTTCTATTGTTATGGTTGAGAAACTGTATGAACATTGGCTCTATTACTGAAGCTGTTTTGCAAGAGCCGTATCAGATTTAGAGGCAAAGCAAATGATGAGAATCACAGGCATAAAGCCTGCGTGAAACACTAATTCCATAATTTCCCCAGCTTTCTGCAAAGGAAATTTCTTTGCAGATTCCATCAGACCATCTCTCCCAGACTTTGCTACTATTCCTGAGTAGAAGCTACCAAAGATTGTTCTAAGAGGACCCAGGGTTTTCCCCTTCGGGGAGTGTTATTTCTCTGTGACTGCATAGTGCATCTTGTGACAAGAAGATGTGGGATGGCTTTCCCTGGAGTGCGACCTATTCTGGGTAGCCACCCACATCCTCATGAATATTTACGTTCTGGCTCTGGCACTGCTGGCTGATCCGTGTCCCACTCTGGGAAACAATGCATAATGGATCACCACTTCTGCCTCCCTCTCTCTCCCCCCACTCTGCAAACACAGGATGCCTCTCTGATTTATTTATTTCTATAATGCGTGCCAGGAAAGGAAAGCACTGCAGACTGCGTCGTTCAGCAATTCTCTGGGATTTTACAATCACACTCTATTAGTTTTCCTCACTGAATTCCATGACATTGACCTGGCTGACTTTCTTAATAGGAAAAGCAAGTTTTTAGATATTATAACAGAATGCAGTGAAAAAAAGAAAATTTAAACTATTAAGTTAAAACTTCTGATTTCTAGCTATACCAGTAACTAAACGCGAGGGAGGAGGGAGTAATATTGTTCTCCAGTCTATGAATTTATCTTCTCAGTTGTGAAATGAGAATAAACCCAAGGTGAGAGATGGGACTTGACTCCAGAGGTGAGGCTCAGACTCTGGACCACATCGAAGACTAGCTGAAACAGGAAAGAGGTGAAAGCACCTCTCCATAAGACACACCCATCAGTGCCACAGCAGTTTACCATTGCCATGGCAACATCTGGAAGTTACTGCCCCCTACCATGGCAACAACTCAGAAGTTACCACCCTTTTTCTAAAAATTTTTTCATAATCCACCCCTTAATTTGCATGTAATGAAAAGTGGGTATAAATATGAGTTCAGAACCACCCCTGAGCTGCTACTTTGGGCACACTGCTTACGGGGTAGTCCGACTCCACAAGGAGCGGTACCTCTCCTGCTGCTGGGCACTGTACTGCAATACAAGTTGCTGACTAACACCACTGCTTGCCCTTGAATTCTTTCCTGGGTGAATCCAAGAACTCTCCCAGACTAAGCCCCAGTCCTGCGTCTTGCCTGCCCTGCATCAAACCCACTTTGGTTCCCTCATAGGACTACTGTAAGGATTATGGGAACATATTGTCATATACTTGTGTAAAAATGAGCTAGAAACTCTGACAAGTGTTAAAGAGTTAAGAGGAAAGCCCTAGAGAGCTGTGTAAAGAATAGGTAATTCACCTTTTGAACATAAGTGTTCTCATCCGCAATGTGGGGAAAATAATATTCCTACATATAAGAGTTTTTTAAAAAGAATTAAATAGGTTAATATGTTTATATTACTTAAAAGAGTATCCATCCATAGTTGCCTTTCAGAAACTGCTAGTTCCTATGAGAAATATACAAGCATTCGGCATTATAGTTGTTTCTGGACCTCTAATGGTTATAAAGATATGAGCTTCTGGATGACAACCATGTTTCTATACAAAGCATAGAACATTTTGACAGTGAGTGGGAACATGAAAGCTCTCAAGCTTAAAATGGAACCTTAAGCCTAAAGGATAAGATGTGACCCACATTTCTTTTCACTCCTCAGTAAACTGTTATTTTGTTCTTTTCTCAGGAAAACCCTCTATGATTAGTGTTTGATGATCTGTCTGTGGATCTGCCAGCAGCCTTGTGACTTGCATTCTCTTTAAGATTTCTTTAACAAGGTAGCTTACTAAGTCCTGTCATATTTCAGAATTCCTTCCAGGAAACTGTTCCCTGAGATGTTGCCAGGCAGTGTTACCCCTTTTTCTAAACGTCTGAATGTGTTCACTTAATGATATAATCCTTTGATGAACAGGATAGTCACAAACATCAACTTTCATTATGTAGTTTGCATATGGAGAGTGATGATCCAGACTAAACTTTGGCTGTGAACCTATTCACCTAAATCATTTTATTTATTTTTCCTTTATGGCACATAACATTCTGAGATGCACTAGATTCATGGCTTAGGATTTATATGTTTTCTTCAGGACACTATGTTTTGAGATGTGACTTGCAGAGAGATAGAATGCATCCTGAAGCTCTATTCCAGTCAAATAGTCAATTTTACTTCTACCTTTTAGTTTCCCTGGACTGTTTTGGATTCAGTTTCACCTTGTGAAAGCTAGCAGCCATACTTAGTTTCCTCTGGTCTTCCAAGGCATATCAATTGTAGGTTTAATAGAATTATATCAACTCTCTTAAGTCCTTTCACCAGTGGCTGCTATCTTATTGTGGTCTGGAATTCTACTTTCTTTTCTGATGTCCTTCCCTTCTTCAGAAGGGAAGTGATTCCCATCCTCATTTTATCTTTTTATAGTCTTTCTTCCTCTTGGTATTCCTGCAATTTCTACTACAGTATTTGTTGGATTCATTATTAAAACAGCAATAAAATGGAATAAGCATGATGACAGTAAAAGAGACAACCAGGGAATAATTACAAGTTTTCACAATTATAGAATTGGAGACCTGAATGACACCTCAAGGAGTGGAGGTGTGTAGAAAAAGCATTGCCATTTACACGATTTCCCCTTTTTACATAAATATCAAGCATTTACAAAATATCAAGCAGATAAAACCTTACAGGTTACTCAGCTCATCTTCCTTAGTCAATCAAAAATATTTATTGATTTTCTACTCTGTGTTGGGTGGTGTTCTTTGATATTGAGATACGGTAGTGAACAAGATAGGGAGAGTTCTGGTTCCTATGGGGTTTATACTTTTTGAGTGCAGAGAGACACTAGATAGATTTTTTAAATAAATAATTGCATGTAACTTTTAGTCCTGAAGAAGTAGTTAATTTGGGCTAAAAAATCTTCTTTAATAAGAGATATTTGAATTAAACCAATATAAAAAGAAGATGGCAGTGATGTTTTCTACTAGGGAAGAGTGTTCTAAGCAAAAAGAACAAGTGATAAAGCTTTGAGATTAGAGTCAGATTGGGATGATCAAGAAATGGAAATGATGGTGCAGAGGTTGGAATAACAAATGCAGGGCACAGGCAGGTGGATAGCAAGGAGGCGACAGAGGGTCACAGGGACATAGGACCTTGTCATGACTGGTAATTGTACATGGTTGTGTGGTTTTCTGAGAAGCTAAATGCTTGCTGGAGAGTAGATTCTGGTGGTAAGGCTATGGGATAAGATGTAGGAAGTCCATAGTTTTCTTACCAGTTGAGGAAACAACTTTAATAAAGGAGGTGATTTTCCATACAACTCTTTGTATAAATGAAAAAAGGATGGAAATGAGGCAACCTAATCTTCAGTTCTATTCTATTCTATTCTCAACACAATCCTCATTATGGTTAACTAAAGCTTTCCCAGGTCTCTCCATTATGCTTTCTGGCCCTTATTGATGCTGTGGCTCATTCAGAGAGGGTACTTATGTTTAGAAATGTATCAGATAAATGACATTTTTGCCCATCTTCTCTGATCATCTTGAATTTTCAGTAGATTTTAGTGCCTTTCTTTCCACATTACAGGCTATTCACCAAAAATAAGGTAGCAATATTTTGACCTACCTACTTAGAAAAGTCTTACCCAGTCCTGGTATGAAACTGTCCTTTTGGGAAGAACACAAGTCTTATCAACTGCATTCTGAATGTTACCCACAGTTGAGTCAAAGTTGTTAGGTTGGTGCAAACGTAGTTGCAGTTTTGGGCACTGAGTTTGCACCAACCTAATACATGGTGATATAATTATGTGGTGAAATAATTACACATTTGCTTGATTTAAATAGTTCAGTATTTTAAGTGATCTCTTTTTTTCTGACTGACACTGCACTGTGTTAAATCAGAGGTCTTATGGTGAAAAAATGTACTACAATGTAGAAAACAGAGCTCTTCTAAAATGTTCCATTAAAAACAATTAGGAAGCTCTTAGCTTTTGCACATAAAAATAATACAGCTATTAATCTTCATACTTATGCTGACAGTTGAAAAGAAGCTACTGAAACCACAGGATAGTTGTCTAAAAGAGGAAGAAAAAAGCGTTTCTTCTGCACTTCACGTAATATATGCAGAATGATTTTGTTTTTTGCATACTCTTCTTCAAATACTTTAGAATCATAAAAGACGTGAAGTAAAACTTAGATCTGTAACTTGCTTTAGAACTCACTTAACTTAGAATCATGCATTTTAAGCTCCCCATTTTTACAAATGAGGCAACTAATATCCAGAAGTAAGGGACTTCTCAAGGTTTGGCAGCAAGCTGGTGGTCAGTCAGGGTAAGAATCTCATTTTCCCTGATTCCCCTTTTTCCTTAGAAAGTCTTCACTTTCGGCCGGGCGCGGTGGCTCAACCTGTAATCCCAGCACTTTGGGAGGCCGAGGCGGGCAGATCACGAGGTCAGGAGATCAAGACCCTCCTGGCCAACCCAATGAAACCCCGTCGCTAGTAAAAAAATACAAAAAAATTAGCTGGGTGTTGTGGCACGCACCTGTAGTCCCAGCTACTTGGGGGCTGAGGCAGGAGAATTACTTGAACCAGGGAGGTGGAGGTTACAGTGAGCTGAGATTGCGCCATTACACTCCAGCCTGGGGACAGAACGAGACTCCATCTCAAAAATAAAAATTAAAAAAGTCTTCATTTCAGTAAAGGATGAGATACTTAAAAAATGTTCATGTAAACAAATGATACTAAAATACAGATATTAGTTATTTTATAGATAATAAATTTTATCTCATGAGATAACAGAAACATCAGGATTTTTTCATGAAAAATAGTTAAGAGAACTATTTTTCTAGTTCTTTAGAAACTTATTTTAATTACAGATGTAAATTATAGGCACCTCAGGGCCTTTCTTTGTGCTGTTACTTCTAATGGTCCAGATCTTCATACGGTTGTTGCTTTATAATGGCTGTACTGAATCATTAGACATTTCCTCATGATTAAGCTTGAAAAAGGATCTTTTCTTTTTAATAATATTTTCAAAAAGATAAGCTTTGGGCCAAAAATTAATTGATACATCAACCATATTAACAGGCACTGGAGGACAGCAGAATGAAAAGAACATTAATACAGATAAACAGAGTATTATCATTTTACAATTACCTTTGAGCATCATGCATTAGAAAGGAGGGTGGTGAATCAAGTTTATTTACAATAAGTACTTTTTTCCTTTTTTAAAACAATGAAGATGATTTATTTTTATGCAGAGAGAAAAATCTGCTAATAAAACAGCCACTAATAGTTTGTAGTGTTTCCTACAAGGCAACAGTTCATCGTACTTAGACAGTGTTTCATAGATGTGCAAAATGTCTTTATTTGATTACTTTATTTAATCCTTTCAACAATCCTGGAGGATTGTAAAACACAGATTTTTATTTCTATTATATAAGTGAGGAAACAAATTTAGAGACTGATAAAATGATCTGCCATAAATAAGTGGAGAAGCTGAGACTTTTGGTTGGACCTTATTTCCCTGATCATTTCACCATATCATAGCACTCCTGTCTCTTAAGAGTCTCCCAGGATTTAAGAGTTTAAATCTGTGGTTATCAGAATCACAATGTGCTAGATCTCTATTCCCATCTCAAAAGTGTTTTCTGGACAATGCTGCAAAGTATAAATGTGTTAGTTGGGGAGATCTTGGTTCCGGTTCAAATTTAAAGGGAGAAAAGCACCAAACTTTTAGGGTTATGGATCCATTAAATGAGAGATACTCATCAAAAGATTTCTGGTACCTCTGCTGCTAAGAAAACTGTGTCGATTTTCACAGACTTTTTGTTTTTAACGAAGACTAACAGAGTCCTAACAAGGTACAGCACAACAAGGCGGCGTGGATAAATCCCCAGTCAGGCTGGTGGACACTACTCCTTTTTATGAAGCTAGTATTCTAGGTCTTATGATAGAGAAAGTAATATCTACCCAGAAGAACTGGAGCTTTCAGAGCTGAGCAGACCTTTATAGCCAGAAGTATTTTCTATTTGAAGTGATTATGAAACCGCAAATACAATACTTCTTTGTTCTATTAAAGGTTCACCATTGGTGTACCTTGTGTATTAATAGCCCATACAAAGATTTTCCCTGCCTTCCTTACACACTGCTAATAAAAATAATAATAAGTTAGTCCAGTCCTGTTTTTCTTCCTCTGGTTATTTTGCCATAATTGAAAAATTTCATATCATGATGTTCTTTGTGAAAATGTTTAAGCTCCACCTCTTCCTCTGCCTACGAAAGTAATGAACTGAAACACCGGATCATGCAAGATGTAATGTTAGGCAGATTTAAGTGTTAGGGAGTATAGAAATACTGACATGTACACACACAGACACACTGAGCATACATTCTTAACTACCAGTAATGGAGGCTGTACATTTGTTTAGCGTAAGGGCAATATGTATCAGTAATGTACAATTTTAGCATTTCAGTATGCAGTTTATTGTTTTGCTTGTTCATTTGCTTAACTAGCCATTCTGTCCTGACTGTATGCATCTACATGCTCTAATAAAGTGTCCCTCTTTGTTTTTTTTTCTATTGGATTAAGGCTAATTGTTTTGGTTTTCCCAAGCTGATTATGATAAGCAAGCCCAATCAAGATAATAGTACCAAGTGAAATGAGTATACCATTAAAATGAGAAGAGATCAGTATTAATATTTTGTAGTCTTTAGTGGCAAATAAGCAAGGATGAAAGTGTTGGCCATATTGATGACTTATTAAGTTTTAGGAAACTGAGCAGTAATCCAGTAGTTATTGCCTGTGGAATCTAATATGAAAGCTACTTTTGGCCGGGCGCGGTGGCTCAAGCCTGTAATCCCAGCACTTTGGGAGGCCGAGGCGGGCGGATCACAAGGTCAGGAGATCGAGACCACAGTGAAACCCCGTCTCTACTAAAAATACAAAAAATTAGCCGGGCGCGGTGGCGGCGCCTGTAGTCCCAGCTACTCAGGAGGCTGAGGCAGGAGAATGGCGTGAACCCAGGAGGCGGAGCTTGCAGTGAGCCGAGATCGCGCCACTGCACTCCAGCCTGGGCGACAGAGCGAGACTCCGTCTCAAAAAAAAAAAAAAAAAAAAAAAAAAAAAAAAAGAAAGCTACTTTTTACATCTTACTGATGATGTACCAAAGACTGAAATCTCTTATGTATCTCTGCAAGTAATTAGAAATTTAGACTTTATGTTTTCCCCACCACAACCCAGCCCAACTTTAAGGGTCAAGCAGAAATGTGATTCAGAAAGAAAAAAACCATAATTCCTATTTGGTTTTCTGGGCAGCCATCCAAGCAAACCTTCCTCACTGCAGCTTTGAAGTATGACAAAGAAGTGGCAGCCCCAGGTAGTGTAGCAGCAAGATGCCTTCACACTGCAGGAGAATCTCGTCAAGGCCAAACAGCTTGGTGAGAAATATTACTGAAGTGATTTGGAGCGATGGTGTTTCAGAAGGGAATTACTAAATAGAATTCAAAAGATCCACCTAGGCCGACAGCTGTGATGAAGAGATTCTTTCCTCTGATGAAATCCCCTCATCTTTCTTTTAGTCCCTTACTCCCAGTTTTGTGGCTTAGAATATCAGCACAATTCATTGAACATATGTGTTCATTAAACGAAAAAGGATGCTGGTTTTTATATTTTCCCTTTTTAATGCAAACTTCGTGAAACAGAACAAGGTGCCACATTATTTTGTTCTTGATATCTCAATTATGAAAATGAAAAGTATATAGTTTTAAACTTAGACTTCCATTAATTAAAAGATTTGTAAAGCCAAGTTTATATTTTTGTAAACGTTTAAAGGAAAGAATACAATGAATATAAACCTGAAGTCTTTTATTTGTGCTTAAGAATATTTTTATAAACACCCACACCAAATTAATCATTCTTACAGCAACAGAATATTCATATTTTTAAAGACCTAAAACAGGAAAATTTTAATGAAATCTAATTTATAGTATATTTAGTCATAAAATAGATAAATGTGATTACTTAATGTTTTCATAGCAATTTTATTACATTGTAGAGTGGAATGTCATTGACATAAAAGATACATAGAATGGAATATGACAGTGAAAAATGAAATATAAAAATTTATAGGCATCTGTAAATAGTATACTTTTAACTTTGATGGAAACATAATTCAATTATAAGAAATCAGATCCCTTCCTAATATTACTTCTTCTATGACTGAAAACAGGGCTTGTTTATCACCTATAAAGTAATATTCAATATCTAAAGGTAGGAACCACCAGATTATAATTTATTAAAATAAGTTTTTACTATCTTGATATGATTATTTAGAAATTCATAGATTTTATCTACTTGAACAAAAGCTGCTTATGTGTGGGAATTATCGATTCTGTTCCTTCTGCCTGAATATCTTTGGCCTGGAACCAAAATACTGCTTCTCCCAAAATTCATTCAACAAATATTTTTAGACATATATTAAAATATTACTATACCATTCCCAAAATTCTATGCTGAGTGACGATTATTTTGAGTTAAGCATCATATTACTTATTGGAATTACTGAGTGCACGTGTTCCCATTATTATCTGAGATTGATTTAAAGTGGTAACATAGTTCGCAAGTCTATTCTTTTTTTTAAATGGAGGTTTCTTGGGAGAAAAATCAATTAGTTTTGAAAAGTGGCATTTTGAGCACAAGGATGATTTAAAGAGAAAGATATTTGGCAGTTAAAGGGTTGTCAATGTGTGAGAGCTACAGATTTTAGCACTGCTGCAGAGTTTAGCAATGCTTAAGCTGGCTCTGGTTAGAGGTATTATAGCTAAAAGGATGATAAAGAGAACAAATCTGGTTTTCCTCTCAGGAGCAATTCTTCTCTGAGGTCATGATGGCCCAGAGTTTTATTTTTAATGTTACAAGTGCAGATAGTTTATCTATGGGCTCCATCAAAAGCTATCAATTTTTGGAAATTGATTCACATTAATCATAATTATTTGAAATTGAGAGAAGCCAAATGTATGGGGGAAATTAACTTTTCAGTGACTAGAAGGTGATATTTTGGTATTCAAGATTTGGTATTTGAAGTACCTGGGAAATAAGATTACTCATCTTAGTATCTACTTTTTGAGAGTTGATCAGAGTATTCGGATGACTTGAAAATTATCTTTCTAGGTTCAGTAGATTGACAAGAATGAAGCTTGTTTCCATATAGATACATTATGCACACATACTTTGTTATCTGCATTTATACATATTATTTGTTGTTTTGTTTTTGTTACAAATGGTTTGACGTGACTTAATACATGCAACATCAAATGAAGTGAAATTTTAAGTACCTCTTTCTAGTGCCTAGAGTTGTTGTAACCACTTGACAGATATACATAAATAAAATCTTTTTTGTGTGTGTTTGTGTGTGTGCGTGTGTGTATGTGTGTGTATCAATCAATTTCAACAGAGGGGTAAGTGGATCCTCTTGATTGCTTGTTTTACTTTAGCTCATGGTATGGGATCCAGGGCTAGACTAAAACTCAGATTCCAAGAGAATCAGATTCTCCAGTCCTCAATAATTCAATTCCAGGTTGAATTATTTGTTTTTCTAAATGGTTAGAGATTGATTGAACGGGTACAACTGATAGGCTATTTATGAAAAACTTCTGCAATCTAAAAGAATGAGATGCATGTAATACTAAAGGATGATAGAAGAAGAACATTTATTTGTAGATTTACATTAGGAAACAAAGCAATTTAACACAGCTTCTGGATTTTGCTGCCAATATAATTCAGTAAACATAGCATCTATGAAACAAGTTCAAAGATGAGATAAAACAACAATTTGAGAAAACAGACTGAGATGAAAAGGCAGCTGGCTGAGAGGCAGAAATAAAGAGAGAACCACATGAGATAAGAAACAGTGTGAAGAAACTAAAATTGCTATTACAAAGGGGCTAGTATCTGTTGTTTAAAATGTCATCTAGCTAGAAGAACCTTAATAGATTTTGCTCAATTTTTTACTGAAAAATTTATAAATAACCATTTTTATAATACTGAAAACAAAGATTGATAGGAAACTAATTATTGAATCTGAGAGGAAATAATTAATAGATATTTCAACTCAGAATTAAAAAAAAAATATTGCTACATAGCTTTCTGCTCCAACCTTCCTCAGGATCTTTGCATTTGTTGTTTTCCTGCCTGGAATGTTCTTCCTTTTACCCTACTCACTTTTAACAGATTGATGGTTTGACTGATTTGATTCTTCGTATCTAGGTACAAAAGTCATATCCTAAGAGAAGCCTTTACTAAGGACTAAAGTAGATCAGATAACTTTTTATATTTTATCTTAATAATGAGCTAGTCCAGAAAGAACACACTTATAATGGGAGCAGGAAACTTGCATTTCTTTAGTAATCTAGCCACGAAACCTGGAATAGTGGTTATTTTTAAGAATGCATTTAGTGAATATTCATTGACTAAATGAATTAGTGATTAAATGGCATTCATCAGAGCCTTATTAGTTGTGTTTATGTTTCTATGTGTAGTTATTTGATTGTATCCCCCTGTGATCAATATTCTTTATGAGGTTATGGACATGATGTACTCTGTTTATTTTGATCACCACTGTACGTTGGCACCAAGCAGAATACTTGGCACACAGCAGACAATTAAACTACATATTTGTGGAATATTTATCGGGTACTGAACAAGCATTATAGGGAAAGGCAGAAACAGAAAGAGCCCTGGCAGGAATAACCACTAGGAATTAAGGCTGTTCCAGAGTACTAGAAAGTCATGCTGTGAAGACAAGAGGAAGATAGCACTACCAAAGAGCAGACATAACCTGGATAGAAGGCTGATGGAAACTTGGAGGTATAGATTTTAATCTGTTCTCCATTGGAGACCTGTAAATTGCATTTAGCAGTAATATCAATAGGCCAAGAGTGAGACAAAAGCAATCCACTACCCCATTTGTTTAAAAATAGAACATCCGTATAAATTCCATATTCTCTGAGGATACATAAAGATTTTTTTAAAGGGGCCAATTAAAAACTACAGAACAAGAAAAATGAAGATTCACAATTACAGAATTCCTCTGAAAATAATTTATAAGCTGAACAAAATTTATTTTATTTTACTTTAGTTCTGGGGTACACGTGCAGAATATGCAGGTTTGTTGCATAGATAAACGTATGCCATAGTGGTTTGCTGCACCTATCAACCCATCACCTAGGTAACTAGCCCAGCATGAATTAGTTATTTTTCACTGATGCTCTCCCATCCCCTGCCCCCCGCAACAGGCCCCAGTGTATATTGTTCCCCTCCTTGTGTCCATGTGTTCTCATTGTTCAGCTCCCATTTAAGAGTGAAAATATGCAGTGTTTGTTTTTCTGTTCCTGCAATAGTTTGCTGAGGATAATGGCTTCCAACTCCATCTATGCCCCTGCAAAAGACATGATCTAATTCCTTTTTATGACTGCATAGTATTCCATGGTGTATAAGTACCATATTTTCTTTATCCAGTCTACCAGTCTATCAGTGATAGACATTTGGGTTGATTCCATGTCTTTGCTGTTGTGAATGGTGCTACAGTGAATATGTGTGCATGTATCTTTTTAATAGAATGATTTATATTCCTTTGGGTATATACCCAGTAATGGGTATATTGCTGGGTCAAATGATATTTCTGGTTCTAGGTCTTTGAGGAATTGCCCCACTGTCTTCCACAATGGCTGAGCTAATTTACATTTCCACCAACAGTGTAAAAGCGTTCCTGGCTAGGCATGGGGACTCATGCTTGTAATCCCAGCATTTTGGGAGGCTGAGGTGGGCGGATTACGAGGTCAGGAGATCGAGACTATCCTGGCTCACACGGTGAAACCCCGTCTCTACTAAAAATACAAAAAATTAGCCGGGCGTAGTGGTGGCGCCTGTAGTCCCAGCTACTTGGGAGGCTGAGGCAGGAGAATGGCAGGAACCCGGGAAGTGGAGCTTGCAATGAGTCGAGATTACACACTGCACTCCAGCCTGGGTGACAGAGCGAGACTCTGCCTCAAAACAAACAAACAAAAAGCATTGCTATCTCTCCACAGCTTCACCAGCATCTGTTGTTTCTTGACCCTTTAATAATCACCCTTCAAACTGGCGTAAGATGGTATCTCATTGTGGTTTTCAGAATATACACTAGGATATACCACTCCATGAATTACAAACACATAAAAAATGGTCTGAACTTAAAGGGCAACTTAATGTTATACAAAAGATAAATGGATGACATAGGAAAGGGATTGCAAAGAAAGTAAAATGTAGTAAAAGAAATAAGTTACCATTGGAAATGGTAAAAAAAAAAATCAAAATTTATTCTGAGGGCATATGTATCAATAGCATGAAGTGCCAGTTTGGGGATTTCAGAATATACTGAAAAAGTAATATCAAAATTATGTAAAAGAAGATCACAATTGTAGAAATTTTATTTTGGAAAACTAATGCAAGATTTTGAATGAAAGTCTGAAATAAACAAATTGAAAACAATAGCAGAAAAATAGTTTCTTTGACCTAAGATCTGACAATGCAGATCAAAAAATAATAGTATCTTGAAGGTTAAACAATGGGAAAGATATTTATGCCAATACATAAAAAATTTTATATACATTGATAATTTAAAAGAATGAAATTAGAAATGTATAAGTGTATCCTCTGATTTTCAGCAATATTAATAACATCTAGGAGAAATAATCAGTTTTGAGGAAAACTATTGTCATCCTAGATTTTTCATATGCTGCCAAGTAGTTCTTTCTGAATTAAGGAAACAAAAAGACTCTGAAAAATGTATTCGCCAGAAAAAAAAAAAATGACAACTGCATGTCCTTCTTAAACAAACCAGAAAATGCACTCTAAATAACTGACAAGGCAAATTTAAAAGCCCAAGATAGGGACGGTGTAACCTCTAATAACAATGGTGTGTACAAGTGCAACTTACAGACTAAAAATTTACAAAAGAATTTAAAATCCCACAATATTATTTATATATTTGTTTGTTTATTTATTTATTTATTTGAGATGAAGTCTCCCTCTGTCGCCCAGGTTGGAGTTCAGTGGCGCGATCTCAGCTCACTGCAAGCTCCGCCTCCCCAGTTCACGCCATTCTCCTGCCTCAGCCTCCCGAATAGCTGGAAATGCAGGTGCCTGCCACCATGCCCAGCTAATTTTTTCGTATTTTGGTAGAGACGGGGTTTCACTGTGTTAGCCAGGATGGTCTCGATCTCCTGACCTCGTGATCCGCCCACCTCAGTCTCTCAAAGTGTTGGGATTACAGGTGTGAGCCAGGGCGTCCGGCTGAATTTAAAATCCCACATTATTTTAAAAAATAGTTAAAACTGAATGAGGGAAGACGAGAAATGAACGCTGTAGTCAACTAATGGCTGAAATAAAAGAGGGCTAAAAATACAATATTTTACATTTGATTTCAATAATATTTACAGTGTCTCCTCCAAATGCAGTGGTGTTTACAACTGCATTTGTTGTGTATAAATATACATTGCATATAAAATATATGATGAACATTATATATCTGTGATGAACTGTATATATGATGAACATTATATATCTGTGATGAACTGTATATATGATGAACATTATATATGTGTGTGTGTGCGTGCATATATATATATATATATGGTCAAGTGAAGCATTGAGAGTGGAGAAGGAACAAAGAAATCTGTAACTCATTGCGACTAATCAGTTAGAATCACCACTACACTTGGACTAGACGCAGTAAATATTATTATATATCTTATATAAATATACAGGACAGGGAGGTGCCAAGATGACTGACGAGAAGCAGCTAGTGTGTGCTACTCTCATGGAGAGGAGATCCAGTGGGCAGTAAACACTAGCTCTTCAAATGGATTATCCAGGAAGACACGCTGGTTGGTATTCATCAAGGAAGCACCATGACCCATGGAGAGCAGAGAGGAGTGAGACAGGACAGCTGCCCACTCAGGACTGGCACGAAAGCAAGGGAGGCTCCCCATCACAAGGAAATGGTGAGTGGGCAGGAGCGCCTGGGGTCCTACACTTTTGCCACAGAGCTTTGCAATTCTGAGCACTGGTGATCTCCCCTGATCCGTCCCTCTGGGGCCTCCAAACTGACACAGAGCTGCCTGGGGCCTGACCAGAGCCACCACTCAGGTTCACATGAAGCCCAAGGGCTTTGGACTCCTGAGCACACTGGCACTAGCTGTGGTAGCTTCACCAAGAGAGGCCAAGCTCTCTTGCATGCCCCCAGAATAGAAGCCCCATCCATGGTGCTGAGGAGCGGTCAGACTACTGGCCTCACCTCCACTACAATTTATCAGGCAAAGCCCACAAGCCGGGAACCCAGTGAAGCCACCCCTTCTCTGACTGGGCGCTTGGGCCAGATGCAGCTCTGCATTTCTCTAGGATGGAGCACCCAGAGGTAACTGACAGACCCACAGCTTTTGCTGCTTCTGCAGCCCATGCCCCTACTGTCCTCAGGCTAGGGAGGGAGCAAAGAGCCCAAGAACTACTGTGGGCCTGCAGCACACTACAGCTGCCTTGTAGAAAAGCAGCCAAGTTGTTTTGCACATGGGTCCCTGACTCTGCTCTCACTAGGCAAGGCCTCCTGACCTGGGTCCCCGGCACAGTTGCCCTGCCCCCGCCTGATCATGTCAGTCAGTGATGGCTCCGTGTTTCTTTGGGAAGGAAATTCCAGGGACGATCCAGACCCTCTGCCATTGCCTCTGCAGTGGTACCACCCTTTCTGACCATTGGGTTGGGAACAAAATAAAGATTCTCATTACTTTGCTGGCACCTCCAGCATGCTACAGCCACCATACAGAAGGAGCAGTCTCTCTAGGCTGTGAGCCCCCACCTTCTGCCCTTCAACAGACAGGCCCTTGCCCCCATGCCCATTGGTCCCAGAGCATAGCAACTCTCCCCCTAGTTGAACATTCCCATTGGCAACAGCTCTGTGTCACTCTGGGATGGAGTCCTTAGAGGCAAATGATAGCCCCTCTGCCACTGACACTGCAGCAGTACTGGGCAGTACTTGTCTTGCCGCCACCAGCCTAAAGAAGGAACAAAGAGCCTGAGTGCTTTGCTTTTACCTCCCACATGCCATAGCCACCCTAGAGAAAAGGTCAGACTTTCTTCCCTACTGGCCCTCCACCCACACCAACCCTTTTTTTTTTAGGCACGGCCTCTTGGCTTGGGCTCACAGTGCAGCTGCCCCATCCCCAGCTGGTTGTTCCAATTGGCAGAAGCTCTGCCTTTCTCTGGGGAGGAGCCCCAAGAGACAAATGAAAGGCCCTCTGCCATTGCCACTGCCAAGGTCCCCAGCCTTGCTGTCCTTCGAGTTACAGAGGGAACAAAAAGCCTGAGATCACCCCAAGGCTACAGTGCCTAGTTCAGGAGTTCCAAGCTGAGATCTGTAGCCAGCACTCAAGTGTGAGAAGAGCCCACACACTCAGAGCATTGAAAGGGAGCATGGCTGCAAATTCTAGGAAATACAGAGAAGCCACATGGCTGAGTATGAGCCTGTCTACCGGCCATTACACTTAAGCACCATCTACTGGATCACAGCCCAAATGTCAACCCCTAAATACTTCACTAATATACCCACCTGTGAAACCAAGGACAAGAATTTCAGTCATGAATAAAGACCCTGCACAAAGCCTCAGCCCTCTGAAGGCATTCAGAAATGAAGCCAACTGCGGATACTCAAATTACAGCACATTTAAAGGAACATCAGCCCACACACATAAGAAATAGCCAGCACAAGAACTCCAACAACTCTAAAAGCCAGAGCATTTCCTTACCTCCAGATGACTACACTGCTGCCCAATAATGGTTCTTAGCCAGAATAAAATGGCTGAAATGACAGATTCTCAGTGAATATGGATGGCAATGAAGATCATCAAGATTCAGGAGAAAGCCAAACCCATTCCAAAGTGTCTAAGGAATCCAGTAAAATGGTTCAAGTGATGAAAGACACAACAGCCATTTTAAGAAAAAACTGAACTGATCTGATAGAGCTAAAAATGTACTACAGGAATTCCATAACATAATTGGAACTATTAATATCAGAAGAGAGTAAGCTGAACAAAGCATCTCAGAGTTCAAAGACCAGTTATTTGAATTAAGTCAGTCACACAATTGTCCATGAAAATTTTCTCAACCTCTTTAGAGATACTGATGTTGACATTCAAATTGAGGAAACTCAGAGAACTCCTGCAAGATACTATACAAGATGACCATCCATAGTCATCAGATTCTTCAAGGTCAATGCAAAAGAAAAAAATATTAAATGCAGCTAGGGAGAAGTAGGTCACCCACAAAGGGAACCCCATCAAGCTAACTGCAGATCTTTCAGAAAAACCCCACAAGCCAGAAGAGATGGTGGACCTATATTCGTCATCCTTAAAGAAAAAAAATCTCCAATCAGTAATTTTATATACAGCCAAACTAAGCTTCTGAGGCAAAGGAGAAATAAGATTCTTTTTAGACAAAGATAAGCAAAAGTAATTCATTACCCAGACTTTCCTTACAAGAAGCCTTTAAGGGAGCACTAAACATGAAAATGAATGACCATAACCTGCCACCACAAAAACATACTTAAGACCCCACATTGCCAAGACAATCCTAAGCCAAAAGAACAAAGCTGGAGGCATCATGCTACCTGACTTCCAACTATACTACAAGGCTACAGTAGCCAAAACAGCATGGTACTGGTACCAAAACAGAGATATAGACCAATGGAACAGAACAGAGCCCTCAGAAATAATACCACACATCTACAGCCATCTGATCTTTGACAAACTTGATGAAAACAAGAAATGGAGAAA
This sequence comes from Macaca thibetana thibetana, assembly GCF_024542745.1. Lineage (NCBI taxonomy): Eukaryota > Metazoa > Chordata > Mammalia > Primates > Cercopithecidae > Macaca > Macaca thibetana. Next base: position 6,698,763 of record NC_065579.1, on the reverse strand, counting down.
GGATTCCCTATTTAATAAATGATGCTGGGAAAACTGGCTAGCCATACGTAGAAAGCTGAAACTGGATCCCTTCCTTACACCTTATACAAAAATTAATTCAAGATGGATTAAAGACTTAAATGTTAGAACTAAAACCATAAAAACCCTAGAAGAAAACCTAGGCAATACCATTCGGGACATAGGCATGGGCAAGGACTTCATGTCTAAAACACCAAAAGCAACAGCAACAAAAGCCAAAATTGACAAATGGGATCTAATTAAACTAAAGAGCTTCTGCACAGCAAAAGAAACTACCATCAGAGTGAACAGGCAACCTACAGAATGGGAGAAAATTTTTGCAATCTACTCATCTGACAAAGGGCTAACATCCAGAACCTATAAAGGACTCAATCAAATTTACAAGAAGAAAACAAACAACCCCATCAAAAAACGGGCAAAGGATATGAACAGACACTTCTCAAAAGAAGACATTCATACAGCCAACAGACACATGAAAAAATGCTCATCATCATTCGCCATCAGAGGAACACAAATCAAAACCACAATGAGATACCATCTCACACTAGTTAGAATGGCAATCATTAAAAAATCAGGAAACAACAGGTGCTGGAGAGGTTGTGGAGAAATAGGAACACTTTTACACTGTTGGTGGGACTGTAAACTAGTTGTGGAAAACAGTGTGGCGATTCCTCAAGGATCTAGAACTATAAATACCATATGACCCAGCCATCCCATTACTGGGGATATACCCAAAGGATTATAAGTCATGCTGCTATAAAGACACATGCACACGTATGTTTATTGCGGCACTATTCACAATAGCAAAGACTTGGAATCAACCCAAATGTCCATCAGTGACAGACTGGATTAAGAAAATGTGGCACATATACACCATGGAATACTATGCAGCCATAAAAAAGGATGAGTTTGTGTCCTTTGTAGGGACATGGATGCAGCTGGAAACCATCATTCTCAGCAAACTATCACAAGAACAGAAAACCAAACACCGCATGTTCTCACTCATAGGTGGGAATTGAACACTGAGATCGCTTGGACTCTGAAAGGGGAACATCACACACTGGGGCCTATTGTGGGGAGGGGATAGCATTAGGAGATATACCTAATGTAAATGACAAGTTAATGGGTGCAGCACACCAACATAGCACATGTATACATACATAACAAACCTGCACATTGTGCACATGTACCCTAGAACTTAAAGTATAAAAAAAAAATCAGAAAAAAAACATACTTAAGTACATAGAACGTTTACTCTAAAAAGCAATTACATAATCAGGTCTACATAACAACAAGCTAACAATACAATGACAAGATCAAGTCCACATATATCATTGTTAACCTTGAATATAAATGGGCTAAATGCCATATCTAAAAGACCCAGAGTGGTAAGTTGGTAAAAGAAACAAGACTCAATTGTATGCTGCCTTCAAAAGACCCATCTCACATGCAATGACACCCACAGGCTCAAGGTAGAGGGATGGAGAAAAATATATTAAGCAAAGGGAAAACAAAAAAGAGCAGTGGTTGTCATTCTTATTTCAGACAAAACAAGCATTAAACCAACAATGACCAAAAAGAACAAAGAAGGGCATTACATAATAATAAAAGATTTAATTTAACAAGACTTAACTATCCTAAATATACATATGTCCGACACTGAAGCACCCACACTCATAAAACAAGTTCTTAGAGACTTACAAAGACACTTACATAATCACACAATAATAGTGGGAAACATTATTGGACACAGTATTAAGGCAGCATACTAACAAAGATATCCAGTAACTGAACTTGACACTGTGGTCCAATGTCATGGACCTAACAGACATCTACAGAAAACTTCATTCAATAACATCAGAATACATATTCTCATCTGCACATGGCACATGCTCTAAAATTAACTACATGCTAAGCTGCAAAGCAATTCTCAACAAATTAAGAAAATTTGAAATCATGCCAACTATTTTCTCAATTCTCAAAATACAGTACCATAAAATAAAAATTAATACCAACATGATCTCAAAACCATACAATTACTTGTAAATTAATATCATCATTCTGCATGACTTTTGGGTAAACAATGAAATTAAAGCACGAATTCAGAAATATTTTTAAATAACGAAAACAAAGATACAATATACCAGAATCTCTGGGACATGGCTAAAGCAGTGTTAACAGGAATGTTTATATTGTTAAACGTCCATATCAAAAAATTAGAAAAATCTCAAACTTAACACATGCCTAGAGGAACTAGAAAACCAAGAGCAAACCAACCCTAAACTATACTATAAGGCTACAATAACCAAAAGAGCAAGGTACTAGTACAAAAACAGACACATAGAACAATGGACCAGATTAGAGAACCCAGAAGTCAGTCACACACCTGCAACTATCCGACCTTCAGCAAAGCCAACAATAGCAAGCAATAGAAAAAGTATGGCCTATTCAATAGATGGTGTGAGATAACTGACTAGCCATATGCAGGATTTACACTGGACCCCTTCCTTTCACCATATACAAAAATCAACTCAAGATGGATTAAAGACTTAAAATGTAAAACCTAAACTATGAAAACCATAGAATAAAACCTACAAAATACCATTCTGGTCATAGGCCCTGACAAATACTTTATGATGAAGACTCCAAAAGCAATTGCAACAAAAATAAAAATGGACAAATTGGACCTAATTAAACTAAAGGGTTTCTGCACAGCAAAAGAAGCTATCTACAGAGTAAATAGACAACAGAATGGAAGAAAATATTTGCAAATGATGCATTCAACAAAGATCCAAAATCCAAGTAATATGCAAAATCTACAGGGAATTTAATTAAATAAATCAGTAAACAACAAACAAGCCCATTAAAAAATGGGCAAAGGACATAAACACATACTTCTCAAAAGAAGACATGCAGGCAGCAAACAAACATATAAAAATAATGTTCAATATCACTAATCATTAAGAAAATGCAAATCAAAACCACAATGAGATACCGTCTCACACCAGTCAGAATGGCTATTAACAAAAAGTTAAAAAAAAAAAAAAAAAAAAAAAAAAAAGAGGATGCCAGTGTGGTTGTAGAGAAAAGCTAATGCTTGCACACTGCTAATGGGAATGTAAGTTAGTTCAGCCACTGTGAAAAGCTGTTTGAAGATATCTCAAAGAACTTAAAACAGAAATACTATTTGACCCAACAATCCCATTACTGAGTATATACCCAAAGGAATATAAATCATTCCACCATAAAAATATTTGCACTTGTAAGTTCGTCACGGCACTATTCACAATAGCAAAGACATAGAATCAACCTAGATGCCCATCAGGGGTGGACTGGATAAATAAAATGTGGTACATATACATCATGGAATACTACACAGCTATAAAAGAGAACAAAATCATGTTTTTTGCAGAAACAAGGATGGAGCTAGAGATCATTATGCTAAATGAATTAATGCAGGAACAGAAAACTAAATACCACATGTTCTCACTTATAAGTGGGAACTAAACATCGAGTACACATGGACACAAAGAAGGGAAAAAGACACTGAAGCCTACTTGAGGGAGTAGGGGCAGGGTGAGGACTGAAAAACTACCTATTAGGTAGTATGCCAATTACCTGAGTGACAGAATTATCTGTACAACAAACTTTTGTAATATGCAGTTTACCCATGTAACAAACGTGCACATGTACCCCTTGTACCTAAAATAAATGTTAGAAAGAAAAAAAAAGAAAGTCAAAATTCAAGAAAATAAAAACATAATTTTTTGTGAAAAATGAAAAATATTTATTTAGTGTTTATATGTGATGCTATTTGATAGGCATTGTTCTATGTTCTTTTCATATATTAACTCATTTTATAAGAAGTATTATTTAGATTTTACTTTCTGATATATTTAAATCAAATTTTGGTAGTTATAGAACAGGCTGTATATCTTCCAAAGCATCAGAGGAGACAACAAGGAGAAAGTAACTAATAAAATAGTAAGAACGTGTAAACAGATACGCATGAGAGAACAAGATGGCATAAATGAAAACAAAGTATTTTATTTCAAAAGGTAAATGAAAATGATATTAATCTTAAAAGACTCTAATTGGATTAAAGTTATTTGTTATTTATGAGAGACATGCCAAAATTAATCTTTTATGAGCATGAAATATAAAAATTTGGCATTATTATTTCAAATCTAGCAATGATGAGAAGGATAATGATGTTAATAATAGGATTCAAAGTAAAAGATCTCAAGACAAAGTGAGCCATCTTATATTAATAAAAGATATAATAAGAAATGAAGATTTATTTAAGAAGCCTAAATTCTCACCTTTCAACTAAGGCAAATGTTATTATAACATGCAGTCAGAGCCCCGGCACTACATATACCTTGCGGTGTCTCCATTTTTATTCTAGAACTTCTTGCAACTACCAGTAATCCAGACCATGACTTACTCCGCCTTGGAGTCCTCAGTCATTGCCACTCACCACTGATTTGCTGGCGTTGCTTATTTTGCAACCATCTATTGAACTCACAATATTGTAACTGATTTTCTTGTGTGATATATTCTTATCAGCATAATATTCAAGCTGCTTCTCGTTTGGCTCAAACTCTCACTATTCGGTTATTTTCCGTTGTATCAAACTTTCCATTGTATCCTCTGGACCCCACGTTAGCTACCTCTGCTACTTCTTGTCCTTTCCTGAAAATTTGCTGTCTTGTAAGGACACTATTTCTATTGGATCTAACTTAAACAGATGCTGCTCATTTCTTTGACACCCCATGCAAACCAGGGTAAGGAAATGGAGCTGCCTTTTCCTACCAGCACAGTGCTATTTCCAGGTCATTGTTATTTTACTCTTTTGAAAATAATGTTCCTTTGAGGACTGTGATCTCTAAGTCTTCTTCCTTCCACCCATCCTCATTATCACCACCTAGTAACTGCCACATTTAGATTCCTGTGTCAACCACTTCAGTCATTCATTTGCTCAAATCCTCAACTCCATGTACATCCCTTGCCTGTATGTGCAACACATTTACTCTAGATATCACCATCTTACCTCTATAATAGGAAAATAAGTCTTAGGGACCAAATCACTAAGATAAAGGAAAAAGTCCAGCTGGGAACTGCTTAAGCAAACTTGCCTCGCATTCTATTCAACATCATCCCTCTTCCCACTGAGATAAATACATATTTGATTGCCTCCTTGGGAAAGGTGAATCAGAAACTCAAAAGAATGCAACCTTTTGTCTCTTATCTACCTATGACCTGGGAGTCCCCTCCCCACTTTGAGTGGTCCTGCCTTTGCTTCGAGGTGTTCCACCTTTCAGGATGGAAACAATGTTCATGTTACATATGTTGATTGATGTCTCATGTCTCTGTAAAAGGAATGAAACCAAGCTGTGCTCTGACCACCTTAGGCACATGTCATTAGGACCTCCTGAGGCTGTCATGGGCATGCAAACTTAACTTTGGAAAATAAACTTCCTAAACTGACTGAGACCTGTCTCAGATTTATGGGGTTCATACCTCCTATGCGCTCAACTGGATTAAGGTCTTTAGAGGTACTAAAGTTGAAATACTAATGCGTCCTCTCATACTCTACCGTATAAAACTTAAAAAGTACAATTTTAGATAATAAATGCAAAACATCTAAAAATTATGATTTTCCCCACAAATGCTTCCTTGCTTTTTCTGAAGGTAAGTCTCCATGTTGGGCAATTCAGTACTGACTAGATAAAGCATCCTGAATAGTGTGAAGAAAATCAAACTATCTTCAAATTGATGCCTATTCAGGGTACTATTGCTGCATATTTAATTATGCCAGTTCAGGAGTTTAATGTCACTATTTTATTATGTTCATAAATTCCTGGGTCACACACTTATACAGAGCCCAACAGGGATGGTTTGTCTCTGTTTCTTAATAGATAGAGTCATAGCAGGAAAGACTTGACAGCTAAGGGGTGATTTGGCTGCTGGGCACTGGAATCATCTGCAGATATCTTCACTCAGATGTTTGGTGACTAATGCTGGCTATTGACTGGGACCTTGGCTGGCACTGGCATCCAGTGCACCTATGCATGGTTTCTTCATGTAATTTGGGCTTTTGTGTTAGTCCATATTCGTGCTGCTGATAAAGACATACCCGGGACGGATAACTTATAAAGAAAAAGAGTTTTAATGGACTCACAATTCCACGTGGCTCCGGTGGCCTCACAATCATGGCAGAAGAGCAAGGGAGAACAAAGGGACAGCTAATATGGTGGCCGGCAAAGAGAGAATGAGAGCCATGTAAAAGGGGAAACTCCTTATAAAACCATCAGATCTCATGAGACTTATTCACTACCATAACAACAATATGAGGGAAACGGAGAGGAGGTGCCAACTGGGCTTCCTGGGTCAAGCAGGGGCTCAGAAAGCTGTGAAACTCACTTATTTCCTGCATCAGGACTTCCTTCAGTCCTGGATGAATAATATTGAAGATATATGCTTAAAATATTCCTAGCACCAGGATTTATGCATGTGTTTTCTTCCCCAAGAAAGCTACAAACAGCACAAATTTTGCTGTAAGTTTCTCTGTGTCTTTCTCTCCCTCTCTCCCTTCCCCCTCCCCCAAAACCAAAGTTAAAAGGAACATTAACTGCCCATTTTTCTGTGACCAGCAGACTTTATCTATCCTCCCAATTCCAATTCTTTGTGAACATACTTTGTAAAGTCCTATAAAATCCTATCTCTTTCGCCATGCCACTGCAAAGTCATAAAGTAGACAAAACCTAAGTTGCAATTCCAGTTTTTCTCAAGATCTAAGACATGTCACAAATGGTTGATTGCCTTTGTTTCTTGCTCTGGTAACATCTTCTCGCTGCATGTATTTCCTGCCTTAAAGAGTTTAAAAGGCAATCTCATAATCTAACTCTGGCTACCCATTCGGGACCCCTTCCATGCTGTGGAAGCTTTGTACTTTCACTCTGCTCAATAAAGTCTATAGGTTTTTCTCTCTCCTGGTCCGTATCTCTATCACTTGCCACAGTCAGCCACCACACCAATTCTTTGGCGTGCCTAGGCAAGAACCTTAGGCATTACAAAACCACCCCCGTGATTAAATTATCTCCCATCAGGTCTATCCCACAACACATGGGAATCATGGGAGCTACAATTCGAGATGAGATTTCATTCTGCCCCTGGCCCCTCCCAAACTTCATGTCCTCACATTTCAAAACCAATTATGCCTTCCCAACAGTTCCTCAAAGTCTTAACTCATTTCGGTATTAACTCAAAGGTCTGCAGTCCAAAGTCTCATCTGAGACAAGGCAAGTCCCTTCCGCCTATGAGACTGAAAATTAAAAGGAAGTTAGTTACTTCCTAGATACAATGGGGTTACAGGTATCGGGTAAATATATCCATTCCAAAAGAAAGAAACTGGCTAAAACAAAGGGGCTAAAGTCCCCATGCAAGTCCAAAATCCAGTGGGGCAGTCACATCTTAAAGCTCCAAAATGGTCTCCTTTGATTCCATGTCTCACATTCAGGTCACGCTGATGTAAAAGGTGGGTTCCACTGGTCTTGGGCAGCATCATCCCTGTGGTTTTTCAGGGTACAGTCTCCTTCCTGGCTGCTTTCATGAGCTGGCATTGAGTTTCTGTGGCTTTTCCAGGCACACCATGCAAGTTGTCAGTGGGTCTACCATTGTGGGATCTGGAGGATGGTGGCCCTCTTCTCATAGCTCCACTCAGCAGTGCGACATTGTGGACTCTGTGTGGGCCTTCAATCCCACATTTTCCTTCTCATGGTCCTAGCAGAGGTTATCCATGAGGGCTCCACCCCTGCTGCAAACTTCTGCCTCCATATCTAGGCATTTCCATACATCCTCTGACATGTAGGTGGATGTTCCCAAACCTCAATTCTTGACTTCTGTGCACCCGTGAATACCACGTTGAAGCTGCCAAGGCTTGGAGTTTGCATCTCTTGAAGCCATAGCCCAAGCTATACCTTGACCCCTTTAAGCCATGGCTAGAGGGCACCAAGTCCCTAGGCTTCACACAGCAGGAGTGCCTAGGCCCAGACCTCAAAACCATTTCTTCCTCCTAGGCCTCCAAGCCTGTAATGGAGGGGCTGCCCCACAGGTCTCTGACATGCCCTTGAGACATTTTCCCCATTGTCTTGATGAGTAACATTTGGCTCCTCCCTACTTATGCAAATTTCTACAGCTGGATTGAATTTCTCCTCAGAAAATGGGTTTTTCTTTTCTATCACATCATCAAACTGCAAATTTTCCAAACTTTTATGCTCTGTTTCTCTTGTAAAACTGAATGCCTTTAACACCACCTAAGTCACCTTTTAAATGCTTTGCTGCTTAGAAATTTCTTCTGCCAGATACCCTAAATCATCTCCCCCAAATTCAAAGTTCCACATATCTCTAGGGCAGAAGCAAAATGGCAACAGTGTCTTTGCTAAAGCATACCAAGAGTCACCTTTACTCCAGTTCCCAATAAGTTCCTCATCTCTCTCTGAGACCACCTCAGTCTAGATTTTATTGTCCATATGATTATCGGTGTTTTCAAAGCCATTCAACAAGTTTCTTGGAAGCTCCAAACTTTCCCACATTTTCCTGTCTTCTTCTGAGCCCTCCAAACTGTTCCAACTTCTGCCTGTTACCCAGTTTCAAAGTCACTTCCACATTTTTGGGTGTTTTTACAGTAGTCTTCCACTCTACTGGTACCAATTTACTGTATTATGCTGTTTTCATGCTACTGATAAAGACATACCTGAGATTCAATAATTTATAAAGAAAAAGAGGTTTAATGAACTCACTGTGAGTGGAACTGTGGCTGGGCAGACCTCACAATCATGGTGGAAAGTGAAAGACACATCTTATATGGTGGCAGATGAGAGAGAGTGAGAGCCAAGTGAAACGAGAAACCCCATATGAAACCATTAGATCTCGTGAGACTTAACCAGTACCACAAGAACAGTATGGGGAAAACTGTCCCATGATTCAATTGTCTCCCACTGGGTCCTTCCCATAACATGTGGGAATTCTGGGAGCTACAATTCAAGATGAGATTTGGGTGGGGACACAGCCAAACCGTATCAGCTTCCTCATAGCATAGAACATTCTGAGAAATTAGATTTTTTTTTTTTTTTACATAGTGGATCAGGACTCCAAAAATGAATGTTCTAGACAATAAAGCAGAATCTACATAGTCTAATCTGACCTAGTCTTGGAAGCTAAACAATATTTTCTGCCAAATTCTATTGGTTACAAGTAAGTCAAAAGCTTATTTAAATTCAAGTGAAGGGACAAGGTTCCTTCCCATCTCTTCATGTGTGAATTTGCACCATTTCCAGTAAACCCATTTCAATGACCATTATAAGCAGGTGGTTTTTTTTTAAAATGAAGCTATAACTAATGCCTTCAAATTACACTAAATAGTTAATTTTCTCTAACATTCTTCAGTGTGACTGATGAAAAAACTCTCCCTTTTCAAAACTCCTGCATGTAGTAATCAGAATACTACTAAGATGACCTCATGAACTACATACTTGTATAATTGCATCCCTTTGAGTGTGAGTAGGACCTGTAATTTTTTCTAATCAGTAGGATATGCTCAGGATGAGGGTTGTTTTTTTTTTCAAATGTAATTCAAGTCCCCAATCAGCTGACTGTAAGTTAATGAAAGAGGGCAATTATCCCGAGTGAGTCTGACTTAATCAGGTGTGCCCATTACATGAGAGTGTAGAGGTCAGAGAAATGTTCCTGCTTGCCTTGAAGAAGATGCAACTATTGATGAGCTCTACAAATGTAATGAAATTAATTTACTAGCTACTTGAATGAAATTAGAAGAAGAGCGATCCCAGGCAAGTCTCCATATGAGAACACAGTCTGACTGACACCTTGCTTTCAGCCGAGTGAGTTCTTAAGTAGAGGGCCCAGCTAAGCCATGCCCACACTCCTGCCTCAGAGAAACTTTGACATAATATATGTGTGATGTTTTAAATGGCTTGTGTTAATTGGTTGCAGAGCAATAGAATAATACACTGCCATAACTTGTAGAGAATAGTATTGCTTCACATTTTCTGCAGAAAATAAAAGCCATCCAGTGAGAACTCAAGTATCTCTCACTACACCTGAAATTTACATTTTCCACCAATACCAAACTGTTTCCTTTCCTTTTCGGAAGATGGAAAGGCTTCATTTTTCATGACTTGATAATTCCCTGATGTAAGATTTGTAACGGTCACATTCTCTGAAAACAATACAATAATATTAGAAATTATAATATAATTTAGTCAAAATAGCAAAAAGCTTACTCTCTTGTGATTTACAAAAATATCCACTTACTTGAAATTCCCAACATATTAATCAATACAAATTGAAAAATATATTTTTTGAACATCTGCTTCCAGCTATGAGAGAGTAGTTTGTAACGAACCAGCACTCACATTAAGAATAACTGAAAAACAACAGCAACAATTTTGTGAACAGCCTAGAGAGTTTCAAAGGCACTCAGAAATTAAAAGGCCATGAATTCAGTAAGAAAGTAATTTCACTGCTGTGTGCCCAATGTCTCCTTGTCACTAGTTATGTCTTAAATCATAAATCATGACAGTCTAAAAAGTTGGGGAGAGGAAGCTCGATACAAGACAGACGAAATAGCAGAGACTTCTGTGATTTTACTGATTAGGGACAAAGGAGATAGAAATTAGTGTTGGCCACTAGAACAAAGACTTTGGAGAGAAAGGAAGCATGTAAAAGTGAGCCTAACTTTCTGAGTTGTACTTTTCTTCAATATTTCTGTGAATTATTAAACTGTACAAGCCAATAGCATGTAAAGCTATAAAGAAATAGTCAAAAAACTCAGAAGAACTCTTGGAAGACTGACAGTGCCAAGAAGAAAAAGCTAGAGTTCTGGTCCTACCAAAGTTGAAGACCCTGGTAAATATCCCAGCCATGCTCTCTTCCAATTCCCAGAAGACTACACATTAAAAGTAGCAGATAAACCCAACATCTTCAGAATCTTTAAAACTGAAAATGAACTGCAACCCCAAACCTGATTACACTGAGAGGAGATCCTCCTGTTCTAGCCACCTTACAGAGGATAAGGGAAACGTACTTCAGAGAAATTTTCTATACTTCTTATATACGTTGTCTGGAAATTAGTAAAAAGTCACCAGGCATACAAAGAAAATGAACCAAGGGAAACAAAATGTATAATAGAAACAGATAAGCAGGTGATCTTTGTAAGTTATCAGAAAAGCATTTTTAAGCAGCTGTAATTATTATATTTAAGAAAATGACGGTGAGATGGATTTTTTTAGGAATTTGAAAGACTTTAAAAATAATCACATAGAAATTACATAGTTGACAATATAATAATTGAAGGAAAGAATTAAATAGCAGAGCATATTTAATGAGATTACTGTGTAAACGGTAGACTACTGAGCATTTGGAAAATGGCTATTCTGAAACCAGATGTGCTGTCAGTGTAAAATACAGATAGGAGTTCAAAAACTTAGTTAAAGAAGTAATCTATCTCATTAACATCTTAATATTGATTACATATTAAAATTATACCACTTTGAGTTAAATAAAATATATGGTTAAAATTAATTTTTCTTTTTTACTTTTTAGAATGTAACTAATAGAGAACTCATACGTTTGCTTGCATTGTATTTCTATTGGACAGTGCTTATTTAGAATGTAGATTTATAGAAAATAACTAGATCGATGCATGCAGGGAGAAATAAACAGAAAAGAATATAAGACACAATGGGACAGGAAATACACGTCAAAATACATATAATTGGATATCTGCAAGGAAGGGAGAGAAGAGTGATGTAGAAGTATTACTTGAATAGATGATGGCTAAGAATTTTCTCAAATTTACAGAATCAATAGTTATAGAATAAGATAAACCTTCAGCAAGAAAAGAATATCTAGGCACATCATAGTAAAACTGTTAATGAGTAAAGAGAAAATATTAGAAGCAGATAAAATAAAAAGACTTTAGGCCACAATAGACTTATGGTTCACTTCTCAACATAAATAATGGAAGCTACAATGCAATGGAATGGCATCTTTAAATTGCTGAAAATGTAACTGTCAACTCAAAATTTTATACTAAGCAAACATAATGTTTTGTAAAAGAGGGCAAATTAATGACATTTCTAGGAAAATAACTAAGATAATTTGTCACTAGGAAAGCTGCATTAAAATAAAATACTAAGGGGAGCATTTCAGACAATAGAAAGTGACCCCAGGTAGCACCACAGAAATATGGAAAGTATGTAATGAACAATAGAAATACAAAAATTTGGGCAAAAGTAAATATTAAAATTTTTTAAAACCCAAGCATGATAATGTCATATGTGCTTTAAGGTATATATAAAATTAAAATGTCTGACTATAGTAACTCAAAATGTTAGAATTCATAAATAAAATTGAAGCATTAAGGTCTTAGTGTTATTTGCAAAGTATGTTATAAACTAGTACTAATTTATTATTAGACTGTGATAAGTCAAGGATGATATTGGTATTCTTTGTGTATTCACTAAATGTATAGTAAAAAATAATAAATTAGACTAAAATGTAACATTGATTGTTTCTATAGATGGCAAGAAAGAAAATATATGGAGTAAAAAAAGCAAGATGGTGGATATAAATTAAAATAGATCAGTAATTGTATTAAATGTAAATGGAACATATAATTAAAAGAAAACTATTGTCATACTAATTTTAAAACTATCCACTATATGTTTCTTAAAAGCAAAAACAAAAAAAATTGAAAGTGAAAAGATATATGATAGAAAAACTGACCTTTAAAAATCTGGTGTAACTATGCTATACTATGTAGCCTATAACAAAGAAGCATTACCAGGGATAAACGGGGATGCTACATAATGATAGAAGATTAAATCCCCCAGGAAAATACAATAATTTAAAATTTCATGTACTTAAAAAGATAACTACATAACATGAACAGAAATAAAATTGAAATAGACTTATCAACAATCAACAGGAAATTTCAGCATCTCTTATCAATTGCGGAAAAAAGGCATAAGGATATGGATAAACTGGATAACAAATAAAATTGTTAGTGTGCAAAATCAAATCAATTACCTCCAGTTCAAAATGATTTCTGCCTGGTAAACTCCAATTCAGCTTTTCCAGAGTTTTCTCAAATATCTCCATATGAATACAAGAAAGTAAGAAATAAACAATTTCCCCACATTTAGATGCATGATGCCAGCTTAGGCAGTAAGAGCCTAAAAATTTACATCAGAGCTTCACTATGTTGTCTAAATCAACAATTTTTTTTTTTTTTTTTTTTTTTTGAGACGGAGTCTCGCTCTGTCGCCCGGGCTGGAGTGCAGTGGCCGGATCTCGGCTCACTGCAAGCTCCGCCTCCCGGGTTCCTGCCATTCTCCTGCCTCAGCCTCCCGAGTAGCTGGGACTACAGGCGCCCGCCACCTCGCCTGGCAATTTTTTTGTATTTTTTTAGTAGAGACGGGGTTTCACTGTTAGCCAGAGTGGTCTCGATCTCCTGACCTCGTGATCCGCCCGTCTCGGCCTCCCAAAGTGCTGGGATTACAGGCTTGAGCCACCGTGCCCGGCCTAAATCAACAATTTCTTAAAATTGAAACCCAACAATTGGTACAAAGATACTGTGCCTTCTCTGTGAGGTAGGATAATCAATACATAGAGAACCAGTAGTCTATTCCTACTTTTACCGTTAATAAACTACTCTCAGGGCGTACGGCCAACCTCTACATCCGACAATGATGGAAAATAATTTACATCTCAATAAAACAGAAAAAAGATTCGAAGATAAATTTGTAATACCCTTCTCTCCTTCTCCCTCTTGTGTATGTAGTTTACAAAAGTTCAGCTGAAGTAGCAATGTTTGTCCTAGGGGAATATATCTTTAAGGCTGAAACTCAGGACTTTGGGTGCCCGACAAGGACAGGCCTTTCCAGGAGTTTGTCAAATAGCACTACACAGATATGCCTATTTCACTTACATTTAAGCATGCCTGCCCTGCAAATAGTAAGGTTACTCCCACCAAACTGGTAAACTGTACAATTGATCATTTTTGTTACATATTTGATTAATGATAAACTTTTGAAATATGTTTACATTCTAAAAATAAATGGCAGTATAGATTTTTGTGCTTTTTTCTTTCTCCCAATATTATATGGTTACCTCTATTATTGTAATTGTTCTGAATGCTTAGGCTGTATTGGCTGAATTAAAATTAATATTCTTCAAAATTCTTTCTTCTAAATCTATTGCTCTGCAAAACTGAATTTCTTTGAGCAAGGATCTCATTCTAATTATTTATCTTCCTTTACTGTTCAGTACAGTGCCTGGCAACAGTAGATAGGAGTTGTTTGAGGAACAACTAAATTACATGTTGTGACTATTGACTGTAACATAATCTATTGCTCTGATATTACAGACGATTTCTTAGTAAACTACTTTTCAATATACAGCAATTAAGAAGACAGATAATTACATAGTTATGTTAATGCCACACAACTCTTTGAAAGAATCTGGTCTACAGGCATTAGCACCACAAAATAATTTTGGTCAGTGTGTGGATGGTTGATATCAAAGTTAGATTTTAAATAATTTTTTACTGATAGTCTGTATATTTCATTTAGAGGTCATAAGAAGAAATATTGATGTCAAGACAAAGAATACAAATGCTAAAGCATTGACAAATGCCAAAGCAATTTGCTGGCAGATATTAACATTAACATTTTTTAAACAATTGTGTTAGTAGTCTATTGTCATATTCTAGACCATTTTCAAGGAAAACATTTAATTTATTGTGGAATCCAAGAGAATTTATGCATATGCCAACAGATGTTTATGTGTTAAAGGAAAAATCCTTGGAATATTTTTAGATGTAATTAACACAGTACATGTTATATCTAATTTCTACCTTTAAAAATTACTTGCAACAATTCTCTTCTTTATAAATAATTTAACCTTGAATAGCACAATTTTGGGGGAGTGGCCCAGAAACTTCTGAACTAGGAGCACATTTAATCTTGTATTTCTACACAATTAGTTTCTGTTTGTTTTCTTTGCTTTACCAAAAATAAACAAAAAACTAAACCATTTTCTGAAATCAACACAATGCATTCCAATAGAAATTGATTGAAAGTCAAGGAAAAGTTTCAGATCTTTTAGGTAATCAAGCAAGTAGTTAATTTTAGGTCAATTAACAATTTTATCCAAAGTAAGCATTAAAATTCTGGCTGATGATCTAGTATATCAGAAAAAAATTAAATTTATTGTACAAATGTAGATTATTGCTGTCATGTCTATTCTGTCAGGCTATTATATGTACTTAAACATAATTGCTGCCTTATGTTATAGTAGGAGGCTGTTCTATAAATTAGAAATCAGTACATTCTATTGTGTTGTTCCAGATATCTAAATGTCACTCTTTTTAATGTGTTCTAGTTAAGAGGAATTCACAAAGATGTGAAGAAATTGATTTCCCAAGTGGTTAACTGGCACTTTAAACACTCGTATATTCATTTCTTCATTCTCTAAGCATTTATTGAGTACTTGTCCCCTGCCAAACTTTATTCTAGGCACTGTGAATATAAGGGAAGTAAAATGAAGTGTATAACCTTGCAGTTCCATCAATCTAAACAGAATGAGGGAAACAATAATAGAAAGATGATTGTACTACACTCTGGAAAATGTAATGATAAAGATAGGCACAGAATATTGTAGCAGTATAATGGTCAAATAGCTAATCCAAACTTGGAGGTTATGGCTAGCAGGAGAAATTTGTAGAAGATAATTCTTGAAATTTTTAAATACGTTCCAGCTCTTTTATAGATTACGTTTCGCAGGTGAAAGGTGTTCCAGGAAGAAGAATAGTATAAACAGTGGCAAAGAGGCAAGAAACAGTAAAGTTTGTACAAAGAATTGTACATATAATCACCTGTTGGTATGTATCACTCGAGGCAGAGAGCTGGTAGGAATAAGGCTAGCAATAGGCAAGCCAGATTAGGTAGAGCCTACAATGTATATTACAACCTTTTCCTGAACTTGTAGCCAATTTGGAGTCACTGATGAGCAATCAGTGGTAGAGTCAAATAGTTAAATGTTGGACTATGGGCAGATAATTCTGGAAGGGATATGGAGAATGGCTTGAAATGGACAAGACTGAAAGCATTCAGAATATTTGCAGTAAGCATGTGAATGATAATGAGAATTGTGATAGGAACTGAGAGGAGGAAATAGATTTGGAAAATATGATATTTAGTTAATAAAATCAGAGCTACATGGTTATTTGGAAATGGGAGGAACAAGGATAAGCCCCCTACTGACATCTTGGGAGATGAGGTGAATGACTGTGCTAAATTACCTGCTTTACTTCAAATTTAATACATGAACTAGAAATTGGTATCATCAGTCAGGAGAAACGAAGCTTGGTACTTCCAGAAATCAAGACAATTACCACAGAGCAATTTAAAGTCAGGGCAAAGTTTCAGATCTTTTAAGTAATTAAGCAGATAGTTAATGTTCAGAAATATTACCTTCATCAAAATTAAGCATTACCGTCCTGTCTGAAGCTCTTGTATATTAAAAGCTCCTTTTTAGTTTTACCTACAAATGCAGCTGATTGCTTTCATTTGCCTTTAAATACAAGGGCTACTGTAAGCTTAAGATAGGTGAATGTGATGTTAGTAGGTGATTAATAGTTAAACAGTCCAGACTTATTATTTAAGAATGTCAATATGAATGTATACTGTATATAGTATACATACAGTATATACAGCCTTAGACACTGTGCTATGTGCTGAGGAGGCAGAGAAGAAATAAATACCCTTGATGACAGAGTTGTTTTAGCTGAAAGATGGATTTTTAAAGATGGGTGATTATTTATTTTATTTTAAGTTCAGGGGTACATGTGCCAGATGTGCAGTTTTGTTACATACGTAAACGTGTGCCATGGTGGTTTGCTGCACAGATTAAATAGGGATGATATATTACATTAAAAAATACTTTTTATGAGATGCTATGATTTTGCTCCTCGCAGAAAATGCTATGTTTCAACATCTAATCATAAAATACAAATTCATCCTCAGAAATGTGCTATTACTTAGATATCAGTCTGCATCCCTTTGAAAGTTTTATTTCTTTTAGTATTTTCAATTATCAATTTTTGAATCATGTGACATGAAATATTATTTTATGTGTTAATAGAATTCATTGCTGCTAGTAACCAGAGTAAGATCAACTTTAGTATTTTCTTTATCTATGAATTTTCATTCTCTTACTATATTTTTGTGGAACATCCCCAAACTAGAAAGATAAGGGCTTAGTCAAGTTCTGAGCACGTTCTCTTCATGATAAAGACAGGATTCAATCTCTTTGACAATAGTCTTTAGAGAAAAGCCAGTTTGTTTTTGGATCCAGACTTGAAGATAAGAGTTTTTCTTATTCTCAGTAATTGAGCAATTGGGGATGTACCCTCAAGATATTTCCTTTGCATATGGTCTGTGAAATACAAGGGCTATGGAAATTTTGGCTAAAAACATTCAATCAATAAGTTAAAAAGCAGTGAAGTGTGCTTAATTAATCCAGCTGATTCACCGAGTAAGAGTTAATGTAATTGCCATTATCAGATGGAACATTTAGGCATACTTAGTTTAAAACCATTATTTTACTTGTGAAGAATCTAAGATTCAGAGACTTTTAAAAATATATATATAATAGATTTCCCAGGGTCAGTAGCTACATAGAAGAAAACAACTGAAATTCACATTTCATTTATAGGTCATGTGTATTGATGTAGAACTGAAATACATTAGCATTCACTCTTTTTTAGTTAAATGCTCAGTGCAGAGTTTTGATAAGCATATATAGTCGTGTAACCACCACCACATTCAAGATGTGGAATATTTACATCACTGGAGAGTTCCACTATGCTCTGTTCTCCACCTCATCCTAGGCAATCTCTGATCTTGTTTTTATGCCTGTAGTTTTACCTTCTTCAGAATGCCATAGGATTCACACATTATGTATCCATTTGTATTGAGTTTCTTTCATTTAGGGTAATTCTTTTTTATATTAATGAAGGTGTTGCATGTATCAGTAATTGAATTCTTTTGTATGAGGAACAGTATTCCATTGTAAGAAAGTACCTTGATTTATCCATTCATCAGTTGATGAGCTTTGAGTTTTCACTATTTGTTTGTTTTGTTTTGTTTTTGTAGGTTTCAGCTATTATGAATAAAACTGCTATAAACGTTTTGTACAGCCCTTTGTATTTTTTCATATCTCCTAGGTACATATTAAGAAGCAGGACTGTTGCATCCTAGGATTCAACTTGATAAAAACCTCCAAACTGTTTTCTAAAGATGTTGCATTCTCACAAGTCACGTATGAAAAGTCAAAGTGAAAAAAAAAACAAGAAAAGTCAAAGTGCTGTGTATCTTTCTCAGAACTGTGTACTGTCTTTTCTTTTTCAGTTTACTCTATCAGGTATCTCATTTTAGTTTCAATTTAATTTTATTTTCCTGATGACTAATTATATTGAGCATCTCTAAATGTGCTTGTCATTCATATCCATTTTTATTAAAATATTTGTTCAAATCATAATCCTTTACCTATGTATTAGTTTACAATGTTATCCTTGTGTTGTAAGGATCCCTTTTGAACTATGTCTGTATTTCTTTACTATATAGTTGTCTTGCAAATATTTTCTTCCAATATGTAGTTTCTCTTTACATTTCTACATATATCTGTAGGGCATAAGATTATATTTTTGATGAAGCCGGAATCATTTGTTTCTTCTTTTATGATTCATGATTTTTGTGTCCTAAAAATTTTTGCTTAACCCTGTCACAAGTATTTTCTCCTCTGTTTTCTTCTAGGGCTTTTATAACTTTTAACTCTCTATATTTATGTCAATGACTTATTTCAAAATTTTTTTAATATGATAAGAGAGTTGATTCAACAAGATTTTTATCATATTGAATATGCTGTCAAATATCAGGAAATTTTTTGTTGGAGGGTTATCTTTTTTCCACTGAATTGATTTGTACCTCTTCAAACACCAATTAAGCACATAGATATGAGTCTATTTTTATACCCTCTATTATATTCCATTGATGCATATTAATATTTTCACAGTAAGATCATATTCCTTTGATGACTATAGCTTTCACTACAGTTAATTTCGGCTTCAGGCAGTGTGAATTCTCCAATTTTGTTCATCTCTTTCAATATGACTTTTTCTGTTCAAGATCATTACATTTCCCACATAAATTTTAGAGTAAGCTTGTCAATTTCTCCCAAAAATAAAACAGATGAGATTACAATAGGGATTGTTTTGAATCTATACATCAATTTGAGAAGAATTGACATTTTAACAAAAACGGGCCTTTGGACCTTTATTCATGGCATATCTCTGCACTAATTTATATCTTTTAAAGTTCCTCAAATTTCTTTAATCGATGCTTTGTAGTTTTGAGCACACAAATATTTCACATATTTTCTATTTATTATTAAGTATTTATAGATGTGATGCTATTGTAAATTATATATACTGTAATTATATATAGATATATATACTATATTTCTATATGATAGAGATAATTCATGTAATTTGCAGTATATATGTTTATGTAATTCTATATATAGTATATAATTATATATAGTGTACTGCAATTATATATAATGTTCTCTTTCTATAGATTATATAATTATGTATATAATTGTCCTCTATATATAGTATATATAATTATCAGTATATATATCTACATATAATTGCAGTACATCTATCATATATGATACATATCTACACATAATTTGTATATATAGTAATATATGTACTGAAATTATATATCTGTATCTATCTATTATCTATCTATCTGTGTGTGTGTATATTTGGGAGGACAGGATTTCACTCTGTCACCCAAACTAGAGTACAGTGGCACAATCACAGCTCACTGCAGCCTTGAACTCCTGGGCTCAAGTGATCCCACTACCTCAGCCACCTGAGTAGCTAGAACTACATGCATATGCCACCATGCCTTGTTAATTTTTAAATTATTTGTAAAGATGATGTCTCACTGTATTGTCCAGGCTACTTTCAAAAGACCACCTCAAGTGGTCTTCCTGCATCAGCCTCCTGAAACTCCAGGATTACAGGTATGAGCCACTGTGTCTGGAATAAATTATATTTTTAAAATTTAATGTTCAAATATTTTATTTATAGTAATTAGCAAAGCAACTAGATTTAGTATATTGGCTTTGTATTCTGTTAACTACTAAGATTAGACATTGGATTCAGTAGCTTCTTTTGTAGATTCTTTAGAGTTTTCTACATAGACAGATCATGTGTGAATAGAGATAGTTTTGTTTGTCTTACCACTTTTTGTTGTTGTTTAGGTCTGTATGTTTTGTTTTCTTTTCTTTTGCCTTATTGCACTGGATAGGACTTCAGTATGATGCCAGATAATAGGAGTGATAAGATGATACTTTATATATTTATTTATTTCCTTTTTTTGAGACAAAGTCTCACTCTGTCACCCACCCAGACTAGAGTGCAGTGGTGGGAACACAGCTCATGGCAGCCTCAACTTTCTGGGCTCAAGCAATCCTCCTGCCTAAGCCTCCCAAACAGCTGAGACTACAGAAGTGTGACACCACACCTGGCTAATTTTTAAAATATTTGTATAGACAGGTTGTCTATGTTGCCCATGCTAGTCTTGAGCTCCTGAGCTCAAGCTGTCCCCCTGCCTTGGCCTCCCAAAATTGGGATTACAAGTGTGAGCCACTGTGTCTGGCCAATTTTTTTAAATTTACTTTTTAACAAAGATAAAGATGGGGTATTTCTATGTAGCCCAGGCTGGTGTCAAGCTCCCAGGCTCAAGAGATCCTCCCACCTCAGCCTCCCAAAGTGTTAGGATACAGGCGTGAGCCTTGTGCCCAGCCAGATAATGCATTCTTGCATTGTTCTCCTCTCTTAGGGAGAAAGTATTCAGTCTTTCACCGCTAAATACGATACTAGTTGCAGGTTTTTCATAGATACTCTTTGTCATGGACGATGACAGCTTACCGAGAGTTTTACTCAGGGATGAATGGTGGATGTTAAATGCTTCTTTTTCTGCATTTCTTGAGATGATCATATGGCTGTTCTTTTTTGGTATGTTCACATGGTGAATTTCACTGATTTTTTAATGCTATGTGAGCCTTTGACTTTTTGGATAACACTAATTGTTCATGATGGATCATTCTATCTGTATATGCCAGCCTTTGACTTACTAATGTCATAGTATGGTTTATATTTCCATATTTATGAGGGATATTGGTCCGCAGATTCCTTTTCTTAAATGTCTCTGGCTGATTTGGAAATCAAGCTAATTCTTGCCTCATAAAATTCACTAGAAAACTTCCCCAATTATTTAATTTTCAGAAAACGTTTTTGAAGAGTTGGCCCTTTTTTTAATCAGTGTTTCCAAATATTTGGGTATTTTCCACATATCTTTCTATAATTGAAGTCTAGTTTAATTATGTTGTGGTAAGAAACAAAAGCATTTTGTATTGTTTCCATTATTTTAACTTTGTTGTGGTTTATTTTTCTGACACAGAATATCATCTATCTTTGTGAGTATTCCATGTGCAATTGTAGATAGGTAGAATGTCCTATAGATGTCTATTAAGTCAAATATCTTCATAATGTGTTTCAGGTCATTAATAGTCTTAAAGACTTCCTGTCTACTTTTCCCATCAAGTACAGAGAGAGGAGCATTAAAGATTCCAGTTGTAATTGTGGATTTGTCTATTTCTCATTTCTACAATTTTTAAAAAATGTTCTTTGAAGCTAAGCAGTTGGATAGGTACAAAAGGATTATAACTTCTTCGTGATAAATTGACACCCTTGTCAGCCAAACTCTGCCTTATATTTGTGGCAGGACTTGGGTTGGAGAGCTTTCCTTTCTTCCATCACTAGTGCCAGATTTCTTCGTTGTGCTAGTGCATTATTCTTGTAACAGGTGATTTTCTGTTCCTCTCTAGAGCGGAGCACTTTTGCTTCAACAAATCCCTTCAGAAGTAGTGGGTCTTTGCCTATTTCCTGGATGTGGATGGGAAGAATCCCTATTCTTCAACAGATTTTGTTTTTACCCTTCCACCAGAAGCAGTAGACCCTTGCCTTGGAGAAAGAATATTGAATGCCCCTTCTGCCATATTTTAAGTTTTTTGTTTGTTTGTTTACTTAATATGCAGGTGTTGTTCTGTGCCTATTCTCCAGCAGCAGCATATGACATGGACTGGCCTCTCTCCAGACTCTTGCACTGCCTTAGATATTTTTTTCTGAAGACCCAATGGAGGCTTATAGAAGAAAAGAGCTTTGATTCTGGGACTACTACCACCTAGCCTTTATGAGCTCTCTAATATTTAGTGAACTGTTTCTAACGTGCTTCTACGCGGGCTACGTTTTCCTACCATTACTGCCAAAAGTCAGTGTTCTCACTGTCCCTTTTCTTCTCAAGGGTCTTTTAACTCTTTGGTTGATTTGTAACCTAAGATCTCTGGAGGGTTAAATAAATTATACTTTTTTAGATTATTAGGCTTTCTTGTTATTGTTAGGATGGAAGGGACATTCTCTTGCAGTTTCCAATATCCTAAGCAGAAGCACAACTTGAACCCGTGAGTCTTGTAGGTAGTTTTTGATTTGAAATTTAGTCATCTACTGGGAAATATTCTCTACGCCTTTCTGTAGCTACTCTGATGAAGTTTAGTAAAATAGAAAGCAAGGAAGATATATGTTATAGTACAACATTGTCCTGCATCCTATAAAAAGCAAGCAAACACACATACAAAAAGCAAAAACAAAACAAAAAAAAACCACACACATTACTACCTGGTTAAATTAGCTTGAGCAATACTCACTTCACCAAACTTCACTGAGAATAGAGGTTTTTGACTATTCCAGTGTGTTATATGTTTACGCTTTTAAAACTATATTGTCAATCCAGAAGATAGGAATATTGTATCATTATAAGTTTTGTTACATTAATTCATTGATTATAAAGAATCCCAACATATTCTGGATTTTTGTTTTTGAATTTGTGCTTGTGTATGTGTGTGAGTCAAAGATGTTGCAAGAAACATACTGTAATGGAATATTATTCCAAGGCTCACTAGGACTTGTTTTTATGTTTTGCTCCTTGTAAGATTTAAGTCTTCACGCCTGTTTTCCAGCACACTTCTCATCCACTCACCATAATATAACAAAATTCAAGTACTTTTCAAACAGTCATAACCTTATTAGTAACAGGAAGACAGCCTGTTTGGAGTAATTCACCCCACTCGCCAACTATGTACAGTTAACCCAGAGACAGTCAAATAGAAAAGGCTTATGGTTCAGAAAATATCCTTACGTAGTGTTCTTGCTTCAATTTCAGAAAATTGCATACAGTTAAATAAACAAACGCTCTTTAAATGCCCAGAGTGTTGGAATAGGTCACAGAATCTGAAAAGGTGGGAATTTTGTCTACGTAGAAAGGATATGGCATATCTGGGGCCAGCCAAAATGAGTTCATGGCAGTTTCTCTCCTAACTAGCTCTGCAATCACAGATGAACCCTTGCCCCTTTACTCATTTCATTTACTCATGCTCTCATCTGTATAAACTAAAGATCGTAATATTCTTTCAATCACAGATGAACCCTTTCCCCTTTACTCATTTCATTTACTCATGCTCTCATCTGTATAAACTAAAGATCGTAATATTCTTTCTTCCAGGCTTATTGTGAGCATTAGTGGAAATGCACATGGAAAGCCTGAAGAATGCCCATTACACGATGGCTGTTGTTGAATCTAAATCCCTCTCCCCTCATATATAAAATGGGGGTGGCTGGGCATGGTGGCTCACAACTACAATCCCAGCACTTTGGGAGGCCGAGGCAGGCAGATCATCTGAGGTTAGGAGTTCAAGTGCAGCCTGGCCAACGTGGTGAAACCCCATCTCTACTAAAACTACAAAGAAAAAAAAAATAGCCGGGTGTGGTGGTGGCACGCACCTGTAATCCCAGCTACCTGGAAGGCTGAGGCAGGAGAATCACTTGAACCTAAGAGGTGGAGGTTGCAGTGAGCCAAGATCACGACACTGTACTCCAGCATGGACAACAGAGCAAGACTCCATCTCAAATAAATAAACAAATAAACAAATAAATAAAATAGGGGTAAACACCCTATTCATGAAAGCGCTGTTCCAATTTTGGCTTTACAATCGCCACTTATGTGCATGTCTTACTTCCCAGTGGGACTGAGTATCTCCAAAGCTGACTAGGAAGTCTTCTCTGCATCCACTGTAGTTTTAGCACAGTGCTTCCTATGTTACCATATTAAACAAACATTTGCTTTAACATAATTTGAACCACTGTTTGGACTACCTCATATGTGTTTGAGAATGGCAGATCAGACAGTGAGACTTTTTGTAAGAAACTCTAGACCATGAGGTAGAAAAGGTCTAGTGATGATGATTAAGACCCAGTCACTGCTCTGTAACTGGAGTGGGTGGGAGAAAGTGTGAATAAATTAGTCAGAGAACAGGTCAAATGAGACACACAGCAGTTATGTTTTAGGATGCTTCATGTTCTTTATGGAAGAGCTGAAGCAATCTTTTCTTGAGGCTAGGGAATAAATCCAGGACTTTGCAGGAGCAGGAGTAGCCTGGGATAAAGCTTTAATCACACCACGAGGAAAATGTATTTCTTTCTGGTCATTCCCCCTGTTCCCTTTAACAAGTTTCCTATGCCCTTCCCTTAAACATTTGTCTCCTCATAATTCTATCTTCCTCTTATCATTTTAAACTTTCAGGCTGAGTCATACTCATCTATTGCTGTGGTTTCAATTATTTAAAATTCCAAGTCTGTGTGTTCAAGATAAATCTCTCTTGAAGACCTGTCTTCTATATCCAAAACCAGATATGACAATTTCACACCCCAGTGTTGCAGATACTTTAGACAACTCAAATTTAATAAATCACAAAATAACCTAATTACCTCTGTCTCTACCCAAATTCATATCTGTGTAATCATCTTTGTTTCAGTAAATGACATCACCATCTACCCAGCTTTGCAAGCTGGGAATATAGGCATCACCCTGCATTTCCCTATCCCTTATCTCCTACTATTAAGGCCACTAAATCTGAATCCTGAACTATGTCTCTCTCTCTTTCTCCTTCCTTGCCCTCCATCTGCCCTCCATTGCCATTCACTCCAGTTCCTGTTTCCATCTCTCACAGAGACTGCAACAGCCTCTCAGTAAGTTTCTCTATTTCTAGTTCTTCTGTCTTCAATGCCTGGCTCACTCTCTAGATAACTTTTCAAAAGTACAAAACTGATTGTGATTGTAATTAGTTTAAAATTTAAAATTCATATATATATTCCCCATCCTTTAGCAACCTTAAAAATAAGGAGAATTCAAGCTTAAACACTCAGAATGTTTTCCTCCTCCATCTTCTATATGCAGAGAAAATTTATTAATTTTTAATGTCTCAATCACTTTTTTAATTCATGAAGACATTCCAACAATAAAAACCAATAATGTGAAGATGCCCCAAATTTTAATATCATATGAAACTCCTAGGGAAAACAAAATCCTGAAGATTAAAATTATTTGGAAGTTAAAGACAAAGAAACCAAAATCTAAAATAATTAAAGTTTCAATATAAAATTATTTACCATATTAAATGTCTAAAGAAATTTTAGTGTTTTTTTTTTTTTTTTTTTTTTTTTTGATGGAGTCTTGCTCTGTAGCCCAGGCTGGACTGCAATTCTCCTGCCTTAGCCTCCCGAGTAGCTGGGACTACAGGCACGGGCCACCATGCCCAGCTAATTTTTGTATTTTTAGTAGAGACGGGTTTTCATTGTGTTGACCAGGCTGGTCTTGAACTCCTGACCTCATGATCCACCTGCTTTGGCCTCCCAAAGTCCTGGGATTACACGTGTGACCCACCGTGCCTGGTCGCTTTTGAATTCTTTATCTTGCTCAGTCTCATCTAGAAGGTGCCTGATGCCTGGGGTTACTGATTTTCCTCAGGGCAGCAACATGTAGGCTGCCTCTCAGCCTAAACTAGCTTCAGGGTCTCAGAGTCTGTGTTAGCTCAATGCTTATTCCCTGATGTGACTCACTTTTCAGAAGTCCTGAGGGTTAATGGGATGCAAAAGATCAGGGCATTAACCCCACAACTATTCCAGAGAATAAATTTTGCTGCCCCATAACAGATTTAGTGGGCAAAATTATGTTCCCAGAACCTATTACCTGAGGAAAGAAAGTAGATAAAGAAATCTTATTTTTAGCTCCATCAGGAGACCAATTGACCTCAGTAGTCCAGCAAATGCAACCTGAGAACATAAACTCACTTGGAGAAATTCACCTCATAACCCAGTGTTGGATTGGGCTAGGCCGTCCTATATCCATTTGGCCTTGCTCCTGAGAAGAGCTGATTTGGAGCTTTCTCCAGATTAAAAAAGAGCAGTATTCACATATAGCAATGTAACAGAAAAGCATGATTCTTGACAAAATAAAACAATTTCACTTTTGTATGCTTTTTCCACTTAAAACTTCATCGAGTAGGGATAATGTACTTCTATCTCTAGATGAAAAACTGCAGCAAAGTTATGATTTGTACCTAATTTTAGATACTAAATAATTTTACAGTCTCCTGAAACAGCAAACATCCACACTCATTTACAGTCTTCCTCCCTTTTCAGCTTAAGCCATTGCAGATTGTGGGGAAAATCAGGCAAAGTTGGCATCTTCTTTCTTTGTGCTCACCTCCTCCCCTACTCACTGGCTGCTGTTAGCTTTTCTCACCAAGGCTGATATAAGGAGAATGCAGAGGGGTGAGTTCCTACTTGAACTTGTGCTATAATATGCCAGCTTTGAGTTCTTTGGGCGTGCCAGATGTTCAAAGACAACCTTTCTCTACTGGGGCATTTTAACAGCTCCTCACAGGTTTCTTGCTGAGCTCTTTTGCTTCTAGTTCCTTGATGCTTTTTTATTCCCACTGGTAGATTGCAGTGGTTCCCTCTGCAGCTAGGAACACCTGGGGGAATGATTCCAGATCTTTCTGCTTACGTCTTCTAGACACCCCAGAAAACTCCTATGGACAGAACTCTGAATAATCTGTGATTCTGCATTCTTTGTCCAGCAACCTCTGGGTGTGCAAATCAATCTTTACCCTATCACACTCTCCCGGCCTGCCACCCAAGTATATAGTTAGTCTTGCCCTCAAGATTACCTGGAAAGAAGTCATAGCCTGGTGCATACACTGTTTTAGATCTGTCTGACTTAACTCAGGTACAATCATCTGTCTCTACCAACAATTTAGGAACCCAAACACCCTCCCTCTGACAAGTGTCTAGGACTGTCAAATGGCAGGTTGTTCAAAGGTACAAGGTCTTTGTGGAGAAAGCCCATACCCAGGAGGGGCTTTGAGTTCCTTCCACCCTTGGTCTTCTTCACCCAACCATCCTCTAATTTCCATTTATCCATAAAAACCACACTCTACTTCTCTCTTCTTTCTCCTCCTAGGTCCCGGCTTATCTGGCTCTTGTTAGGAGAAATAAATATACACATGCTATAAGCAAGATTTTTCCCTGTTATGTAAGCATTTGTAAATAGGGTAGGAATTTGGTTTCTTGAAGCTTTGTTTTTGCTTTGGAGTGACTTGAAGAAGAGAAAGTGCTCATAACAGTGTAAAGGAGAAAGAAAAGACGGGAATGCACAGAGGAAAAGATAGATTTATGTTTTGAATTACCTTATGACACTTCCTCTCCCACTAAATTATTGCATCCTTCCAGAGAAAGTTACTTCCTATCTTGGGGCTTTTTCTCCCCCAAAATGTAAAAGCTAGGGCACTCTGGATTTCATGCTTTACTAGCATAGTAATTCATAAGTGTCTCCCAAGCACTGTAGTGAGTCATGAGCCATGGTGCACTTTCTCTTGTTTCCCCAGACGAATACACAAAACATAATACTGGGTGGTTTAACCTACCTTCTCCATCAGGAATGGGCACAGTTACCCCTTTTACCAGGTGGAGTTCTTTTAAAAAGATTTGGGGTTACTCACTTTTCTGACCTTTATTCCACCTCTAACTCACATACATTTGTTAACTTCCAAAAACGCATTTCTTTTTTCCTCTTTTTTAATGAAAAATTACAAACATACCAAATTTTATTAATTCTAAGCACAGGTAGGTATCTTTTCAGCTCTTAATATTTCTGAAGTTGAAATGCATCTACAATTCGTGTTGTGCCATATTTTATTTTTTGGTTCTTTTTCTTCTTGAGTGGTACAAATATACATCAGTATATTAGAATACGAAGTCCATTTTCAATTTTTCCAAATTGTACTCAAGATAACTTTTTATATTTGGACAGAACAAATTTCAGATAAAGTCTCTTTTAATCTTGTTCACTATTCCTCTTTTGTTTTTGTCTTTCATTAACTTGTTTTTAAAAGTCGCATCATTTGTCTTCTATGGTCTACATTTAGGATTTGTCTTATTGCATCTTTATTGTGTATCTTAATTTTTTTTTTGTTTTGCCTGCCATGTTTCCTGTGAATTCAAAGTTAGAGATAAAGGCTTGCTTATGTTCAGGTTTCATATTCTTGGCAAGTTTACTTTAGAGTAGTGCTGTGTACTTCATATTGTGACTCATAAAAACACAATGCATGGTTGTAGCACTTTTAGAGATGATCAGTTTTAGAATTGATTCTTGTCTTTTTATAGCAATCTATTTTCTTTTTCAACTAATAAAATTGTCTCTCAAATCTTCCCTAAGATATGAATGAGAAGTGTGTTCATGTTCATCTGTTTCTTTGAGTTCTTTTTCAAACTGTTTGTTTTCCATATGTCATGGTCATTGATCCATATTACATATGAGTAGCTTCTTCTGAAGAATGGTACCTCTATATCAAAGAATTCCCTTCTTGAATAAAAACACTAATTAGGATTTCTATGTTAAGTTTGCAGGTCATAGTGATACACAGGCTTCCATTTTAGGTCTGTGCAGGTGGGCTGCAGATATGCAAAATAAGACTGGAACTAAAGCACTAGAATATTCCCTCTAAGGTAGATGTGTTTTTAAATATCTCCCCGTACTTTTTGGTTATGTGTGTTGAGTTTTTTTGTCTATGTTTTTTATGCCAGGAATTCTGGCATAAAGAATATAGACTGAAACACCTCAATGCATGTAACCAAAAATTTAATGGAATGGAATTTATTTAATCTCCTCTGAAATTAACTAGATAGGAAGTTATTTGGTCTCTCTGAAATTTGTTGAGTTAATAATAATTTTATTTCCTCCTTTCTTAATGAGAACTATTCAAAACACATTTCTTGTCTTTGAAAACTAAGTTTCAAATTTTTCCTTTTATAGAAATGTCTAATTATGGTTATTTGTCCTTGTGTATACTTTAGTAGTTTGAGTTAGAGAAGCGCCCAGAATAATTAATCATCATAATTCTATATACATGGTCTCAAAAGTTTTATACATAATGGCAAAAAGAAAAGTTTTTGAAGAACATTATGTTCTGTAAGGTCTAGAGTAGGAGAAAATAATAATGAAATTAAGCATAAAAATGCAAAATAGAGCAATCAGGAGCTCTCTTGAGGAACATATGTTTAAAACTTAAATACCATTTTGTTTTAAATATGATTATACAAATGTTTTAACATTGTAGTGTATGATTTTTAACATCTTGGAAGGTTTAAATAAATTTCAGTCATATAAATATAAGAATTTTGGGTGAGAAGTAAACAACTAAAATATAAAATGTGTAGAAAATCATAGTACTTATTGAAATAATCCAGTATAGGTGTGCCTATAACAGGAGACTCTAAAGAGAAGGTGCTTCCTTTATATATGATGATTCTGGGAGATTGTAGGTTGCTACCTTGATGTATTTTCAAATGTTTTTGGAAAGGCACTACAAGCTTATACCTTTTATTAGAATCAGATTATCAAACTAGAATGACTATTATATATTACAGTGGGTGAGAGTTTTGCTTTCAGGCTGTTCATATTTTAAGAGTTTTATGTTTTCATGAACAAATTTTCCATCATCAGTTTGGGAAATAGTGGTTAAACAGATATCTTTGCTGTAGACCTCACAAAACTGTAAGTATGTTTTATATATTATGATTCTTAAAAAATAAAGTATAATATGTGATGACTTGGGAAGTTATTTGACCATGTTCCTCCAGATTTTTCTTCTTCACCTGGCTCGTAATTTTCTGTTGTCTACTGTATGCTGTGAGTTAAACAATGTAATGACTCTGAATTCTGTCTACGAAAGGCATTGAGTTTTATAAGTTTTATTCCAACAGGCATTTACATTACTGATGGATCATGATGCTCATGTGAAGACATGACTTTTGACATTATTAGAGTGGATCTCTTTTGTTTTTGTCTTTTGTCCAAGATCAAATGGTTTTAGTCTGGAATTTACTACACTATTTACATAGAACCACATTGTTGCTCACATCTCTCCTTGGCTATATTAGGCTTCCAAGTGCGGTTTTCCTTGGGACCTTGACTCACATGTGTGCACTTCAGGAATTGGCCTAGGATTTGAAGGACGTTTTATGCCTAGTTCAATGTTCTCACTTGGTACAGATTTACATTCCTAGATTGCTCTCCTCAACTTCACAGCCATTCTGAGCTGTTCAGAGCCCTGAACTCTGATCTCTGATCCATCCACCCAATCAGCCAGATGCTCCCACCCTCTATGTGCCACACCAACTAGTTACAATTCCCTTTATAAAGATCTTTTTGTTCTACAAATCACACTTGAGTAATAGCTACTAAGCAATGCAATCAATCAATTTAGCATAATCCAAAAAAATCTATACTTATATAAGTGATACATCCTCATTAAAATAAATTGAAAATTAAGAAAAGCAAAAAATGAAAGCATATATTTACCTGAGCAAGATATCACCAATGTCAATATATACATACATTTAATTTCAAGTTTTTTTTATACCCATAGCACTTTTAAATACATGATTATAATTACATTATTTATAAAATTTTTTCATCTGCCTCTGTAACTTAACTATGAGTAATTTTTCACATGAAGCAGTCAGGTTTTTTCTTTCTTTTTTTTGTTTTTAACAGTTTCAACAACTTCATAATATTCTATCCCTGTTGTTTAAATTAATTTTTCTAAGTTTTATGTTATATAAATTCTGCTGGCACACTTCTATTCATAAATCAATTTTTAACTAAGTTTACTAGTTCCATATGATATGCTGCGAGATGTAAAATCAGTAGGTCAAAGAGCATAAACATATTTAGGACTAATATACACTAAAATAACAATGTATGGAAATACTTTTTCACTCTATTTTATTAAATTTGTACATTGCTCTTTCAAAAAACTGTGTTAATGAAGTACATAATTGGAATTGTTATATTTTTGTTTGCTTTACTGTGATCACTTGTGAGTATGCACGTCTTCAGGTTTGTTTAATTAAAATAATCTCTCTGTGCTAACATTTAATAATTTAACTATTGAGGTTTTAGTATTAATTTCACCAAATTGTATGAAGTTTTATAAGACTGATTTATAACCTTAGTCACTTATAAATTCAACAGGTAACTCTTCTAGTTTTTAATTGCTGAATCATATGTTTTTGTTGTAAGAATGATACACAGTCAATGAAAAACCATCCAAACCACCATCATTTTCTTCTTTCCTCATCAAACCAACTTGCCGCAGATCTCTATTTAGCAGCCAAAGTAATCATTTTAAAACAGCAGGGTGTGGTGGCTCACGCCTGTAATCCCACCACTTTGGGAGGCCGACGTGGGTGGATTGCCTGAACTCAGGAGTTTGAGACCAGCCTGGGCAACAGGGTGAAACCCCACCTCTACTAAAATACAAAAAATTAGCCAGGTGTGGCTGCATGTGCCTGTAGTCCCAGGAACTCAGGAGGCTGAGGCAGGAGAATTGCTTGAACCCGGGAGGTAGAGGTTGCAGTGAGCTGAGATCGCACCACTGCACCCCAGCCTGGGCAACAGAGCGAGACTCCATCTACAAAAAAAAGATACATTCCAATTAAAACAGAAATTACATCTCATCACAGCATTCTCTACTCAAAGCTATCCAGTTCTTCCCACTACAGGCAGAATAAAATCAAAAGTCTCTTACATAATTTCTAAGGTCCTGTATCATCTCACACTCGTCTCCTATAACTCTTTTTCTTACTCTAACCACTCAACCCTCAGTGGCCTTCTTACTTTTCTTAGAACCCTCCTGCATTTGATATTCTCTCAGGCTAATGAACATATGCAAATCTTCATATAACTCAACCTTTTTCTTTATTCAAATTCTCTGCTTAAATTTCAAAACGTCAGAGAAAATGTGTTGCATGGGTCACCCACAGACCCTGACCCAATGACGGATGAATAACATACACCAACACAGATACTCTGCTTATCCGTCCAGCTGTGGGTCCGGGCCACTTACACACACTAAGGAAGGTGCTGTAAAGAGTTGCAGCGGCAGCCTCAACCCCCTGGTCCTGCTGGTATTTATTCAGCACACATTAAATGACAGAGGTCTCAAGGAAACGCTGCTAGAAGGTAATTACTGTTGCTGACCCTGCAGGAGAGAGCAATCATGCACCCGCGAATGGTCAAAGGTCAGTCTTAGAACCACATGAGTAAACAAGCTATTTAGACAGACTCCTCTACATTCCTGTGTTAATTACCCTTGCTGTAGCTCAAAGAAGATTAGGCTGCCTTCAGCCATAACTCTATCCTGAGGCTTTTGCAAAAACCTTCCAGCCTTCCAAGAAGGTTTGTATTTATTTTACAATGACTCCCACCACCCTGACCAAATCCCTGCAATGTGTCTATTGTGGCACCTTCCCATTGCTTTGTATCCCAACTTTGTTTTTCATCATAGCATTTGTCAGGGCCTCAAGACACACATGCATACATACGTGTTTATCTCCCTTATTAGAAGAAAAGCTGGAAGAATGTGGTGTTTTGTTTTATTTTTGCTTTTAATACTGTAGGCATTGGACTTAGAATAATACCTATAACAAATGTAACAAAGAATATTGAGAAAATACTTTAAAAGATTTTCTTACAAACCCGCTGATAATTCTATCATGCAAGTATAGTTGCTGGTGACATTTGGTCATTATTTTTCATCTTTAAGGTTTATGATAAACTTCTGAATTTTCCAGGTTAGCATAAGAATATGAGTTTTGAAATCTTTTATTCAACTTTTTTTACTTGACTCTATAAACATTTTAATGTCATTATGTAGTCTTGGTAAACATTTTAAAGTACTGAACATTATTTCTCAATTGCAATCTAATAATTACAGGGTCACACTACTTTCATTAACTCTTAGCTGAAATATTTTATTACCTAAGATAAATCATCTTCTCCACATTCATTGGTAAAGTTTTTATTGCCATTTTTAATTATTTTAAAGTAAATTCATCTTTTTTTTTCTTTAATAATTTACATTTTTGAAAGCCATTACTTTTTTAAAAAATTGTCATTAACATTAATTTCTTGTATAGTATATATTTACACAAGTCCACCATATTCCTAGAGTTCCATTCTTTTCCTTGAAAAAGTTCCTTTCTACTTTTCTTGACTGAGTCTTCTAGATATTTTCTAATATTGTTTACTTTTTAAAAATATAATCTACATTTTTTGAATACTGCATTTTTCAGCTTAGTTTAATTATTTTATTTGATTTATTAAGCTTATCTAACATTTCTTCTCTATTTTTAAAGAAGAAAAACATTCAGGCTTATGAATTTATCTTTCAAATTCAATTAACTTTATTCTGTTTGTCTTTAATATTAAATATTGACTTACAGTATGTTGAAATTCCACCGGGATCCAATATTTATGTAAGAACACTTTTGAATATTCAAGCAGTTGAAAGTATTTTTAAAAATATTATGTAATTTAATTTAATTTAAATTAGCCAAGTACTGTTCAATTTAAATTAGAAAATATACTCTGAATAAATTCCCATTTTATTATTTAAAAAAATTTTCATGGTGCCAAATGCAGTTATTTTAAAAGCGATTCTTTTACTATATCTCTCTTTGTTCTGATACCATCTTATTGGTTATATCAAAGCTTGTTATGGTTTTTTTTTAATGATTGTTTCTTTACAATAAAATAAAATTTTATGTCGTTTTGTTTGCTTTCTCCTTTGAATTTTGTATGTTTGTATTAATAATCACTGTTACTTGTTTGTTTTCTTTGATATATTTGTTTCTGCTTTCATTTTTAACCTTACAACGTCATGCTGTTTTAAGCCACATAAACAAATTATGTTTTGTGTAGTACAAAATTTAAAAATGACTTTTCATAGAATATGATTCAGTTCCATATAGTTTCTTATTTGCTATGCTTATTTCTTCTTATGCCAGTTTATATATACATATTATATATACTTATACATAGGTAAAGATTTGTTCAGCATACACTTCAACTAAGGATTACCTAATTGTTTAATCAGAAAAATAAGTATGATACCTTTTTATAATATCAGGGAGACGATTTGTTTCACAAATCAATTGACTTAAATTAGCCAAAAATCTAAGGTTCTAATTCCTAGAATTAAAAAGAAAAATAAGTCTATATGTATAATCTAATTGCTTCACCTACTATGATGACATTTTCAGCATTTATTTAGACATATCTCTATTCTTTCACCTAGTTCATTAAACACAAAAGCCTTTCCTTTCTCTTCATGTTTCACACCTTTTTGCTTATTTATTTGAAACCACATCTTACTTATCTGGGTCATATTTGAATATTCTTTCAGGAATAATAAACCTAAGCAGTATGTTTTTCTAGACCTTGCATATACAAAAAATTATTTAACTCTTTCAGAGCAAAAACTTAGTTGAGTAGATAAAATTTTGAGTTATGTCCTCTTTCCTTCAATACATTTTATATATTACATTAATAGTCTCTAATATTTAGGTTGTGAATAAGAAGTCTAAGTGCTTTTTTAAATTTTTTATTTTTTAAGTTAATAAGGGCTGGGTGCAGTGATGCAAGCCTGTAATATCAGATCTTTGGAAGGTCTTATCCTACAAAAATTTTAAAAATTAGCCAGGTGTGGTGGTACACACCTGTTGTCCTAGCTACTGGGAGCCTGAGTTGGAAGGATTGCTTGAGCCCAGGAATTCCAGGTTACAGTGAGCTGATTGTGCCACTGCATTCCAGCCTGGACAACAGGGCAAAACCCTGTCTGTGGGAAAAAAAAAAAAAAAAAAAAAACCTAATAAAGCAAATACTTATTTCATATATTATTTATATTTTTCTTATTTTAAAAATTTTACTCTTTTCCTTTGAATTTTGGATTTTTTGAGACTACCATCTAACTACTCGTTTCTCCTGTTTGACAAAATTCTTTCTTACCTGCAGTTTTAATGGATACCAAACTATTCCATTTTATTTTC
Organism: Macaca thibetana thibetana; assembly: GCF_024542745.1. Taxonomy (NCBI): domain Eukaryota; kingdom Metazoa; phylum Chordata; class Mammalia; order Primates; family Cercopithecidae; genus Macaca; species Macaca thibetana. The sequence goes on along the minus strand of NC_065579.1, from coordinate 6,663,236 downwards.
CACACAGTCACTTCTCCCATGAATTTGCTCATGACCATAATCATGATCAATATTACTTTTAAGTATAATAGCCAATATTTAATCTATAATAATGAGCTGTGTCTTTTTACGCATTATCAAATTGAATCTTCATAACTATTGCTTAACATGGATTCTCTTATCCCAATTACTGACTAGGAAAGAAGGAGTAAGAGAAATTAATTAAGTAATTCAAAGTCACACAATTGGTAATTGTTGAATCAGGTGTTCAAATTCTAATTCATCATACATTAGAAGCAAAGTTATTCACAACTGGGCTTAACTGTCTTCTAAACTTTTCTTACGTAGTTTTAAGTGAATTCAGTTCAGAGGAAGAGTTTTCCTTTGACTTGTGTCCTCTTCTGCTGTAGAAACATCTAGAGGTCTGAAATAGATTTTCCTTTAGTTTGCTCATTGAGCTATAAAGAAAACTCTTACCAGGTACAGAAATAGTGAAAAGTAAAGTTGTCTGAATATCACTCAGATGCTTCATAGTCCTCTCTACATCTGGAAGAATAGCATCCTACCTTTAAAGTTGAAGAGAAGGATGATGTGTAGTTCTTAATACCACGATGTAATAAGGTCTGGCTAGTTCTACTTTCTGAGACAAGCAATAGTCTCATCATTTAGGCTGATGGTTCCCAAACCCAGTGTAGCAAAATGCTCTCAGATGGTTCACAATCATCCAAGTCCTTATGTAATTCCCTCCCCTTGATTGCGGATGGGATCCATAACCTGCTTCTAACTTCTTTTGTATAATATGTGGCAAAAGTGATGGGATATTACTCCTGTGACTGTGTTTTGTCCTATAAGGTGCTGTTGGAACCGAACTGTCGATTCCCTCCTGGGCAGGGGTCGCCGCGAAGGATCACCGACACGAGATTCACAGCAGAGAGTTATTTATTACTAGCGCGCTAGGGTCCCAAGCTCTAAGTTGGCCCTGGGACCCCGACTGCTTGTTACAGGCTGTTTATATAGGCAAATACAAGTTCAAACACAGCTTAGGGCGCGAAATTCAAACAAAGCTTTAGGCGCGTGGTAATTGGGTCTGTCTATGGCCTGAGCAAGGTGTCTTATGCTAATTGGTTAGAGCAGGACCTTATGAGGTTTTTTTTTTTTTTCCTGGAGTTGTTGATTCCGGGAACTTCGAGGCAGGGTGGGACCCCATGAGGTTGTTTCCCGGAATTGGCAGGGTGGGACCCTATCCAGAGCCACCTGGTGTTAATTTTTTCTATATGAGGCCTAGTTTCTAAGTTTTATGAGGCCTAGTTTCAGTGCCATCTTAGCAGACTAGAAAAATAGATTCTCTTATGGCCTTGATAAAGTAGACACGATGTTGTGACCTGTGGAGAGAGGTACATGTTAGGGAACTGGGGGCAGCTACTAAGGACCTGAACGTGGTCTCTAGCAGGCATTCAGCAAAACGTTGGGTATCTCAGTAGACTACTGTGTGGAAATAAATTCTGCCAACAATCTGAACGATTTTGGAACCAGAGTCTCCTCATTTCGAGCTTTCAGACACGAGTGCAGCCCAGCTAATGCCCTGAGTGCATCCTTGTGAGACCCTGAGCAGAAAAACTAGTTAAGTTGTGCATGGATTCCTGACCCAGAAAAACTGTAGGATAATGTGTTTTTATAAGCCATTAAGTATGTGATAATTTGTCATGCAGCAATAGGAACCTCATACACATGGTTATTTATCAAATTAACCTAGAAAAGCAAGTTAAAATATACATTCTTGTGGATTTTTAATTTTTATACTTTGTAAATAATTCATGAGCTTGGGTTGAGCCATGTATTTTTTTGAAAGATACATCATGCTTAAGAATAATCCTCAAAACGGTATTTGAAAATCAGTGCTCTAGACACTATACAGAAGAAAGCCCCTTTCAGGGGATCACAAGTTAGAACTTGGGGCCTGGGAAAACTCCCAAGTATAACCACATGAATGGCTTAAATCTGAGTCTCTATTTGTGGGGCAAATAAATATAAAAGGATGTCTTTTTCATTCAATTCAGGTCTGTTAAGAAGCAGGAGCCAAAACAAGAAATTAGAAATTCGACGGCTTGATTGTAGGAAATGCCTGCAAATCATAAAGGGGAATGGAGCAGGAGTAGGCAGTGAGAGGCTTCGGAAAATGACACAGATCTGACACTAGTGAAACAAAAGGGAAAGGAAGGCTTGAGCTCCTCCTAGCCTCTCAAACCTCGGCACAGAACTGTCTCAGCTGGGCTAAATGGAATCTTCAAGCAAAAGTTGACTACTCAGGCAAAAATGCCCAGCTACTACCACCACTGTGCCCAGTCATTGGTTAGAGGAAACCTGAGGGGCATGGCTTTCATGTTGGTATCTAGGTGGATGTGGGGGTGTGGCAGTGGGACTGTCAATCAACTATGCTCCGTAGAGCACTTTCTCTGAAAGGGTAGCTGTGAGACACACCTCTCTGGCCACTGAGAACTTTTAATTAAGTTCTATCATCTTCTTCTTAGATGTGTGCAGCTCAATCTATCTAAATCACTATCTTTTCCTTTGCCTACTATCTGACTGAGAAACATGCTTGGTCTTTCTAGTGAGAGAAAAAAATAAGTGTCATAGTGTTCCAGGAAATTCCCCCACATATTCCCCCCAAAAAAGAGGTGGATTTATTAGTTCAGATCTTGCGTGAATGTATAAGTCAGTAAGAGCAGAGCATTTATATAAAAGAAGTTATGCACATTCACATTGCCAAGTTTATAATGTAATTGTCAATCATCTGAGACACTTTACATGTATTAAAACATGCTCTGTCACCCGCTGGCTACCAGTGTTTTGTGTTTTAGTTTTTACCTTCTCTTTTCCTCACTGTTTTCTTCCTTCATCTTTTTTTTTTTTTTTTTCAAACCTGTTTTTGTGTGTTCCTGAAGTCACGATATAAGGACAGAAGTTTTTAGGAGTTCCAAGAGATATTTTTATCCTTTTAGTAGGAACAAATTTTGTTTTCAAATGAAACTATATGAATTCAACTTTTAAATCGAACCCAGTTCTCATTAATAGACTTTTTGTAGTTGCTATATTACTTTAATTAATTATTTCTTCATTTATTCTTCATTAGGCACAATATCAGATGCTGGAAGATACCAATTTACCAATGTGTATAAGACATACACTTGAGTCAAAGAACTTGAAATACAATTGAATGAGGTGACACACATTCTAACTATGACGTGTGGAATGTAGTGATTTAATTAAAAATGGAGGAATACAAAGTGCTAGGGAGATTCAGAGGAAGATTTCTCCTTTTCCTGGAGTAATCAAAGATGACATGCAGAAGTTGATGATTAAACTGAACCTAAAATGAGCTAAATTTGGCTTGTGAGAAAACGGAGGTGTTACACTGTGTAGAATCTGCAACCCAGGAAGGCAGGAAACTTGTCAGATAAGGAATTATTTCCATTATTGAAAGAGCTCTATATTCCCCTTTTAATGTCCTCGTTTAGAGATCAGATTAGCCAGTTTATAGAGTAGTTAGCAGCTCTTAGACTTTGCAATCTTAGTAAACACTGTATTGAAACTCAGTCTTACAATAGCAGCACAGTCTGTTTAATAAAAGATATGGTAATTTTAGGTTATTTTGCTGCAGACTTTAAGAGGCCTTTAAGGCAAAACCCTTTCAGACTAGTTGCTTTATATCATTAAAAAGAGATAAGGGTTTTATGAAACATATTGCCCCTTAGGCACAGCTAAATTACTCTTTCATAGCTCAGATGAGGCTGGTTATTTGAGCATTCAGGACTGTTTCAGTGCTAATTTTAAACTGAATGCTTTAGATAATTCCATATGCTATTTGAGCTTCAACTGGAAGGATACATTTGCCAATGCTAACATGGAGAATGCTCTTTATTTTATGGTTTTAAAAAAGCTTAGATTGATGGTGTCTTTTTAACATGTTAATGTGTCTGCCAAGTGTGCCTTTTCAGGATGGCTGTGAAAATTTTGTCGGCATCATAGATGTACTGCTTCCTGAGATATTTCTTTATTACCATGTCTTTGCAAGAAAGCACTTGCCTTAGAATTACTTTTGTGCATGTCTGATTCCTCCTTTATATTTACAGTTTCTTGTGGTACAGCTTTTGTTTGATTCATCTTTGTAGCTCAGCAGTGTCTAGAATATAATACGTACTTTAAAATGCTTGCTGTATCCCATCATCTATCAGTATATCTCAATGAAACATAAACTACACTGGATGACCCTTGAATCCTTTTTTTATGAGAGATTATGCACTCTCAAAGTGTTTCTCAGCTTTTTGTTAGGAGTATCACATAGTACTAACTCGTATAAGTACAGGATTTTTTTAAAGTTTTTTTTTTATTTCAGCATCCTTATGTGCAGGCACGTGGGATAATCAAAGATGACATTCAGAAGTTGGTGATTAAACTGAACCTTAAAAAACGAGGTTCTCTATCATTCTCTACCATTATGAGAATTTTATTTTAATGCTATCAGGTATCTACCACTGGCAAATATGGATATCACTACTCTGGCCATGGAGGGAGGATTCAATAGGCATAAGTCTTTCCCTAATTACCCACAAATCAGAGAAGGGTACTGTGATTTTCAGTCAAATTTATTGCGGTATAATTTGCATGCAATAATAAATGTCCCCATTGTAAGCGCATAGTTACAAAAGTTTTGGTAAATATATTACTCATGTAACTACCACCCCAATCAACATTTACATAAGCCTGGAATGTCCCCTTAGATCTTTTGTAAGTAATCCCTCCCATCCTTGCTTCAGGCAAAAGTTGGTCTTCTTTCTGTTACTATGCAATGGTTTTGCCTGGTCTAAGGTTTTATAGAAATGAAATCAAACAGCATGAATTTTTTTTTTTTTTTTGATTTGGCTGCTTTCTCCCCATACAAAGTTTTTGTAATTCATTCTGTTATGGCACAGTCATGCACAGTTTATTCCTCTCAATCTCTGAGAATTATCCTGTTGTATGACTGTCCCACGGTGTATTCATGTGTTGATGAACATTTGGATTGTTTCCAATTTTAAACAGTTATGAATAAAGCTACTATGAAATTCTTTTATTTAATAGTTAAGATTTTGTGTGGTTATAGGTTTTTATTTCTTTGAGGGTAACTATCCAGTCATGGGATTCCTAGGTCATATGGTAAATGCATGATTACCTTTTTAAGAAGTGCTAAATATTCTCTAAAGTAAGGATACCATTTTATATTTCCACCAGGAATGTACAAGTGTTTCAGCTGTCCCATCTCCATTTTAGTAGTTGGAGTGTTCAGTCTTTAATTTAGCCATTCTTATTGTTGTGTAGTATGATCTCATCATGAATTTACTTTGCATGACCTTGAATTAAAAAAAAAAAGCATGTTTTTATGCATTTAGCTATTTGTATGTCTTCCATAGAGAAATATTTGCGGCCAGGTACGGTGGCTCACGCCTATAATCCTAACACTTTTGGAAGCTGAGGTGGGAGGATAGCTTGAGCTCAGGAGTTCAAGACCAGCTTAAGCAACATGGTGAAACCCCTCCTCTACCAAAAATACAAAAAGTAGCTGGGTGTGTTGCCTGTGGTCCTAGCTTCTCGGGAGGCTGAGGTGGGAGGATCACTTGAGTCTGGGAGGCAGAGGTTTCAATGAGTCAACATCGCACCACTGCACTCTGGCCTGGGTGACAGAGAGAAACTCCCATTTCCAAAAAAATCTGCTTGAACATTTTGCTCATATTTTATTAGTTGTCTTATTATTACAGAATTGTAAGAATTCCTTATATCTTGTGGCTACAAACTCTTTTTCATACATGTATTGCCAATTATTTTTTCCCAGTTTGTGTCTTAGAGTTTTATGTTTATAATGATGCCTATTATGAGAAAAAGGTTTTAATTTTAATGAGGTCCAGTTAGTTTTTTCTTTTATTGTTCATGCTTATTATGTTCTATCTAATACATTTTTGCTTGCATCAATATTATTAATATTTTCTGTATTTCTCTTCTGAAAGTGTTGTCAATTTGCCTATGTTTAGGACTGCCATCTATGCCAAGTTAATTTTTATTTAATGTGATATTGAAGTTGTGATTCATTTACTTTTTATATTGATATACAGGTGTTCCAGCACAAACTTTTCAAAAGATTTTCCTTTCCTTATTGAATTATGGTACCTTTGATTTATGGTACAATTGATTTGAAGAAAATCAATTAACGTTTCTAATTATTTCTGGGCTTAATATTCTATTTTATGGATTGGTATGTCTGACCTCACACCAATGCCAAAATGTTTTGGTTTCTGTAGCTTTGAAGTAAATGTTGGATTCAGATAAAATATGTCTTTAACCTTTATTTTTCTGTTTTCAAAATTTTAGTAGCTAATTTAAGTCCTTGGATTTTCCATATATATTAGAATAAGGTTATCAATTTTTATTAAAAAAATGTTGAGTTCCAATTCTTTTGGATAGATACCCAGAAATGGAATTCCTAAATGATATAGTAATTTTATTTTTAAGGAGGAGCTGATATACTGTTTCCACAGTTGCTGCACCATTTTACATCCCATCAACAATATACGAGAGTTCTAATTTCTCCAGATTCTCGCCAACGCTTGTTCTCCCCCATTGTTTTGGTGGCCCACCCTAACAGATGAAAGGTGATATTTCATTGTGATTTTGATTTGCATTTCTCTGGTGATTAGTGATGTTGAGCATCTTTTTATATATTTCTTGGCTGTATGTCTGTCTTCTCTGGAAAAATGTTTATATATGTCTTTTCACTCATTTTTTAATTGGGTTAGTTGTTTTTTAGCTATTGAATTGTAGGCATTCCTTGTATATCTTGGATATTAATCTCTTACTAGATATATGGTTTGCAAATATTTTCTTCCATTTTGTGGGTTTACTTTTTGCTACTTATTTTTTTTTGTGCAGAAGCTTTTCAGGTTGTCATTCTATTCATCTAATTTTGCTAGTGTAGCTTGTGCTTTCAGTGTCATATTCCAGAAATCATTGCCAAGTCTAAAGTCATAAAGTTTTCCTTTTATGTTTTCTCCTAGAAGCTTACAGTTCCAGGGCTTATGTCTAGATCTTCAATCCATTTTGGGTTGGTTTTTGTGTATAGTGCACAATAATGGCTCAATTTCATTATTTTGCATGTGCAGATCCAGTTTTCCCATTACTGTTTTTTGGAGAATGTTCTTTTTCCATTGCGTATTCTGGGCACTCTTGTTGAAGATCAGTTGACTATATATGCATGGGTTTATTTATGGGTTCTCTATACATCCAATCATTTTTATATCTATTTTTACATCTATTAAAACAGTACTATAATGTTTTAATGACTAACATTTTGTAATCTATTTTAAAATCAGGAGATGTGATGCCTCCAGCCTTCTTTCTCAAGATTGCTTGGTCTACCTTGAAGAGCTATATGCACTACCATGTTCATTACAGCATTATTTATAATAGTCAAGATATCTAAACAATTTAGATGTCCATTGACACATAAATGAATAAGAAAAATGTGAAATTCACACACAATATATTATTATTCAACCTTTTGAAAATCCTGGCTTATGTGACAACGTGGATGTATCTGGGAGACATTATGCTAAGTGAAGCAAGCTGTCACAGAAGGACAAATGCTACATGGTTTCACTTATATGAGGTATCTAATATAAGAAAACCCATAGAAACGGAGAGTACAATAATAGTTTCCAAGGACTTGGGGGCAGGAGAATGGGGAACGAGGAATTGTTTCTCAGAGCATAAAGTTTCAGTTATGCAAGGAGAATAAGCTCTAGAAATCTGGTGTAGAACATTGCTCCTATAGTTAACAATACTGTATTTTATACTTAAAAATGTGTTAAAAGGGTAGATCCCATGTTAAATATTCTTACTATAAAAGAAGGAAGGAAGGAGTGAAGGAAGGAAGGAAGGAAAAAGAAGAAAGGGAAGGGAAAGGAGGAGAAAAAGGAGGGGGGAGAGAAGGAGGGAAGGAAAGAAGAAAGGAAGGAAAGAAGGAGAGAAAGAAAAGAAAGGAAGAAAAAAGAAAGAAAGGAAGAAAGAAAAGAAGAAAGGGAAGGGAATGGAAGGGAAAGGAAGAGAGAAAGGAGGAGGGAGAGAAGGAGGGAAGGAAAGAAGAAAGGAAAGGAGAGAAAGGAAAGAAAGAAGAAAGAAAGAAAGAAAAAGAAAGAGGGAAAGGAGAAAAAGAAAGGAGGGAGAGAGAGAAAGAGAGAAATAAAGAAAGAAGAAAGCCTAATAAATTCTAACCTGCACAATTAAAAAATGATTAGGGTATCAGTAAGAATATATTTCCCTACAATTATTTTTTGATTGAGAACATGTGGAAATATAGTGCCTTAATCCAAAGCAATAAATTTCAATTACTCTGAAAGGACAAAAAAATAAGATTATTTGAGGAGAGAAACAACATACCTAATTATACAGTTTATAATGTACGATGAAATAAAATACCCCTGAATTTAAGTTTATTATTACTCATTTGTAATTATCCTCATGTAGATAATAAAATGTACGCTTCTCCAGCCAAGTCATCTAACTGCTACATGCTTCTGTGTTACTCACTGCCTAGTGAAGTTGAACTGTAGTTTAAATAAAAAATATATATTTTTAAAAAATGTTCTACATTAATTTTAGAAACCATACTGGGATTTTGCTTGGACTTTTGTAGAATTGACTGATAAACTTTGGAATAATTACAATCATAGTTATACGGAGTCATCTTTATTCATAAACAGGGTATATGTCTTTGATGATGTAAGTCTTTTTAAATTCCTCTTAGCAGTATTTTATGATTTCAATAAGTATAGGTTTAGTCTCATAAAAGTTGCAAAATTATACATAAAATTTACTTATGTTCCTCATGCGACTTCCTGTAATGATATATGGTTTGCAGGGTAGAGTACTGGCAAGGAAAAAGTTGCATAGAGAAAACTAACAGAGTTCTGCAGAGGATTCCCCCTGAGAAGTTAATGGATTAAAGTCAGTGCATGTGTGCGTGTATTTAAGGATGTGGAAAGAATCACTCAAAAGGATTTTAAAAATCTCTGAAGTGTAGAAAGGACGAGGACTATTGCCTCTTCTTACCAGCCAGAGCAAAAAATCCTTATTACTCAGAGGAGATGAGTTAGAAAAAGCAAGATAATTTTTGCCTCAGGAAAGAAATAATTAACCTAGACCAAAGACTGCTCTACTGCCACATAACAAAAAAAATCACATAACAAAAAAGACCACATAAAAAAGACCCTGAAAGATCAAACTTTTTCAAAATAAATTTGAATGACTTAGAACAAAACCCATTAATATTTATAAAAATATGAAAACTTCCAGCATCTAAAATATAAATTTGACTATTGTTAGAACCCAAGAAAAATTACTAACTATGAAAAGAAATATGAAAATGCTTCCCATTATGAGGAGGAAGATAAATCAAAAGTGACCACAAACTGACACAAGTTAAAGAATTGGGAGCCACAGACACAAAAGAGTTCTTATAACTGTATTTCCTGTGTTCAAAAAGGAAGAGAAAAACTCGAATATCTTCAGCAAAGACATGGAAGATATAAAATATATAAATCAACCTTTTAGAGATGATAACTGCAATATCTATGATTAAAAATACATTGAATGAGATTAATGGCATGTGTAGTAAAGGGCGGAAGCATGCTCAGTTGGATATAAATTCTTTGGTTCACACATTCTTTCATTAATTTTTTTATAAAAAAATTCTGCTCCAAAACTTCTGCTTTGGGGAAGATGGAGTAGATATATTTTTCTTATTCTTCTTGCTAATCATATGGGGAATGCTGGATATTGTATATAAAATAAACATATGAAGACTTTGAAGGGTAAAAAGGAACAGAATGACTAGTGACCTTGCAATTTTAGGAATGACATGATGATGAGTTGTTTGTTTAGTTTAGTTTTTTTTTTTTTTTGCCTCGTATATCTCAAAAGTTGGCAACCCAGAACTTCCAAAGTTTGCAGAAGTAAAAGTGGCCTCCTATGTGCCCTGCCAAAAGCCTGCTCACTTTAGCCAAAGTACCAGGAAAGTGGCAATCTAGCAAGACAGAACAGCTTTAGACAATAACTACTCTCCTCTAACCAAATACCTCAGAAAAACATGTGGCGCTACCCTAGCAGCAAAGATCAAGTAAGGAGCCTCGCCACAGGCCTTCACATGGCTACAAGATACTACATCCCAATCCTTTCAGTGAGGCGGTGGCAAAGAAGGCCAGTAGGGATCCAGGACTTTCATCCTGGCTAAGCAGTAAAGAGTCCCACTCCACCCCAGGTGCTGGTAAAGACTGCAGGAAAGCCAGAAATTTCACCCCACCTTCCAGTAACAGAGCACCCACCCCATCCCCACAGAGGAGAGGTAGGAGGAAGTCTGGTAGAGAGTCAGGCCTTTCTTCACCGCCTAGCACTAAGGAGGCTGCTCCCCACCCTGCAGTGTCAGTGGAGGCCATGGAGCGAGCCGTAATGAGGCACTCCTACACCTGCCAAGCATAGAGGTATCAGTGAAGACCTAGTGGTTAATCTAAAATCCCACCTGCACCTAGCAGGAACGAGGAGTCCCCTCCCTTTTGGTAGTCAGAAAACACAGAGTAGTGACCTGGATTTCTGCCACCACCTGGCAGTCACAGGGCGGTGTGGCCTTTCCTTCCCCTGCTGGATCTGTATAAAAAGAGGACCAGTGAAAACAGAAGGTTTGGAGAAAGATTGAGATATCATAACATTATACTCCAAATATCCAGGTTTCAACTGAAATTCACTCATCATACTGAGGAAAAAGTGATCTCTAGGAAAAAAGACAGCCAACAGATGTTATTCTGGATGACAGAAATGGCAGAATTACCAAGCAGAGAGTTAAAAACAGGCGCAATATAAATACGTCGGAAGTAAGCGAGGCAGACGGCTTGGCCGGGAGCAGCTAGAAGCTGGGAGAGAATCCTCAGGGAGGGGAAAGGATAAGTGGGAGATCCTTAGCGCCCCACATTCCCACTACAGACTCTTGCAACCCTCACCACGGGAGGGCCCATTGACCCTCACTGTCCCTGATACCAAGCTAGGAAGCTGCCTGGAGACTGTGCAATGGCATTGCTCCTTAGAGGGAGCCCACGCTGAGTCCCCCACACACCCCAAGCGCTAAGCAGTGGAAGCATGGCACCATTTTGAGAGCCCAGCCCCACCAGGCTACATCCTGCCCTGGGACTCAGCAGCCCCTGCAATTCCATATCCCTGGCTCTACCCTAATATCCCCCTGCCTTTACTCAGAGGGTTTCAGTGGTGCCATGCCAGTTGGACCCAGCAGAGAGACAGAATCTCTGGCACTCTAGCACACACAGTATTCTGCACCCAAGGGATTAGGTGGTGCAGTGCACTGGAGAGGTTGCACCCTGGACTGAGGGAACCACAGCATGCTCCCAGGGCCTGAAACTAGCCTAATTTGGACTGCTGCCACTGGCAGCAATCCCACCCCTACCCTACTCCCGCCCCCGGCAGTTCTGCTGCACGACGCTGGCAGGAGCCTGGAACACAGCCTCTCCCTACCTGCGGCCACAGTTGCTGCCACCACTGGGGGCCAAAACATGTGCCACCCTGCCAGGAGCAGACTTGCACAAACCTTAAGAACAGGCTGTCCTCACCCATAGCCATAGCAGCTGCTGCTGCTGCCAGGGACCAAAACATGTGTGATGGCAGTGACCCCAAACTTCCCAGCAGCAGGGCCACCACATACCTGCACACACCATGAGAACTGGCTCTCTCAACTGCTGCCACTGGGAGCCAAAGCACATGTTCCCAGAGCCTAAGAGATGCCTGCCGATGACAGCTGCCACAGAGAGCAACCTTGCCCCCACCAGCAGCAGGGCTGCAGCACACTTGCACATGTGCTGAGGATGGGCTCCTACTGATCATCGTGACCACTGCTGCTATCACCCAAGCGCTCTGCTGGGGCACTGGAGATCACTCTGCCTGGTCCACTATAGCCTGTACCCAGGCACAAAACTGAAAAGCCTAAGCACAGGCCTACCCAACCTGTCACTGCCGCTCCAGTGCCCAGATATGCCAATGGGGAGCTGAGGATTGTCCCACCTTGTCCACTACTGCTAGTGTCTGTGCATTCCTACTGACAGCCTGAGGACAAGCCCACCAAACCTACTGCCACCATCACAGCTGGTACCTATCCACAAGCACAACCTGGGGTTCCCTGGATTAGCCTGCCCAGTTCACTTCAGCCACCACTAACACGAGTGCATGCCCACTATCACATGTCCTGCACAAGGGTTGTCCTCCCGCTGCAGTGGCCATTCTTCACACCACACATGCTTTCCAGGAACACAGTGATTCTCTCGCCTGCCTGACCCTCTGCTGACACTGCTGGTACCTGAGCAAGGTGCCTGAAGGTCTCAGAATCAGCCGCCGTGGACATGTTAACAGCGATGATCACATATGCCACCGAGTGGCCAAAGAACAGGCAGGTGTGGTTCACCACTGCCACCACTGGGGCCTGAAGACTGCCCCACCAGGCATGTACACACACAGCCTTGCACTAATAACCACAGCCCAAACCAAAAAAAAAAAAAAAAAAGAAAAAAAATCGCAAAACAATCAATGTTGTTTATAGCCAAAAAAACGTATACAGAGACTATACTACAGCACATACCCAGAATAAAAATCAAAATGCCCTACCCAACCAAACCAAAATACAATTTTAGGAAAAAGCCCTCCCCTACAAAAGCTAATCCAAAAAAATTGGAAGAAGCAACTATTACACTAGATGTTCAGATATCAAAGTAAAAACACAAGAAACATTAAAAAGTTTGAAAAAAAAGAACCCTGTAAAGTAACACAATAATTATCCAGAAACAGATTCAAATAAAAATAAATTTATAAAATACAGAAAAAGTATAGAAATAAATTTTTAAGGCTGGGCGCGGTGGCTCAAGCCTGTAATCCCAGCACTTTGGGAGGCCGAGACGGGCGGATCACGAGGTCAGGAGATCGAGACCATCCTGGCTAACAAGGTGAAACCCCATCTCAACTAAAAAATACAAAAAATAACTAGCCGGGCGAGGTGGCGGGCGCCTGTAGTCCCAGCTACTCGGGAGGCTGAGGCAGGAGAATGGCGTAAACCCGGGAGGCGGAGCTTGCAGTGAGCTGAGATCCGGCCACTGCATCCCAGCCTGGGCGACAGAGCGAGACTCCCTCTCAAAAAAAAAAAAAAAAAAATAAATAAATTTTTAAAATATAGAAAAATTCAAAATAACAATATTAAAGAAAATGTGATACAAAAGAACATAAACAATACACATAAATTGGAAAAAAATCAGGATATAAGTGAGAAACTCACCATCTCTCTCTCTCTCTCTCTCTCTCTCTCTCTTTCCATATATATATGACAGAAATTCTGGAAGAATACAATTTGTATAATGGTACATTGAAAGCCTCAACAATAGATGACCAAATGGAAGAGATAATTTCATAACCTGAAGTCAAGTCTTTGGAAATACCCCAATCAGACAAAAGTAAAAGAGAATGACCAAACCATATATGACATATAAGATACTATAAAATGACCAAATATTTGAATATGGGGAGTTCCAGAAAATGTAGAGAAAGCCAAAGTCATAGAAAATGATTTAACAAAATTATTTAACAAATTATTTAACAAGATAATAGCTTTAAAATGATCAATTCTAACAAAATATTTAGATATCCAAATACAAGAAACTCAAAAATTTCCAAGTAGATATAATCAAAAAGTTATTCTCCCAGCCCATTATAGTCAAACTGTCAGAAGTCAAAAACAAAGAGATAATTCTAAAAATAGCAAGAGAGACAGATATCTAGTCACATGTAAGAGAATCTCCATCAGACTTACAGCAAGATTCTCAGCAGATAATTTACAAAGTAGGAAAGAATGGGATGATATATTTGAAGTGCTGAAAGAAAAAAAAAATGTTAGTAAAAATTACTATACCCAACAAAGTTATTCTTCCTAAGTGAAGGAGAAATAAAGTTTTGTCCAGAGAAAGAAAACTGAGGGAATTCACTACTGCTAGACTAACCCTATTAGAAATGCTTAAAGGAGTCCTACATCTGGAAGTGAAAGGATGATATCTACCATCATGAAAACACACAAAAGTATAAAATTCACAAGTAGAACAAACAGAGAAATAAGAAAGAGAAAGGACCCAAATGCTTCCATGAAAGAACCATCAAACTGCAATGATAAAGAGTAAGAGAGAAAGAAAGGAACAAAACTTACACAAAACAACCGGAAAACAATTAGCAAAATGATGGAAATAAGTCCTCATATATAAATTATTACCTTGAATGTAAATTGATTTAAATTTCCACTTAATACATATAAACTGGCTGAATGGATTTTTAAAAACATGACCCAACTACATGCTGCCTACAAGGAACTAACTTCAGCTGTAAAGACACATATAAACTAAAAAGTGAAAGGATTCAAAAAGGTATTCCATGTAAATGGAAATCAAAAATGAGCAGGAGTAGCTATACTTGTAGCAGATAAAGCAGGCTTCAAGTAAAAAAATAGAAACAGTAAAAAGAGACAAATATGGTCATTATAAAATGAAAAGAAGGATCAGTTCAACAAGAAGCTATGATAATCCTAAATATATATGCACTTAACCCTGGAGCATACAGACACACAAATCAAATATTATTAGATCTAAAGAGAGAGATACAATACAATACAATAATAATTGGGGACCTCCAATACAATAATAATTGGGGACCTCAACATCTCACTCTAAACATTAGATAGATTATTGAGACAAAAAATTAACAACAAAAAATAGGATTTAAACTGCACTTTAGTTCAAATGGACCTGACAGACATCTACAGAATATTTTATCTAACAGCTGCAATATATACATTCTTCTCATCGACACACAGAACGTTCCCCAGGATGTATCATTTGTTAGAACACAACACAAGTCTCAACAAATGTTTAAAAACTGAAATCATATGCAGTACCTTCTCAGAACACAATATAGTAAAACTAAGTATCAGTAATGAGTAGAACATTGGAAAATGTACAAATACATGGAGATTAAACAACATGTTCCTGAATGAACTTTGTTCAATGAAGAAATCAAGAAGAAAATAAAAAAAGTTTAGAATAAATGAAAATTGATACATAACATACCCAAACCTATAATATACAGCAAAATCATTGTTAAGAGAAAATTTTGCAGCAATAAAGATGTATACTAAAAGAGAAACAGAATTATTTCAAATTTTAAAAATGTGATGATGTACTTCCAGAAACTAGAAAAACATAAGGAGATCAAACCCAAATTTAGTAGAAGTAACGACATAATAAAGATCAGAATGGAACAAAAATAATAGAGACTAAAAAAAACCACAATGATCAACAACATGAAATGCTAGTTTTTTAAAAAAGATAAACAAAATCAGTTATTAACTAGCTAGACTAATCAGAAAAACAAAGGGAAGACCCAAATAAACAAAATCAGGAATGAAAAAAGAAGACATTGTAACTGACACCACAGAAATACAAATGATCATCACAGAGATAATGAATAACTACATACCACTGAACTGTAAATCCTAGAGGAAATGGATAAATTCCTGAACACATACAACTTACCAAGATTAAATCAGGAAGAAATACAAAAACCTGAATGGACCAGTAACGAACAGTGAGATGGAATCGCTAATAAAAAACCTCCCAACAAAGAAAAGCTCACGACCCGATGTCTTCACTGCTGAATTCTACAAAACTTGTAAAGAAGAACTAACACAATTCTCTCCAAACTATTTCAACAACTTGGAAAGGAGGGAATTCTCCCTAACTCATTCTGTGAGTCCAGTATTTTGTTGATATAAAAACCAGCAATGACACAACAACAACAACAGAATCACAGGTCAACATCCCTGATGAACATTGATGAAAAAACTCTTCCACAAAATAGTAGCATATCAAATCCAACAACACATCAAAAAGATAATACGCCATGATCAAGTAAGATTTATTCCAGGGATGATAGGATGCTTCAACATATACAAATAAATAAATGTTCTATGTCACATCAACAGATGAAGGACCAAAAACAGACACATAAAAAAGCATTGGATAAACATTATTTTATGACAAAAAGCTCTCGGCAAAATAGTCGTAGAAGGAGCCTGCCTCCCCACAATAAAGGCCAAACACTAAATGGAGAAAAACAAAAAGTCTTTCTTCTAAAAACTAGAACAAGATAAGGATGCCCACTTTTACCATTTGTATTCAACATAGTACTATAGGTACTAGCTAGAAAACATTAGACAAGAGAAAGAGGTAAAAGACATCTACATTGGAAAAAAGAAAGTCAAATTGTTCCTCCTTGCAGATGGTGAGCTCTTATATTTGGAAAAATCTAAAGACTCCACCAAAAAAACTCTCAGATCTGATTAATTTGGTAAGGTGGTGATAGGGACACTGGGCAGAGAAATTCTAGCTGGCAAAGGGCAGGTCCCCACAGAAACCCCACCCTGAAGCTGAAATTGCTGCCCAAAGTGAGAACTTATATCCCTGTTTACCCACTCAAATGTTGCCTTTTTCTAAACCACCCATGGCTCTGCCCTGCTCTGTCCTGTGCCTATAAAATCTCCAGACTCAGCCAGTAGATGGGACTACAGCGGGATGTCAGAGAGAAGTGGCTTGTCTTCCAAAGGACGGTGTGATGGTGTAACTTTAAAGAAGAATTGACTGGAGAAAGCCAAAACTGAGGGAAAGATGATCTACCTGCCCATCCCTTTTTCAGCTCCCCTTCCCTCTGAGAGTGACTTTCATCAGCAATAAAATCCTCTGCATTTACCATCCTTCAATTCATTCCTGCAACCTCATTTTACCTGGAGGCTGGGCAGGAGCTTGGAAGCCACGAGTGAAGATACAAAAGGCTGCCACACTGGCCCTTTGCTCTGGCTGGAGGAGAGCAGCTGCTTCACACAAAAAGGCAAAGGGTGCATTGAGCTGTTAACACTTAAGCCATCCATGGATGGCAGAGCTAAAAGAACCTTGTATCACGACCTTTGGGGCTTTGAGGGTCACAGGAACCGCTGCATGGATGCTGCCACAGGGCCCACATGGAGTTTGCTCCTGCTGGTGCCCAGAAGTGGCCAGCTGGATGCCATACTTGCTTACCCACTTGCCCCTTCCACAAGGAGTTGAGTGTGGTGAGCCAAGTAAACGGAGCTTGTTCCTGCCTGTGCCCAAAAGCATTCACTTCCGTTCTGACACTGGCTTGCATGCTCCCTCCCATGAGTGGTAGACACGAGTAGGCTGAGTAAATGAGGCACCCACTATTGCAAGTCCCATGAAGGAGTCAAGAAAATATCCTGCTTTAGTGGCAGGATACAAAATCAAAACACATTTCAGTAGCATTTCTATACACCAATAATGAAATTGCTGAAAAAGATATCAAGAAGGCATTCTCATTTACAATAGCTACACAAATGAAATAAAATAAAATAAAATAAAAATCTAGAATAAATGTAACCAAGGAGATAAAATATCTCTCCAAGGAAAACTATGATATGCTGATGAAAGAGATTGAAGAGGATACAAACAAATGGAAAGGCATTCCATGCTCCTGGATGGGAAGAATTAATGCTGTTAAAATGGCCATACTCGGTCAGGCATGGTGGCTCATGCCTGTAATCCCAGCACTTTGGGAGACCGAGGCAGGCAGATCACGAGGTCAGGAGATCAAGACCATCCTGGCTCACACGGTGAAACCCCATCTGTACCAAAAATACAAAATATTAGTCGGGCGTGGTGGCAGGTGCCTGTAGTCCCAGCTACTCAGGAGGCTGAGGCAGGAAAATGGCATGAACCTGGGAGGTGGAGCTTGCAGCTTGCAGTGAGCCAAGATTGAGCCACCTGCACTCCAGCCTGGGAGACAGAGCGAGACTCCGTCTCAAAAACAAAACAACAAAACAAAACAAAACAAAAATGGCCATACTGCCCAAAACAATCTACAAATTCAATGCAATCCCTACTGAAAAACTAATGACATTTTTCACAGAAAATGCGACAGACATTTTCACAGAATACACAGAATAATTCTAAAATTTGTATGAAACCATGAATGACCTGGAATAGTCAAAGGAATCCTGAGGGGCAGCACACTACCTGACTTCAAAATATGGTACAAGGAAATTTTATCCAAAAAAGCACAGTGCTGGTGCAAGAACAGAGACATAGGCCAATGGAACAAAACAGGGACATCAGAAATAAATCCAGTATTTAGAGCCAACTGATTTTCAACAAAGGCACTAAAGACATGCACTGGCGAAAGAACATTATTTTCAATAAATGATTCTGGGAAAGCTGCATATCCATAAGTAGAAGAATAAAACTAGATTCCTATCTCTTCCTGTATATAAAAATCAGCTCAAAATGGATTAAAGACCTAAACATGAGACCAGAAATGATAAAACTACTGGAAGAAAACAAGGGAAATACTACAGGACATTGGCCTAGGAAAAGATTTTATGGCTAAGACCTCAAAAGCACAGGAAACAAAAACAAATATAGACAAATGAAACCATATTAAACTAAGAATCTTCTGCACAGCAAAGGAAATAATAGAATAACAGACAACCGGTTGGATAAGAGAAAATGTTTGCAAACTATTCATTTAACAAAGAATTTATCAACATAATACATGAAGAACTCAAACCACTCAACAGTAAAACAAAAACAACCTCACTTAAAAGTGGACATGGGCAAAGCACGTGGATAGACATTCCTCAGAAGAAGACATAAAAATGGCCAACAGGTATATAAAAAGAAAAATGCACAATATTGCTATTCATCAGGAAAATGAAAATCAAAACCACAATGAGATCTCATCTTACCTCAGTTAAAATGGCTATTATTAAAAAGACAGAAAATTGGAGATGGTGATGAAGATCTGAAAAAAGGGGATGCTTATTCACTGTTGGTGGAAATGTAAATTTATACAGCCATGATGGAAAACAGTATGTAGATTTCTCAAAATACTTAAAATAGAACCATCATATGACCCAACAATCCCACCACTGGGTATTAATCCAAACGAAAGGAAATCAGTTTATCAAAGACATGCTTATATTCCCATGTGTATCACAGCACTATTCACAATAGCAAAGATATAAAATCAACCGAGTGTTTGCCAATGGAACAGTTTTAGCCATAAGAAAGAAAGAAATCTTATAATTTGAAGCAACATGAATGGAACTGGAGATCATTATGTTAGGTGAAATAATCTAGGAACATAAACACAAGTATCATATGTTCTCATTCATATATGGAAGCTATAATATTGATCTTATGGAGGTAGTGAGTAGAATGATAGTTTTCAGAAGTTGGGAAAAAATGTGTGTGTTTGTGTGTGTTTATATTTGTGTCTGTGTGTGTGTGTCTGTGTGGTGGGCCAGGGTGGGTGGGGGAGGGGGGAATAAGAGAGTTTAGTTAATGGTTCCAAACATACAATTAGAAGAAAGGAATAAGTTCAAATGTACAATGGCAAAGTAGGATGACTAGAGTAAACAATGTATTATGTATTTCAAAATAGCTACAAGAGAGCACTTGAAATGTTCCCTATATATAGTAATGATAAATACTTGAGGTGATGGATACTCTAAAGACCTAAGTTAGTCATTACCCATTCTATGCACGTAACAAAATATCACATGTACCCCATTAAAATGTACAAATATTATATATCATACAGTTTTTAAACTAATAAACAATTGTGGTATTTTTATATAATATATTCAAGTCAGCAACCAAAAGAAATACATGAAAGCAGATAAAGTTCATACTACGTTGGCCATTTATATTTAATTCTATAAAATGCAAATATAATTGACAAACAGCACATCAATAGTTGCTTGCTGAGGAGAGGAGAAGAGCTCAAAGGAGAAATGCAAAGGCATGGGACAATACTCAGGGCACTTATGAATATGTTCATTATCTTGACTGTTTTAATGGATTTAGGAGTGTCTACATATGTCAAAAGTTATCAAATTGAGCTGGGAACTGCGGCACACACCTATAGTTCTAGCTAGTTAGGAGTCTGAGGGGGGATGATATCTCAAGCCCCAGAATTCAAAGCCAGCCTGAGCAACATAGCAAGATCCCATTTCAAAAATAAATGAATAAATAAAATAAACAAAAACTTATCCAATTGTACACCTTAAATATTTGCATTTTACATCAAATATCTCCATAAAGCTGTTAAAACAGTAGCTTAAACAATTCTGCCTTGCTTTCTGTGTTGGTTTTGAAAATTCTAATACCAATATCCTCTGGCATTTGTAATTTATTTTTTGAACATCTTGATAATTTTGCCTTTGTCTTTGAACTGTAACAGTTCTACTAGGATATGTTTCAGGGATAATTATTCTGGTCTAATTTTTCCTGGTACCTTGAGTGCCTTTTCAATATCTTTATGTACTTCTGGTTTGGATCAGAGTTCAAAATATGGTCTCTGGTCCATTGTTTTGTTTTTCTTCTTCAGAGACTCCAGTAATACGAAAATTATTGCTTCTTTGCCTGTCTTCCATTTCCAATATTTTAAAACTATTTTTATTTTTTCTTTGTCATTTATTTTTTATTTTTTAAGTTAATTTTAAAAATTTGAGCCTATTTTCGTCCTCCCTGAATGTTAGTCACTTTTCTTATCTCAGATCCACTCAACGCTGGACTTAAATGCTTCTGGGCAGAAATTCAGGACAATAAGGAGGCTCGTATTGTCAACTTGTCTACTCTCATGGTTCCTGTTACACAATGTCTGAAAGAAAACATTTCAAACATTACATCAAGGTTTTCCTTTGTTTCTTCCGTGAGTGCAATTACAGTATCTCAATAAGACAATGAAAATAGACTTTTGCTGATAAATTTCCCAAAGTGCGACTGAATATAACTTCTCTGATGTATGTTCCAGTGATTCCACTACTTTGGATTTTGCTTCCTTTTTAAGGATGCACTTAATTGATGATGAATCCCTAATCTAATTACATTTATTTATTTATAAATGTTATATGTTTTAGTATTTGAGTGCATTGCCTACATTGTAGAACATACATTCAATTAAAAACAAAAAAGGATTCAATGAAAATAAAAAGTCTTCCTTTGGTTCCCTCTTAAGGTTCAGGGAGCTAGAAAGAGTATCACTTCCACCACGACAACAGCAACAAAGATCAGGAAAATCTGTCAAATAATAACTTTTTCTATACCAATTAGAGAGCTGGGGTTTGCAGGGCAACCAATAGGCCTAAAATCCAGGGAAAGACCGGACCCTCTAAACAGACACTGTCAAACCAGAAAATTGCAGCAGACAATGTTAAAAAGGGAAGGAAGACTGTGATTGAGGCTATTACAATAGAAGAGAGTCAAAGTCTAAGCCCAAACTCAACTTCACTGAAATAGAGGACAGGAGGGTTTCTAAGTGCTGGAATCAGCAAGTAGAAAAATCATAGGCTATCATGTTTGCTAATTGATTTCATCTGAAGGAAATACTAACTTCTCAAATCCTTATAACAGAGGGTACTTTGCAACTTGAAACGTGGCATCCACTGAAGTTAGTCCCCACCCTCCCTCCCAGGCTGGGAGTTAGGAGTGCTGCTATCTTCCTTGATGATTATTTTTCAAAGGGAGGGCTCCCAGGTCCTTGAGAAAGGTATTTCTGGGTTATAAAACTGGTAATACGCTTTAAAAAAGCATTACACTTCAAAGAGACAGAAGAATTTACAATTACAAGTATTTTAGAGTAAATGTCTTAAGAAAAGAGAGGTCAGAGGCCCAGAGTCAAGAAGAAGGAAATCTAAAGTTCTGTCAAGCCGAGGAGAACAGTAAGGCCGCCTTGGTCAGATGGGATGCAAACACTGGCTTACCTAGGGCAGACCCAGAGTGTCATAAAAGCTGGGAAGAATCAGGTAAAATGTTCAGTAAATTGCTGAAAGCTAAGCACAACCTAGAATGTGACTATGGAACCCCTATGAGTTGCAGATATGGAGGGAATTGTCACCCACTTTCAGGCTCTTCTCTTCCACCTGGTCCCACCCTTGACACGTGGGGATTATTGGGATCACAATTCAAGGTAGATTTGGGTGGGGACACAGAGCCAAGCCACATCAATAGGCAAAACCTAACAGGTGTGAGGTCATATCTCATTGTGGTTTTGATTTGCATTGCCCTGGTGATTAGTGATGTTGAGCATCTTTCATCTGTCTATTGGCCATTTGCACGTCTTCTTTGGGAAAATGTCTGTTCAAGTCTTTTGCCCATTGTTTAATCAGGTTATGTTTTTTCACCATTGAGTTGTATGAGTTTCTTTCATATTTTGGATATTAGCCCCTCATTATGGTTAATGATATGGTTTGCAAATATTTTCTTTCACTCTTTAGGTTGCTTTTTCATTTTGTTGATCTTTTTCCTTTGCTTCGTAGAAGTTGTTTAGTTTGATGTAGCTCCATTTGTCTGTTTTTACTTTTGTGGCTTGTGCTTTTGATTTTATTGTCAAGATCAATATCAAGGAGCTTTTTCTCTATGTTTTATTTAGGAGTTTTATGGTTTCAGGTCCTAGGTTTAAGACTCTAATCCATTTTTAGTTGATTTTTAGCTGCTACAGGGAACTTCGCTAGCTGATTATGACAAGAGCAGCCATTTCTCATGAGAGGTGTTGTTTCATCTGCCTTTTTTGTCAGACTTTGAATCATCTCTCCTACCAAGAAGGTTTCCTTATCAAGAAGCAGTTAAACAAATGTAAAACTGAAGCCCTATACAGCCTAAGAGCAAACCAAGTATAAAATGGGTGAATAAAGAAGTGACACTGGAAATTATTTTGGCCTCCTATAGAAAATTGTGATAATTAAAAAGAGGAATAAAATGTAATGCACATATATTCTTATTGATGATGGTTCGGATCCTTGTTTTCAATGAGCATGCATTATATGATTGGCACTCTACTTGATGATGTATACATAATAGATAGCAAATAAGAACCTGTACTAATAATTTCATTAACACATATCTGAATAGCATTTCACAGTTTTATAAACAGTTTGACCTAAATTATTTCATTTCACCCTCAAAAACCCCTTTGGGTAAGTAGGCTAATAGTTTTTCTCTTCATTCTAGCACATAATTGTTATTCACTGAATAAATTTTGAATTTATTCAGAAATGACTAAACGTAATTCAATGTTAAGGATTCTTATCCTTAGGTCACACAGCCTTTAAATTATCCAAATAAGTCTTATGTCCATATCATTGGGTTTCATGTTTTTTACATTCTTCAAATTTGTCTACACTTATTCTAGTTCTTCAGAATATTGTTTCATTAGACCCATTCCTGACAATACTATTCATCTTTATATCTTTAGCTTCTAACATAATGCCAATGAAGGAATGCAAATACTATATTTACGTGCTTAGGAGCCTCCTATATTTTATTGGAAACATGTCTCCATGAAAGAAATACATCCGAATACAGGGCAATGTGTAAGCAAATTATATAAATAAATCCATTAAGTATTTTAAGATGTTAAAAAGAATGCAATTAAATAATTGCGATGGCAGAATCTTTTAAATACCCTCCAAATGTTTCCCACTTGATCCCCAGAACCTGTGAATGTGGTGAAGTATCACTCCCATGCTTATGTTATGTGACCCTAAGATAGAGATGTTATCCAGGTGGATCTGATATAGTCACAGGAAGCCATAAATAGCTCTTTCTTCAGCTGATGGCAGAAGAGGAAGTCAGAGAGATTCCCTGCAGGAGAAGGATTCACTGCACTACTGCTGGCTGAAAGCCGGCCACATGAGAAGGAATGCGGGCAGCTATAGGACCTGAGAGAGGCCCCCAGTCGATGGCCAACAAAGAAATGGAGACCTCAGCCTACAACTGCAAGGAATTGAATCTACTCACAAGCAGAATTGCCCTGGAAGAAGACTTCCAGAGCCTCCAGGTAAAAGCCCAGGCTGGCCAACACCTTGATTTTAGCCATATAAGAGCCTCATAACAGAACCTAGTGAAGTGTGTCTGTATTTCTGACTTACAGAACTGTGAGATAACAAATAGCTACTCCTTTATGCTACTGTATTTGCGATAAATTGCAGTAATGTAAAGCATAATAGCAGTGGCCAGAGTTTTCCATAAAAAATTAATGGAACTTGTTTTTCTGAGAATGAAATCAGTGTTAACTCTAGTACTTACCTACTGCTATTGTAGCAAATTACCACAAATTTAGTGGCTTAAAACAATATGAATTTATTAGCTTTACAGTACTGAAGGCCGAAAGTCACAAATGGGTCTCACTGAGCTACAATCAGGCAGAGTTGTTTTCCTTTCTGAAAGCTCTAAGGGAGTATCCACTTTTTTGCCTTTCCAGCTTCTAGAGACCAGCTGTCTGGCCTCTGGCGCCTTCCTCCATTTTCAAAACCAGCAATGGCTTTTCAAGTCTTTCTCACATTGCATGTTCTGATACTGACATTTCTGCTTCCCTCTTCCACATAAGGAGCCCAGGTGATTACACTGAACCCATCCAGATAATACAAAATAATGTCTCCATCTCGAAATCAATGAAATAGCAATCTTAACTTTACCTGCTACCTTAATTATTCTTTGCCATTTAAATCACATATTCACAGGTTCTGGGAATTAGAATGTGGACATCATTGGAAAACTATTATTTTGCCTACCAGATAATATGTTTTAAAAAAGATTTGTTGGTCAGACAATGAATTGTGCAGAAATTAGCATTGATAAAGTATTAACTGCAGTTTTTTTTCACATATGGGTGAGATATTTACTTTTGAGTGAATTTTTTTCCTCAAAAAGAAATGTTTAAAAAGATGATGAGCCTTGGCAGTCCATGAAATATTTTGAATGCTAATCTGTACAAAGTTATATCATAGCAAAAATGTCCTAATGATCGAGAACTGAGTTGGAGGAATTTATAGTAACAAGTATAATTTCTTAAATGGTATAAATCTTTATTGTTTAAAAAATACTTTCCCAGATATTATCCCATTTATTTATTACATTTGTGAAGCTTTTGCCAATTCTCCTGACCTGTGTTTCTCTCCTTTCTCAGAAGCATTTTAAATATATCCTTATTAGAGCATTCATAACAGTGTATTTTGATAATTCATTTAACATTTGTCATTAGTGCAGGGGTGTCCCCATCTCACAAATGCTTGGATAGTATCTGGCACCTTTGTCTGCTAATACCTGTTACTGATAATGAATGTGTCTTGGGTAAGTCTTTCCTAATAATTTATCCATAGAGAAAGAATAAAAACTAGCGATGGTTGAGGTCAGCATTGTAGAACATGTTCCTTTGATTCTGATCTTAATATCTGAGCCAAACATATTAGTTAATCAAAATTTTAGCTAACATTTAAAAACAAACTTTATCAAGTAATATGACCACTTCTGTGATACAATTTGTGTCAAAATCTACATTTATTCAAACTAAGTAATTATTAGCTAAATGATATACCTTTTTATATGGTATGGTTTTTAAATTTATGTTAATTAATTTTATGTACATACAAATATCTATGCATATGCATGAATAAATATGTCCATTTCTGCTGAGAGATTTACCTTATAAACGCCACATATAAGTCCATTGTAGCTTGACCACTTTATTAAGGTATGATTGACATATAAGAAACATACATATGTAATGTCTACATCTTGATGAGCTTGGACATAAGTATACACCTGTGAGATCATCGCCAAAATGATATGTTTTTAACAAGAATTTTCTGTTGCAGATTCTTAAAAAACAAGAAAAACAAAACAAAACAAAACAAGAAATCCCAACAGTCTTCATAAAGACATATTGTCTCCTTTGCTTAATTATGTCTTTTCTCATTTTTAAAAATATGGAACATCTTTATTATTACCTATGTGTCTCAACACTCCTTCTTCCTGTTCCCATAATATCTTGGCAGCTCAGATTTCCGTAGGTTTAATTGTTTCCTTATTCTTACAATATGAAGGCACAGAGAATGCTTCTGGGTGCTCCTTCATCTTTTCCACATATTGTTTCCTGAGTCGATATTTTAATGCCTTACGATACAAGAAAATTTAAACTACTATCTTTTCGTGATCTAAGTAATGTTTAAGGTTTTCTCTTCTTCAGTGTTAAGATAGAAACGATAGGGTAAGTAAACAATCACTGGATCAGGAGAAGGAAGGCTTAGATCTTAGACTGAACTTCCTATTCACTAGTTATAGGATCTTGGGCAAGTATTATAGTCTTTCTGATCCTAAAATACCATATCTGTATGTTATAGATGATAGCTCCCTTATGTGTTAGAAATATTTTTAAAATACACAAGTATAGAAGATTACATAATAGGTACCAACTTACTGACTACCTACTTAAAAAAAATAAGAACTAACAAGTACTGAAACTTGTAATTCTCCCTAATAATATTCCCTTCCATTTATTCATAGGAATAATCTTTAAAACTTCATTTTGTGCAGATGATTTTTATGTGTGGGTTTTTAATTTTACTACATATGTATAAATTCTTAGACAATATGTTGGTTTTTTTATGTTACAGTTTATTTCAATTTGTTTTGATAAATATTTAGAATTTTTCCAAAATTGTATTATTACAACATAAAAGTAAGCATTTTTGTACATCATATCTTCCTGTGAATATGTGCAAGAGTTTTGAGAGGGTATATTATAGGAGTAGAATTGATGGCTCATGGAGTATGCCTGACTCACAACTTTAGTTAAATTTTCCAGATAGCATTCTACGTTTGTTGTAACAATTTATACTCATACTACAATAAATAAAAATTCTCATTGTTTTACATGTTCACCAATACTTGGTTTGGGATGAAATATACCTCAATATTTTATTTTGTTAAAACATTTTAACATGTTTATAGAAGTATAATAGACTTAAATTATACATATTTAAAACATACAACTTGGTAAGTTTTGACATATATATATGTGGATAGATAGATAGATAGATAGATAGATAGATAGATAGATAGATATACAGAGACCTGTGAAAAAAAATCACCATAGTCAACATAATGACTATATTTATCATTCCCAAGCATATCCTTATGCTCCTTAGGAAGCCCTTCCTCCTCATTTCCCTGTCCCACACCAGTGTCCCAGATACCCACTGCTCTGTTTTCTGCCATTATAGATTAGTTAGCATTTTCAAATATTTTATATAAATAAAATGACACTGTGTGCAGTTTTTTTCCTGCTGTTTAAATCTAGTCTGATTATTTTAAGATTTATTCATGTTGTAGCCTGTTTGAATAGTTCACTCATTTTTATCACTGAAAGGTATCCTTTGTATGAATAGATCACGGTTAGTTTATCTATTCACATATTGATAGACATTTGAGTTATTTCCAGTTTGGGGCTGTTATAAATAAATTTTGTATAAACATTCATGTACAAATCACTGTAT
Source organism: Macaca thibetana thibetana (assembly GCF_024542745.1). NCBI lineage: Eukaryota > Metazoa > Chordata > Mammalia > Primates > Cercopithecidae > Macaca > Macaca thibetana. The sequence goes on along the minus strand of NC_065579.1, from coordinate 6,635,710 downwards.
AGACATACACTTTCATTTTTCTTTAGTAAGCTCTCAGGAGTGAAATGATTGGATTATATGGTATGTTACATTTAACTTTGTTTTCCAGAAGGGGTTCACCACTTTACAACATAACCAGGAGGGAATGAGCATTTTGAAAGTTCTTTACGTATTCTGAATACAAGTTCTTTACAAAATATAAATGCAGATATTTTCTCCTAGCTTTTGGTTTGCCTTTTCTCAATTAACAATGCCTTTTTGATAGCAGAAGATTTTCATTTGGATGAAATCAAATTCCTTCCTTTTTCCCCCTTACTTTTGGGGGTCATGCTTTTTATGTCATAATAACAACAACAAGATTTCTTAACACAAAATTATATACATTTTCTTATATATATTCTTCCAGAAATATTATAGTTTTTACATTTAGTTCTCTGGTCCATTTTAGATTAATTTTCTATACGGTGTGAGGAATAGATCAAGGCTTTTGTTTTTTAAATATGGATATCCAGTAGCAACAGCACTATGTTGCACTGTTGGATGGATTTTTTTTCCATTGAATTACCTTTGTATCTTATTCAAAATTCAAGTGTGTGAATGTCTGGCTATATTTTTGGATTCTCTTTTTATTTCAGTAGTTCTACTTGTCTACTTTTAGACCTATATTAAACTGCATTACTATAACTCAGTAATAAGCATTAAAATTATAAAGTTACAGTGAAACACTATTTTTCAAAGTTTTTGTTTGTTCTTTTGCTATACTAGGTCCTTTGCATTTTAGAATGAGTATCAATTTCTACTAAAATAAATAGAAGTTTTGTAGTATTTTAAATAGAATCGTGATATTATAAAATATATTTTTCTTCTCCTCCCTGTTTCCTGGTATACAACCTTTAAAATCCCTGGAATCTCTGGAGTGATGAATGTCTTTTGTTTGCTAATAAAATGACTGGTTGCTGTGGCCCCTATATAGCTTTAAAATGGAAACTGGTCACATAAAAGCCCAAAGCATAATTAGAGTTAAGACTTTTAGCCCCATGCATTATGTCTACTTAAGCCTCCATAAGAACCCAAAAGGACTGGGTTTGGGATCCAGATTACTGAACATGTGGAGGTTCCTGCAGGATGGTGTGCCCAGACAGCACACAGCTTTGTGTTCCCTCCTCCATATCTTGCTCTGTGTACCTCTTCCTTCTAGCTGTATCCTTTGCAATATCCTTTATAATGAATGGGTGAATATAAGTAAAGTGTTTTCTGGAGTTATTTGAGCCACTCTAGCAAATTAATGAAACCCAAGAAGGGGGTCATAGAAACCCCAATTTATAGCCAGTCAGTCAGATGTATAGGTCACAACCTGGGAAGTGTGATTGACATCTGAACTGAGGGAGAAGTCATTTGGGAAGGAGCCCTCAACCTGTGGGATGTGATACCATCTCTAAATAGTGCCAACAAAAAATAACAACAGAGAGAGAGATTCTCCAAAGATAAGTTTATTTTGGAATAAGCAGACGAATTGCAATCCAGGAATACTTGTGCCATGGCACCCAATAAATGGCCATTGACATACCCAGAAAGGCAAAGAAAGGAAAAGGTTTTTAGGAGCAATATGAGGAAAGTTACATAAGTTGTTTTGAAATAATTATCCTTGGCTACAAGGATCTATAACAATGGTGGCATCAGTCCAAGGTTGAATAGGTAGTTGCTGGGCAGATGTCTTTATAAAGTACTATTTCTAAAAGGTTGAGGGCCGTTTGTGGAAGGTTGTGGTTTCCAGAGAGTCCTTCTAATAATTTTAAACATAGATATGTGCGTGAGAACCCTTTCTTTATGGCCTCCTGACTATTTTGTTAAGGTTTGGCAGAACTATTTTGATTCTGACAACTTGCATTGTAGTGTCAGAATAGAATTATAGGATATCCTGCTGGTGTCAACTAGAGAATCTGGTGTCAAAAGTATTGTGTTTAGTGAGGTGTGAGAGTAAGAAAAGCACATTGGGTTTTATTTATCTTATCTATTAGGAATGCTTTGGTTCTATAAATATATTTTCAGAGAATTGGCATAAGCTTCCTAGAGTCCTTTTCCATTAGAGTAACAGAGAATATGTTTAATTCCTTCAGCAATAAGTTGTGACAACATATACAAAGCGATATCCACCAGGGAAGCTGCCTGTGCCTAGGACTGCAGCATTTTACAGCGTTTTTAATAGGGATGCATGTAGGCGCATGATACCTGTGTGACTGACCACAGTTACTAAAGCTCCAGAGCCCCAGAAGGAACACTGGTATTCACATAAAGCACATTGTTTACTCAGACTATCTAGAAAACCTGGCACAGTTTGGTTCAAGGACACAAGCATGCAAAACACTCCTATCAAAACATTCGAAGAGCTCAGTTCCCAGGCATCAGCCAAGGGCCATTCATGAAAACAGGCAATTCATGAAAACTGAGAACGCTTAAGGCTGGAGTCACTCATGCCTGCTGAGTAAACCCTTTCCTACACACATTCTATTCCAAGTTTGAGAAAAGTTTTCATCAAGGCTGAATATTGAATTTGGTCTATATCTTTTGTGAGATTGTCACGTGTTTTTTTTCTGAGACTGTAAACATGATTAAATGCATTGATTGATTTTCAAATATTAAATGAACCTTGCATTATTGGCATGAATCCACTTGGTAATGAAGTATTATAGTTTATATATGTTGTTGAATTTTATTTGCTAAGTTTGTTTAGAATTTTTGGCAAAGCTGGGTGATGTATTTCTTACAATTTTCTATATTGTTACTTATTTTTTGTCTATTTGTTTACGAATTACTGGGAGAGAGGTATTGAAATCTCCAACTATATTATGGTTGTGGATTTCTTTTTTTCTTGCAGTTCTGTCATTAGTTGCTACATTTTTTTGGAAGAATTGTTAATTATAAATATTTAGACTTATTTTAGTTTGACAATTTATTCATTTATTATTTAATAATTTTTTATGTTTTTGGAAATATTATTTTCTGTGTAACCTAGTTTATCTGATATTAATATGGCTCCTCAACTTGCTCTTGATTAGTGCTGGCAAGTTACATCTTTTTCTATCCTTTCCCTTTTAACCTGTTTACGTCTTTACATATGAAGTTTGTTTCTTACAGTTGAGTTTTAATTCTTTTTCTAATCTGACAGTCTTTGCCTTTTAGTTAGACAGTTTGTGTTTAATGTAATTATTGTTATGATAACATTTAAATAGTCAATTGCTATTTGTTTTCTTTTGGTGCCACATGTTATTTTTTCCCTTTCCTGTTTTTCAAGTTCTTTTTAATCAGTTGAATGTTTATTTATATTTTCATTTTTCTTCTCCATTTTATTTACTTTTTGTCTTTTACGTTAGTGGATGTTTTAAGGATTATATGCCTTTAGTTATCTTTATATCTTTAACATCTGTAGCCCATTACCCTCTAACTTCTAGTGATATTATACCACTTGCAAATAGTGCTCAGTCTAGTGCTATTAATTCCCCATTAGTAAAGTAAGACCCTTATGTGTACTTCCATGAACCACAGATTTTCCATTCTTGCTGGTTAGAGCAGGCTCTATTCATAGCCATGTTGAGTGCTGGGTATTGTTACCTCTAATCCTTTTTATATTTTCTTTTCTTAGCCTCAGGTATTTTCCTTACATACATGTACTAATCAGTTCTCAGCTGAATATGTAAGGGGGCCTTCTGCAGATCTCTGAAAATGTATGTATCTACCTATCTATATATGTGCAACTTTCTCCTCTCCAGGAAGTCCAGTCACATTGGTCTTCCGAGAACATCAGTAAGCCCATCTCCTGGTGGTAGATTGGTTTCTCATTGCTAATGCAGCAAATCACCTCAAACATAGTGGCTAAAACCACCACAAATTTATGATCTTACAGTTCCATTGGTGAGAACTGCAGAATGGGTCTTGCTCTGCTAAAACCATGGACTCAGCAGGGCTGAGTTCCTCTCTGCATGCTCTAGGGGAGAGTTCATTTCCTCAACTTGTCCCGCACTGGGAGGATGCCTAAATTTCATGGCTCGTGTCCCCTTCTTCCACCTTCCAAGTCAACAGTGTTGCATCTCTCTAATCATTTTTCAATAGCCACATCTCTTTCCAACTCTAAACTGAGCTGGGAAAGTTTCCTTTATTTTAAAGACTCATGTGATTAGATCTAGATATCCAGGATTATCTCCCCATATCAAGATTCTTAATCGGCATCTGTGAAGTCCCTTTCCCATGTAAGGTAGCATATCCAAAGGTAAAGGGGATTAGGACATGTACATCTTTGGAGGACCATTATTATGCTGCTGTATCTAGGTTCCACCTCACTACAACATGCCCTAGAAACTTTCTTAAGTCAATAAGCTGGTCTATTGGAGAGTTTATCTCCTGTGTTTCTCATCTCTTGCAGTTCTGGGTCTTTCACTGATTTCTATTTAGTGTCTTGAACACCGTGATTTCATATATTTTGTCTTCTTTTTTAAAAAGTCGTTTCATGGGAAAGAGTAAATCCAATACTTGTTACTCCAACTTAGCTAGAAGGACTTCTGTCCTTAGTACTCTACTGTTTTAAAATAAATTTTATTGATTCTTCATAGGACTGGGCATCTTTTAATTTCTTTTTTCTTGTTTACTTTTGCTATTCAGGTTTACTATTTAACTTTCCTTTTGGGAAGTTTGTATTTTTTTCCTCTTATTTTATAGAAATAATTTATATAATATATTCTAGAAAATAATCTTTTACCAGTTGTCTGGAATATATTTTCTTTCAGTATGTGTTTTACTGTAGACTCATTTGTTCTTGAGGAATTTTTTATTTAAAAAGTTTTAATATTATTATAAACAGACTTCTTCTTTTTTAGGCTCTGTGCTTAAGATATCTTTCCCTGTCATGCAGTCATAAAGATATTCTAGCACATATTTCTGCTAAAATTAGTTTTGCTTTTCACATCAGGTCTTTAATCATCTGAAATTTATTTCTTTGTATAATACAAAGTAGAAAGCACAATTTTTATATGGATAACAAATTATACTATTTATTGACTAATCCATTCTTTTCATAATGAATTATGAAGTTCATTGCTATTTTCTTTAGGGCAGTCTTTTTATGATAAATTCTTTTTTGAGAAATATCTTCAATATCACCTTCATTTTTAAAAAACTATTTTCATCAGGCCAAGAATTATAGTTTGCTTGGTATTTTCTTTTAACCCTTAATTATACGATTTCATTGTCTTATGATTTTCATTATTTTTATTTTAAAATCATTGCTCAATTTTTGAGGTTATTTTGATGGTAAGTGTCTTTTTGTATTTGGTTTTCAAAAGTTTTACTAAAATATACCTAGGTGTGAGTTTTTTAAAATTTATTTATCTCTACTTACATCTTTGGCTTGACATGTTTTTTTGGTTTTGAAAAATTACCATCTTCTGACCTATTCTCTCTCTCTCTCTGTCTCTCTCTTGCCACTTTCTCTTATTCTTCTTCCTCCTGTTCAACTCCAATTTCATAGATATTCAATTTCTTCCCCATTTCCAATTTATCTTTTGATCTGTTCTGTATTTTCCATTATTTTTTATTGCCTCCCCATATTTCAGGTCAGATATTTTCTACTGACCTATTTTCTAATTAATAAGTTATTTCTTCACCAGGGACTATAATGTTATTGAAACTATGTGTTGAAATTTAAATCATTGTATTTTAATTAAGGCATTATTCAGACTTTCTGAATAATTATTTTTATACTTTCTCTTACCTCCCATGATTCATCATATTATTTAAGTTATTAAACATTAATCACATATTGAGCACTTTAAAGTATAATTGTGATTTTTTAAAATTGATTTTTAATGTATCTCTTTTTATAACCTATTTTTTCCTTTTGATTTTTGTCAATTCTTTTCTGTAGAGCTGTTTATTCTTGATAGGATGGCAGAAACTGTGGAAGAAAATTAAAGAACTTCTTTGAGGCCTCGGATGATGTCTTCCTCCATGTATAATTGACTTCTATTTCTTGAAGACAGTTTAAAATATTAAGGAATTGAATTGACTTGTTCCTGGACTGCAAGTGCAATTATTCATTATACAAGACAGTTGGTAAAATGTGTCCCCCAAAAGTGAGAACTAAAAGGCCATAAACATTCATAAAAGTATATACCCATTTTATGTAGAAGAATCAAGGATGTTTTCATGAAACATAAAATTTGAGCAGGATCTGTGTAATACTTAGGAGTTTGACTACGAGTTTAGAGCGAGAGACTGAACAAGGAAAGCAGACAGTGAGTCAGAAAAGCAAATCTAAAAAACAACATTGTTCAAGTTGATCTAATACATTCAAACACATACATACGCAAGCTTTTTATTATCACTCTCATTTTTTTTCTGTGGATAACCTGAGACCATCCTTGAAATAGACTCACTTTGGTGTAATCAAGTAAGAAATAAGAAATAGTGGTTTTCTGATTGCTCTTTCTCTCTACAGAATATTTTATAAAATTGCCACTCAATTTGAATGTCACTGCTATCATGGTGCAAAAGATTAACTCATGAAGTGAAAGTCTACTTTCTTTTCATCAATGTACATTTGAATTTAAATACTAACTATCTTGATGATACAAGAGTATTATTCAAAAACTGACTTTTAAAATGTAACCTAAATCCTCAGAACACACTGAGTAAAATAACATTAAACAACTTTTCCTTTACAGCTCAGAATCTCATCTGTAAAATGAGACTTTAGTGATTTGTGTAATTCATTCATCAAATAAGAGAGTACCTTTATGGACCAAATATTTTCCTAGTAACATAATAGTACTTTCATTGTAGGATTGATATGAGTTTTCTGTTTTTCATCTTCACTCCCAGAACCAATCTCATGGTACTCCCTGAGAAATACCAGCACCAAACAGTGCTGGCTTCTCAAAGTTCGCGTCCTAGCTCCACAAGTTTCTTTTCTAACAGCATAAGCTGGTCAGCCTTCCATCTGAAGAGGTCTGGCTCCTGCTCTGAGGGAACCACTTTCAAATACTAATTATTAAAAACACCTACCTCTTCCCTTTTTTTAGCCTCATGTCCAGGAATGGTAGCTGTTTCCTGCAGAAAATATTTCTGTGGTATCTCAATGTTTCCTTATTTGTATTTCAGTCTTCTAATATTTATATATCCAATAACTCATATTTTTTTTCTGTTAAATTAATTGGTCTGTTTTATATGGTCTTGATGGGACCTTGACTGATAAAGAGCCATAGGCAGTCACATGTGTAATTCTAATATAAATAATAGGGGTTATATAATACTGATTTTAAGATCTAATGGAAATATATGGAATTGAGATGATTTCGTGGTTACCTCGTAGTCTAGGAAAGGCTTATAAGAAGACTTTACATGAGAATTGGGCTTGACGCCTAGAAAAGAAATTTGTTAAGAAGGTATAAAATTTGTAGCAGGTGGTCAAAGTGGCTTTCAGAAGCAAGAAAGCATGTGATTCTTTAAAACTGGTATGAAGTGTGCCCTAATATGACTAGATTATGAAGGTATAAGAATATATGTGAGAAGCTACTGGATAATGAGATTTTTTTCAAGTCTTTTTGTGTCAACTTTTTGACCTTAATATTGGACTAAGGACTTTGGACCTACCTTGTATTCAATAGAAGGTCTCTCTTGGACAAAGAGTTACATAATGCAGTCTAAAATTTAGAATGTTTATCCAAGTAGCATTAATGGATTGAACACTAAACAGGTGGACTTCAGGAGATTCTTTAAGAGAGTGTTGCGATAGTCCATGGAATAGATTAGGGCTTAAATTAAGTTAGTAGCAATTGAAGTTGAAAATTTAATATAAGCAGATCCGGTGGCATAAAAATAAAAACATTAACCAAGATCTCTGGACTTTTGAAATAAATGTGAATAAGAACTTTATTTAAAAAGCTTTTTTAGTACTATGGAATGATACAAGCAAGGATAGTGTCTTTAACCTATACGATATCTAAATTAAGGATTATTTTGGCAACTCTCAATCTTTTTTTCTTTCTTTAATAATCTTTTCTCTCTCAACAGTGAAAAGTGACTTTATTTTGGCTTGTTTGTTTTTGATTAGCTTGAAGCTTCAGGCCAGTAATTTTGAACTCTTAGTAACAAATGTACAATAATAGTAATCAATATGAAAGACACATACTTAGGTGACAGCTGCAGTGAGGGCCCCAAATACTGAAGGAGAAGTCAAAAGAGACGTAATTCTCTGCTTCCTCCTCTGCCTTTGGGTCTTGCCTTAAGCAATAAGTTTCCACCTGACATCCTCCATCAATAAAGTAGGTGTATTAATGAATATATCCTTATCTTGATTTCTTGGCAGTTTTAGGAACTAAGAAATGCTTATAGGAATATCTATACTCTATAGGAAGTAGCTCTTTTTTTTTCTTTTTAGGAAGTAAGAATGAGCAATACATTTATTGTGTCTAATGCAAAGTCGGTTTGAGTTTTATCACTTTTGAACAAACTTCCCAAAAACATGGAAAAAATCAAGCAAAACAAAACAAAACAAAAACCACTTTTTGTACACAAAGAAATATGACTCAGCACATCTGCATTATTTTAAAATTCTGGATGTATTTTGTCTTGTTGCATTTATGTCATGAAGTGACAATTTTAACATTGGCAGGAACCTAAAAGCCATTGTAAGGACCAAGGAAAAACTTATTTGCCCTCTGTCATATCATTGAAAAACTCAACTGACAAAAGGCAAATTAACAGGGGAAATGGTGTTCAAATTTAGTAGCATGCACAGGGAAAAATCACGGAGCGATCACCCAAAATCCCAATGGGACAGAAATGCTTATATATTCTAATTTTTAGTGGTAAGGAAGATGGGAAAGTGTGGATGATTTTAGGGGGAGTATTAAATGATTTTCAGGGAAATTCAATGGGCTTAAAAAAGAGACAATGGCCTAGGATAGTGTCCCTTGGGCCTGAAAAGTAGACGATGATTTGTGACAAAAGTCTGTCCATGAGTGTTGACAGGCTTCAGTCTTTCTTCCTGTGACATTAGTTCAGTTAATGAAAACTGAAGTCCCTAGCAGACATAATTGTTTTGGGTCCAGGCTTTAGGCAGATAAGAGAACTTCAGAAAACAATTTCTTCCTGTGCTTCGGGAAAGATAGAGGATTAAGAGACAGGAGCAAGGGGCTGGGTGGAGGGAAATAAGGTAGTTCAGAGAAGCTTTGAGGCTTCTTTTTCAGTTCAGTGTACCAAAGTGCCTTATTTTGAGGTATTGGCTTCTAAACCTCAACACCATGTAGAACTATCACCTAGCATCCACCTCCCCTAGCTGCAGCATTTCTTCCAACTGATCAACTAGACCTTTCCTGCAATCTTCTAGTTGAGAGGAGTTCAAGTTTTCTCCCAAGGCTTCCCATTCTACCTTTGAAGTATAAACAGAAAGTTGTTTTTAAAACAAAATATTTAGCTTTCCTAAGTTTCTACTTTTCCTTGCTGACTTTATCCTTGACAGTCAAAATAATACATTTTATTTCTCTTCTATATGATGGCATACTTTAAAAACATAATTTGCATGTTCCCTTCCATTTGACTCACCATTAACTTATTATATACCTGATATTGTTTGTTATTTTTTTGGTAACTTTGTTTTTCATTGATTTCAATGAATCTCTTATCATTTGGTGTAAGACACAGTGTCCTAGACCTGGGTTGTATCTTTTATTCTGGCATGGTGCCTATAATGAAAACATTCTTGGCAAAGACTTACACATACAAGTTGATTGCAAAGTAAGAATACATTAAAAAGTAATTCCCTCAGTCATATATGACCTTAGTAAGACTCTTTGCTCCTTGATATCAAATTCCCTATCTTTCAATGTCTTGTACCTCCTTCATAATGGTGCAAATTTGACAGGTCTTACTGGTTGGGCTCTATTGCCTTTGCAGTATATATACACTGCCTACTGCTCATACTGATATTCTCTCCCATTTTGTAGAGCCTCAGTTCAGTATAGTGTTTCCTGTTCTCTTGAAGTCTATACCTGTCTGTGCTCCTGAAGTTTACATAGGGTACTTGGGTATTTGTGTACTTCTGTTGTTGTAAAATATCACACAGTCTGATTGCAAACAGAATACACTTAGATTTCATAAAATATGAGGAAAAATCGTACTACTTTTCTCTTGTAATTTTTTCTTCTTCCTTGTACCAACCATATACCCTGTCTCCTCCCTCCACCTCTATGCACACTTTCCCCAAAAGCTCCATAGATAACAGCTCCATTATATTTCCATTAGAAAATGCTTGCTTTTAATTATCTCCAATTTGGCTATAAAAAAAGAAAGTACTTCTTGCTTATCATGGAGGTTTTTATATGCACATTATCCTGAGGCAGAGACAGTTAACATCTGTCAAAATCTTCACCCTCACCTCTTCTTTCATACTGGCCAGTTATTTAGCAACTGTTTCTACTACATTTACCAGCCTTATATATCAGTATTTTCTAATGAAATTAGAGTAGATATTATATGTACCACTTTCTGTCATGGATCATAAAAGCTCCCACAAGTGTTCTTTCATGCGCATTTTTTTTTTCTTTTTTTGGGTGGGATGACAATAATGATGTCTTGAGAGGACTTAGAAGTTGCATATGAAGACAGAAAACTTCAGATAACCTCACTTTTGAATGAATATAGAGAACAATTTCCTCTTCTTTTTGACCTGAACAGCTACCCTGAACTATGTTACAAAAGAGGAGTGGGATGTTCCATCATGTTGAAATCCTTATATTTCTGCTAAAGCATGCTTACCTCTAATGGCAATGGGATTGCTGGATCATGTGGTAGCTCAATTTTAAGTTTTTTGAGGAACCTCCAAACTGTTCTCCATAGTAGTTGTACTAATTTACATTCCCATCAACAGTGTACAAGGGTTCCCTTTTCCCCATATCCTCACCAGCATTTGATATTGCCTGTCTTTTGGATATAAGCCATTTTAACTGGGGTGTGGTGATAACCACCCTACCCTAGGAGTATTGCCAGACTACCACCAGTGTTGCCTCTAGGCCCAAGGTTTCTTAAGGCAGCTTGCTTGTCATTAATGTTACCTAGCTTGGGACTCATCCTTCAGGATAGTAGGCTTCCCTCTGGTCCAGGGCAGGTCAAGAAATGCCGTACAAGAATCAAGTCCTAGAACTGGAGACCTCAAGAGCCCACTTGGTGCTCTGCCCCACTGTGGCTGTGTTGGTAAGGCACAAGACAAAGTTTCCTTTACTTTTCCCTCTGCTTTTCTCAAGCAGAAGTTTTGTCCCACAGCTGTTGCAGAACTTTTCCTTAGTTTAGGTAAAGATGCGGTTCTTTGTCCCGTGGCCATGAAAATTCAGGCTCACAGACAATTTGAATGGTGAGTAGGACTAGGTTTTATTGGGTGAAAAGGAAAAAAGGTGGAAACAGGGACTCTTGCAAGACCAGATTCCCTGCTAGAGCGTTTCCCACCCATAGCTTGAATCCTCAGGTTCCACACAGGAAGAGGAGAGGCCAGGCTCCTCACCACGGCAAAGGGTGCAAACTTCTGTGGCTCACCCATAGTGCATAGGCTGGTTGAAGATTTTCCAGGGACTCGCTCCAACCCGGCTGTCTCATAGCCACCAGTTACGTGAGTTTAATTTGGTTTCTAATGTGCTGATTCTCTCCTGAAGCCAACAGGTCTCAGAGGCTCACCAAGGCCCTTGATGTAGTACTTGGGTATCACTACTGGTTATTCAGGGCCCAAGGGCTCTTCAGTTTGCAGACAATAAATGCTGGCAGGACTAGGTCCTTTTTTTTTTCAAGGTGGCAAGTTCTCTTCTGGTCCAGGGTGTGTCTATAAATGTCATCTGGGAGCTAGCACCTGAAACAGAGGCTGCAGGACTCTGACCATGCCCTATCCTGCTGTGGCTGAGCTGGTATCCTAGATGCAAGAAAAATCCTCTCCCCTCTTCCCTCTCTTCTCAATAAGTGGAAGGCAGGGGTCTCTTTTGGAGCTGTGAGCTGTACAGCCTGGGGTTGGAGAAGGGTGATGCCAGCACTCCCTTGACTAGTGTCTCAGTGTGTTGCATGTCTCCCAAGTCCATTATCTCTGGGCCTAATTCAGCATGAGGACTGCAAGAAACATGCTCTATCCAAACCCAGAGAATGGACTCAGAGGAGGAAGCAGTGAAAGTGAGACTTTTAATAGTAGTCTTGCAAGATCAGGTGTCCAGTAGGCGGGCACACCCAGGGCAGGTATGGCAGGCAATTTATCTCCTAGCATGCAAGTGTCAAGTACTGTGGAGTTACAGTCTTCTCAGATGAAACCTAAGTTTCATTATCCCCCTTACAAGGTTATGTCTTGGTCTCCTTCTCTGCTTAAGTTTTGATTTCCCAATAATGAAACTTTCTTCCCTTTTATGGGCTGACCCCTCTTCTACATTCTGTTCACTTATCATGACTTTCTAGGAGCGTGGGCTGTGAGGTTTGTTACATTCACAGTCTGGCTGTCAGTGCTTAAATTTATCGTGCCTTGAAAATGGATCATTTAAAATGTTTTCTCATAATTTACCTCCTCTTTTCTATTTACTTCCTTTGGTCTCATTTTCATTTAAATCCTTTTGGTCCTTGAATTGCTCTAGAAGTCATTTATTTTCTTCCTCCTAGGAGAATGAGCTTAATTTGGTTTCTAATAGTAGCAGGTATTTTACTGGTAAGTCATGGGCATTTCTTTATTACTAGCTGTTTCAATTAATCTCTGTGCTAGTTGCTTTACACAAGGCATAATACAACACTGCACTGCTGTTAGGACTCTGGCCATAATTATGAGGGATGTAAGAACTGAAGATACTATGCCTTTCCATTTTCCAAACCAACCTTCTATCCAACCCATAAATGGGTTATTAATTCCAGAATTTTCTGCCAGTTCGTTGGCTGCAGTTATCAGTCCTTGTAAAGCTTTTGTGATGGTCCCATCTGGGGCAGTATTGAAGTACTGAGTACTGAAGTATAGAAGTACAAAGTTTCCCACCCAGCATAACATATATGCCCCCTTTACTGCTAGTTAATTACATCGAGCACAAACCTGTTTTCCCAGGCCACTCAGCTGGTGGCATCTAATTGGCTAATTGACTAGCCATGCCTTTGAGGGCGTCCTGAGTATAACTGATAAATCTCTGTTGATTATGATAGATGTAGTTAATCCAATCAACATTCTTATTAATAGTTGACCACCAGAAGAGTGCTGACTCGAACCCAGGAGCTATTTGGTATCTGGCCTTAAATTCATTAGGCACTCCCCTAGGGACTCTTAGAGTCAACATATATATTGGGATCAAAAGAATTTGTTGAGTCTCTCTGTTTCGGTGGTCATGTGTATTTTCGAGTATCTTATGGAATACCAGGGTGAAGGGAATGGCCAGTTGGACTAAAGCACAAGTCCTGGTCAATTGGGATGGTAACAAGTTATGGAGGTTCCTTTTCCCACAATACCACCAGTCATCAGCCTGGGGTATATGGAGGGCTGAGTAATTGCCATTGCCTCACCAGTGATGTTTAGGATGTGGGTACAAGTCGAGATTCTCCCACAGGCTCACTGAACTCTGCCCACTGCCTAGAGAAGGAAAAGGAATGGTTCATATTCCCTATAGAGAATGAGGGGATTGCTCTGGGATCTGACCTCTGCAATGCAGGAAGGAGCAATGACAGACTCCTACAAGTCTCATTTCCCCATGCGTCTTTGTGCTGGTATAGAGCCAACACGCAACACATTCCTTTAGGATCAGTATCCTAGATCAGTATCTAGGGGAAACATAACCACCTGTGCCTGAGGTCATCCCGCAGCACCACAGCACATGCATAGCAGCTACTCTTATTGAGGGTTTGTACCAAAAATTTGACCCATTCAACACAGACATTCATATCCCCATACCCTGTCTCAGTTTCTAAGGTTTGCTTTAAATGATTTACCTCAATTATTTTTACTCTTTTAGGGTCATTATTTGGAAGACTGAAATGTTTATTAGGGTGTGGGTTTGGAGTCATCCCAGGCAAATGGGAGTTGAGTTCTTGATTAGTTTGAGAGCAAATCGCCCTAGGGGGTCTTTCCCTGTGATGTCTGCCCCTAACCCATATACACGAGATGCTACTTTTGGTTCTTAGTCTAGAACAGTTGGATTGTCAATGGTGATGAGTACAGGATTGCATTCTAAATTCTGGCAGTTATTTGGAGGTGTTGGGGAGCGCTTGGACAGATGTAGTTTATCCTTCAAGGGTCTTCAGCTTGGAGTTACCCACCCCATGTTTATTATTCCAACACTGAAATTTGTTCATCCATCATACATTATCACAGCTGGGGCAGGGTGATGCCCTACTGTAACTTGTATCTGGTTCAGGGAAAAGATATTTGTCTGCCTGCAAGAGCTGTCTCTGATTTTTTTAATTCTCACAAGGTAAGACATGGCAGGTATCAAATCTTAAAGTTTGGGGTGCTGCCATCTTGGTCACATTAATCATCAACCTGATTGGGTAGGGAGGAGTCCCCTGACAGTTTCCATTTTGACCTTCTGCTCTTTGTATAGTAACCCATCCCAGACATATTAACTTCCAGAAATGGGGCCAGCCCATGTTTCTTATTAGATGTTTCTCAGAGTTAACTATAAGAGTCCTCAGGTGACCCATGCACTCTTCACTGGTCTTTTCCCCTCCCTTTTGGGGTCTCTTTAACCAGTCCCTTGACTCGAGTATAGTGAGTCCACCCCTGTTCAGCTGTTTGCATGGCCGTCTCAATGGTCAGGAGCACTTGATAGAGACCTTTCCAGCTTAGGTGGAGCTTGTCTTCTTTCCCAGTCTTAATCAGCACTAAGTCACCAGGCTGGAAGTGGTGAACTGCAAACTCAAGAGGCTGAGTTTAAGTCAGTAGTCCTTTTAACCTAAGAGATAACAGGCTGTGGAATATGGCCAGGATATAATTTCTTAAGAATTGATCCTTGGTTTATAGTAGGGAGATCTGTAGCTCTGCCCAAATACAGGAGCCCATATAGTAATTAATATGTGGACAATCCCAAGTCTTTTCTTGGGGCTGTCTTAATCCTAAGGAGTGCTCTTGGGAGGCATTTGGTCCAAGGCATTTTAGTTTTTAAGATTAGTTTGGAGATATGCTTTTTGAGACTTTGATTCACTCTTTCTACCTTTCCAGAGGCAGGGGGATACCAAGGGGTGGGATATTCCCATCTAATTTGTAAACCTTCCATAATTCCCCTTAACATCCTTGAGGTAAAGTGGCTCCTATTGTATGAATCAATATTTTCTGGGCTGAGCATGGTGGCTCACGCCTGTAATCCCAGAGAGGCGGACAGATCACCTGAGGTTGGGAGTTTGAGATCAGCCTGACCAACGTGGAGACATGGAGAAACCCTGTCTCTACTAAAAAAAGAAATAGAAAATTAGCCAGGTGTGCTGGTGCGTGCCTATAATCTCAGCTACTCAAGAGGCTGAGGCAGGAGAATTGCTTGAATCTGGGAGGCAGAGGTTGCAGTGAGCTGAGATCGCACCACTGCACTCCAGCCTGGGCAAAAAGAGTAAAACTCCATCTCAAAAAAAGAAAAGAAAAGAAAAGAAAAATTCATCTGGCCAAATCCAGGTACAATCTATTTTAATATTTTTTGACCACATTTCTTGTGGTGGCTATTGGAAAGAGAAAGCCTCCTCTACTTTGGGCATTTCTGTGAAATCTACTTGAATGGTTTGAAATGGTCTTAGTCCAGGAGGTCTTCCTCCTGTGGCCTGTTTTCTAATCACCTTTTTGTTTATCCTTCAACAAGTTACACAACTTTCACATACCTTTTTAGTGAGAGTATAAATTCCTAAGTATTGCATTGCACAGAGCCTGGGGTCCCCAATGACTCCCTTTGTGTAACAGAGATATTAGATCTCCTATTAGGGGTTTACTCACCCTAGCTCTCTCACACTGTCCACCTTTATCCCAACTGTCTGTTCTGACTCTGTGGCTCCAGCCACCCCCATGCCTGCAGCTGCACTCCCTGGCCTGCAAGACCAGCTCTTAGTTACAAAGTTAACCTTCAAAAGGCCTTGCCCTACTGGGTCCTCCAGATCGAATCCAGAGTATTTTCTCATCTGATCTCTGAGCCTCTGCATGAATGCAGAGGGACTTTCCTCTTCTTGTTGAATCTAGAATGCCTCTGAGACATTCTGTGTCCTAGGAGTGGACTCTTTGATCCCTTTAATTATTAGTTCCCTGAGGTCCTGCATTTGGGCCCAGTCCCTGGGATCATTATTATCCCATTTGGGATAGACATTTGGAAATTTTTGTTCAACTGGCAAGACTCCTTTCCTTGGAGCGTGTTGTCTCTCCCAGATGGTCATGGCTGCTCTCCTAATCACTCCCTTTTCTTCTCCTATGAACAGGATATTTATGATAGACATTATCTTAGCCCAGGTATAAAAACTGGGTCCTAGGAATTGGTCCAACTGGTTTACTAAACTGAGGGGATCTTCTAAGAGTGGATTCATTTCCTCTTTGAAATTCCTAACTTTGGTACTTGTAAGAGGACCGTTTACAAAACCAATCTCTCCTTGTCCCATGGGAACTGCCCTAAGTGGGAGCATGCTAGATGCCTGCTGTGTGGAAGGGATAGGGAAGTTCTCAATATCCCTCTTACACTGTTCTAATTATTTTCTTAAATTTGGATGAGGATCTGAAGGAGCTGTTGTTCTCCTGATCTTTCTTCCTCTAACCCTTCTGTTGCCCCTTCATCTTCTTGTCTCCTATTTTGTGAGATGCAGGTAGGGGGTAAGCATGATAGGGGGTCCCAAGGCTTTTCACTGGGTGAGTGCTCTTTAGTAGGCTTTTTTTCCTTCTTCTTTGAGGGGGAAGAGGGGGTCTAATTCCCTGATCCAGCAGAGAGCATAACCTATATGTTCTGGCGAGGATGGGATTTTATCATTCACATAGGGAATTAAAGCTTGGCATACCCAATCCTCATCTAAGCCAAACTTAGGCCTAAAGACTGAAGGCTTATGAATGGGTCTTTGGGCCAGATAAAACAGCAATACTTCATCACCTTTTGCTTTTCCTTGTCCCTGGTTCGAGGGTTGTCCCTCTAAACCTGCAACATTCTCCCCAAAGGACTATCCAAGGGAATGTTTGAAGGATTCCCTTTAGCTCCCTCTTCCCTTTGTCCCCTAGGCCTAGAATTTCTGTTTCCCATTGTCAGTCAGTCTTTGTGTCTGAGCTTTTCCCTGTGTACTCCCCCACCCACCACTGGAGGTTTCTTGCACACCCTGAGAATCACTTCGTACATCTCCAGCTGTTTCCCTCATGGGAGAACAGAACTGCAAATTTCGACTCCGCATTCACTTCGTATGTTGGATAGGTCTCAGTCACACACACTCAATCTCCAAAAATGCCCAACTATTAAGGAAGTACTTATAGTCCACTTTTCCTACCTTCGCTTATGCACAAGGTTGCCTGGTTCCCACAGTGCCTGCTTTTTTCCCTGTGTTGCCTCTGTTGCCTCCTGAATAACAGTCTCCAGTTTGTCTATGGCCTCTGTGGGGAGCCGGGATGCCCAGACAGAGCGGGCCACCTAAATCAGGTGGGATGTGTCTCCTCTCTCAGCCAGAGTCCCACTCCATGCAGGCACAGAGATCCTGGAGGGGACCCCAGATTTGTGAGAAACATGTTCACTCATCCAAACCCAAAGAATGGACTCAGAGGCACAAAGAACAGCGAAAGTGAGACTTTCAATGGCGGTCTTGCAAGATCTGGTGTCTGGTAGACAGGCACACCTGGGACAGCTACAGCAGGTAATTTATCTCTTAACATGCAAGTCCATCCCCCTCCTTCCTCATTGGTCGAGTATTATGGGGTTACAATCTTCCCCGACATTGCCTAAATTTAATTATTCCCCTTATAAGGTCATACCCCAGTCCCTTTCCCCGCTTAAGTTTCGATTTCCCAGTAACTAAACTTTCTTCCCTTTTATGGGCTGACCCCTCCTCTAAATTAGGTTCATTTATCATGACTTTCTAGGAGAATGAGCCGTGTGGTTTGTTACATCTGCAGGCTGGCTGCCAGTGCTTAGATTTATCATGCCTTGAAAATGGACCATTTAAAATGCCTTCTCACAGGACTCACCTAAGAGTTACAGTCCCTATGACAGATTGCCTTTCAAGTTTACTTGGAGACACAGAGTGCTCGTAGCAATGGTGGTGAGGTGTGAAGGCACTCAAGTTTGGACCACTAGGATTGGTAATTCCCTTCTGGCTAGGGCTAGTTTAAATGCTCCCTTTGTGGGCATGGGTGGGTGACAGCTAAATTTCCGCCAGTTTTCCTCTCTGTTCTAACAGGACAGCACTGAGTTTGATGCTTCACAATTGCTGCATTCTCCCTCCCTCAGTGCCCAGAGGCACTCCCCACAGTTGCTAATGTCTTGGATGGAGGAGGGGTTGTATCCATGATTCAGGACTTTTTTCTATCTCTTCAGCACTTCTTTCAGTGATACGAAGTTAAAACCAGGTACTATGAATCCTCACCTTATTTTTGATTCTTATGATGGTCTTTATTCTGTGTAGATGTTGATTTGGTGTCCTTGGGATCGGAGTGAGTGGGAGGATTGGGGTAGCTTTCTATTCTGTCGTCTTGCCCCACCACCTATTAGTACTTCTCATAGTTCACTTACCTTATTCTATCTGTGATAAACTCATTTGTATACATGCCTTAATTTTCTTATTAAATTATAACATCTTTCTGATGATGGTTATTCATAGTTTTTAATACCTTTAGTGTTTAATAGACCTACACTACTAAGCAATTTTTATTATTCACATTAAATAATTCAAAGTCACACCGTTAGTAAAGAAAGAATTCCTAGAACCAGTGCTAGAATAGGAATCTTAGCTCAACATTTTCTCTTCAGTAATCATTGTCTCTCAGACTTTCATGTGCCTTGTGCTTTATCTTGTCTGCATAAACAGAATGTTTTGTCTATATATACAAATGCTGAACACAGCACCTTGCAGTTTTCTTGGATAGATAAGGAGAGACAGAATATAATAGGAAACTGGGTATGTTAACATTTTTCTTTTTGCAAACTCCCAACCCTTATCCCTTACCCAGAAACTCTGCATTCTTTATAGACTAGGATTTTATACATTTTAAGGAGACTTTTCTTCTCTTTTTTTTTTTTTTTTTTTTGGTGAATGAAGATTTAGGCCTATGTAATGGTCTTTTCAAATCTTTTTTATCTGTAATCTGGGTTAAGCAATCTAGCACTCTCTTCTGTTAAATGCTTCAGTAAGCAGTCACACTCAAGTCCCAGGAAATCCCAATATGTTTGTTAGATGCCATCTTAACTTACCAACCTGCCTTTAGCCTAAAGTCTATTTTTTCTTTATCTTTTTAGTTGCCCTGCTGCTGGGATTCTATTTTTACCTTCTAGAGAAGAATTTCTCATTTTGTTGGAGTGATTTTCCTTGCACATGTGGCTGACACAATAAAACTTTCAAATTCCTAACAAGTTGGTCTTCTGGGACTGAACAAAAATAGGTTGGAGCGGGCAGTGGTGGAAGTAAAGTCAATCTTTGCTCTCACCGAAGTAGAGACAGCAGTGGCATGTTATCCTAAACCTGGAACTGGGATCAGAAGATATGAATTCAAGGCACTGGCTTTGCAACCATTGTGCTTGTTGACATTATGAAAATGATATAATCTCTCAGCCTCAGTTACCTTAGACACAAAGGGGAAAATGTATGACTTATTCTATGTTATTTCTGAAGATAAAATAAATACATTTTGTGATTTATAAAGAATAATACAAATTATGACCAAGAGTACTAACACAATTCGTTTTTATGTGTATATAAATATAAAATCATCATCATTCTTTTCCAGAGAAGATTGAAGAACAGGTAGGCTCTGTCCCTGACTTGAGATCAAACAGCAGGTTAGCCAAACCCAAAGATTAGAATTCAATAGTCTATGATTCCCACTAGGTTCATTAATTCTTAACTGCTGCATGAGCCAGTTTCTCTATAGAATTACTGCCAACAGAACATGATTCACTTCTTAATTGTAATTTCCCTGCATTTTCTCATAACTAAGTGGAGAGCTTTTACAGACTTTTATTCACTTTTCTAAGAATATCTTAAATTTTAAACTTGTACTATTTTGAGTCTCATTACACCTAGCATTCAAGTCCCCTGATTAATTTGTTGATGAATTTGGCCTCCAAGTTTGAGGATGATGTCTAGCATCCATCATATGCTTATTAACTTATTCACTGAGCAGGAGGCTATTTTGAATACTACTTTTTATTTTATTTTAAGTTCCAGGATACATGTGCAGGACGTGCAGGTTTGTTACATAGATAAATGTGTGCCATGGTGGTTTGCTGCACCTATCAACCCATCACCTAGGTATTAAGCCCCACATGCATTAGGGATTCATCCTGATTTTCTCCTTCCCCTCCCCCTTCAGGTTCAGTGAGTGTTGTTCCCCTCCGTGTGTCCATGTGTCCTCATTGTTCAGCATCCACTTAGGAGTGAGAACAGACAGTGTTTGATTTTTTGTTCCTGCATTAGTTTGCTAAGAATAATGACTTCCAGCTCCATTCATGTAAAGAACATATTCCTTTTTATGGCTGCACAGTATTAATGATTTTTTATGTACAACATTTTCTTTATCCAGTCTATCATTGATGGGCATTTGGGTTGATTCCATATCTTTGCTATTGTGAACAGTGCGGCAATGAATATACGCATGCATGTATCTTTATAATAGAATAATATATATTCCTTTGGGCATATATCCAGTAATGGAATTGCTGGGTCAAATGTTATTTCTGGTTCTAGGTCTAAGGAATCATCACACTGTCTTCCACAATGGTGTAACTAATTTACATTCCCACCAACAGTGAAAAAGCATTCCTACTTCTCCACAGCCTCACCGACAACTGTTGTTTCTTGACTTTTTTAATAATGGCCATCCTCTGGTATGAGATGGCATCTCATTTGTAGATTTGATCTGCATTTCTCTAATGACCTGTGATGTTGAGCTTTTTTTCATGTTTATTGGCTGTATATATGTCTTCTTTTCTGTTCATGTCCTTTGCCCACTTTTTTGTCATTTTTTTCTTGTAAATTTGTTTACATTTTTGTAGATTCTGGATATTAAACTTTTGTAAGATGGATAGATTGCAAAGATTTCCTCCCATTCCGTAAGTTGTCTGTTCACTCTGATGATAGTTGCTTTTGCATACAGAAACGCTTCTGTTTAAAACGTTCCCAATTGTTAATTTTTGCCTTTGTTGCAATTGCTTTTGATGTTTTTGTCATTAAATCTTTGCCTGTCCTGAACGGTATTGCCTAGATTTTCTTATAGGATTTTTATAGTTTTGGGTTTTACATTTAAGTTTTTAATCCATCTTGAGGTAGTTTTTGTATAAGGTGTAAGGAAGGGGTCCAGTTTCAATTTTATGCATATGGCTAGCCAGCTTTCCCAGCACCATTTATTAAATAGGGAATCCTTTCCCCATTGCTTGTTTTTGTCAGGTTTGTTGAAGATCAAACTGTTGTAGGTTTGTGGTCTATGGCCTTAATCCAGGACAGGTGTTAAACTATTGTGAGACAACTGTAAGGTTGTTCCTTTCTTCATTTCCACACCTAAGTAACACACATTTTAACAATCCATAGTGATTAGACTTATTTATGTGATGCCCTTTGTTAAAGGATAACAACAGGTCCTTTACCAAAAAAATCAAAAGCAAAAACATAGAAAACCACCACCAACAACAAATCAAAAGTAAAAGACAACCTGAAGGGACTTCATTCAAAATAATCAAATTGGCAGAGTGAGAGGCCATTGTATGAATGGAGCAGTTGGAAAATGGGCTAGTGATACAGCAAGATTGGCCAGGAGTTGATAATGTATGATCTGGTTTATGAATATATGGAATTCTCATATAATTCTGCCTAATTTTTACTAATAACAAATGCTAAAGAATCAATTTTATAATAAAAGTTATAAAACTTTTATTATAAAACCTACAAAAAGAACATTGATATTATTATGAATGATACATTTTTGATCTTAAGAATGCCTGTGCTTACTTGTCAAAATGGAAAGACTTTTAGCTGTTTTAAATTGCATTTCAGATGGGAGAACCACTTAATTGTTGATAGATTTGATAAATGATAAAGAAGATCTTATATACAATTAAAAACTTAAAAGTTGACAGGTATTCCTATACTTAGATCTTTTTGCTTGGGAATATTCTTGAATAGTGACTACCTTGGTCCTGGTATTTGGATGTAAATATACCATTTTACTTCTGAGGCCCATCTTCCTGAGGGATATTAAGTGTCGACTATTTGTAGCATTTGCTGCTAAAAAGAGTATTATATAATTTAAGCTACTAATGAATCAGCATGCCTTAGGAATGGATTCTGAGCTTAGATTTTTAAGAATATCTTGTCTTTATTTTATGACTATTTCTTTCTCCAAGAGTGGTAAAGTGAGCTTTAAAAACATATTAGCTGCAATTTCTTTATTAAAGAAGATCTTGGGAATTTTGACAGGTGTTATTTTCATAGTCCCTCTTTATCAGTCACATTGATCCAACTTTTTCTGTGTCCTTTTCTGTAACTTTCACATCAATTATTTTGCAAGATGTTTGATGACAATCAAATGTTCCATGCGTGCTATAATAAATTCTCAAGTAGAAGAACGAACAGAATTGGAAGTGTCACTCTTCAGGATAAAGATGAAATGTCAGTGCCTTACCTTGTTGACATGGTGCATAAAATGTCTTGAGAGACAGTGTCCCCAGAAGGGAGGTTCAAATCTAATTATCATGTAATGTACTATACAAGGTTATAGCAGATACTTTCCATAAATACATCAGTGAAATACTGTCAAAAAAGACACAGATTAAACATTATCAAATTGGCACCAATGTCAACAGTTTGCCTGGAGTTTTATAGAGAAAATACTTTAAAAAAAAAAGTCAAGAAGTTTATAATAAGAGAGTTTTATCTTCTATAAGAAATCTCACATATTTAGTCATTTCCCTTTCATCCAAAAAGGTATAATAATCATATTGCAGGAGATAAATGATGGTTAGTCATTAACTTTTGAAATTTATGAATAATTAAAAATATTCAAATGATTTGAGATGAATTGAGTCACCACATATTTCAAATAGCTTTATAAACTGTAAATTCAAGATTTACATAACAAAGATCAAACAACATTTAGTACCTCAAAAAATTAGTACTTATTTGAGTTAGGTGATCTAACAATAACCTAACCCAGTTATAAAAGTTAATTCTGGAACTGAAGGTGGGATGTGCCCAGTGTCCAAGAAATGTAAGTCTTAACATTCTGGGAATGTTCAGCTCTAAAGGCCTCCCAGCAAGTGACTTTCCATTAGGGGTGTCTAGAGTAACTAGGGATCTGTTCTTACTGGGAATTCAGAATAAGTTGGTGATCTTCAAATAAAAGCTTTGTATATGAGTTGCTAAACTACCATATTTGGGTAAAAAGAGAAACTATACTGGGACAAAAGTGAAACGAACAATAATGAAAAGGACTGTAGCTATAAAGCTGATGTTCAGAACTTTCATGAGATTCATGTAATTGATCCATACATTTATCGATTCAGAATGTAGAGTAAAGCAAAGGCAAAATTTCTGATTCTTATTAGTTTGTTCAAATGTACAGGAAAAAAGAAAAGAAAGAAAAAGGAAGAAGGAAGAATAGAAAGAAGGAAAGAAGTAGGATGAAAGAGAGAGACAGAGAAAGAACATTAAATTTGTAAAGTAATAAAGAAGATGTATTCAAAAATAAAAGAAAAATAACCTCTCTTACTTAGACAGTCATACCTAGATTTTGCTATTTAATTCCTCAGCATAAATATAGCAGAGTCACATCACTCATGCATTTTAATTTATAAACTGCCTTTAGAGTTTACAGAATGTGCAACCCCAACATCTAGGCTATAAATATGTTTTCAAGTTCAATTTCTGCAAAAATATTAAATAGGGTAGTCATAATTCATAATATAGTAGCCATTTCAAATAAAATGTTATAATCTGCATTGATTACAACCTTCTAATTCCTAAGAAATCTGTTATGTTGTATACAAAAGTATAAGCAGGATTTGGCTTAATATACAGAATAGTCTTCTCTAATGTTAGTTGTGTGACATGGCAATGAAGATAATGAACTACCTTGCAAGTTGTGAGGTTGCTGCTTTTAGAGTTATGAATATAGACGGAAAAATTACTTCATAGAGTGTGGTTGGAGGGCTTTCTACAATAAGTACATGGAGCTTTCTTCCAAGGTCACTTCACATCAATACTTTCATGGTTATATAAAATTCAGAAAAATATCACGACTTAACCACAATTACAATGTAAAAGTCAGCAATTTTTCCTCCTTGTGCCTCACCAGCTTATAACACAGCATTCTGCTCACTAATGCAAAAAGTAGTACTAAGATTTAATCTTAAACTACCCCCAGTACAGTCCAGTTTGTTCTGATTTCAAGGACTTAAAGTTCCCAAAGAGGACTAAAGATATTTAATTGTAATTAGAAAAACAATCATGGTCTAAAATTTTCTAATGATTGAGTAAAAGTTTAAAAGTCCAACTCATCACAATTTTCAGGCTAAGAAGTCATTTGGTTCACAGAAGTTTGCTTGCAAATGGCACATATGGCAACACAATCTCAATATTTTATTGCAGAAAAGTTATGTTAATTGCAAAAGCTAAGTCTACTGAGAGAGTTAATTAAGAAAATATGTAGGATTATGTGCTGTGTCTTCAAACTAGGTCTGAGGGCTCAGAATTGTCACTGAGTACAAAACTAAGTGAAAGGGATCAATATTCAATTTCACAAAGGATAATGAAATACCTTGGAAGAAAAAAAAAAAACATGTTTCTCAGACACTTTCCAAAATATAAAATTTTGGGATATGGAATCAAACCTTGAAAAGTAAAACCACTAAAAAGATTTTTAGAGACAACTACTGGATTAAGGAGAACTTCACTGAAACAGTTGATCAGTTGATCACCCCCAATGTTGCCAGGTCATTCTGGGTTCCCCAGCCTCTCGCATAATACGGTAGACACTAAATATAAAGCTGCAGACTACTGACCACCAGTCCACCAATAAATTTCCTCTCGAAATGAAACAGAGAAAGATTATTATAGGAAGTCAAATTCTTCCTTCTTTGATTCCAAATACAAAATTAAAGAAAGGACAATAATTTGGCTGACATTTAAAAGTCACTTTAAGTCATTTCAAATAGTATTGGAATTTTTTATGGTGAGGTTAAATAAATGGCATAAGACAAGGGATCATACACATTTAAACATTTTTCAGATTTAAGAGGGAGCAGAAGATAGCTGCAGCAAGTTTCTTAGGTTAACATTCACAGTGAGCAAGCACAGTTCAAAAAGTAGCCACAGAATCTAGAATTTCAGGACTATAAAAACTTGAGATTCTAGCAGCTAAAATTTTCCATCTAATGCCTGATCTTTCCCACAGAACCCTGAAAAACTGATGGCCAATTTCGACATGTAATGACTAGAGCTCTAAATGCTCAAAAGTAGTAGTTTACCCTTTGTGAATCTTTTATTTTTTTTACTTTTTCAGATTTAATCAGATCTATTTTTCTGGAATTTTTATCCATTGTTTATAATTTCATATTTAAAATCCAATACATTAAATTGAATTCTTTTTCTACATCCTAGCCTTTCCTGTCTTTTTTTTTCCCCCAATGATAAGACCCTTCAGTTTATTCAACTTTTCATCATGTATGTTATGCTTTTGTATGTTTGTCTCCACTCTGGTAGACTTTCTCAGGAGATAATCTGAGTTTATCTTTCTGGGTTTTCAGCACCCCCCTTAAAGAAGGCTAGCCATAACTTAACACAGCTCTCTGACCAGTATAGAGTAAATTGTGTCTTAGTCCCAATATTCTAGATCTCAGAGTTCCATGACAGTGGCCATGTCTCACTTAAAGATGATATACGGGTTCACCGAATCCCATTCCCTTTTTCTGTCCTTGGCACATAGTTAGACTACATTTCTGATTCCTCTGCAGTTAGGTGGGACCATGCAGTGGGGTTCTGGCCACTGGAACATATGTGGAAGCCATATATCCACTCCTAGGCCTGGCCTAAAGCTCCTGAAACTATTCTCATGAGATTCTTCATGTACTCTCTCTCATCCCTCATCTCCTGGCTTATCGGCATTCAGTGGGGAACTCAAAGACCCAAGGGAATGGAAAAAAATTAATAAATGAAATGAGTCTAAGTCCCTAAATAAAGATAGAGAAGAGAATTCTCAACTCTCTGCCTACTAGCATTAGACTATGATTGGAGTAAGAAATGCACTGTTATTGTGTTAAGCCGCTGAGAATTTGGATATGCTTGTGAAATTTGAAATCAGGTAATCTCGGCAAAGTGCCCACACCTTAATATATTTGGTAGGGATAAACAACTGGGAAATAATTATGACAGTACTACGTGTGATATACTAGTTGATAAACCTGTTTTTCTTCACTTCTTAAACTTTGTTGGATGTCTCCAGTGATAAAAGTAAATTATGCTTTAGTCCTTGATGTTAACTAGAATGGTGTCAACATTTTGAGTGTCATGACATACTTTCTAATATTAGAATTTTGGACAGGACACACTTGAAGACCCTAGTTAGCACCAAACAAGTACCTGCTGAGAACTAACTGAACTGTTGGATATCTTTTTCTCGATTATTTTTTCTAAAAATTGAAACTTAAAAAATTATATTTCCTATCTCTTTATTGAATTAATCACTTTACATCACTTTTATGGTAAGATGAAGTAGACCCTATCTAAATGTAACCAATAGTATAAATTTTGGCAATTATATATATATATATAATACACACATATAAATATATATATACACATGTTTGTCTCTGTGCATACATATGCATGTGTGTGTGTGTGTGTGTGTGTGTGTATATATATATATAGGTTTCTCAAAGGTTGCTCAAAGGAGGCAAAGAGAACAACTAGAACGTTGTAATTATTTTGTAACAAGTGATTTTAACTAACTTCTATGACGTCGGATAAATCTATGGCCTACCATATTCTCTCCAAAAAATAGAAGGGTTAATTTCAGCTAGCAAACAAGCTCAGCCAGGTCCTGTATCTCATCCACCCCATTAGTAATATCTCACATCATTCCAGCAATCTCAAGAATTACTCCAACTGAGTCACATTCTGCAAATGTGTTTGGACTATTCAGTAAGTAGTCTGACTTTGATGGATTGATACTAAAATTAAAGTCCTCTGAGATATCCAATGTTATATCACACTACGTTTGGCCACATCTAGTTGTGCATTTCTTCCCTCCATCTAAATAACCATGCCCAAAACACATCAAATTACTCACTCCTCTTTTGCGCTGTCTCCTGTCACCTCCCTGTCTTGGCTTCTGCTTTTATCTCCTTAGAATACCCCCCACCTTACCCAATCTACTTTATAAAATTCTGTTGATTTTCCAGTGCTATCACAAGTGCCTGTTCTTTTGTGAATTCTTATCTCTTCCCCAGTTAGAAATAATTTTTACTTTTTTGGCATATTCAGGTTCTTTTGTGTGTACATAGCAGTACTTAGAGTAGCTTTTCATGTGCCAGTTTATCATTACTGGATCATAACCTATGCTGGAGCAGGAATCACATTTCATTCTTCTTCTTTATATGGCCAAAGAGAGTTGTATATAAATGTGCTCAGTATATGTATAATGAAACTAGTGAATGCATGGATAGTTGTGGATGTGTCAGAGCATGTGTTTCGAGGTATCTCCCAATTGCATTTTAGAACTATTTCAAAACTTCAAGGAAAAACTAAAAATGAGTTGATCTGTAGAAATGATTTCGAATGACTGAAAAGAACTGAATACATATTTTGATAGCAAGTTCTTTTTCCTATATATATATATATATATATAAGTAAATGCTTTATGTCAATGCTCAGTGTGATCTTAATCTGGAATTCTAAAATTACCAGAAAAAAGCTTAAACCGAAATAGAAGAAACTGAAAAACGATCTATTTAGTTTTTTCTTATTAGAAATTGCTTTGATTGAATAGTCAATTCTGACATTCCAAAATTTAAGACCCAAACCACTTCTTCATATTCCTCCACATTTTTCTCTCCTTCCATAATTACAAATTTTGTATAAATAGATTTAGGGAAAGGTTAACCATTATAATTAGAGGATAATTCAATAATAATAGTTATATTTGGATAAAATGATGTCACATACCTGATTCTGTGAGGATATTATACTGAATATCAAAAGAGCATATAGAAAATACGGTTTGACTTTAATGAAATTGAACAAGAAGCCAAAAAATTATAATACATTTTCTACTTAAATATGCCCTTCAAGCTACAAATGATAACTAAAATAGCAAATTGCAAGAAATGTGATTATAAGGAGAGTTTTGATGTTTTCATCCAAAAGAAAGAAACAGAAAATGATGAAGTACATAAGAAAGTTGTTTCTACGAGCTCAAAGGTGAAAAGAAAGATAAATATCAACAAAACAAGTTACTAATTTAATTCAAAGTTAAATTCAAGTACATAATGTATACTTGAGTATGTGTGTATGTTTGTGTGTATGTGTGTGTGTGTGTGTGTAGCACAGTTTGGAAAAATATACTAGCTTATATACACATTGAAATTTACTTAATGAGTAAAATGGCCAGTCTTCAAAAATAAATGACATGTATGGAAAACACATTTAAGACCAAAAAGTAAACTCAAAAATATGTTTCCCACATTAGAAAATGTATTATTTTATAGAAACTTGTCTAAGTATTGATTCCCCAAAAAGCTGACTGTGGGCTGGGTGTGGTGGCTCACGCCTGCAAACCCAGCACTTTGGGAGCCGAGGTGGGTGGATCATGAGGTCAAGAGATGGAAACCATCCTGGCCAACATGGTGAAACTCTGTCTCTACTAAAAATACAAAAATTAGCTGGGCTTGTTGGTGCACGCCTGTAGTCTCAGCTACTCAGGAGGCTGAGGCAGGAGAATCACTTGAACCTGGGAGTTAGAGGTTGAAGTGAGCCGAGATCATGCCACTGCACTCCAGCCTGGCCACAGAGTGAAACACCGTCCAAAAAAAAAAAAAAAAAAAAAAAAAAAAAAAAAAACAGACTTTGAGACAAGGATTTCAGTACAGGTAGCTTATGTGCAAGGTGATCCCAGGAAGCACTAAAAGAAAGTGGTTAGTTAGGAAAGGCAGGATAGTCAAGGAAAGACAATAAAGAATGCAGTCATACATCAGTTACTATGGTGGTTGACCAAGGCTTATTTTCTCAGCGACCCACAAGAAATTGAATGCAAAAACATATCTCAGAACTCTTCCAAAGAAGGGCAAATATTCTAGAGTATTTGCCCACTCTATTAGGCAATTCTTGCATTGCTATGAAGAAATACCTGACGCTGGATAATTTATAAAGAAAAGAGGTTTCATCGTCTCACAGTTCTTTGGGCTTTACAGGAAGCATGGTGCTGGCATCTGCTCAGCTTTGGTTGAAGGCTCAGGGAGTCTTCAGTCCTGGCAGAAGGCAAAGCAGGAGCAGAAACATCACATGGCCAGAGTGGGAGCAAGACAGAGGGGAAGGGAGGTGCCACACACTTTTAAACGACTAGATCTTGTAAGAACTCACTCACTATCATGAAGACAGCACCAAGTCATTAGGGATCCACCCCCATGACCAAAACACCTCCCACTGGGCCCCACATCCAGCACTGGGGATTACAATTCAACAGGAGATTTTGGCAGGGACAAATATTCAAAGTTTATCACCCACCAACTTCTAGCCCTCAATGACTGTGGGTTAGTCTATGGGCATTAAATCTCTAGCAGACGTCTATCTGAGCATATTCTCGTGCCTTTAGACAAAAGCCATCAGCTTGTGGGGTAATGTCTGTATAAGGACTTTGTGAAGGGGGGTGTCTAAGGGTGTCTTAGACATTTGCTACAGAGCATGCGGAATTTAGTTTTCCTAAATTCAATCTAAATAGACATTCGAAGACATTAAAATCCTGTCACTCATAGTATAAGGAATTTTACCTATTTTACCAAGTATAGGATAGGAATTTTACCTATGTATCAATGTGTTTATGTATCTGCCTACTTAGATTAAGTGGTGAATATATACTTAATACACTGGTTCCACAGTTTTAAACAATGAGCATCAAATATGAGCTAAAACACCTTCCCTTTAAACAATCGTGTATAGCTCATAAATGGAATTGATTCTTTTTCCATTGCTGATTGCTAAATACATATTTTTCCTGGAATAAGGCTTTATTCACATGAGTAAAATAACCCAAGATGAGAACTTTACCAACAAAAAACCGAAGTGAATGAATGATTTTTCAGGACATTTGCCAATCAAAATAAGAAATAGAAAACTGCTTCTGTGAGAACATCTGATTCAACATATGACTATCTGTATTATAATGTTAGGGTTAGGAGCACATGCATATGAAATAATGATAAATCATGCATTCATTTATCTTAACCAAAAGAAGTAGTGCCTATATACATATATAATTTAAATATATACTCTTTTTCTGTAGTTATGTTTCCTACATTTATTTTTCCCTTACTATCATTTATTTCAAGTGCATATATTATCCATATACTATTGGAAGTATATTTTGTTTAATTAACTTTGCAATTATTTATTAGAGTTTACTATGTGTCAGACAATGCTTTGTAGGAGCTAGGGATTTATGGCAAATAAGTCATTATACCTGTCTTAAAGAATTCACAGTTGGTAGAGTAGATTTACATGTAGAATTGCTATAAATTAAAGAAGAACATATCATTAGAGGTGTAGACATAATGTACTGTAAGAACACAAACAATGGGGAGAGAAGTAGTTAGTCATGACTGGAGATTCACCAAGGATCACAGAGGAGGTAGTCGTTTGAACCATGAAAAATAGGTGAAACTTCAATGCACAGAGATGAAGGTAGAAGTGGGGATGTACCAAAGAGACCAAATAGAATGAATGAAGGTTTGGAGATCATAATAGTTCATAGGCTTCTTCAGAGAATGAAGAGTCTTGGGAATGGTTTACATATAGGTGCCTCAGTTGGTATGGTGAAATACTGCACCAGAAAGGTAAGTTGAGTCTAGATTTTGGAAAACTTTGCATGGACTCACAAGGCAGTTGGGCTTCATTCTATCAGCTATGGTGAGAAAGTTTTGATAAATAAATCCCACAATCAAAACTATGTTTTATAGAGAGAAGTAACAGTGTAACTAATCTTCATGGAAATCACTCATCTATGTTGATGCAAAATAGATGAATGATGAGGGAGAGAAAAATTTGGAAACAGGTAGACCTACCTCTAAAAATGAGAGACTGCTGTAGATATCCATGTTAGAGGAAAAAAGATCCCCAACCACAGCAGTGGCAGTGGGAATTTAAAAAGGAAAGACATTTCAGAGGTAAAACTGACAGCATTTAATGAACAGTAAGACTTCGGAGCAGTGAGAATGAGAGCAGCTAAAGATAGATCTGTGGTTTACATTAGTGGACATTATTGGTACTCTGCGAGTCCCCCTCTGATGCTTTTACCAGGTTTGTCCATGCTTGCCCCAGCACCTGCATGCCTTTGTACTTTCTTTTCTCTTTGCAGGAAAGAGCTCTAAATGCCTGGAAACAAATGTCTCTATCAGACAGCCTACAGAATAACTGGTGTGAGAGTAGAGAAGTTTAGCTTCCTTGTGTTGAACTGGGAAAAGCATTAGAGGATAATTCACTTTCCTGATATCCTGGGTGGGAAGAAGTTGAGGTCGGTACTAAAATTGCATTCTTGCTGGATCCTACCCTTTCTTTGTATTGCATGCCCTACTCCCTTACTCATTTGTTTCTGGAATTGCTTCTTTAACAAATGACTTGCACATGGAATGCTCATCGGAGTGACTATTTCCAGGATATTCAACTTGAGAGGGGTATGGAAATGGAAGGTTTTGATGAAATTAACTAAAAAAGGAAACAATAGGTTATATCCCTGTGACTCACTTTATTTTAAACTCCAAGAAACCTCTCCTACTGATACATTTTACTTCAGTAAAAACAAATGACCTCCATTTGGAATTTAAAGTAAAAGATAAGCAAAAGCAAAGGTGAATATCTATATTATGTGAGTGTCGTGTGTGGTGGGGGGACATGACAATGAATTATTTTTTAAAGCATAAATGGTAACAATATCTTTAAGAGCAATATGCTAATTCTTCAAGTATTCAAGGCAGTTGGAATATGAGTTTCAAACATTTTTGTAGGTATCTTAAGTTTATCTAAGTGACATTAAAAAGAATGGAGGAACAAGGAAGAAAAATATGCGAGCCAATACATTTGAATATAAAATTATTTAACATGGAAAATACCATTTTATATGCTCTGATTCCTTGAGAGTTGGCATAGTAGCTGATGACTTTAGCAGTATTAATTTCATGCCACTCTAAGGAATATAGATTAATTTTTCTTTCCTCCAAATGGGCCTAATTGTCCTACTTTTTGATTCCTTACATCTACCACTTAATTTTTCCAACATTTTGCCACTTTTTCAATCAAATTATCACATTTAATGCATTGTTATTAGAAACTTCAGTCTAATATTATGTTTCTAATCCTTTATGAGCTGGAAAACCAAATATTCAAGACTTTTGGCATTACACTTGGCATTACAAGTAAAACAAAGTATTTCTACTCCAGATTCCAGGATGGTATCTTGGTAAACTCTTGAGGTGAACTATGTTAAAAAGTTTCTAGTTGGCTTTAATTTTTAAATATGTTTCATTTTCAGTTATTTGATTTATATCTATAAGTCCAGAGTATATCATAATGGCTTACAGTGAACAGACGACCTATAATTTTAAGTTGAATGAATTCCAAATCAAGGTGGGGGGCATTACCATGAGTTCATTGTTGGCAACAATATCTAACTAGTTTCTCTTCATACAGCGAAGTAGTAAAATCTTAGTCTTTCACTCTGTCATATCTTAATGTGCTTTCTAGTCACTTAGCACTATAGTAGCCTGAAGGTCAAAAATTGCTATGTAATAAAGTCACTATCTCCACTCTCTCTCCTCTTGTTCTCTCTTGAACCCATTCATGTAAGTCTTTCATTTTTCTTACAGTAAAACTGCTCTTGTCATGGTCACTACTAATACCTCTGTTAGTAATGCACTGATCTTCATAAAATTTGATATACCCAAACATTTGAAACAATTGGTCACCTTTTCTTTAAACAATTTCTTTTATTGGCCAGGCATGGTTCTCATGATGACATTAGTGTTCTTATAATAAGAGATACTGAAGACCTTACCTTCTCTGCTATGTGAGGACACAGGATGAAGAGGTCACCTGTAAGTCAGGAAGAGAGGCCTCATGAGGACCTGACCATATGGCATCCTGATGTTGGGCCTCTGGCCTCCAAAATCATGATAAATAAATTTTTGCTGTCTA
This sequence comes from Macaca thibetana thibetana, assembly GCF_024542745.1. Classification (NCBI taxonomy): domain Eukaryota; kingdom Metazoa; phylum Chordata; class Mammalia; order Primates; family Cercopithecidae; genus Macaca; species Macaca thibetana. The sequence goes on along the minus strand of NC_065579.1, from coordinate 6,602,155 downwards.
CAAAACAGGCTCAGTTTAATGTTTGTATAGAGCACCTTATTATATTCTCTCATTAACAATGAGGAAAACTTGTGATTTCTGAAATTGATTACCACAATGTAATCTTACATTTGATTCTGGATAAAAGCAGAATATTAAATTTCAGTTTATGAAAAATCAAAAAGCAAAAAAACCAACATGAAAAATAGAGCCCTCAAAATGGTCTATAAGGTTCTCGGGCATTTTTATCCCCATCATTAGTCCATATCATCTGTTACTTTTCCTTCTGCTCTAGCAACCGTGGGCTCTTTGCAATTCAGAGTGTGAGCACGTGTTCCCTCTTCCTGGAACGCTTTTCTTTGTATGAACATATGGGCTATTTTCTACACTTTTGGTTTCACTCAAATTTCATCTGATGATGAATGTGCAATGATAACTTCTCCCCTCCACACTTTCTAGGTTTCATATCCCATTTCCCCTATATGCATTGCATTTATTGTCACCATGTGGCACACATATTTACTTATAGATTTGCTCATTATCTGCTCTCTTAATTAGAATGGAAACACTTTAAGGGCAAGAACTATGTCGTTTTACTCATTGCTGTATCCACATTTCCTTGGACAGTGCCTGGCACACACTAGTTTTCAGTATACATTTGTTGACTGACTTGTTGGATTAATTTAATCCTAATTCTGTATTATTCCTTAGCTAATATTTACATTATTCCTCAAAACTGCAAATCAACCTGGATAATCATTGAAATCATAGAAAAGGTCCACCAGGTGATTTTAAGCTGGAGTATATTACCTAACACAGCCGTCTATAAATATTGTGACTTTAATGATATTTACTTAGCTTTTTCAGTGTTAGGTCCCCATCTACAATGAAAATCAAAATCTCTACTTTTCAAGTTATTGGAATGAAATTAGATAACATACGTAAATTGCCGACTCTAGTGCATACTACATTACAGGAGCTTCATAAAATTAGTTCGTGCCATTTTCCCAACTAGGGGATTAGACAAGTACTTTGGGACAAATACAATATGGAACCTCAACAAAAATATTACTAAGCATCAACCATATATGTGGTAGCTTTTTTGGTGGGAATTGAGAAAGAGAAAAAGAGAGATAAGATAAAATTTTTAAAAATGTAGTATACTAACCTGAGGAACTTACAATGTAGTAGGAAGAGGGACACATGATTAAGGCAAATTAAGCCAGCCTAGAAGAAGAGCATACTACGGGTGAAGTATTGGTTTTGGTGTTAGAAGACATTGCTTTGAATCCCAGGTTCATTAATGGTGAATTTATCCACTGCCAAATGTAATTGTTATTAATAATGCAACTGGCAACATTGTGAATATTCAATGAGGATGAGTTGTTGGAGAGTTTTTGGTACATTGCAAAATTGTCTATAAATCAGGTTCATTATATTTATGAGACATATTGAATATCCTTTTCATTGTAGTACCATTGCATTTCCTCTACTATATATTAGTACTTATCTCACATGATCACATTAAACACATAGTTTGATGAACTATGAGTTTCTTCAGTGAGGCGATAGTTCTTTGAGGGCTGGAATTGTTCTATTCATTTTAGTCTTATGATGCCTATTTAATAAATGTTGAATGAAGGAAGCTAAGGAAAATGAATAAATGGTTCTAATCGAGGTATAAGCATATTAGAGGGAATAATAAATATTAACTTGCATAGAGAGATAGAAATACAAAAGACGACTTAGGGAGTGGCATGTTCAACTTAAATCTTGAAAGTTGAATTGGAATTTAACAGCAAAGGATAAAAAGAACATTACAGGTGCAGTAAAGGTTCTTCAGCTGAACTCCAAAGATAGGATTCCAGGGACTCATAAAGTGATTATATAATTTTATGTGTTTATCCATTTGTCCCAAGGTTAGGGATTATAGTTTTGATAATAGGTTGAAAGTCATCAGTGACACAATAAAAAGTTAAGTAAGAACACTGAGGTTGAGAGAAGAAAATGAGTAAAAATAAAATGTGAGACAGCAAAAGCATTATTCGGAAGTAAAAAATGTGTTTGCTATAACTGGATTGTGTTCATTCCTTACTTTACAACCTGAAAAATCAGGAATTTAATTTTTCTTTTGAAAAATAAGTAACAAAATTTTCATATGTGTTTAAACTCAGTACTAACTTTTAGAAATGTAAATGCCTAATTTGTTATGAAATATCATCTAAATAGAGTCTTAAAAACGGAAGATCAAAACCCAGTTACCCTTTCAAAACTGTCTATTTTATTGATTCACAGCAACTCTTTTAAGTCTTCTTAATTCTTTGGTTCTCACTTATTCTTAAATGGCAGGATTTTAGCCTTAGATTGTTTCCAACTGAGTCCTGGCTTTGTTCCCTTTGGTAGAGAACAGCTGGTTGCCTATGGTAATCCCAGCAGTAAATGCCAAGCTAAGGATGTGATATAGAACACAGAGTTTGGAAAACAGGTTAGATCAGAGTCAAAATTGTTCCCTCAACTGAAGATGGCAATGATTACCATGCTGATTGCAGTTCAGAATGGCTTTGCTTTTCATTTTCTTGTTTTTTAACATGTATATGCATATGTATGTATAGTCAAAAGCCCCTTATATTTCTCCTTTATGCAGTCCATTAAATTACTCAGAAATTATGTAATCTACCACAAACCTTATAAAGAAGAATATGCTGTCCAGTGAAAACAGCCTTGTTTCATAAGGGTCTTTCCAGAGAGCATTCTGCTGAGTCATCTGCTGGACACATTGACTTCCTATAGAAAATTGAGAAGAGCATCAGACTTTGCATTTTTTGTAATGCTTTTACAGATTGGAATGTCCAATTCATTTGCTTAACAATTAGAAGAGAAGCTTCAGTTTTAACCTTGTACAGGCTTCACCCATGCAAATATGTCTTACCTAATTCCTTTCTGCTGGATGAATGAAGATACACAGTAGTACAGAGGCAGAATAAAGGGACGGAAATAATAAACAGAGTAATGGTAACCTTGCACGTTTGTATAGCAGTTTGCAGTTCACAAAGTACTGTCACACAATGACATAGTGGGAAAAAAAACGGAATTTGGATTCAGAGAAATCTGAGTTTAATTAGTGGATATAGAGTGTATTAGTAAGGTAATAAAATCACTTGCTCTGTTACCCCCAGTGTTATTGCCTTATAAAGAAGATATCTATCTGCATAGTCTACCCATAAGTAATTTTGGGAAGGCTAATTTGAATTAAATGAGATAGGGAAAGTAAAAGCATCAGTAAACTTTGAGTGCTCTACTGAGGTTAATCATCCTCATTATCACCAGCATCATCATTATCATAATCATTTATTTAAAGTTGCATAAGAGTATAATTTTTTATTTAATAATAATGGACATCAAAAAGCATTGCATTTGCATCTTATCATAAGTAAATATTAAATATGAAAATAAAATTTTGTGCATTTTATTTTAAAGAGGCAATATTATGGAAAATAAAACATTATTTTTAGTAAGATGCTTGAGAAGATAAATTGGCTAAATATGAGAAAAATAAAAACTTGAGCACAAAAATTATACAAGGGTTATGGTCCTGAGTTTCAGGAAAAGTAAGAGAGGGAACTAGAGTGAGAGTGAAAAAAATGTTTCATCTGCAAATCACTATTTTCTTAATTTTTAAAACTAAATTTAAAAAATTTGTGGGTACATGGTAGGTATGTACCGACAAATACTATGTGGGCACATAGTAGCTATGTACCCACATAGTACGTACGTATGAGATGTTTTGTTACAGTACGCAATGTGAAAAAAGCACATCATGGAGAATGGGCTATCCATCCCCTAAAGAATTTTCCCTTTGAGTTACAAACAATCCAATTATATTCTTTAAGTTATCTTAAAATGTACAATTAAGTTATTACTGACTATAGTCATCCTATTGTCCTATCAAATAGTATGCTTTATTTATTCTTTCTAACTATCATTTTGTACACATTAACCATTCCCACCTCCCCTACATCCCCCGACTACCCTTTCCAGCCTAGGTAACCATCTTCTACTATGTTCATGAGTTCAATTGAGTTCACTATTAGATTCCACAAATAAGTGAGAACATGTAATGCTTGTCTTTCTGTGCCTGGCTTATTTCACTTAACATAATGACCTCCAGTTCCATCCATTTTGTTGCAAGTGACTGGATCTCATGTTTTTTTATGGTTGAATAGTACTCTATTGGTATATGTACTATGTTTTCTTTATGCATTCATCTGTTGATGGACACCTAGGTTGCTTCCAAATTTTAGCTATTGTAAACAGTGCTTCAACAAACACAGGGATGCAGATATCTCTTTGATATACTGATTTTTTTTTTCTTTTGGGCATATACCCAGAAGTGGGATTTCTGGATAATATGGTAGTTCAATTTTTAGTTTTTTGAGGAAACTTCAAACAATTCTCCATAGGGGTTGTACTAGTTTACATTCCCACCAACAGTGAAAAGGGGTTCCCTTTTCTCCACATCCTAGCTACATTTGTTACTGTCTGTCTTTTGGATATAAACTATTTTAACTGGGGTAAGATGATATCTCTTTGTAGTTTTGATTTGCATTTCTCTGATGATCAATGACATTGAGCACCTTTTCATATGCCTGTTTTCCATTTGTATGTTTTCTTTTGAGAAATGTCTGTTCAAATCCTTTGCCCAACTTTTGATAAGATTAGATTTTTTTGCCTATAGAATTGTTTGAGCTCTTTATATATTCTGATTATTAATCCTTTGTCAGATGGGTAGTTTGCAAATATTTTCTCCCATTCTTTACTTTGCGGATTGCTTCACTTTATCTGTGCACAATCTTTTTAACTTGTAATCCTATTTGTTCGTTTTTGCTTTAGTTGCCGGTGCTTGAGGAGTACCGCTCAAGTAGTCTTTGCCAAAATCAATGTCCTGAAGAGTTTCCTTGATGTTTTCTTTTCACAGTTTCACAGTTTGAGGTCTTAAATTGCAGTATTTAATCAATTTTGGTTTGGTTTTTGTATATGGTGAGAGACAAGAATCTAGTTTCATTCTTCTACATAAGGATATCCAGGTTTCCCAACACCCCTTATTGAAGAGACTGTCTCTTCCCCAGTGTATGTTCTTGGCAGCTTTGTGAAAATGAGTTCACTGAAGGTGTGTGGATTTGTTTCTGACTTATCCTGCTGCTCCATTGGTCTATGTGTCTGTTTTTATGCCAGTACTATGCTGTTTTGGTTACTATCGTTCTGTAGTACAATTTGAAGTCAGGTAATGGGATTCCTCTAGTTTTATTATTTTGCTTAGGATAGCCTTGCTACAGTGGGTCTTTTGTGGTTCCACATAAATTTTAGGATTATTTCTTCTATTTCTGTGAAGAATGTCATTAGTATTTTGATACGAATTGCATTGAATTTGTAGATTGCTTTGGATAGTAAGGACATTATAACAATACTGGTTCTTCCAATTCATGAACATGGAATATGTTTCTTCTTTTTTTTTTTTTTTTGGTGTCCTCTTCAATTTATTTCATGAATGTTGTATAGTTTTCAATACAGAGATCTTTCATCTTTTAGGTTAAATTTAATTAATTCCTAGGTATTTCATTTTATGTGTGGGTATTGTAAATGAGATTACCTTCTTAGTTTCTACTTCACATTGTTCACTGTTGGTTTATAGAAGTGCTACTGATTTTTGTATGTTGATTTTCTATCCTCCACCTTTGCTGAATTTATCAGTTCTAATAGTTTTCTTGTGGAGTCTTTAGGTTTTTCCAAATACAAGATTAAATCAGTAGCAAATATGGATAATTTGACTTCTTCCTTTCTAATTTGGATACCCTTTATGTATTTCTCTTGTCTGATTGCTCTAGCTAGGACTTCCAGTACCATGTTAAGTGACAGTGGTGACAGTGGGCATCCTAGTCATGTTCCAGAATTTAGAGGGAAGGCTTTCAGTTTTTCCCCCTTCAGTATAATACTAGCTGTTGATCTGTCACATAAAGCTTTTGTTATGTTGAGGTATGTTTCTTCCATCCCCCAGTTTTTGAGGATTTTTATCATAAAGAGATGTCAATTTTTGCAAATGCTTTTACAGCATTTATTGAAGTAATCATATGGTTTTAATCCTTAATTCTGTTGATATGAGTATCATATCAATTGATTTGCGTATGTTGAACAGTCTTTGTATCACATGGATAAATTCCACTTGATCATGATAAATGAACTTTCTAATTAATGTATTGTTGAATTTGGTTTGCTAGTATTTTGTTAAGGATTTTTGGCTAATGTTTTTCAACAATATAAAATTTTGCATCAATATTCAACAGAGATATTGGCCACTAGTTTTCTAATTTTGATGTCCCTTTGTCTGATTTTGGTATTAGGGTAATGCTGGTCTCATAGCATGAGTTTGGAAATATTCCCTCCTACTGTACTTTTTGGAGTAGTTTGAGTAGGATTGGTATTACTTCTTCTTTAAATGTTTGGTAGAATTCAGCAGTGAAGCCATCTCATGTCTTGGGCATTTCTTTATTGGGAGGCTTTTTATTACAGCTTCTATCTCATTACTTGTTATTGATCTGTTCAGGTTTTGGGTATCTTCCTGATTCAATCTTGGTGGGGTGTATATATCTAGCAATTTGTCCATTGCTAGAATACACAGTTCAGAAAAAGCCCTCTGTCTAGCTGCTAAGATTTGTGAGGTACAAACTAGTAGCCTTATTTATACTCTTTATGCTTGAATTAAACACTTAAAAATGTCAAAAAAAAATGGGTAATGATAAAGAGAAGGAGAATGTGACTGATTTATAAGACTCTACAAAATTTTATATCGTTGAAAAATATTAGCCAAAATTTGGAAACAAGACCAAGGATTATTGCATGTCATTTTATTTTAATACTGGAGTATTGTCTAATAAGCCTTTGTAGGAATTATTCATCTATCTAGAGGCCTGTCTCTTTTATTAGAACCAAGATTTGGACAAATTACCTGCTAACTTGTATTTTGCAGATTTTTTTTAAAGGTAGAGATGCAGATGATTTCTGTTCTATAGAAAAGATATCTACAAAAAATATGGGTTTGCTGCCCTATAGGAGTCTAACTTAGCAAAATAATTTCAGTATATTTTTTCAACTGACTATATAAAATCTCTGGTCCTCACATACTCTTTAAACGACACTATTGTTTCTTCTATTTATGAATTAAACAATCTATCTTAAGTTACTCTATATTTGCATGTCATAATTTTGTTAATCTGACACTTTGACATTTTGTTTTACTTTATACTTAACATTATTTTTGTATTTTTTCCAAAATTTGAGAGAACAACAAGAAATTTGGCAGTTATATATGGGTTTCATATAATTTGACTTGTGTTTTACCTTTATAAAGCATTATTTATCATTTTTGTCATTGGTAATCTCATTGAAACAATTGTTGATAAGTAGTAGTGTTATTTACATATTTGAGTGAAATGACTCAGAAAAGCTTTTAATTGTTGACGATATCAAATTTTAAACATTACAGAGGATATATACATCAGTAGAGAAATTAAAGTCTATGACAAGTTGGTGAACTAATAAAATCTAAAAGCTTGCTTCTCAAATTCCTGCTCAGGAAATATAAATATTTAAAAGAGGTTACATGGAAATTGCTCTAATAAGCCAATTTATTTTCTTTTTAAAGCAGAGAAACTCTTGAATTGAAGGGATGTTGGTTATTAGTGCTAGGAGTATGGTTGGCAGAAGGTCTAGGGTGGTCAGAAAGGAGTCAGGCAGAAGAGGTCAAAGACAGGTAATAACAGGCTAGGGTATTTGTTGCAGGGAATAGAGAAGATTAAATAGATAAAATAGATATTTATTACTCTATTAGTAGCAATTCTCTCAAGAAAAATAACTCTGTGGTGTGTGTTTCTGTGTGTTCATGTGTGTGTGTGTGTGTCAGGGGGTGTCTATGGGAAGAGGAAAGAGGAGAGAGAGGTTTTTTGTTTTTGTTTTTTTCTACTTTAAGTTCCGGGATACACGTTCATAATGTGCAGGTTTGTTACATAGGTATACATAAGCCATGGTGGTTTGCTGCACCCATCAACCCATCATCTAGGTTTTAAGCCCTGCATGTATTAAGTGTTTGTCCTAATGCTCTCCTTCCTCTTGCCTCCCAGCCCCTGACAGACAGCAGTGTGTGATGTTCCCCTCCCTGTGTCCATGTGTTCTCATTTTCAACTCTCACTTATGACTGAGAACATGAGGTGTTTGGTTTCTGTTCCTGTGTTAGTTTGCTGAGAATGATGGCTTCCAGCTTCATCCATGTCCCTGCAAAGGACATGGACTTATTCTTTGTTATGGCTGCATAGTATTCCATGGTTTATATGTGCCACATTTTCTTTATCCAGTTTATCACTGATGGGCATTCAGGTTGGTTCCAAATCTTTGCTATTGTAAATAGTGCTGCAATAAACATACGTATGCGTGTGTCTTTATAATAGAATGATTTATATTAAGAAATTAACTCATGCAATTATGAGGACTATCGAGTCTAAAACCTAAAGAGCAGGACAGTGGACTGGAGACCCAGGAAAGAGTTGCTGTTGCAGCTTCAGTCTGAAGGCAGTCTGGAGGCAGAATTCCTTCTTCCTTAGACACCTCTCTCTTAAAGAGAGATTTGTCTTGCCCCTTAGGTGCCAGCAGGGCCACAGAAGGGCAGAGAACCAAGTGGGTTCTTGGGGTCCCTGATTCCAGGACTTGACTCTTGGACAGCATTTCTGGATCTACTCCTGGCCAGACAGAAGCCTACTGCCCTGAAGTGTGAATCCTAGTCCAGGCAACATTCACTACAAGCTGATTTAAGAGTCCTTAAATGGACTTGTGAAGTCTTTGGGTTTTTAATCCATTGTCTTAAGGGAACATTGGTGATAGTGACCAGGGATGGTGGTGGCTATGGGTTGAGGCTCCTCTGCCTTTGGAAAGGGGAGGGAAGAGTAGGAAGGACTGCAACTCGTGGTTTGAGTGCCAGCTTAGCCACAATACAATAGAATACCAGCTAGAATTTTAAAATGTTTGACTCTAGTTCTTCATTCTCCAGTGGCACTTCTGCACCCACCTAGGGCCTGAGAGACATTGCTTCACTGAAGGGAAGGACACAAGCCTGAATGGCTTTGCCACCTGCCAATCATAGAGGTCCAAGCACATTGAGCAAAAGAAAGCAGTAGCCAGGGCATGGTTACTGCAGGCATTGGGGGAGACCCAGTGCTGTACAATTTCAGGTCTGAATCAGCAAAGTCATAGTGGTGGTAGTTACAGAAGTGCCTGTGTCATTCTACTTTCAGCTTTAGATGGCTCAGGACAGAGGCAGAGACTCTGTACATTTGGAAAAAGTAAGGGAAGAGAACCAGAGTCTGTGCCTGGTAATCCAGAGAATTCTTCCAGATCTTGTCCAAGACAATCATGGTGGTGTATCCCTGTGCGTCTGCAAGAACCACGATGTTGCTGGGCTTGGGGTGCACCCTAAAGTAGTTAAAGCTTAGATCACAATACCCAAGTCCTTTCAAATATCTGGCATGCCTTTCCAAGAAGGGAATCTTCTAATAAGCCCAGAGAATAAAGACTACAGTGAATACCTAACCCTTCAATGCCCAGACCCTGAAGAACATCTACTAGCATGCACACCACTGAAAAGTACATGACCTCAGCAAATGAACTAAATAAGGCACCAGGGACCAGTCTTGAAGAAATAGAGATATGTGACCTTTCAGATATGGAATTCAAAATAACTGTGTTGAGGAAACTCCATGAAATTAAAAATAACACAGAGACAGAATTCATAATTCTATCGGATAAATTTAAGAAAGAGATTGAAATAATTAAAAGGAATCAAGCAGAAATTCTGAAGCTGAAAAATGCAATTGGCATACTGAATAATGCATCAGAGATTTAAATAGAAGAACAGATCAAGCAGCAGAAAAATCTAGCGAGCCTGAAGACACACTACTTGAAAATACACAGAGGTCTCAAAAGAAAAAGAATAAAAAGCAATAAAGCATACCTATGGGAATTAGAAAATAGCCTCAAAAGAACAAATCTATGAGTTATTGGCCTTAAAAAGAAGGTAGAAAAAGAGATAGGGGTAGAACGTTTATTCAAAGGAATAACAGAGAATTTTCCAAGTCTAGAGAAAGATATCAATATACAAATTGTTCTACAACCTACAAGAAGGTTATAGAGCACCAAGCAGATTATATCCAAAGAAAATTACCTCAAGGCATTTAATAGTCAAACTTTCAAAGATAAAGAATAAAGAAAGAATCTTAAAAGCAGCAAGAGAAAAGAAACAAATAACATACGGCTGGAGCTCCAATATATTCTACTGATTTTTAAGTAGAAACCTTACAGGCCAGGAAAAAGTGGCATGACATATTTAAAAAGCTGGAGGAAAAAACTTTTACCCTAGAATGGTAAATCCAGTGAAAATTCCCTTCAAACAAGAAGGATAAATAAAGACTTTCCAAGACAAACAAAACTTGAGGAATTTCATCAAGACCAGAGCTGTTCTACAAGAAATCCCAAAGGGAGTAACTCAATCAGAAAGAAAGGGACAATTAATGAGAAAAAATAATCACCTGAAAGTATAAAACCTACTCATTATGGTAAGTACACAGAAAAACACAGAATATTATAACACTATAATTGTGTTGTGTAAACTACTTTTATCCTGAGAGACTAAAGAATGAACCAATCAAAAGTAAAAACTACAACAACTTTTTGAGACACAGTCAGTAAAATAAGATACAAATACAAACAACAAAATGTTAAGGATTGAGGGGGTTAAGTTAATGCAAATTTTTATAAAGTTTTAGTTTAGTTTTAGTTTTATTAAGTTAATGCAAGTTTTCTATTTGTTTGTTTATGTAAATAGTGTTAAGTTGTGATCAGTCCAAAATAATTGGCTATAGGATAGTATTTGCAAGCCTCCTGGTAACCTCAAACCAAAAAACATACAATGGATTTACAAAAAAAGGAAAAGTAAGAAAGTATATCATGTCACCAGAGAAAATGATCTTCACTAGAAGAAGACAGGAATGCAAAAAATAAGGAAAAGAAGACCACAAAACATCTAGAAAACAAATTTTAAAATGGCAGAAATAAATCCTTGCCTATCAATAATAACATTGAATATAAATGGACTAAATTCTCCAATTAAAAGATGTATACTGGCTGAAAGAATAAGAAAAAAAAAAGAAAAGACCCATAGATGTGTTGCCTACAAGAAACACACTTCACCTATAAAGACACACATAGACTGAGAATAAAGTGGTGAGAAAAGCTATTCCATGCCAATGGAGACCAAAAAAGAACAGGAGTAGTTATACTTATATTAGACAAAATAGATCTCAGACATAAAGAAGGTCACTTCATGATGATTAAAAGGTCAATTTAGCAAGAGCATATAGTAATTTTAAATATATATGCACCCAAAACTGAAGCATCCAGATGTATAAAGGAAATACTATTATGACTAAAGACAGGGATAGGTCCCAATACAATAATAGCTGAAGATTTCACTGTCCACTTTCAGCATTGGGCAGATCTCCCAGATAGAAAATCAACAAAGAAACATCAGACATAATCTGCACTATAGACCAAATAGATCTAATAAATATTTACAGAACATTTCATCCAAGAGCTGTGTAATACACATTGTTTTTCTCAGCACATGGACCATTCTCAAGATAGACCATATGTTACGTCACAAAACAAGTCTTAAAACATTCACAAAATTTGAAATAATATCAAGCATTTAATTTGACCACATTGGAACAATACTGGAAATTAGTAACAAGAGAAATTTTGGAAACTACACAAATACATGGAAATTAAACAATATGCTGCTGAATGAACAGTGGGTCAAAGAAGAAATTAAGAAGAAAGTTGAAAAATTTATTAAAACAAATGATAATTGAAACACACATATCAAAACATGTTATACAGTAAAAGCACCTATAAGTACCTACATCAAAAAAGAGGAAAAACATCAAATGAACAACATAATGATGCCTCTTGAAGAACTAGAAAAGTAAGAGCAAACCAAACCCAAAATTAGCACAAGAAAATAAATAAGATCAGAGTAGAAATAAATGCAATTGAAAGGAAAAAGCAACACAAAAAATCAGTGCTCAATGCAATGGAAAGTTGGTTTTCTGAAAAGTTAAAAAATTGAGAAACCTTTAGCTAGACTAAGAAAAAAAGGAGAAGATAAAGATAGATAAAATCAGAAATGAAAATGAGGCATTACACTGATACTGCAGAAATTCAAAGAATCAATTGGTGACTACTATGAGCAACTATATGTCAATAAATTGGAAAATCTAGATGAACAAATTCCTAGATACATACAATCTACCAAGACAGAATCAGGAAGATATCCAAAACCCAAACAGACCAATAACAAGTAATGAGATTGGAGCTGTAATAAAAAGTCTCCCAGTAAAGAAAAGCCCGTGACATGATGGCTTCACTGCTGAATTCTACCAAACATTTAAAGATGAACTAATACCAATCCTATTCAAACTATTCTGAAAAATAGAGTAGGAGGGAATATTTCTAAACTAACTCTATGAGACGAGTATTACCCTGATACAAAACTAGACAAAGACAAATCAAAACAAGAAACCACAGGCCAATATCTCTGATGAATATTGGTGCAAAAATCCTCAACAAAATACTAGCAAACTGAATTCAATGACACATTAGAAAGTTCATTCATCATAATCAAGTGGGATTTTTTCATGTGATACAGGGATTGCTTAACATACACAAATCAATCAGTGTGATACAGCGTATTAACAGAATGAAGGCTAAAAATCATATGATCATTTCAATTGATGCAGAAAAAGCACTTGATAAAATTCAACGTCCCTTCATGATAAAAACCCTAAAAACACTGGGAATAAAAAAAACATACCTCAATATTTAAGATGGGAGATAAAACAGCTTTAAAATCTCAAAAGTACTAACCAAAGGGTAAAAAACACATTTGAATTAAGAACAGTTTTTCATTATAGGACATCAGGAGCAAAGCTAAAAATCAAGGAGAAGAGACTTCAACATGTAAAGCAATATGAAATACAAATCTAAAATATTTATGAAACTTCTTTATTCAAAGAACAAAAAGGCAGGAATTTCTATAAGAATAAGTAAACTTTAAAAGGGGAGTATGTGATGTTCAGTCTACAGTAATCCAAGAAATGAAAATTGAAACATGAATAAATCATCATTTTAAACCATCAAATGAGATAGAGAGAGGGACAGAGAGAGCGAGCAGCAGATCATATTTGCAAAGATAGGTGTATAACTTATGATTCAATCAAAGAAACAACCGCTGTGAGTGACATCAGACAATATACTTATTACATATAAGAAATTGACCTCAAACAATTGCAAGAATTGGTTAATCAGTCTGTAGAAAGTGGCAGTTTCTGCATCTGTGCTGGGGCTGAAGGGAAAGCAGTCAAGAAGGAAAGACAGATTTTTAAGGAGATATGTGCAAGGACAAGTTGAAACCTGGAGAAAGGAGCAAACTAGAACATGTGTCAGTCTCACATTGCCTCTAAACCTCCAGCTGTGATGCTGCTGAATGTGCACCTGACCCAGGAGAGGGGGTGCTGCAGAAGGGCAATCAACTTCCAGGAGCTAGAGGAGCTGTGAACCTGCTGCTGACCCCACCCGACAGAGTGAGCCTGCCGACCCATGACACTGTGTGAGAGCTGCAGCAGTGTCCGCTTTTATCGTCTTGACCTTTGGAGCATAAAATAATATGGCTTCTATGGCTCCTTTGCTTTCCAAAACTCATGCAAACAGTCTCTTGTGACCCACATTGAGCCAGAACAATATAGAAGGATAAATTCTGGGAAATATAACTACAGCTTAGTTAAGATGACCTAATACAAATCCTCCACAGGCCACTCCTTGCCTATTTGGCATCCACATGCATATTTTTTCAAATATTGTTAAATTAATTTCCAAATAAAGGCAACAGAGAAATTATGCCTTTGCCAAACATAATGCAATTATTCTTCCTGAATACTGAAATAGACAACCTTCTCCTCAACAGAGGATGCAAAGTCCTTTTATCTATTTTTGAGTGATATTTATTCCTCTTCTGAGTCATATTCTCCCTTTGATATTTTATAATTTAAATACTGAGATATAAAGTTAAATTCTATTAACATATTTTATGTCAGATGATAGAGAAGTGGGAGAGGAGAAAATGAAAACTAGTTGATATATGCATAAATGTATTCATATTAATATAAATAGATGCATATAACTATTATAGTCTCTGTGCCTACAGCCCATCACATGGCCAGTTATAAGCTGATACCTTTTTCCACTATCTGTGTTATATACCATTTGCCTCTAGCAAGCATATTGGCTAGTCTTAGTTCCTTGCCTTATGGAGTGACAAAACCTTCATTCCTAGACGTTCTGGAATATTCCATTAATTAATATTTCCTCCTATATTGGGTTGTTGCAGTTTTCCACTGACTTTAGTCACAAGGTCATATGAATAATAAGAAGAAACATAGGGGATTGCCTGCATTCCAGATATTTTCCTCCTTACCCTCACTGTGTAGCAGCAACCCAATCTCCCTTTGGAAGTCAGGATCAGTTGCCCCAGAAGATACAGCAATCCCCTTCTCCCTTCTGGATTCCCTAGGATGAGGAGCACCAACCGGCCAGATGGCTTTCTCTCCTTCCACTTTGTGGAAACCACGGCCATGTGCCTTGATTAAAGCATTACTATGTCCTTTGATGAGGCTTCTTTCCTTTAGAAACTATGATTTCTAGGCAAGTGGAGTCCCAAGTTGCACTGACAGAAGGGCCAAATCTTGCTAGTGCCTCACAAAGGTATTGGTGAGCACAGCCGCTCACATTTCTACCCTTTGATTACTAGACTCATCAATCCAGGATATGGGAGGACAACATCTATATTTGTTTCCAACTTAAGCCATATTCTACAACTTGGAGGACATTGCTCCAAGCCTTTAAACTAGTGTCCCATACCTAGCACACATAATTATGTCTTCAAAAGGCCATTCTAATGTTCTATTAGGCCAGCCACTTCAGGATAAAGGAAAATATAATAGGACTAGGAAATTTAATGACCACGAGTTCATTGTCTCACTTTACTTGCTATTGGGTGAATTTTTTGGTTAGAATCAATGCTATATGGAAAAATATGATAGTAAATAAGGGATTCCCTGAATCTACAGATAACCGCTTTGGCAGAAACATTGCGGGCAGGGAAGACACATTCCAGAGTAAGCTGTATTCCATTGAGGACAAAAGTTTGCACATTTCTTGATGGAAGTAGTCCTGTGTAATTAATCTGACACCAGATGAGTGGCTGATTTCCTGGGGACTGGTGCCACATCAGGGGGTAAGAATTGGTTTCTGCTGTTGTCATATTGTACGCATGTGGCTGAAGATAGATCAGCCTTGATGAGTGGAAGTCTGTACTGCTAAGCCCATGCAAAACCTTCAACTTTGTCAAGACAACCATTTTATCATGAGTACTTGGGCTCACAATAGACAGGATAGCCAAGAAAATAAGTTGACAGATGTCATCAGAACAGATAATTCTATCCATCTTATTACCTTCTACTGCAGAAGTTGTTTTTTGATGAGAATTCACAGGGGCACAAATATCTTCAAATTCGGTGACTATTTGAAAGGCCCATTTACATACTTCTTTCTCAGATCTTTTCACGAGTTTTCCCATTGTACTTCTTCCAAGTTTCTCATCATCAGCCCCAAACTATTAGCCACCACCTATCTATTCAGTGTAAATCTGTATCCTAGCTTCTAGGCAAAGTGCAAAATCATATCTATTGCTCAATATCATGCCTACTATTCTGAATTTGTTCTATGAATTCAAATAATGGCTTTTGAAATCTCAGCATATCATTTTGTGGATGTTGTGAAGCTGACTCTAAAGACAAAAGACCCAGATAGAATACACAATACTAAAGAAGGGGAACGAAGTCAGAGGATTGCTACTACCTGACTTAAAGACTCAAATACAAAGCTATATTAATCAAGACAATGTGGTGTTGGTGAAAGAACAAATAGATCAGTGGAAAAAAAACAGAGTTCAGAAATAGACCACACAAATATAATCAACTGATCTTTGACAAAGTAACAAAGGCAATTCAATGAAGAAAGAACAGCCTTTCCAATAAGTAGTGCCAAAACAACTGGACATCCACATAAAAGAGAAAGCATCTTGACCCTGACCTTACACCTTTTACAAAAATTAATTCAAAGTGGATCTCAGAACCAAATGTAAGCTATAAAATTATAATACTTCTGGAAGACAACGCAAATGAAAATCTAGGTTACTTTGAATTTTGTGATGTAGTTTTAGATATAACATCAAAAGCACAATCCATAAAACAAATTGATATGTTGGATTTCGACTTCACAAAATACCCTGTTAGAAGAAAATACAAGTCAAAACTCAAAAGAAAATCTTTGCAAAATATATATCTGATAAACGTCTGGTACCCAAAATATGCAAAAAATTCTTAAAACACTGATAAATAGTGGCCCAAAAGTCTGAAAAGACATCTCACTAAAGAGGTTATATATGGCAAATAAGTATATTAAAAAGGTGCTAAATATTATGTGGCATTAGAGAATTGTAAATTAAGTCAATGACTGCTGCACACCTTTTTAAATGGCTAAAATTTAAAACATGACCACCACCTTTGCAAAGACGTGGAGCAACAGGAACTCATTCATTGCTGGTGGGAATGCAGAATGGTACAGCTACTTTGAAAGACAGTTTGGAAGGTTTTTTAATTTTTATTTCTATGAGACAGGGCCTGCCTTAGTTAGACATGACCTCCAGCTCAGGTCGGAGCACAGTGGCATGATCATAGATCACTGTAACTTCAAACTCCTGGGCTCAAGCAATCCTCTCACCTTGGTCTCTAGAATAGCTAGGGCTACAAGTGCTCACCACCACATACAGCTAATTTTTTATTTTTATTTTTTGTAGAGATGGGGTCTCAATATGTTGCCCATGTTGTTCTTAAACTCATGATCTCATGTGATCCTCCTGCCTTGGCCTCCCAAAGTACTGGGATTACAGATGTGAGCCACTGAACCCAGTCAGCTTGGCAGTTACATAGGCCAAATGTAGTCTTAACATGACCCAGCAATTGTCTTCGTAGGTATTTATCCAAATGAGTGAAAAATGTTTGTGTATGCAAAAACCTGCACATGAATATTTAAAACAACTTCATTCATAATTTCTAAACACTGAAAGTAACCAAGATGTTCTTTAAAAGGTGAATGAATAATAATTTTAAAAACCTGGTATATCCATTCAGTGGAATATTACTTAATGATAAAAGAGAAATAAAGTGTAAAGCCAAGAAAAGATATAGAGGAACTTTAAATGAACATTGAGGAGTTCAGCTCCAGGCCAAAGTGCTGTGTTATCTTTCCAGTCCTAACACCTGTAAATAATTACAAAGAATTTATCTGGCAGGCATCATTTGGGAAAGTACCTCTCCACACCAGACTTGATGCCCAGTCTGAAAGAAGAAGTTATAATCAAGAACTCAGCAACTGCTCTTCCCCATGCAGTTGGCCACACACTTATGCAAGCCCTCAGCTGAGGCCTTTCTCAGATGTCTATGCCATGACCACCTCACTGGAGGGTCTTGAAGACGCTTCTCTACTCTGACTTATGATTCAGTACTTTTCCACTCTTAGCCCTTTTGCTTCTCTCTACCCTCCCCACCAGGATCATAAAACAGCAGGAGCTTTTTGTTCAGGGATTCCTTGGCAGTGATATTCTCACATCAGCACTGACATATTTGACCTTCATCAGGCACAATTCCATAGGGACAAAATGGGACATTGAAGAAACTAGCATTTTTTTCCTGTTTAACCCTTTGTTTTTATAATACATTGTAGTAAGTGACTATTACTTTAATTTTGGATTGTAGTTTTAATGGAACACCTCAACATCTGGTAGCTAGCTTTTACCAGCTGAGTTCTTAACACATATTGCTTAGAAAATAAGCCAGTCTGAAAAGGCTATATGCATACTGTATGATTCCAACTATGTGATATCTGGAAAAGGCAAAACTATGGAGACAGTAAAATATCAATTGTTGCCAGGGGTTCAAGATGAATCTTGGGGATTTTTAAGACACTGAAACTCTTCTGTAAAATACTATGATGATGGATACATAATATCATACATTTTTCAAAAGCATAGAAATAGATAACACAAATGGTGAACCCTCGTGTAAACTATAGACTTTAGTTAGTAATAATGTATCAATATTGGTTTATCAACTGTAACAAATGTACTACACTAATCCAAGGTGTTATTAATAGGGTAAACTGTAGTGGGAAATGAGAAGTTGGGAGAGAGAAGCTTATGGGAACTCTCTGAACTATTGTCTCAATTTTCTGTAAGCCTAACACTGCTACAATAATGAAAATTGATTAATTAAAAAAATTATGCCTACTGGAAAAATTTTCCGCTACAACTGTCCTTCAGAGACACCCTGGTAGGAATGTGGTGCTGGATAAGCTGCCAAAACCACATTTCTTTTTCTTTAGTCATTGGTCAGAAGAAATTCTCCTTGAGGATATAGATGTCAGTTAAGAGGCAAGAGGGAAAGTGGCAATGAGTATGACCAATGGCAATATCTGCCATTTATCCATGAGACTTATTTAATCCCATCTTATATATCATTTCTATTTGGTGATAGAATGCTACTATGCATACTCAACTTTATGACTTGGTAGGTCAGATAATACCCATATGATGGGCATCCAGATTATATGGTAATAAATTGACCCATAGTAAGTATCTGTCTCTGGTAAGCCCGCTAGTAAGACAAAAACTATTGAAAGCTGTATTTGAAAGGAGAACAGTTATCCATAGAAGGTGGTGTAGCTTGTGGTCAAAAACCTGAATCTGTACTATGGCTGACTCAGGCTTGATTAGCCTGGGTCTGCTGCAGGTCTTTCTCCTGTTCTGAGCCTTACCCAAAATAGGCAGCTTTTTGGATTAGTCATTTTATCACAGTATAAAGAGCATGCCCAAACAAGATACACTGTGATTCCAAAATCCCAAGGTCATTAGTTCTTGCATCTTTTTCTTAGTGGCCAGATGTAGGAATTTGTCCTTCACCTTGGAAGGAATATTGTGACATGCTTCAGATCACTGGGTCCCTAAAAATTTCACCAACGTGGAAAACTCCTGAATTTTTATGGGCTTTATTTCCAAATAGCCAATTGAACTCCTAGAGGAATTTTGTTGTATCAGGGGTTCAACGTTGGTCTCTGTTGCAGACATCCTGAATTCTTAGAGGCAGATGTAGCTAGTAGGCCTTATGAGTCCATGCTGTTAGACTAATGTGTAGCCTCTGTCTCTGCCACTGTGTCTCCCATATCCATGTGACCACCATACCAGTTCTAGGGTGGCTCATGACCAATTTCGATTAATGTCAACTGGTCAAGTCATTTTGTCTACTTGATTGGTGATTCTTTCATGGTGTGTGGTAACAGGTGGTCTAAACATTTTACTCACTTTATTTACTCCCTTAAGTCTACTTACGTGTTTTTACCTCTGAATTCCTTGTCAATGATCCAGTCCTTTTCCTTCTGGGTTTCTAACCGGATGACCAGACCATTGACCACTATGCCCATGAGCATATATACATATATGTATGTATTCTCACTCTAAGGTAATTTTTATTTTATACAAAGTAAATAACCAGGTACACTGCTTGCAGCTTTGCCCTTTGGAAGTTGCTATTCATTTTTTGCTAGCACCCATGTACTGAGTTAAGCCAGCTAGAAACCAAGTTTGGGCATTTTCCTCCTTTCAACTGCTCCCACTACACAGCTACTGCTTTTTGCAAGAGCTGCTTCTGTTTATGGGTTGGCCATAGTTATTTTTACTCTTACTCTGTTTTTTGTGAGATATTCTGAATTCTAGATTATTAAAGGTGATATTTATAAAATAATTTTTTACTTTTAGTAGACTGATATGGTTTGGCTGTATCCCCACTCAAATCTCATCTTGAATTGTAGTTCCTATAATCCCCACATAATCCTCCCATAATCCTCCCATAATGTCATGGGAGGGACCTGGTGGGAGGTAATTGATTCATGCGGGCAGTTACCCCCATGCTATTCTCATGATAGTGAGTGGGTTCTCATGAAATTTGATGGTTTTATAAGGGGCTTTTCCTTCTTTGCTTAGCACTTCTCTCTCCTGCCGTCTTGTGAAGAAGGACCTGTTTGCTTCCTCTTCTGCCATGATTATAAACTTTCTGAGGCCTTCCCAGACATATGGAACTGTGAGTCAATTAAACCTCTTTCCTTTATAAATTACCCAGCCTTGGGTATTTCTTCATACCAGTGTGAGAAGGAAGTAATACAGTACCCTGGTACTGAGATAGTAGGGTGCTGCTATAAGGATGCCTGAAAATGTGGAAGCGACTTTGGAACTGGATAACAGGCAGAAATTGGAACAGTTTTGAAGGATAGAAAGAAGACAGGAAAATGTAGGAAAGTTTGAAACTTCCTAGAGATTTGGAGGTCTCAGAAGACAGGAAGGTGTGGGAAAGTTTGAAACATCTTAGAGACTTGTTGAATGGCTCTAACAAAAAATGCTGATAGTGATATGAACAATAAGGTCCAAGATGAGGTGGTCTCAGATGGGGATGAGGAACTTTTTGGGAACTAGAATACAGATAATCCATGCTATGCTTTGGCAAAGAGACTGGCAGCATTTTGCCCCTGCCCTAGAAATCTGTGAAACTTCAAACTTGAGAGAGATGATTTAGGGTATCTGGTGGAAGAAATACATAAGTGGCAAAGCATTCAAGAGGAAGCAGAGCATATATTTTGGAAAATTTGCAATGCGGTAGCAAAGAAAAACCATTTTCTGGGGAAAAATTCAAGCCCAAGCCTGCTGCAGAAATTTGCATAAATAATGAGGAGCTGAATGTTAATCACCAACACAATGGGAAAATGTCTCTAGGGCATGTCAGAGACTTTTGCAGCAGCCCCTCCCATCATGGGCCCAGAAGCCTAGGAGGAAAAAATCGTTTTGTGGGCTGAGCTCAGAGCCCCTCTGCTGCGTGGAGCGTAGGGACTTGGTGCCTTGCATCCCAACTGCTCTCACTGTGGCTAAAAGGGGTCAAGGTACAGCTTGGACCATGGCTTCAGAGGTTGCAAGCCCCAAGGCTTGGCAGTTTCTACATGGTGTTTAGCCTGCAGGTGCACAGAACTTAAGAATTGAGGTGTGGGGTGGCGAGTTTGGGGAGGGATAGCATTAGGAGAAATATTTAATGTAAATGACAAGTTAATGGGTGCAACAAACCAACACGGCACATGTATACATATGTAACAAACCTGCATGTTGTGCACATGTACCCTAGAACATAAGTATTAAAAAAAAAAAGAATTGAGGTTTGGGAACCTCCACCTAGATATCAGAGAATGTATGTAAACACCTGGATGCCCAGGCAGAAGTCTGCTGCAGGGGGAGAAGCACTAATGGATAACCTCTGCTAGGGCAGTGCAGAAGGGAAGTGTGGGGTCAGGGCACCCACACTGGGGCACTACCTGGTGGATCTGTGAGAAGAGGGCCATTGTCCTCCAGACTCCAGAATGGTAGGTCCACTGACAGCTTGCACCCAATGCCACAGGCCCTCAATGCCAGCCCATGAAAGCAGCTGGGAGGGTGTCTATACCCTGCAAAGCCACAGGGGTGGAGCTGCCTAAGGTCATGGGAACCCACCTCTTGCATGAGTGTGGCCTGGATGTGAGACATGGAATCAAAGGAGATTATTTCAGAGCTTTAGGATTTGATCACTGCCTTGTTGACTTTGAGACTTGCATGGGCCCAGTAGCCCCTTTGATTTGGCCAATTTCTCCGATTTGGAATGGGTGTATTTGCCCAATGCTGGTACACCCATTGCATCTAGGAAATAACTAGCTTACTTTTGATTTTACTGGCTCATAGGCGGAAGGGACTTGCCTTGTTTCAGATGAAACTTTGAACTTGGACTTTTATGTTAATGCTTAGACTGTTGAGTGAAGACTTCAGGGGACAGTTGGAAGAGGATGATTGTGTTTTGAAATGTGAGGACATGAGATTTTGGAGTGGCCAGGGGCAGAATGATATGGTTTGTCTGTGTGTCCCAATCCAAATCTCATCTTGAATTGTAGTTCCCATAATCCCATGGGAGGGACCTGGTGGGAGTTAATTGAATCATGAGGGCAGTAACCCTCATGCTATTCTCGTAATAGTGAGTGAGTTCTCATGAGATCTGATGGTTTTATAAGGGGCTTTTCCCCCCTTGCTTAGCACTTCTGTCTCTTCAGCTGCCTTGTGAAGAAGGACTTGTCTGCTTCCCTTTCCACCACGGTTGTAAGTTTCCTGAGGCCTTCCCAGTCATGCAGAACTGTGAGTCGATTAAACCTTTTTCCTTTATAAATTACCCAATTTCAGGTATTTCTTCATAGATGCCTGAGCAGGAACTATTAGGCTGATGCAAAGGTAATTGCACGCTTTGACACTTTTTAAAAGTAATGGCAAAACCCTCAATTACTTCTGCACTAACCAAACAATACATATACTATCCAGATTTCTTGGTTTTCAAAAGTTTCTCTTTGTAAATACTCCAGCGATAGTATAATCTCATTGCTGTTTTACTTTTAGAAGATTATTTGCCAAAATTCATACACAAAAGAAGATAGAAATGATTAGTGCTCAACTGGTTTACAGTTATATCAGAGGCAATCATAGTATAAGTGAAGATCTCATAAGGATATAATCATATCAATAATGTTTATATCTTCTGCGAATTATTATGGAGTTTTAGTGTCTCTATTTCTCTATTTAAAGTGCATAACATGTACAGTACCTAGTGTTTCTTCCTAACCACTTAAGTTAAGCTTCTCCAACCTGCGGCCTGCAGGCCACATGCAGCCCAGGAAGTTTTGAATATGACCCAACACAAATTTATAAATTTTCTTAAAACATTATGAGATTTTTTTAGCTCATCAGCTATTGTCAGTGTTAGTGCATTTTATGTGTGACCAAAGACAATTATTTTTCCCATGTGGCCCAGGGAAGCCAAAAGATTGGATGCTCCTAACTTAAGCGATCGAATATAAAAGACTATTAAATAAGGTTCTTCATTGAGTACTCAAAGTGCTAAATGCACACAAAGGACAAGAAATATCCTTTGTGTTCTGTGTTCTTATGAGATGAATGTCACAGAATGACCAGGAGTCATTTGTTTTTGAATCACATCCACATAGACAAAGTTTTATAAAAAGCCATCTGTTTGTTCATATATTCATTCACATACTTATTTAATAAAATGTGTACAAGGAGAAAAGGTACTGGGATGGCAGAGGCAAGGAAATCATAGTTTCTGCCTTTAAGGAGTTCAATCTAAGTGTGAAGTTACAAAAACAAACAACTGAAAGAAATGTGTTAACTACTCTGCTGCAAGTACTCTATTGATATACCAACTAATTCTAATTTCTCCTACCTCTCTTCTACACATTCATTAGTACTAACACACTATGCTCCATCCTGGTCCTAAAATAAATTCAGCATGCTCTCACCTCGGGAACTGTATCATAAAACTTATGTCCAAATTACAAAAAGAAGGCCCTACAGGGCTTGAGGATTTTTAAGAAAATTGAGATATATCACTACTGAGAAAATAATCAGGTTAAAGTGAAAATTCTGTTCTATGGAGTTCAAAAAGCTTGGGACTTAGAATCTGAAAAACTTGATCTCAGTTTGGGGCAGGCCAAATCTCAAGCTTTAGTTTTCTAGTACATAAATTAAGCTGGGCTTTCTTTCCTCATCCTTAAATTTTTAAAGGGATACACCAAAGAATTTCTAAAACCTTTTATGAAATATGGTAAGTTTCATACAAGTTCATTTCAGGAGATCAACTGAGCTAAAGAGAGAGCTGAGCTGCTGTGTATTGGAGTAGCTAATTAAAGAAACGAGCCAAAATTAAAGTAATAAGTAAGCTTTAATCAGTTACTGCGATTTTATCAGTAAGAGTTTAAAACCCAGAGAAAGCACCAACTCACTCTGGTTTCATTATCCTCCAGGGACAGGCACAATTGGTTGAAGGTCAGGTAAATCAGCACAGATGTGGAAGCAGTCTCACTGTTGAAGGAAACCCAAACAAAAGATCTGGCAGATTTATGGGCACTCGTGTCTAGGAGGGACAAGGGGGAAGGGCTAGTGTGAAAAATACTGAGTACTCAGTCAGAGTAGGGAAAGGTGTCCTCAAGGTTTCTCTTTCCTCCTTTTCTCCTCTCCTAAGGAACCCTCAGGAGAGGCACTTAAAAAAAGACCTCTGCTAAAGTCTTCAGGTAAAGAGACCCAGGAACGAAGGTGCCAGGGCTAGAAATGCAAACATGTGATGAAAATGACTAACTGAGGGGCCTGAGTCCTTGACTGCAACTCCCTTCGGAGACTGCCACAGATTGGCTGTACACCAAGTTTGGTGTGCAGAGGACAGGTTTTGTCCCCTGAGACTGCTGAAGTAAAGCATTTGTAACTGCATACAGTCGGGCCTGAAAAATATCACAAGATTTGTAACTGGAGCCAGACTTCACAGTTAATGCGACATTATGTAGACATTCCACCTGAGGATTGAGAAAAATGTACATTTGATCTTCATTATTTATAGATTCTGTATTTGTGAATCCATCTACTTGCTAAAATTTCTTTGTAACACTCAGATCAATACTTACGATATTTTCATGATCTTTCATGGACATCTACAGAGCAGCCAAAATTTTGAGTTATTTAATGTGCATGTACCCAGCTTTAACAATCCAATATTCTGCATTCTTGTTTTGACACTCCTATTACAGACAAGTGTCCTTCTCATGTTCTACTTAGTGACATGGTTTTTGCATTTTTGTGCTTTTTTGGTTATTTTTCTGTTTAAAATGACCCTCAAGTGCACTTATTGACGAGTGTTTCTAAACACGAGAGGGATGTGTTGTACCTTATGGAGAAAATACATGTTAAGTAACCTTCATTCAGGCATGAGTTACAGCACTGTTGCACATGAGAAGAATGTTCCTAAATCAACAACATATATTAAATGAGATGTCTTTAAACAGTGACACACAGAAAAGAAAGTTATTTATTGATCAATTAACACAAATATTGTGCACAAGAACCTAACCCTGTATTTCTCCTAGGAGCAGTGGTTTAATAAATGCTAATTCAGTGACCAGGGTAACTTTATAGACTCTAACTACTATGAATAATGAAAATTGACTGTATATGTACAGTCAAGGTATTTCATTATAATAGCAGGTACTGTGAAACATTAAAAAGTACTAGAACTGAAAAGACATAATATGTATTTTTATTATTTTTGTTTTTCCCTATTGCACTTCTTCCTTTAAAAACAGCAGTCTAACTTATTGGTGATGTATTTCTCCTTAGAAGTCTGGATGTTGAATAGAGGAATGCAAGGTAACAAAAAGTGGTTATACACAAAAACAGGAAACTGAATATTGCATGTTCTCACTTATAAGTGGGATCTAAACATTGAGTACACATAGACATAAAGATGAGAACCATAGATGCTGGGGACAACTTGAGTGGGGAGGAAGGAAGAGGGACAAGGGCTGAAAAGTACCTGTTGAGTACTACGCTCACTACCTTGGTAACAGGATCAACTGTACCCCAAACCTCAGCATCTCTCAATATACCTGTGTAACAAGACTTCACACATAGACCTGAATCTAAAATAAAATTTGAAATTTAAAGAAAAAGAAAAGTGATTACCTTAATAAACTTTTATATGTCAAAAAGAAAAAGTTGTTAGAGATGTTTACTCTGGTTATGGGATCATATAAGACTGCTTTTGCTATTTAGACTCTTGGATAAGCTGTGGTTCTGTCTGTTTCTGAAGCTTAATTTTGTTACTAAGCATCATTGACTGTGGTGTTTAAGTTAGTCAGAATTTATGTTGCTGAGAAGAAAAGATATAATAAAGAAAATGGCAATAAAGGGTTAGTTGCAAGTAGTATACTCTGGGAAATGTAAAGTGTTTGGAGGTGGTATTCTAGATCAAATATGATCTAGAATGATCATATTTCTAGATCATGTATGAGGCTTTGTGGTCTATAATCTATCTTACTGGCTTTGTTTTCTATCCCTACAATTCACTAATTCTTTTCACTCTTTATTCCTCCTTTAGTGTGAATTAAATAATTTTACTAATCCACCTTTTTTCTAATACTTATAAATTTTGCACTGTATTCCAATTTCTTTACAAAATTATGTCACATGTTTTAATCTGTATACTTAAATTGTAAAATTAACTATTGTCTTTACCTTTTCCTCCCAAAATACAAAGATATTAGAGGAGTTTAACTTGAATTGTAGCTTTACTGACTTAAGTGTTATTATTATCATCTGTATTGGTTTTATGTTTTCTAAAACCCCAAGAGGTTACTGTTGTTGTTGTTGTTGTATCATTAGTACTAGTGTTATTACTTTATACATTCATTGCTTGTTTTTATGTTCCCACATGCTTACCATTTTCCTTGCATTTTATTTCTTTTGCAGATCAAACTTTCTATCCGTGAACTCTCTTCTATGCAAAATTGAAGCTCTGACCCCATATTTTTCTTATGCATGGCCCTAGCAGAGGTTCTCCACAAGGGCCCCACTGCTGCAGCAAACTTCTGCCTGGGCATTCAGGCATTTCCATACATCCTCTGAAATCTAGTTGGAGGTTCCCAAAACTCAATTCTTGATTTCTGTGCACCCACAGGCTCAACACCATGTGGAAGCTGCCAAGGTTTGCCCCCTCTGAAGCAGCAGCTCAAGCTGTGCCTTGGCCCCTTTTAGCCATGGCTGGAGTGGCTGGGATGCAGGGCACCAAGTCCCCAGGCTGAAGAGAGTAGAGAGGCCCAGGACCTGGCCCATGAAACCATATTTTCCTTCTAGGCCTCCAGGCCTGTGATGGAAAGGGCTGATCTGAAATTCTCTGACATGCTCCGGAGACATTTTCCCCATTCTCTTAGTGATAAACATTTGGCTACTTGTTAATTATGCAAATATCTGAAGCTGGCTTGAATTTCTCCTTAGAAAATGGGTTTGTCTTTCTTATTGCATAATCAGGCTGCAAATTTTTCAACTTTTATGCTCTGTTTCCCTTTTAAAACTGAATGCTTTTAACATCACCCAAGTCACATCTTGAATGCTTTGCTGCTTAGAAATTATTTCCATTACATACCCTAAACCATCTCCCTCAAGTTCAAAGTTTCAGAAATGTCTTGGGCAGGGGTAAAATGCTGCCAGTCCCTTTGCTAAAACATAACAAGAACCACCTTTATTCCAGTTCCCAACAAGTTTCTCGTCTCCATCTGAGACCACCTTAGCCTGGATTTCATTGTCCACATTTTGGTCAAAGCCATTCAACAAGTCTCTAGGAAGTCCCAAACTTTCCCACATCTTCCTGTCTTCTTCTGAGCCTTCCAAACTGTTCCAACCTCTGCCTGTTACCCAGTTCCAAAGTCACTTCCACACTTTCAGGTATCTTTACTGCAGCACCGCTCTCTACTGCTACCAATTTACTGTATTAGTCTGTTCTCATGTTGCTAACAAAGACATACCCAAGACTGGGTAATTTATAAGAAAAAGAGGTTCAATGGACTCACAGTTCCATTATGGCTGGGGAGGCCTTATAATCCTTGCAGAAGGCATGGAGGAGCAAGTCATGTCTTACATGGATGGCAGCAGGCAAAGAGAAGGAGCTTGTTCAGGGGAACTCCTCTTTATAAAACCACCAGATCTCATGAGACTTACTATCACGAGAACAGCATGAGAGAGACCCACCCATGATTGAATTACCTCCCACTTGGTCCCTCCCACAACATGTGAGAATTGTGGGAGCTATAATTCAAGATGAAATTTGGGTAAGGACACACCAAACCATATCAGACACAGAAAGGGACTATATATTTATTTTAGCTGGAATGATTGACTCCAATGATTATAAAGAGAAAGGTTTGCAGCTATGAAATGAGGGCAAGTAAGAGTATGGATGGAACCTATCTAATCTTTAAGACTACTCTTTTTTATACCATTCTTGAGGGTAAAGTTTAATAGAAACTGCTACATATTTACTTGTGTGATCATCAAACAGCCAGCTTCCTCAGAAAAGAAGATTTGGTGCATATGAGTGGAGACAAATTACCCTGACTAGGGGAAGGGATCATGGAAGACATTGTGGAAAAGAGGCTGTGGAAAAAATAAATACCGGTTCTATCCTTAGGATTAAGTTATTGAAAGAACTTTACCAATTTCCTTCTTTACCTATTCAAATGTATTTGCCTATTTTTAATGATTTCTCAATTTTTTTATCCCTAATATATATACATGAACAAATAAGCAATAGGCTCCCTATAGTTTTAGAGTAAGAGTTAGCATTCTGATGAAACTAGGGGAAGAGTAAACTTCTATAGGAGATCCAGAATATTAAGCAAAAATAAGTCATGAAACTGCTTGTTTTCTCTTGGAGAAAGGTTGAAGGAGTTTACAGGTAGACATGGCAGATGTATTTTGTTAGACAGGGATTATTTGGAGTATCCTGTACTCATTGGACAAAAGATCTATGTGGATTTGGTGTAACAAGAATGATTACACTGATTATTTGTTAAATTTTGTCTGCCCACTATCCATTTCTCTTTTTTGAATAATAGCAGCAAAATTTTAGGGGGGTAGGGGAAAGGCCATTATCTCCTATTGGGTGCAAACTTGGAAGGCAGTTAATTAAGTTGGCCTGCTCTTTCCTAGCCAAGAGTTGACCACATTATCCAATTAACCAATTAAGTAAATTAACACAGCTCTAGGAGTTTATTATTGTCAGCAGAGTGACACAGAAAATAAAAATTGCTAAACCTCATTTATTCTACATGTAATATCCTGATGAGATTGTTTATATGTTCCTGCTACTTCTATCTTTAAGAACTGCAATAATTTCTAAATTAGAATTTCTAGACTTCCATTTGATTCTGTGAACATTTATGCTTACAATAATTTTTTTACTGCTTAACTTAGCCAGCCAGTTTTTATGGTTTGCCAAAAAACAAAAAACGAAACAAAAAACGAAACAAAAAAAAATACATCTAATTTGTTAAGAAACAGATTTTTTTGAACAGTCATGTCTTTTTAGTATACTACTTATGAAGACATTATTGACAACTTCATGCATATTCCATTTTACTTTTCTAGATATAAATATTTTCTTTCCTGATATTACATTGGCAAAGACATCCTGGAAATCAGAATTCAGCTTTAAATTATATTCAAGATTATTTACTTAAACAATTGGTTCTTGAAATATTTTTCTTAAATGAATAAAGAGGAGAAATAAACAAATAAATCATCACCACCTCCTTGTCCACCAAAAAATACGAAATTGTGAAAACTTTTTATCCACTACACACAGTTACCTAATAACTAAAAACAAGTGTAAAGATTGACAATTTTACTATGAAAAAGCCTTCTGTCTAGGCTTGGTTTGCCATTAAACATATGTGAATGTAGGCAACAAACCCACCAATGAAACTCAGACTTCCACTTTGGATTTCCATTTACTCATCTCTACAATAAGGGAGTTAACATTAGTCATTCAAATATTTAAAAAATTCTAAAATAAATATTTGGTATGTTTCCAATGACAAATAGGAAATATTTTTAAAGCCAACATTAAACTCAGCTTTTTGTCATAGCTATTTAATAAAGACATAACTCTTAAAGATATTAACTTGTATAGCAGACAAATATTTGAGCAACAAACAAAAATTTTTAAGTAATATAATAAGATAGGATTTAACAAAATTAATGAGAGTGCAAATGAGAATCTTCACTAAAATAATTGCAAAATAGTCTTCATAAGCACAGAAAAGACATCTGGCAATTAGAAATAATGAGGAGCAACATGTTTATCAGATTGGTTTTTGCAAAAGATTAATAAGCTTTGTAGCTTAATTATTTTATTCACCTCTGAATTAGTAACCACATGGAAGCTTTTATAAATCTGTATTGGAAATTATTTTCTATTAGTTTCAACTCTAATTTTAATCAATTTGCCATATATTTTCATTTTATTTAATTTTTAAATGTAAAGGTGTTAGTGTGCTTTTATAAAACCAGGATGCACTTCTTTGGTATTTATTGATGTTTAATCGTATTTGTTTAGAGGTTTTTTTTTTTTTCTCCTGTACAGACCTCCTATAATATCTGTAAATTTAAAAAAAAATAATTGAATACATTTTCTGTTAACCTGTTTTTAATTGGGGTGTCTTAGACCTTGCATTGGCCTCTTTTGGTTTCAAGTAGGGAAACTACCTGTAGTACCACAAATACAGAGCATATAATGTGACAATATGATGGCAATGTGAATAAAAACCCTCAAGAATGCAGAAATATCCATATAACTATGCCTTTTGAAAACTGAAATGATACTTGGAAAGTGGAAGTACATAATGAGCTTTTATTGAACATTTTTTTTGTGAGTGTGTAACAACCTCAGTATCTCAGGGCCTTACAACCCCAGAAATTTACTTTACTTGCTCACAGTTCCATGGGACTGCTCATGTATAGCTGATTATGGCTGAGCTTCTTGTATAGTGAGTTCCCTTTGGCTTTATGAGTTTTCTAAAACATACTCTTCTCATGGTAGGTCTTACTATCACAAGAGGACAAATGAAGCCCCACACATCATGTGTATTCCCATTTCATTAGCTAAAGAAAGGCAGTGGCCAATTTCACAGAGTAATTAGGGAAAGGAAGTATATTTCCAATGGATTGGGTGAATACCCTGAACAATAATTCAGTCTATCACATGGCTCTGGAAACTTACTGCCTATTTAATAGCAAGAGCTCTTTTATTCTTGTTTCTCTTAATGTCTCTTAGCAGCATTCTTTGATTCTGTCCCTGCTTCTCTATAATATCTTTCTTATAGCTTCTCTTCCTTGTTCCCACTTACTTGTTCATTTATTTCCAAGTTCACAGTTTCCCTAGTGGAGACTTTAGGAAGAACTCTCAAATCATTATGTTTGGTCTTTCTTTAGCTTTGGCCACAAGGATATCTCACAACCCACAGGCCAGACTAAACACTGGTGTACATTGAGTGAGATGCCTGGCTTTACCCAATGAGTTATGATTAGTAGAGGCAGTGAGTCATATGATGCAGAATATGGCCAGTCTTTCTCCAGGCACTAAGACCAATGCTCACAGAAGGGACGTATGGGCAGGACAGTTTATCTTAGGACTTTGGATATATTAGACATTGTAAATGAATTGACCACAGTATGCCCAACCAATGTTCGGTAGATTCTGTTCCCTCCGGAGCTAGTTTTCTTGTATGATTATTTTAAGGAAGATATTAATTTAACATTTTGTTCTTTTTTCCCCCTAATCCATAATCAATGTAAAAGCTGTGAAGACCAAATAGTTACAAGGCACAGGTATAATTATGTCTCCTAAATAGACTGTATATTTTGATTAAATAGAACATTTTAATATTACTTAATTTACAATGCCTCTTCCTTAGGCTATTTAAAAGAAGTTAAGTAAAATAAGAAACCATTTCAAAATTATCTTTCTCAATGTGTACAACAGATATTCTTAACTCTTATCCATCCTTGAAACTCTCACAGTTTTCATCTCTCCCATCTCTTTCCCAATTCTTGTTATTTGCTGCACTCACAGTCCTTACGTTTGGATTGGATTAAGCTCAAGAATGAGGTGGGGTTCTAAGAATAGTTGAAATAACTATTGTATAGTATAACAAATGCTGTAAGTTTAATAATTTTGGGGAGAACATGTAAGTACATTTTCTATATCAAAGTGCCATACATCCCAATGGAGTCACTGAATAACATTATCTTAATAGAAAAAGAAAATAAAGCTACAATGTTTTAAAATTAATTTTCTCTTTCTTGTGCTTTAATGAATAATTTCAACAGAAAATGAGTTATAATGTTCTAACAGGTAGCAAATGTATTTAGTTACTGTATTAATCCATTCTCATGTTGCTAATAAAGACATACCCAAGACCGGGTAGTTTATAAAGGAAAGAGGTTTAATGGACTCACAGTTGCACATGGCTGGGGAGGCCTCACAATCATGGCAGAAGGTGAAGGACGAGCAAAGGCACATTTTACATGGTAGCAGGTGGGACAGCATGTGCAGGGAACTGTCCTTTATAATGCCATCACATCTTGTGAGACTGATTCACTATCATAACAAAAGAATGGGCTGGGTGTGGTGGCTCATCCAAGCACTTTGGGAGTCCGAGGCAGGCAGATCACGAGATCAGGAGATTGAGACCATCCTAACTAACACGGTGAAACTCTGTCTCTACTAAAAATACAAAAAATTAGCCAGGTGTGGTGGCAGGTGCCTGTAGTCCCAGCTACTTGGGAGGCTGAAGCAGAAGAATGGTGTGAACCCAGGAGGCAGAGCTGGCAGTGAACTGAGATTGCACCACTGCACTCTAGCCTGGGCGACAGAGTGAGCCTCTGTCTCAAAAACAAAAAAAGAACAGAATGGGAAAATCTCACCTCATGATCCAGCTACCTCCAACTGGGTCCCTCCCACAATATGTGGGGATTGTGGGAACTACATTCAATATGAGATTTGGATTGGGACACATAGCCAAACCATATCATTCTGCCCCTGCCCCCCCACCAAAATCTCATGTATCATATTTCAAAACCATACTGTCCCAACAGTACCCCAAAAGACTTAACTCATTTTAGCATTAACTCAAAAGTCCACAGTCTAAAGTTTCATCTGAGACAAGGCAAGTCCCTTCTACTATGGGACTGAAAACCAAAAGCAAGTTAGTTACTTCCTAGATACAATGTGGGTAGAGAGATTGGATAAATACACCCATTCCAAATGGAATAAATTTGCCAAAACAAAGGGGTTAATGGCCCCATGCAAGTCCAAAATCCAGAATGGCAGTCAAACCTTAAAGCTTTAAAATGATCTCCTTTGAATCCATGTCTCACATCCAGGTCATGCTGATTGAAGAGGGAGGTTCCCATGGTTTTGGGAAGCTCTGCTACTGCAGCTTTGCAGGATACAGCCTCCCTCCTGGCTGCTTTCATGGGTTGGCATTGAGTGTCTGTGGCTTTTCCAGAAGCATGGTGCAAGCTGTTGGTAGATACACCATTCTGGGGTCTGGAAGACAGTGGCCCTCTTCTCACAGATCCACTAAGCATTGCCCTGTTGGGTACTCTGTGGGGGCTTCAACCTCACTTTTCCCTTCTGCACTGCCCTGGCAGAAGTTCTCTATGAGGGCTTTGCCCCTGCAGCAGACTTCTGCCTGGATATCCAGGCATTTCCATGCATCCTCTGAAATCTAGGTGGAGGTTCCTAAACATCAATGTTTGACTTCTGTGCACCCCCAGGCCCAACACCACGTGTAAGTTGCCAAGACTTGGGACTTGCACCCTCTGAAGCAACAGCCTGAGAGGGACATTGGCCCCCTTTTAGCCATGGCTGGATCTGAAGCTGGTGGGATGCAGGGCAGTATGTCCTGATGCTGCATAGAACAGGGGGGTCTGGGCCTGGACCCAGAAACCATTTTTCCCTCCTAAGCCTCAAGGCCTGTGATGAGGGAGGGGGGCTGCCGTGAAGGTGCCTGACATGCCCTGGAGACATTTTCCTCATTGTCTTGGTGACTAACTTTTGGTTCTTTGTTATTTATTCATATTTCTGCAACAGGCTTGAATTTCTCCCCAGAAAATGGGTTTTTCTTTTCTGTTGCATCATCAGGCTGCAAACTTTCCAAACTTTTATTCTCTGTTTCCTCCTGAACCCTTTGCTGCTTAGAAATTTCTTCTGCCAGATACCCTAAATCATCTCTTTTAAGTTCAAAGTTCCACAGATCTCTAGGGTAGGGGAAAAATGCTACCAGTCTCTTTGCATGGCAAGAGTGACCTTTACACTAGTTCCCAACAAGTCAGAGTATTAAATAGAAAAACAATAAAGATCACATATTTTGCATTTGAAGATTCCATTTCCTAAAGGAACCGCTTTTCCCTAAATTAATCTAGAAATGCAATCAAATTTCAATACAAATTATGACAAGATTTTTGTAAAACTTAATAAGCTGATTGTGGAAAATTTTTTTAAATAGCTAAGACTATTTTGAAGAAGAAAAGGTAGGGAGTACTTTCTCTACCCAATATCTAAAGTGATTGACAGGCTATAACACTTGAGACCATGTTGTAATATTACAGAGATAAACAGTGCAATGGCATAGAACAGAAAAGCTGAAGTAAAGGCACACACACACACATATGTATACATGAATATTTACATAAAGGTGATTCCATTAAATATTAGGGGGATAAGGCCGGGTGCAGTGGCTCATGCCAGTAATCCCAGCACTATGGGAGGCCAAGGTGGGCAGATCATGAAGTCAGGAATTCAAGATCAGCCTAGCCAACATGGTGAAACCCCATCTCTACAAAAAATTAAAAAAAAAAAAAAATTAGCCCGGAGTGGTGGGTGGGCACCTGTAATCTCAGCTACTCAGGAGGCTGAGGCAGAGAATTGCTTGAATCCAGGAGACAGAAGTTGCAGTCAGCCAAGATCGCACCACTGCACTCCAGCCTGGGCAACAGAGCAAGACTCTGCCTCAAAAAAACAAAATAAAACAAAACAAAACAAAACCCAAAAACCAAATAAATAAATATTAGTGGGATAAAATAAACTATTTGATAAAGAATTAAGTCATCAGATTCAAATATAGTGAATTTCTAAATTTTGTTTTATGTGTACTTCAGTTGCATAATTCCTTTTTGGTTTCTTTTCAGGATTTCTATTCTTTTACTTAAATTTCCATTTCGTTTACACTTTTGCTAAAAATGTCTCCATATTTTCCTTTAGTATTGGAGCACCTGTAAGAAAGTTGTTTTAAATCTTTGACTAGTAGATCTACCACCAGGTTTTTTGTGGAATGCTTTCTGGATTTTTTTCCCCATTGAATTGGCCATTGTTTACTATTTTGTGGTATGCCTTGTGACATTTTTATTGCAAACTAGTCATCTGAAACTATTAGTGTGGTAATTCTGGAAGTCAGATTCTCCTCCTATTCCAGAACTTTATTTTTTTTTTCAATTGTTGTAGGCTACCTCTGTGCAAATGATTAGACTAAGATGTAAACTTAATAGTTCACAAAAATTTTCCTCATGTCACTAGAGAGGTTGACATGCAAATCCAATAAATACAGGGAAACCCAGAAAGATACTATACAAGATGACCATCCCCAAGGCACATAGTCATTAGATTCACCAAGGTCAATGCAAAGAAAAAGTGAAGGAGAAATAAAGTCTTACTCAGAAAGGCAAATGCAGAGAGCATACATTTCAGATAGGCACTATCATGCAATTATACAATCAAGTCTACATAACAACCAGCTAACAACATTATGACAGGACCAGAATTCCACATATCAATACTAACCTTGAAAGTAAATGAACTAAATGCCTCACTTAAAAGACACAGAGTGGCAAACTGGATAAAAAGACAAGACTCATCAACCGCTGTCTTCAAAAGACCTAACCCACATGTAATGACACCCACAGACCAAAACAAAAGAATGGAAAAGGTTCATTATGCAAACAGAAAACAAAACAAAACAAAAAAGAGCAGGGGTCACTATTCTTATATGAGATAAAACAGATTTGAAACGAATAAAAATTAAGAAAGGCCAGGCATGGTGGCTCACACATGTAATCGCAACACTTTGGAAGGCTGATGTTGGAAGATAGCTTGAGCTCAGGGGTTCAAGACCAGCCCGGACAACACAGTGAGACCTCGTCTAAAAAAAAAAAAAAAAAAAAAAAAATCCAGACATGATCCATGTGCCTGTGGTACCAGCTACTCATGCTGAGTTGAAAAGATTGCTTGAGCCCAGGAGGTTGAGGCTGGAATTATGCTGCTGCACTCCCACCTAGGCAACAGAGTGAGACCCTATTTTAAAAATAAATAAATAAGAAGGACAGTGAAAGTCATTACATAATGATAACAAGTACAATCCACCAAGAAGCCTTAAGTATCCTAAATATATACAAACTCAACATTGGAGCATGTGGACTCATAAAACCAGTTCTTCCTGGCCTACAAAAGACTTAGACAACTACAGAATAATAATGGGAGTCTTCAATACTGCATTTGTGGCATTACAAAGAATATAGAGGCAGAACACTCACTAACAAAGAAACTCTGAACTTAAATGCTACACTTGACCACTTGGATCTAATGGACATCTACAAAACACTCTACTCAACAAACACAGATTACACGTTCCTCTCATATGCACACAGAATTTATTTTAAGATGAACTCACATGCTCAGTCATAAAGCAAGTCTCAATAAATTAAAAAACAATTGAAATCATACCAGCACACTCTTGGCCCAAAGTACAATAAAAATAGAAATCATTATAAAGAAATCTCTCAAAACTACACAATACATGAAAATTAAACAAAAAGCTCCTGAATAACTTCTGGACAAGTATCAAAATTGAGGCAGAAATCAAAACATTCTTTTAAGTTAATAAAAATAGGAACACAACTTACCAAAATCTCTCAGATGCAGTGAAGCGGTGTTAAGAAAAAAGTTTATAGCCCTAAATGACCTTATCAAAAAGTTAGAAAGATCTCAAATTGGCCATCTTACTCTATAACCAAAGGAATTGGACAAAAGAAATACAAACCCACCTCAAAGCTACTGGAAGAAAAGAAATAACTAAAATTAGAGAAGACCTTAATGAAACTGATATGCCAAAATCCATACAAAAGACCAATGAAATCAAAAGTTGGTTTCTCAAAAAGCAGATTGATAGACCACTGGCTACATTAACAAAGAAAAAGAAAGAGAAGATTCAAATAAGTACAATCAGAAACAACAATAATATTGCAACTGATCCCACAAAAATACAAAGGTTTCTCAGAGACTACTATGAACCATTTATGCACAAAAATTAGATATCCGAGAGGAGACGAGTAAATTCCTGGAAGCATACCATCTCACAAGATTGAACCTGGAAGAGACTGAAACCCTGAATAGACCAATGTAAACTTCTGAAATTGAATCAGTAATAAAAAATCTACCAACCAAAAAAAGTCATGGACCAGATAGATGCACAGCTGAATTCCACCAGCCATATAACCTATAAAGAGGAACTGATATAAGTTCTACTGAAACTTGAAACTATTCCAAAAAATCAAGAATGAGGAGTTCCAGCCTAACTCATTCTATGAAGCAAGCATCAGCCTGATATCAAAACCTGGCAGAGACATAATGATCAAAGAAAACCAGGTCAATATCCATGGTGAACATAGACACAAAAATCCTCAACAAAATATTAGCAAACCAAATCCAGTAACACATCAAAAAACTAATACATCATGTTCAACTAGGCTTTATTCCTGGGATGGTAGGCTGGTTCATTTGCATTTCTTGATATGCAAATCAAGAAATATGATGCACTACATAATCAGAATTAAAAGCAAAAAACATGTAATCATCTCAATAGATACAGAAAAAGTTTTTGATAAAATCTAAAATCCCTTCATGATAAAAACATCAACAGACTAGGCATCATAGGGATATATCTCAAAATAACAATAGCCGTCTATCATAAACCCACAGCCAACATCATACTGAATTGACACAAGATTGAATAACTCCCCCTGAGAACTGGAATAAGACAAAGATGCCCACTCTCACCACTCCTATTCAGCATAATACTAGAAGTCCTAGCCAGAGCAATCAGGCAAGAGAAAGACATAAAAGACCTCCAAATAGGAAAAGAAGATGTCAAAGTATCTCCGTTCACTGACAATAGGATTTCGTACTTAGAAAACCATAAAGACTTTGGCAAAAGGCTCCTACCATTGATAAATGACTTTTATAAAGTTGCAGGATCAATGTGCAGAAATCAGTAGCATTTCCATACATCGACAATATCCAAGCTAAGAGTGAAATCAGCAGCACGATCCCACTTACAATAGCCACAAAGAAAACAAAACACCTCAGAATACAGCTAACAAAAGAGGTAAAAGATCTCTACAAGAAGGCCCACAAAACATTTCGGAAAGAAATCAGAGATAAAAACAAATAACGGAAAAACAGTCCATGCTCATGGATTGAAACAAACAATATTATTAAAATGGCCATGCTGCCTAAAATAATTTATGGACTCAAAGATATTTCTATCAAACTACTGATATCATTTTTCACAGAATTAGAGAAAAACTATTCTAAAATTCATATGGAAGGAAAACAGAGCTCGAACAGTCAAAGCAATTCTAAGCAAAAAGAGCAAAGCCAGAGGTATCACCTTAACCAACTTTAAGCTATACTATAAGGCTATAGCAACCAAAACAGTGTGATACTAGTGCAAAACCAAACACATCAAACAATGGAACTGAAGGGAAAACTGAGAAATGAAGCCTTATACTTAGAGCCATCTAAACTTCAACAATGCTGACAAAAACAAGCAATGGGAAAAGGACTCCAGATTCAACAAATGGTGCTAGGATAACTGGCTAACCATATGCTGAAGACTGAAGCTGGACCTCTACCTTTCACATACACAAAAATTAACTCAAGATGGATTAAAGATTTAAATGTAAGACCTCAAACTATAAAAATCCTAGAAGATGACCTAAGAAATACTCTTTTTGACATTGGACTTAGCAAATAATTTTTGGCCAGGTCTCCAAAAGCAATTGCAACAAAAACAAAAATTGACAAGTGGAACCTAATTAAATTAAAAAGCTTCTGCACATCAAGAGAAAGCTATTGATAGAGGAAACAGACAATGTACACAATGGGAGAATCTATTCATAAGCTATATATCCAATACAGTCCTAATATCCAGAATCTCTATGAAACTTAAACAATTCAAGAAAAATTAAATAACCCCATTGAAAAATGGGCGAAGGACACAAATAGACAGTTCTCAAAAGAAGTCATACAAGTTACCAATGAATATATTAAAAATGCTCAGCATCACAAATCATCAGAGAAATGCCAATCAAAACCACAATGAGATACCATCTCATCTTAGTCAGACTGGCTATTCTTCAAAAGTCAGAAATCATAAGATGCTAGCAAGGCTGTTTGAGGAAAAGGGAGCACTTATACACTGTTGGTGGGAATGTAAAGTAGTTCAGTCACTGTGGAAAGCAGTCAGGAGATTTCCCAAAGAATGTGACAGAGCTACATTTCAATCCAGCAATCCTATTACTGGGTATATACCCAAATGAAAATAAATCATTCTACCAAAAAGTGCATGCACTTATATGTTCACCATTTTGCTATTCACAATAGCAATTACATGAAATCAACAAACGTGCCATTACTGGTAGACTGGCTAATGAAAATGTGGTATATAGACACCACGAAATGCTATGCATCCATAAAAAGAACAAAATCATGTCCTTGGCAGCAACATGCATGTAATCGGACAACATGATCCTAAGTGAATTAATGCATAAACAGAAAACAAACTACCATGTGTTCTCACCTATAAGTGGGAGCTAAACATTGAGTACGCATGGACACAAATATGGGGAAAAATAGACACTAAGATCTACTAGCAGGGGGAAGGGAAAAGGGGAGTGTGGATTTTAAAATTACCTATTGGGTACTATGCTCATGATCTGGGCGACAGGAATTGTACCCCAAACCTTAGCATCACTTAATATTCCCATGTAGCAAACCTACACACATACTCCACTATCTAAAATAAAATTTGAAACTAAGAAGAAAAGAAATACAACACTTTACAGTAAAATTCTGAGTTTCACATGTCAAAAAAAGAAAATTAATGGAAATAAAGGGATACAGGCAGTTTTAAAGGAGCACTGGTTGGCTGTGTTAGTAAAGTTCATGTGTTATAAATTTAAACTATAGTGTTATTTTAGAATATTAAAAGGAATTACTTTGGTAATCACAAAGAAAATTACTGCAAAATAAAAACCAAAAGAAAAAGGAAGAAAATGTGAATATTTCACTAGTTTTAAAAAAATAAACTAATCATAAAAGAAGACAGTAATGCAAGAAATAAGGAACAAAATTATTGTAAAACATAGAAAGCAAATATCAAAATAACAGAAGTCTTCTTTAATCAGTAATCACTTTATAAATGGATAAAGTTCTCTGATAAAGAAACAGAGATTGGCAGAATAAATGAAAAAATGTTAATTCAACTATATGCTGTGTAAAAGAAACTTGCTTTAGATCCAAGGAAACAGATAGGTTGAAAGTAAAAGTGTGGAGAAGTGTATTCCTTGCAAATAGTAACCGAAAGAGATAAGACTCTATTGACATCAGAAAAAAAAATTATATCAAAAAAGGTTATAAAAACAAAGAAAGATACTTTATATTCACAAAAGTTTCAATACAATGAGATGTAAGAATCTACATTTACACACCTAATATCAGATCATTTAAATATAGGAAACAAAATTAGAAAGAATTCAGCTACTCAAGAGGCTCTGGCATGAGAATTGCTTGAACCCGGGCAGAAGCTGCAGTGAGCCAAGATCGCACCACTGCACTCCAGCCTGGGTGACAGAGCAAGACTCAGTCTCAAAAAAAAAAAAAAAAAAAAAAAAAAAAAAAAAGGACAGAAAAACAATTCATTAAAATCGGGGGTAAAAAATGACCAAAACAGAAAATTTAAGAGATGACAATCATTTTTAAAACATACTATCAACAGAGTAAAAAGGCAGCACACAGCATGGAATGAAGTATTAGCAAGTCATATATCTGATTATTAATATCCAGAATATATAGAGAACTAAAACTAAAAACAACCACAACAACAAAAACTCGATTGAAAAGTGGGAAAAAAGACTTGAGTAAACATTTTTCCATAAAAAGTATACTAAGCACATGCAAAGAGTACTAATTCTCAGGGAAATGCAAATTAAAACTTCAATGGAACACCACCTCGCATCCGTTAATATGGCTACTATCACGCGCACACACACACACACACAGAGAGAGAGAGTAGGAGGGGAAAGCAGAGCAAGATGGCCAAATAGAAGCCTCCAGCAGTCATCCTCCATGCAGAAACACCTAGTTGAATAACTATCCAAACAGAAAAGGGCACCTTTATAAGAACTAAAAATCTGTCAAGCAATCACACTACCTGGGTTTAACATCATATTAAGAAGGAGGCACTGAAGAGGCTAGGAAAGACTGTATCCAATCCCACAGCATCAGCCACATGGCACTGAGAAAGAATCTGATAACTTGAGAAGGGATACTGCATAATTGTGGAACTTTGTATTGGAAATTGGTGCTGCCTGTCACAGTAAATAGCAACATGGGGCAGAACACAGCTCACCCATGGAGGAAGCATTTAGACCAGCCCGACCCAAAGGCAAATTATTCATCCCAGTAGTCAGAACTTCAGTTCCAGCAGAGCTCACCATTGCGGGTTAAAGTAATCTGGGTTCTAAATAAACTAGTAAGGTAGTCTAGGCCACAAAGACTGTAATTCCTGGACAAATCCTGGTGCTGTGTTGGGCTTGGAGTCAGTGGTCTTCTGCAGCACATTACCTAGTGAGACACCAGCTGGAGTGACCAAGGGAGTGCTTGCCTCACAGCTACCCTAACCCAAGACAATGCAGCTGGTGACCTCAGGAGAGACTTCTCATGTTGAGGAGAGGAGAGGGGAGAGTGTAGAGAACTTTAACTTGTAACTAGGATACCAGCTCAGTCAAAATAGAACAGGGAACAAAGCAGAGCTCTGTGACTTCCATTCCAGGTTGTAACTCCCAGATGACAATTCTAGACACACCCTGGGCCAGAAGGGAACTCACTGCCTTGAAGAGGAGGAACCAGTCTTAGCAGGAGTCATCACCTGCTTACTAAAGAGTCATTGGGCCCTGAACAATCAGCAGCAGTATCCAGGCAATACCTGCCATGGCCTTGGGAGAGATGCAAAGCTATGCTGGCTTCAGATATGACCCAGTATATTCCCATCTGTGGTGTCTGTGGAGAGTCTCCTTTTGCTTGAGGAAAGAAGAGGGAAGAGTAAGTGGGACTGTGTCTTGCAGCTTGGGTACCAGCTTGGCCATAGTGGGGGAGAACAGCATGCAGGCTCCTATGTCCCCAGTTCTAGGCCTCGGCTCTTGAATGGCATTTCAAGACCTGGCCTGGGCCAGAGGGGAGCCCCTGTCATGAAAGGAGAGACTCAGGCCTGGCAGCATTTACCACAAGCTGAATGAAGAGCTCTTGGGCCTTGAGTGAATATTGTGGTATATATACCACACTTTATTGTGTATACACACACACACACACACATATATATACACACACACACAGTGAAATATTTTTCAGCTTTAGAAAGAAAATTATGACATACGCTGCAGCGTGGATAGGTCTTGAGGACTTTATGCTAATTGAAATGAGTCGGTCTGAAAAAGACAAACACTGCATGATTCCACTTATATGTGGTATCTAGAGCAATCAAATTCGTAGAAACAAACCTCCAATACTTACAATGTGTGATCTGGGTTGGAACTAGGGCCATTGTAGGTAGAGTTAAGAAGAGGTCCTAGTGAAGTTAAGGTGGGTCCCATATAAAAGGAGAAGAGACACAGACACAGGCAAACTCCCATGTGACAATGGAGAAGAGGTTGAAGTGCTTCAGCTGCAAGCCAAGGAATGCCCAGGACCGTGGGTAAGTCATCAGAAGCTAGACAGAGGAAAAGCAGATTCCTCCCCTACAGGTTTCAGGGAAATAAGAACTCTGATTGCATCTTGATTTTAGATGTCCAGCTTCTAGAACTGTGAGACAATACGTTTCTCTTGGGTGTTTTGGTTTTTTTGTTTGTTTGTGTGTTTTAAAAAATAATAAAATTACACAGACAGAAAATAGAATGGTGGTTGCCAGGGATTGAGGGGAGGGAAGAATTGGAAGTCGTTGTTTAATGAATATAGAGTTTCAGTTTTCCACAACGAAAAATGTCCTAAAGGTGGATGGCGGTGATGTTTGCACAACAGTATTAATGTGATTAATACCAGTGAACTGCACACTTAAAAATGGTTAAGATGGTAATTTTATGTTATGTGCATCTTGCCACAATAAAATAACTGAAAAAATAAATGAAAAAGCATACTACATAAAGTTTTACACCTCTAAAAATGGTCATTTTTGTTATACTTATTCAGGTGTTACAATAAATAGGTTATAGCTACATGAATCAGTATAGACATCAATAACATGAATGTTGAAGAAGAAAAGCAAACTGAAAATTGATATATTCATGTCTATTTATACATCTTTTAACACTGTGAATGAAGCTATACATTTTTCAGATACACCACATACATACTGTGTAACAATATAAAAATATCCCTGGAATTCCTGGGCTTTCTGAGGTAAATTCAGATTGTGGTTTCCTCTTGGATAGAACATAAGGCACTGAGATTAGAGAGAAACACATGGTGTGGTTAAGGCTGCAGCTGTAACAGTAATGTTATCCATATCTGTCTGTCTATCTATCATCTATCTAAAATCTGAAGCAAACATGACAAAATGGGTGGTGGGTAAGAGGTGTTTATTGATTTGTCACTGTAAGTTTTTATAATTTGACATATTTATTTGAAATGTTTTAGAAGATTCATTAACGCAAGTAGTTTATTCAAATTTAAATCAATTCTACCTGTAAGCTGTAATTCATGTTTGTCCCAAACATATGCCCATATTTGTTAACTGTGATATTTATTAACATGCTTTTTTGCCCATTCAACACCTCAAATATAAATTTTGAGGGATGATTTCACATCTTCAGTATTCACTCATGGTGATATTTTTAGTCACAAAATTTGGGAATATCTTTGTTATTTTTACACCAAACCCAAATATTTTTTCTTTTCATTTCCAACAGTGAGAGCAGTAAACAAAATTCTTCCATTTGATAATCTTTCTAATATTTACAGAGAATTA
Organism: Macaca thibetana thibetana; assembly: GCF_024542745.1. NCBI lineage: Eukaryota > Metazoa > Chordata > Mammalia > Primates > Cercopithecidae > Macaca > Macaca thibetana. The sequence goes on along the minus strand of NC_065579.1, from coordinate 6,558,046 downwards.
ATATTGTCTTATTTCTAACTACCTCCATTTTCTTCACCTGTCCCTATAGGAGATATGTTTGAAGGATTCTCTCAAGGCCAGTCATTTCCTGGGGGAGAGATTAACTGAGAAGAATGAAACCCAGCAAGCCAGGACCATTGTCAATAATAACGCATGCCCTGCAGTTACCATATTTAGACAATCCAGGAGAAGAAATTGTATTTGTTGAAGAAAATACAATAGGTGCCACAAACAATTCAGGGTGTGTTATTAACAGCAAAGAATCATAAAGGCATTATTGAAAAGTATTTTTGATCCTCGACAGGATACAGTGAGAGTAAAACAGGATCCACTGCCTAAAGAAGGGGCTTTAATGATAATTGGTCTAATTATGACACAGAAAAATATTCCATCTTATTTTTATAAAATTATGCTGTGGATAAGATACACAGAAGACTAAGTCTACATTCAAAAGCGATCATAAGGAAATAAGAAGGCAGAAGGAACTGCAATAGCACACTGAATATTAAAATACCTATTAGTTGTTTTAACAAGCTTTAATATTCTGATAACTTACTTTCAGGGCAGAGGAATCAAGCATTACTGATATCCAATATTTACAATATTAAAGGCCTAGTTCACTGTCTTTGTGGAGGCATTTGTTTTTGAGACTTCCCAATTGCTTTGTCTATGTTTTATCTTAAATATTTTCACAATGAAGATTCTTATCAATACTTCATCTCAAATAAATAAATATCCATCATAAAAAGACAAATATGTTCTTATGTGTTTGAAGGCTTTCCTAGCAGGTTTTGAAAGATTGCCTATACTGATGTTTGTGAAATAAAGGAAATGAGCCATAAGAAATAAATCAACATGTCATATAAAAGCCTTGCATGGAGGGATGAGAAATGCTGATGTAAACATTAAACCACTGGAAATCACTGTTGCTTTGGAAAACACTAACAACAAGTAACAAAGGCACCAAATATATGGAACTTCCAAAGCTGCTAATATTTTAGCACACACAGAGTTATGTCATAGGCTATAACGCAAATTAAATGAAAACTTTTTTAATGCAATCTTGTGGTGATCAACTAGCCACAACAGCCACTGTGCTAAGAATCCTCCCATTAAAAAATATTTAAGATTTTACTTGAGCACAGTAAAAACATTTGTTAAGATTTGCAATGCACAGTACCCAAGCCAACTACCCAGCCAGCCAAAGTCTCTAATAATATAATCAACCTTGTCTCCTAATATATTACAGTCAGGAAAGCTGCTCGCCTTTCTTATACCGATTCATATTTTTCTCATATTTCTATCCTGAGGTACTATGCTTGCTATCAAATAATCTGTACTCCAAGAATATATGTATTCTATGATTTCCATGTCCATATTCACACCCTTCAAAAAATAGTTCTTTTCTGACAGTGTTCCACAAAAGGCACATGAAACGTCTTTATTTTCTGACCCAGGGCTGTCTCTGGGAACTTACTTTGGGAGTGCAAGTATAGTTCAGAAATGGGGGACTTAAAATCCCCAGGTGCAACCCTTGACCCATTGTGAAAAGGAGCCAATGAGTAAACATTCCCACTTCCTATCATTCAGACAGATAATTCTGGGAAATGTTTGTACGTTTCTCAAAAGTTCTAGATAGAAACAAACAGGCATTGCCTACAATAGTGACCCCAATATTAAATCTTCATGCTCTTTTTTCCTTATTCCCTGCCTCATTATCCCAGGAATTCCACTCTATCTGGGACCATCTTGAAAATAAACAACCCATCATAAGTCTTTGTCTTAGGCTCTGCTTCGAAGGAACACCAAGATACCAGAGGATTTTTGGAAAATAGAAATTGGGTTATGGTTTTTCTTAAAGCCTTCAATGGATCATCATTTCCTGTGAGATATAATCCAGGCTCCTTGGTGTGAGGCATATAAAGATTTTGATGGAATAATTTTTGTCTAATGCTCTTATCTTCTCTGTCACAGTGAATCCTCAAACACTATTACCTTGTAAGATTGGATTGCTTGCAAATACCTCATGTCATGATGTTTTAAGTATCTGCCCTTTGTACTTGTTTTTATTAATATACCTAATTTTTCCCCAATATGCAAAAGGCCTACACAACCTCTTTTGTTCAACTATCCCCTACCCTTCAGACACAATATCTCATGTATTCCTTTGTGTATCCAGATCATTATTTTGCACTTACCATGGTCTATTTGTTTAACCCATTTGTGTCTGTGTTTATTTCCTCTACTTTACGAGGCAAAGGCTGATATGTTATCCACTTTTTAATTCTCATGTCTATAAAGGGTGATTCGTAAAAGGTAGCTATAGACATTCATTGAAAGATTGATGAAGTATATGAGCAGAAAACTGTTAATCAATACAATTATGATTCACTCATTCTCCTCTTTAGTGAACCCATGTACCACTTCATGTCATTGTGACTAACCCTTTTTTCAGATTCTCCAAGTGAACCTCTGGCAGGTATTCCCTTTAGTAACTCCTTAGATTGCGGTCATCCTGGATGGTGGCACATTATGACCACATAATTCCTGAATAAATGTAATTTCACTGCTGTTTATATAATTAAATGGTGAATTGCATTTGCCCGTTTATAAATGTTTTATGAGTCTGTTACACTGCTTATTGAATACAGATGAATGGAATGCTCTCTTAAGAGAATTAGCTTCCACATTGAAATAAGCATAATTAAGATTTAATATATTACAGAGATTGAGTCAATCTTTATTTGTTATTGGAATTTAATAGAATTATATAAATCCTCTCTATACATTGAAAATATAAGCATATTAATTTAAAATTCACAGTATTAGTAGTTTTTCTTTTAATAGGAGATAAAATGACAGAAAATGTAGGAGAATAAGTATTTCTTAGAGGCTCTGAGGGTTATTCTATTCTGAGTTGGTTTTGTTTCTTCTTGTTATTACTAGAAGAATAACTTAAGGACAAAGTGGCATTCACTTTACTGGTTTAAGTAATATGTGGTCTACCTGGATGCCAATTAGTGGTAAATGGAAACTCAGACAATTGGAGTCACATCTAAGAATTCACTAAACTTTGTAAATTACTTTTATCTTCAGACGTGAGACAAACAGGAGCAGAAAAAAAATCAATACAAAATCCCATTTTAATTTGAGTTCCAATCACAGAATTGCTTCCAATAAGCTGTTAGTAGCTTCAAAAACTAGATGTTTTGAAGTTTCTATTTCAAATGGACTTATTTCATCTAGTTGTAAATAATCTACCTAATTTTAAAAATTGTTAGAGCAGGAAACTCCTAGCTATAAACTATAAAACTCTTGTTATAAACTAAAACTGCTAAACTTTTTGTTGATTAAAGGTATAGGCGGGCTGAAAGAAAAAAAATGTTAAAGGCAGCTAGAGAGAAAGGATTGGTCACCTACAAAGGCAAGCACATCAGACTAACAGTGAACCTCTCAGCAGAAACCCCACAAGCCAGAAGAGATGTGGGGGCATGTATTCAATATTTTTAAAGAAAAGAAATTTCAACCAAAAATTTCATAGCTGGCCAAACTAAGCTTTATAAATGAAGGAGAAATTAGGTCCATTTTACACAAGCAAATGCTGAAGGAATTCATTTCCACCAGACCTGTCTCATAAGAGCTCCTGAAAGAAGCACTAAACTTGGAAAGGAAAGACTGTTACCAGCCATTACAAAAACATACTTAAGTATACAGACCAGTGAGGCTATAAAGAAACCACGCAAGCAAGTCTGCATAGTAACTAACTAACAACAAGATAACAGGATCAAATCCACACATATCAACACTAACCAAATGTAGATGAGCTAAATGCTCCAATTAAAAGGCACAGGGTGGCAAGCCTGATAAAGAAGAAAGTCCCATGCATGCCGGATAAAGAAGAAAGACTCAGTGGTATGCCACCTTTAAGAGACCCATCTCACATGCAATGATGCCCATAGGCTCAAAATAAAGGGATGGAGAAAACCTGCCAAGCAAATGGTAGAAAACAGGGATTACAATTCTAATTTCAGGCAAAACTGACTTTAAACCAACAGAGATCCAAAAAGACAAAGAAGGGCATTACATATGGTAACAGGTTCAATTAAGCGAGAAGACTTAACTATCCTAAGCATACGTGCACCCAACGTAGGAGCATCCAAATTCATAAAACAAGTTCTTAGAGACCTTCAACAAGACTTAGACTTCACACAATAGTATGGGAGAATTCAACAACACACTGACAGTGTTAGACAGATCAAGGCAGAAAATCAACAAAGATATTCAGGACCTGAACTCAGCACTGGATCAAACTGATCTGATAGACAGAAATAAAAATACTCACCACCCCAAAACAACAGAATATACATTCTTCTCATAGCCACATGTCATATATTCTCAAATAGACCACATAATTGGACATAAAATAATGTTCCGCAAATGCAAAATCATACAAACCACACTCTTGGACCACAATGCAATAAAAGCAGAAGTCAAGACTGAAAAAATCGCTCAAATCCATGCAATTACAGCAAAATTAAACAACCTACTCCTGACTGACTTTGGGGTAAATAAAGAAATCAAGGCATATATCAAGAAGTTCTTTGAAACTGATGAGAACAAAGATACAACATACCAGAATCTCAGGGACACAGCTAAGTCAGTGTTAGCAGGAAAATTTATAGCACTAAACACCCACATCAAACAGTTAGAATGATCTCAAATTAACAACCTAACATTACCACTAAAATAACTATAGAATCAAGAAAAAAATGACCTCAAAGATAGCAGAAGACAAAAAATAACAAGAGTTGAACTGGGGGAAATTGACACATTAAAAACCATTCAAAAGATCAATGAATTTAGAAGTTGGTTTATTGAAAAAAAAAATAAGATATATAGGCCACTAGCTGCACTAATAAAGAAGAGAGGAGATCCAAATAAACACAATGAGAAATGACAAAAGAGATGTTACCACTGACCCCACAGAAAGACAAATAACCATCAGAAACTACCATGAACACCTCTATATGCAAAAATTAGAAAACCTAGAAGATATGGATATGTTATTACTAGAGGAATAACTTAAGGACAAAGTGGCATTCACTTTACTGGTTTAAGTAATATGTGGCCTACCTGGATGCCAATTAGTGGTAAATGGAAAGTGAGACAATTGGAGTCACATCTTGGACACATATGCCATCCCAAGTCTGAAGCAGGAAAATATTTAATTTCTGAACAGACCAATAATGGGCTCTGAAATTGAATCAGTAATAAATAGCCTACCAACCAAAAAAAGACGAAGATCATACGAATTTACAGGTAAATTCTACAAAATGTACAAAGAAAAGCTAGTTCCATTCTTAATGAAACTGCTCTAAAAAATTGAGATGGAGGTACTCATCCCTAACTCATTCTATGAAGCCAACATCATCCTGATAACAAAAGCCGGCAGAAACACAATAAAAAAGAGAAAACTTCAGGCCAATATCCTTGATGAACATCAGTGCAAAATTCCTTAACAAGATGATGGCAAACTAAATCCAGTGGCATGTCAAAAAGCTAATCCACCATGATCAAGTAGCATTTATACCTAGGATGCAAGGTTGTTTCAACATATGCAAATCAATAAATAAGATTAATCACAAAAACAGAACTAAAGACCAAAACCACAGGATGATCTCATTAGATACATAAAAGGCTTTCTATAAAATTCAACATCTCTTCATGTTAAAAACTCTCAATACAATAGGTATTGAAGGAACATACCTCAAAACAATGAGTCATCTATGACAAACACACAGCCAACATCATAATAAATGGGCAAAAGCTGGAAGCATTCCCCTTGAAAACTGGCACAAGACAAGGATGCCCTCTATGACCACTCCTATTCAACATAGTATTGGGAGTCCTGGCCAAAACAATCAAGCAAGAGAAAGAAATAAAGGGCATCCAAATAGGAAGAGAGGAGGTCAAACTATACCTGTTTGCAGATGACATGATTCCATATCTAGACAACACTATAGTCTCAGCCCCAAAGCTCCTTCAGCTAATAAATGACTTCAGTAAAGTTTCAGCATACAAAATGAATGTACAAAAATCACCAATGTTCCTATACACCAACAACAGCCAACCTGAGAGCCAAATCAGGAATGCAATCTCATTCATAATTGCCAAAAAAGAATAAAATACTTAGGAATACGTTTAACTGGGGAGGTGAAAGATGTCTGCAATAAGAATTATAAAACACTACTCAAAGAAATCATAGATGAGACAAAGAAATGGGAAAACATTTCCTGCTTATGGATAGGAAGAATCAATGTCATTAAATGGCCATACTGTCCAAGGATATTTATATATTCAATGCTATACCAATGACACTCTTTACAAAACTAGAAAAAACTACATCAAAAGTCATAGGGAACCAAAAACGACCTTGAATAGCCAAGGACGTTGTAAGGAAAAAAAAAAATGAAGCTGGAGGCATCACATTACCTGATTTCCAACTACACTATAGGGCAACAGTCACTAAAACAGCAAGGTACAAAAACATACACATAGACCAATGGAACAGAATAGAGAACCCAGTAACAAGGTCGCACACCTGCAACAATCTGACTTTTGACAAAGTTGAGAAAAACAAGCAATGGGGAAAGGACTTCCTACTCAATAAATGGTGCTGGGATAACTGGTTAGCCATATGCAGAAGATTGAAACTGGATCCCTTCCTTACACCGTATACAAAAATCAACTCAATATGGATTAAAAACTTAAATGTAAAACCTAAAACTGTAAAATCTCTGGAAGACAACTTGGGCAATACAATTCTGAACATAGAAACTTGCACAGATTTCATGACAAATATTCCAAAAGCCATTGCAACAAAAACAATTGACAAATTGGATCTAATTAAACTAAAGAGCTTCTGTACAGCAAAAGAAACTATCAACAGAGTAAACAGATACCTTACAGAATGGAAGAAAATCTTTGCAAACTGTGCATCTGACAAAGGTCTCATATCCAGCATCTATAAAGAACTTAAACAAATTTACAAGAAAAAAAAAACTCCATTAAAAAGTGGACAAAGGACATGAACACTTTTCAAAAAAAGACATACATGGAGCCAACAAATGTAAGAAAAAAACTAATATTTCTGATCATTAGATAAATGCAAATTAAAACCACAGTAAGATACCATCTCACAGCAGTCAGAATGGCTATTATTAAAAAGTCAAAAAATAACAGATGCTGGTGAAGTTGCAGCAGAAAAGGAACACTTATATATTGTTGGTAGGAGTGTAAATTAGTTTCACCATTGTGGAAACCAGTGTAGGGATTCCTCACAGAGCTAAAAACAGACCTGCCATTTGCCCCAGCAATCCCATTACCTCACAAATAAAACGGAATGCATTTTTTTCCAGTGTGCATGGAACAATACCCAGCATCCTTTGTTGAGGGTGGAGGGTGGAGGGTGGGAGGAGGGAGAAGATAAGAAAAAATAACTAATGGGTACTAGGTTTAGTATCTGGTTGACAAAATAATCTGTATAACAAACCCCCATGACACGAGTTTACCTATATTACAAACTTGCACACATGTCTCGAACCTAAAATAAAAGTTCAAAAAAATAATCAAGTAAAGCAAACCTAACTAGACACTCTCTACAAAAAACATGCTTTAAATATAAGCGGTTTAGGTTGTTTAAAAGGAAAATGATGGAGAAACATTATCAGGGAAAGATAGAGACATTACATAATGATAAAGGGGTCAATTGTTTAAGATAACATAACAATAAAAAGGAATATTTACCTAAAAACAAAGCTTCAGTGTGCATGCAAGAGTAAGTGATTGGTCTGAAAAGAGAAATAGGCAAACCACAATTATGGTTGAGTATTTCGACACACTTGTCTGAATAACTGATAAAACAAGTAGGCAGAAATTCAGTATGGTTCTAGATGATCTGAAGAACATAATCGACCAACAAAATCTGTTTGACGTATACTGAACACTCCACCATCTATAGCAGAAAATGTATTCTTTTCAACTGTGCATAGGACATTCACGATAGACTGCATAAATAAATCTTAACAAATTTGGAAGGTTAGAAATCATGTAAAGTGGATTGTTAGACCATAATAGAATTAAAGTAGAAATTGATACAGAAAAATATCTGAGAAATCTCTAAATATTTGGAAATTAAGAAATACATTTTTAAACACCCCATTCATCAAAGAAAACATTCTAAACAAATTAAACATATTTGTACTAAGTAAAAATTGCAATGTAAAAAATCAGAATTTGTTGAATGCAGCCAAAGTGGGGCAGCTAAAGTGAAAAGGATATTTATGACATCCAGTGTTTCTATTAGAAAATAAGAACTACAAAAAAATTAGTAATCCAAGATTCAATCTTAAGTAACTAGAAAAAGAAAAGTAAATTAAACTTGACATAAGCAGATGGAAAAAAATTTTAAATATTACAGTAAAAATCAATAAAATTAAAAAAGAAAACAATAGGTAATACCAATAAAACCAAAAAACTAGTTCTTTGAAAAGATTAAGAAAACTGATAAAACTTTAACTAGTTTGACTGAGAAAAAAAAAGAAACAGACAAATACATCAGGAATGAATAAGAACATATCACTACTGTTTCCACAGATACTAAAAGAAAAATATGGAATTAATATAAACAATCTATTTTCCTAAATTATAAAACTTATATGAAAATCAATCAATTCCTTGGAATTCACAAACTATCAATATCCACACAAGAATAAATATGAATCATTCCATTCTTATTAGAGGAACTGAACATGTAGTTTTAAATATTCCACACAAGAAAACACCAAGTTAAGACAGTTTCACTGGAAAATATTTAATGAGAAATGATACTAATTCTACATAATATTTCAAGACTATAAAAGAAGAAGGAGGAGGAAGAGGAAGACTTTAAAATAATTATGACTGATGTGCTATCAAAGATGGATGAAAGATCAATAAAATAGATGAAGTGGCAGAAAATATTAACTGAGTTGGAATTTATAAACAGCAACCAATGCATGTTCTGGAATAGGAAAATACAAAATCCGAAGTTGATAACTCAGTAATTTTATAGCAATTTAGCTATAACAGGAAGATTACTGAGGCCAAAGATAAATTAAATAAAATATCCGGATGACTTTCACAAGAGAATAAATGGTATCACGCTTAATCTGCAGCAATGATGATTTGCAGGCATTGGATAGAAACAAATGTATGACTGAAATTATTAAGAGAAGGGAGGAAGCAAAGGGATCCCTAATTTTACCCTAGCTTTCTCCCTGATGGCAGTTTAAAAATGTAATACAGAAATACAGAGTCTAAGTGTACTGGTCTAAATGAGTTGAGAAAGTGTAAATCACAGTGCGGGGCTACCCAGGTAAGTGTGATTTAGGAGGCAAGATAGTTTAGAGGAGGATTACATAGAGAAACCTCTACAATAGTTGAGATTTCTCCCTGGATGTTTGGCTGACTAATAAACTGCACGTGAGCTACGCAAAATTCTGAGAAGGCTTTGACATAACATCTGTGGAGAGACCAAAAAACTAATCAAATATCTGAAAGGCCATACTTAACCAGAGTGGAGAGATCCAGGATCTCAATTAAGATACCACATAAGCTATGTTCTAAGGATGTTGCCCTAAAAATAAAGGATAAGACATAAAAGTAAAGGAAGGACTAAAAGAAATCTAGTCTAACAAACCTAAAATCAAGCTCTGACAAGATTAATGTTACCTCTGATGATCCGACAGTTTTCTAGAACAAAGTTTCACATATTTTAGAGACAGACCACATAACTTAGATGTTCATATCATACACTATGTCCAGAATTAACTGTAAAAACTGCCAGATATGTGAAATGTAGACTGAAGGAAAGAATTCACAGCTGCCTGGAAACAGCAGATGATAGAACTAGAAACTTGAAGACAGGTAAATCACAGCTCCAAGGAAAAGGGAATAAAAGAGTGCAAGACATGCATGACACTTCAAAATATTCACATCTGTGTAACTGGGATCTCAGAAGGAAGAGAGAGAGCAGCAGAGATACAGAACATAAGACAAAGGAATCTTTGAAAAAATCATAGTCCAGTATTTTCCAAATCTGATGAAATGTATTAACCTACACATACAAGAACATGAGAAACCCCAAGCAGAATGGATGCAATAAAACCACATCTAAGTGGGGAAGGGTTGGAATACTACCTACTGAGTACTCTGTTTACTATCTGGGTAGTGGGTTCACTAGAAGCCCAAGCCTCAGCATTATGCAATATACCTGTGTAACAAACCTGCCCACATACCACCTGAATCTAAAATAAAATAATAAATGTAAAATAATAAAAACAAAGCCACACCTCAGTACATCAGAATATTATAAGCAAAATACAATATTAACACATCAAGAAAAAAACGACTATTAAAAGTACCGAATGAAAAAAAGGCAACCTAGGATTCTATATCTAACAAAATACTATTCAAAATTCAAAGTAAAATAAAAATGTATTGTACACAAATAGACACCCACACACACAGGCAATTTATCACCAAATGATCTTCGCTAAAAGAAATATTAGTCTTAAATCTGAGACCTGTAACTATAAAACTATTATAAGAAAACACTAGGGAAACTCTCCAGGACACTGGTCTGTGCAAAGGTTTCTTGAGTAATACTCCACAAGCACAGGAGACTAAAGCAAAAATGGACAGATGAGGTCACATCAAGTTAAAAAGCATCTGCACAGCAAATGAAACAGTCAACAAAGTGATGAGACAACCCACAGAATGGAAGAAAGTATTTGCAAGCTACTCGTCTGACAAGGTATTTATAACTAGAATGTATAAGGAGCTCAAACAACTCTAATGGAAAAACATCTAACAATTTGATTTAAAATGACCAAATGATCTGAATTCACATTTCTCAAAAGAAGACGTACAAATGGCAAACAGACATATGCCAAGGTGCTCAACATCATTGATCATCAGATAAACGAAAATCAAAATTATGAGATATCATCTCACTCCAGTTAAAATGACTTCTATCCAAAAGATGGGCAGTAAAAAATGCAGAAGATGTAGAGAAAGAGGAACTCTTGTACATCATTGTGGGAAAGGAAATTAGCACAGCCACTGTGGAGAATAGTATGAAAGTTTCTCAAAAAACTACACATAGAACTTCCCTATGATCCAGCAATTCCACTGCTAGATACAATCACAAAAGAAAATAAATCAGTATATCAAAGAGATATCTTCACTCCCATGTTTCCTACAGTACTACTCACAACAGGCAAGATTCAGAGCCAACCTAAATATCCATCAACAGATGAATGAATAAAGCAAATCTGGTACATATACACAATGGAGTACTATCCAGCCATAAAAACAAATGAGATCCTGTCATTTGCAACAACATGGATGGAACTAGAGGACATTATGTTAAGTGAAATAAGTCAGGCACAGACAGACAAACTGCACATATTCTCACTTATTTGTGGGAGCCAAAAATTAAAACAATTGAACTCATGGAGAAAGAGAGTAGAATGATGGTTACCAGAAGCTGGGAAGGATAATGGAGAGGGTGGGAAGCAGGAGTGGTTAATAGGTACAATAACATGGTTAGGTAGAATGGAAAAGATTTAGTATTTGACAGCACAACAGGGTGCGTTCAGTCAACAATAATTTATTATACATTTAAAAATAACGAAAAGAGTATAATTGGAATGTTCATACCAAAAAGAAATGATAAATGCTTGAGGTGATGGCTACCCCATTTACCCTGATGTGATAATTACACATTATATACCCGTATCAAAATATCTCCTGTACTCCATAATTCTGTATACATACTATATACACATAAACATTAAAAATTAAAAATCATACAGGGAAAACATTTTTTCAAGTGCTCTAAATTTAAACTGACAAATATAAACTATGAGAGGAATACAAAAATACAATTAAAAAATATTAAAAGAAGCTAGGTGCCAGGCGTGCTGGCTCTTGCCTGTAATTCCAGCACTTTGTGAGACCGAGGCAGGCGGATCACAAGGTCAGGAGATCGAGACCATCCTGGCTAACACGGTGAAACCCCGTCTCTACTAAATATACAAAAAATTAGGCATGATGGCGGGCGCCTGTAGTCCCAGCTACTCGGGAGGCTGAGGCAGGAGAATGGCGGGAACCCGGGAGGCGGAGCTTGCAGTGAGCTGAGATCACGCCACTGATTCCAGTCTGGGCGGGCGACAGAGCGAGACTCCATATAAAAAAAAAAAAAAAAAAGAAGAAGAAAAAAAAGCTAGGGGCGGGCACAGTAGGTCACACCTGTAATCCCAACACTTTGGGAGGCCGAGGCGGGTGGATTACCTGAGGTCAGGAGTTTGAGACCAGCCTGACAAACATGGAGAAACCCCTTCTCTACTAAAAACACAAAAATTAGCAGGGCGTGGTGGTGGGCGCTTGTCATCCCAGCTACTTGGGAGACTGAGGCAGGAGAATCACTTGAACTCAGGAGGCAGAGGTTGCAGTGAGCTGAGATTACACCATTGCTCTCTACAACAAGAGCAAAACTCCGTCTCAAAAAAAAAAGAAGAAGCTCAAAGAGAAATATTCTAGATTGAACCATGGAACTGAGTAAAAGATTGAATGGCTATAGAAATGTTAAACATATGGACATATGAAAATAAATTTACCTGTTTAAAACAATAGAATAATGGTATTAAACATTATGATATATAAGATTTTGATCATATATATGAGTAAAATATTTGAAAACAGAAACACAAAATGCATAAAGTCAATAAAAAGGTAAAAATGTAGTAACCTTATTATGATTAGGAAGTGACAACGTATGAATTTAAAGCAGACAGTATTAATAGAAATGCGTATTCTAATTTCTAAGGTTACCACTAAAATAACAGTAAAAGACAGTGTAATTTAAAAGGTAATGCAGGACAGAAATGGAATAATAAAGATGAGCTATACATAGAAAAGATGAAAAAGGAAGAATGAAAGAACAAAGGACAAATAGATGATAAATTTTAACCCAATTATAACAGTTATTACATTAATTGAAAATGATTTGTTCACTTCAATAAAAATAATGTCAAACTCTATAGGTCAAACTCTATATACCTACAGTATATGCGTTTCTAAGAAACACATTTCAGATATAAGAACAGAGAAAAGTTGTAAGAAATAGGAAAATATATAACAATTTAAAAAGTTGGTGTTATTTTAAAATCAGAAAAAAAATGTAAGGAAATAGGATTAGGATTAGAAGAAATAAAAAGAGATGTTTTATAAAATTAAAGGGTCAATTGGTCAATTCAAAAGGAATATTTCTTAATCCTAATTTGTATGTGTCAAGTAACAGCTTTAAAATATATAAAGCAAATTTTGACAGAACTAAAATGAAGGATGGACAAATTAACAATCTTAGGAATTTTCACATATTTCCGGGATTAGTTGAAGAGTTCAACACAACTCTGTATAATTTTCAGATCATGCAGACAATATTTGGCGAGAATACCTGATGAATATAATTAACTGATTTGACCTACTGGACATACATAGAAAAATTCATCCAATGACTGAGGAATACAATTGTTAGCAAGTGTGCATAGGTTATCTGTCAAAAGAAACTATATCCTGGGCTATAAAGTAAGTGTAAAAAGAAAACAATGCAGTGGCTCACGCCTGTAATCCCAGCACTTTGGGAAGTCAAGGCAGGTGGATCACAAGGTCAGGAGATTGAGGCTATCCTGGCCAACATGGTGAAACCCCGTCTCTACTAAAATACAAAACAATTAGCTGGGCGTGGTGGCATGTGCCTGTAGTCCCAGCTACTTGGGAGGCTGAGGCAGGGGAATTGCTTGAACCTGGGCGGCAGAGGTTGCAGTGAGCCAAGATGGTGCCACTGCACTCCAGCCTGGTGACACAGCAAGACTCCGTCAAGGAAGAAAGAAAGGAAGAAAGAAAGGAAGGAAGGGGCCGGGTGCGGTGGCTCACGCCTGTAATCTCAGCACTTTGGGAGGCCGAGACGGGTGGATCACGAGGTCAGGGGATCGAGACCATCCTGGCTAACATGGTGAAACCCCATCTCTACTAAAAAATACAAAAAATTAGCTGGGCGAGGTGGCGGGCGCCTGTAGTCCCAGCTACTCATGACGCTGAGGCAGGAGAATGGCCTAAACCCGGGAGGTGGAGCTTGCAGTGAGCCGAGATCCGGCCACTGCACTCCAGCCTGGGCGACAGAGCGAGACTCTGTCTCAAAAAAAAAAAAAAAAAAAAGAAGGAAGGGAGGAAGGAAAGAGAGAGAGAGACGGAAGGAAGGAAGGAAGAGAGAGAGAAAGATAGAGAGAGAGAGAGAAAGAAGGAAGAGAGAGAGAGAAAGAAAGACAGAAGGAAGGAAGGAAGAGAGAGAGAGAAGGAAGGAAAGAAAGAAAGAAAAGAAAAAAGAGTATCTTCATAATTTGGGGATGGCCAAAATTTTTCTCAATAAGACACATAAAGAACTAAACATATAGGAAAAGATTGATAAATTAAATTTCATTAAATTTACACTAATAAAGGCCAACACAGAGACTCGGAGAATAGAATTTTAACATGCATATCTGACAAAGAACTCATACGTCAAATGTACAAAGAATTCTGACCAATCAGTAAAGAACAGATAAAAGGATAAACAGCCCATAAAAATAGGCAAAATCAAAACAGCTGAAAAAAGAAACAAAATAGGGCAAGACTTTTGAACAGATACTTCACAAAGAAAAGAGTATCTACACAGATCAACCTTTATAGTCACCAGAAAAACGAAAATTAAAACTACAGTAAGAAGCCATGAAAAGGCTCTGATGAAAAAGACAGAAAATATATGAAGTGTAAGCACAAATAGAATTGTGTTATATCATTGGTTTAAGTGTAAAAGTGTAAAACTACTCAAGAAGGCTGTTTATAGAGTATTTAATAAAATTAAAAATATTTATATTCTGTAGGACACATCAATTTCATTCCTGGGTATATGCTGAAGGGAAACCGGTGCTTACGTCCATTTAAGATGTATATACATAGTCATGGCAACATTACTCACAAAAGCCCAAATTACACTTTACATAATAGTTAGATAGGAGGTGCCTAATTAGTACACCACTGAATTAGGTGACTGTGGTGGCACCTAAAAGCAGGTCCCATCCTCAAATAGGTTATCACTGCAGATGGACCCGAGGACATTTTTATAAGTTGGTTTCAGGCTATCATAAGACTCCTTTCCTAGCACTTTTTTTTACCACAACTGCCACACTGTTTATGTAGATTGCATATACTCTGTTTTTGTACAATATACATTTAATATTTTGATTTTTTTTCGTTAATATTTATTCCAATTCAGGGACCACTTACTTGTCAGCTGCTTGTATGCACTAATAACTCTACAGTTTTTTAATGTATTTGATTTATTTCAGTTCTGATCAAATTTATTTCCAGTTATGGGTTAGTTGCCTTCTAGTTGTAAATCTGTTTATATAGCTCTCTTTGTCTCAGAGTCAAATTTGGAAGTAAAAAGCTGCTGGAATCAAATTATTGAAGTCTTAAGTTTATATTCACTACTGTTTTATAGCATGCTATACTGTTTAAATAAGAGTTGCTATTGGATGTTGAGTGCTTTCATTGAAATTTTTCTATAAAAATTCTATTTGAGATTCCTTTAAATAAAGTGTCAGTGCGGATAGGCTGACAAGATGGCCGGATAGGAACAGCTCCAGTCTGCAGCTCCCAGAGAGATTGATGTGGAAGGCGGGTGATTTCTGCATTTCCAACCGAGGTACCTGGTTCATCTCCCTGGGACTGGTTGGACAGTGGGTGCAGCCCAAGGAGGGCGTGCCTAAGCAGCGTGGGGCATTGCCTTACCTGGGAAGTCCAAGGGGTCGAGGAACTCCCTCTCCCAGCCAAGGGAAGCCATTAGGGACTGTACTGTGCACTCCGGCCCAGATACTGTGTTTTCCCCATGGTCTTTGTAACCTGCAGACCGGTTTTTCAGCACAAGACTGGGCGGCCATTTGGGCAGACACTGAGCTAGCTGCAGGAATTTTTTTTCACACCTGGCCTGGAATGCCAGCGAGACAGCACCATTCGGTCCCCTGCAAATGGGGCTGAAGCCAGGGAGCTAAGTAGTCTGGCTAGGCAGGTCCCACCCCCACAGAACCCAGCAAGCTATGATCCACTGGCTTGAAATTCTCCCTGCCAGCACAGCAGCAGTCTCAGCTCAACCTGAGATGCTCCAGCTTGATAGGGGGAAGGGCATCTACCACTGCTGAGGCTGGAGTAGGTGGTTTCACCCTCACAGTGTAATCAAAGCCGCCTGGAAGTTTGAACTGCGTGGAGTCCACCCCAGCTCAGCAAGGCCTCTGTGGCCAGACTGTCTCCTCTCTAAGCAAGCATCTCTGAAAAAAAGGCAGCAGCCCCAGTCAGGGACGTATAGTTAAAACACCCACCTCCCTGGGACAGAGCACCTGGGGGAAGGGGCGGTTGTGGGCGCAGCTTCAGCAGACTTAAATGTCCCTACCTGGCAGCTCTGAAGAGAGCAGTGGACCTACCAGCACAGGATTCAAGCTCTGATAAGGGACAGACTGCCTCCTCAAGTGGGTCCCTGACCCTCACATTTCCTGACTAGGGGACACCTCCCAGTAGGGGCTGATAGACACCTCATACAGGAGAGCTCTGGCTGGCATCTGGCAGGTGCCCCTCTGGGACAAAGTTACTAGAGAAAGGAACAGGCAGCAATCTTTACTGGTCTGCAGCCTCTGCCAGTGACACCCAGGAAAACAGGGTCTGCAGCAGACCTCTAGCAAACTCCAGCAGACCTACAGCAGAGGGGCCTCACTGTTAGAAGGAAAACTAACAAACCAAAAGGAATAGAATCAATATCAACACAAAGGATGTCCACTCAGAGACCACATCCAAAGGTCACTGACTTCAAAGACCAAAGGTAGATAAATCCACGAAGATAGGGAGAAATCAGCACAAAAGGGTTGAAAATTCCAAAAACCAGAATGCCTCTTCTCCTCCAAAGGATCACAACTCCTCACCAGCAAGGGAACAAAACTGGATGGAGAATGAGTTTGATGAACTGATAGAAGTAGGCTTCAGAAGGTGGGTAATAACAAACTCCTCCAAGCTAAAACAGCATGTTCTAACCCAATGCAATAAAGCAAAGAACCTTGAAAAAAAGGTTAGATGAATTGCTAACTAGAATAACCAGTTTAGAGAAGAACACAAATGATCTGATGAAGCTGAAAAACACAGCATGAGAATTTCGTGAGGAATACACAAGTATCAACAGCCAAACTGATCAAGCAGAAGAAAGGATATCAGAGATTGAAGATCAACTCAATGAAATAAAGTGAGAAAACAAGATTAGAGAATAAAGAGTGAAAATAAATGAACAAAGCCTTCAAGAAGTATGGGACTATGTGAAAAGACCACATCTGTATTTGATTGGTGTACCTGAAAGTGATGGGGAGAATGGAATCAGGCTGGAAAACACTCTTCAGGATATTATCCAGGAGAATTTCCCCAACCTAGCAAGACAGGGCAGCATTCAAATTCAGGAAATACAGAGAACACAACAAAGATACTCCTTAAGAAGAGCAACCCAAGACACATAATCGTCAGATTCACCAAGGTTGAAATGATAAAAAAAATATTAAGGGCAGCCAGAGAGAAAGTTTGGGTTACCCACAAAGGGAAGCCCATCAGACTAACAGCAGATCTCTCAGCAGAAACCCTACAAGTCAGAAGAGAGTGGGGACCAATATTCAACATTCTTAAAGAAAATAATTTTCCACCTAGGATCTCATATCCAGCAAAACTAAGCTTCATAAGCGCAGAAGAAATAAAATCCTTTACAGAAAAGGAAATGCTGAGAGATTTCATCACCAACAGGCCTGCCCTACAAGAGCTCTTGAAGGAAGCACTAAACATGGAAAGGAACAACTGGTACCAACACTGCAAAAACATACCAAATTGTAAAGACCATTGATGCTATGAAGAAACTGCATCAACTAACAGGCAAAATAACCAGCTAGCATCATAATGGCAGGGTCAAATTCACACATAACAATATTAACCTTAAGTGTACACAGGCAAAGGGCTCCAACTAAAAGACACAGACTGGAAAATTGGATAAAGAGTCAAGGGATGTAAAGGACCTCTTCAAGGAGAACTACAAACCACTGCTCAGTGAAATCAAAGAGGACACAAACAAATGGAAGAACATACCATGCTCATGGATAGGAAGAATCAATATTGTGAAAATGGCCATACTGCCCAAGGTAATTTATAGATTCAATGCCATCCCCATCAAGCTACAAATGAGTTTCTTCACAGAATTGGAAAAAACTGCTTTAAAGTTCATATGGAACCAAAAAAGAGCCCGCATCTCCAAGACAATCCTAAGTCAAAAGAACAAAGTTGGAGGCATCACGCTACCTGACTTCAAACTATACTACAAGGCTACAGTAACCAAAACAGCATGGTACTGGTACCAAAACAGAGATATAGACCAGTGGAACAGAACAGAGTCCTCAGAAATAATACCACACATCTACAGCCATTTGATCTTTGACAAACCTGAGAGAAACAAGAAATGGGGAAAGGATTCCCTATTTAATAAATGGTGCTGGGAAAATTGGCTAGCCATAAGTAGAAAGCTGAAACTGGATCCTTTCCTTACTTCTTATACGAAAATTAATTCAAGATGGATTAGAGACTTAAATGTTAGACCTAATACCATAAAAATCCTAGAGGAAAACCTAGGTAGTACCATTCAGGACATAGGCATGGGCAAAGATTTCATGTCTAAAACACCAAAAGCAACGGCAGCAAAAGCCAAAATTGACAAATGGGATCTCATTAAACTAAAGAGCTTCTGCACAGCAAAAGACACTACCATCAGAGTGAACAGGCAACCTACAGAATGGGAGAAAATTTTTGCAATCTACTCATCTGACAAAGGGCTAATATCCAGAACCTACAAAGAACTCAAACAAATTTACAAGAAAAAAACAAACAACCCCATCAAAAAGTGGGCAAAGGACATGAACAGACATTTCTCAAAAGAAGACATTCATACAGCCAACAGACACATGAAAAAATGCTCATCATCACTGGCCATCAGAGAAATGCAAATCAAAACCACAATGAGATACCATCTCACACCAGTTAGAATGGCGATCATTAAAAAGTCAGGAAACAACAGGTGCTGGAGAGGATGTGGAGAAATAGGAACGCTTTTACACTGTTGGTGGGATTGTAAACTAGTTCAACCATTATGGAAAACAGTATGGCGATTCCTCAAGGATCTAGAACTAGATGTACCGTATGACCCAGCCATCCCATTACTGGGTATATACCCAAAGGATTATAAATTATGCTGCTATAAAGACACATGCACACGTATGTTTATTGCAGCACTATTCACAATAGCAAAGACTTGGAATCAACCCAAATGTCCATCAGTGACAGACTGGATTAAGAAAATGTGGCACATAGACACCATGGAATACTATGCAGCCATAAAAAAGGATGAGTTTGAGTCCTTTGTAGGGACTTGGATGCAGCTGGAATCCATCATTCTTAGCAAACTATCACAAGAACAGAAAACCAAACACCGCATGTTCTCACTCATAGGTGGGAACTGAACAATGAGATCACTCGGACTCAGGAAGGGGAACATCACACACCGGGGCCTATCATGGGGAGGGGGGAGGGGGGAGGGATTGCATTGGGAGTTATACCTGATGTAAATGACGAGTTGATGGGTGCAGCACAGCAACATGGCACAAGTATACATATGTAACAAACCTGCACGTTATGCACATGTACCCTACAACTTAAAGTATAATAATAATAAATAAATTAAAAAAAAAAAAAAAAAAAAAAAAAAGAGTCAAGACCTATCAGTGTGCTGTATTCAGGAGACTCATCTCACATGCGAAGACAAACATAGGCTCAAAATAAAGGGATGGAGATACATTTACCAAGCAAATAGAAAGCAAAAAAAAGCAGAGGTTGCAATCCTAGTCTCTGATAAAACAGACTTTAAACCAAGAAAGACCAAAAGAGAAAAAGAAGGCCACTACATAATGGTAAAGGCATCAGAGCAACAAGAAGAGCTGTCATAAATATATATGCACCCAATACAGGAGCACCCAGATTCATAAAGTAAGTTCTTACAAAGAGACTTAGACTCCCACACAATAATTGTGGGAGACTTAAACACCCCACTGTCAATATTAGACAGCTCAACGAGACAGAAAACTAACAGATATTCAGGACTTGTACTCAGCTCTGGAACAAGCAGACCTAATAGACATCTACAGAACTCTACACCCCAAATCAACAGAATGTACATTGTTCTCAGCACCATATCGCACTTCTCTTAAAATTGACCACATAATTGGAAGTAAAACACTCCTCAGCAAATGCAAAAGAAGGGAAATCATCACAGTCTCTCGGACCACAGTGCAATCAAATTAGAATTCGGGATTAAGAAACTCCCTCAAAAGTGCACAACTACATGGACACTGAACAACCTGCTCCTGAATGACTACTGGGTAAATAACAAAATGAAGGCAGAAATAAAGATGTTCTTTGAAATCAATGAGAACAAAGACACAACATACCAGAGTCTCTGGGACACATTTAAACCAGTGTGTAGAGGGAAATTTATAGCACTAAATGCCCACAAGAGAAAACAGGAAAGATCTAAAATCGACACCATAACATTACAATTAAAAGAACTAGAGAGGGACCGGCTGAAGCTATGGCAGAATAACATAAATTGTGAAGATTTCATGGACATTTATTAGTTCCCCAAATTAATACTTTTATCATTTCTTACACCTGTCTTTACTGCAATCTCTGAACATAAATTGTGAAGATTGCATGGACACTTATCACTTCCCCAATCAATACCCTTGTGATTTCCTATGCCTGTCTTTACTTTAATCTCTTAATCCCATCATCTTTGTAAGCTGAGGAAGATGTATGTCACTTCAGGACCCTGTGGTGATTGTGTTAACTGCACAAATTGTAGAGCATGTGTGCTTGAACAGTATGAAATCTGGGCACCTTTAAAAAAGAACAGGATAACAGCAATGTTCAGGGAACAAGGGAGATAACATTAAATTCTGACTGCTGGTGAGCTGGGCGGAACAGAGTCATATTTTTCTTCTTTCAAAAGCAAACAGGAGAACTATCATTGAATTCTTTTTCTCAGCAAGGAATATCCCTGAGAAAGAGAATGCACCCCTGAGGATAGGCCTCTAAAATGGCCACTTTGGGAGAGGCTGTCTTTTACAGTCGAAGATAAAGGGATAAAATAAGCCCCAGTCTCCTGTAGCACCCCCAGGCTTATTAGGACGAGGAAATTCACACCTAATAAATTTTGGTCAGACTGGTTGTCTGCTCTCAAAACCTGTCTCCTGATAAAGATGTTATTAATGACAATGTGTGCCCAAAACTTCATTAGCAATTTTAATTTTGCCCATCCCGTGGTCCTGTGATCTTGCTCTGTCTCCATTTGGTTTGTGACATTTTATTACCTTGTGAAGCATGTGATCTCTGTGATCCACACCCTATTCATACACTCCCTCCCCCTTTTGAAAATCGCTAATAAAAATTTGCCGGTTTTACAGCTCAGGGAGCATCACAGAACCTGCTGACATGTGATGTCTCCCCCAGACAACCAGCTTTAAAATCTCTCTCTTTTGTACTCTTTCCCTTTATTTCTCAGAGCAGCCGATACTTAGGGAAATAGAAAAGAATCCATGTTGAATATTGGGGGTGGGGTTTTCCCTGATACAGGAAATAACCAAGATCAGAGCAGAACTGAAGGAGACAGAGACAAGAAAAACCCTGCAAAAAATCAATGAATCCAGGAGCTGGCTTTTTGAAAAGATCAGCAAAATAGACCACTATCCAGACTAATAAAGAAGAAAAGAAAGAAGAATCAAATAGATGCAATAAAGAATGATAAAGGGGATATCACCACTGATCCCACAGAAATACAAACTACCATCAGATAATACTATAAACACCTCTATGCAAATAAACTAGAAAATCTAGAAGAAAAGGATAAGTTCCTGGACACATACACCCTCCCAAGACTAAACCAGAAAGAAGTCAAATCCCTGAATAGACCAATAAAAAGTTCTGAAATGGAGGCAGCAATTAAGAGCCTACCAACCAAAAAAGTCCAGGACCAGACAGATTCACAGCTGAATTCTACCAGAGGTACAAAGAGAAGCTGGTACCATTCCTTCTGAAACTATTCCAGACAATAGAAAAAGACAGAATCCTCCCCTAACTCATTTTATGAGGCCAGCATCATCCTGATGCCAAAACCTGCCAGAGACACAACAAAAAAAGAAAATTTCAGGCCAATATGCCTGATGAACATTGATGCAAAAATCCTCAATTAAAAAAAACGGCAAACCAAATCCAGTAGCACATCAAACAGCTTATCCACCATGGTCAAGTCAGCTTCATCGCTGGGATGCAAGGCTGGTTCAACACACACAAATCAATAAACATAATCCATCATATAAACAGAATCAATGACAAAAGCCACATGATTATCTCAATAGATACAGAAAAGCCCTTCAGTAAAATTCAACAGCCATTCATGCTAAAAACTATCAATAAACTAGGCACTGATGGAAAGTATCTCAAAATAATAGCTATTTATGACAAACCCACAGACAATATCATACTGAATGGGCAAAAACTGGAAGCATTCCCTTTGAAAACCAGCACAAGACAAGGATGCCCTCTCTCACCACTCCTATTCAACATAGTATTGGCAGTTCTGGCCAGGGTAATCAGGCAAGATAAAAAAATAAAGAGTATTCAAGTACTAAATGAGGAAGTTGAACGTCTCTGTTTGCAGATGACATGATTGTATATTTAAAAAACCCCATCATCTCAGCCCAAAATCTCCTTAAGCCGATAAGCAATGTGAGCAAAGTCTCAGGGTACAAAATCAATGAGCAAAAATCACAAGAATTCCTACACACCAATTGCAGACAAACAGCCAAATCATGAGTGAACTCCCACCACAATTGCTACAAAAAGAATAAAATACCTAGGAATACAACTTAGAAGGGATGTGATGGACCTCTTCAAGGAGAACTACAAACTACTGCTCAAGGAAATAAGAGAGGACACAAATGAAAAATACATTCCATGCTCATGGATAGGAAGAATTAATATCATCAAAATGGCCATACTGCCCAAAGTAATTTATAGATTCAATGCTATCCCGATCAAGCTACCATAGACTTTCTTCACAGAATTGGAAAAAACAACTTTAAATTTTATATGGAACCAAAAAGGAGTCCACATAGCCAAAACAATCCTAAGCAAAAAGAACAAAGCTAGAGGGATCATGCTGCCTGACTTCAAGCTATACTACAAGACTACAGTAACCAAAACAGCATAGTACTGGTAACAAAACAGAGATATAGACCAATGAAACAGAACAGAGGCCTCAGAAATAATGCCACACATCTACAACCATCTGATCTTTAACAAACCTGATAAAAACAAGCAGTGGGAAAAGGGTTCCCTATTTCATAAATGGTGTTGGGAAAACGGGCTAGCCATATGCAGAAAGCTAAAACTGGATCCCTTCCTTACACCTTATACAAAAATTAACTCAAGATGGATTAAAGACTTAAACATAAGTCCTAAAACCATAAAAACCCTAGAAGAAAACCTAGGCAATACTATTCAGGACATAGGCATGGGAAAAGACTTGATGACTGCAACACCAAAAGCAATGGTGACAAAAGCCAAAATAGACAAATGGGATCTGATTAAATTAAACATTTTCTGCACAGCAAAACAAACTATCATCAGAGTGAACAGGCATCCTACAGAATGGGAGAAAAATTTTGCAATCTATCCATCTGACAAAGGGCTAATATCCAGAATCTACAAAGAACTTAAACAGATTCACAAGAGAAAAAACACCCCATCAAAAAGTGGGCAAAGGATATGAACAGACACTTCTGGAAAGAAGACATTTATGCAGCCAACAAACATATGAAAGAAAGCGTATGATCACTAGCCATTAGAGAAATACAAATCAAAACCACAATGAGATACCATATCATGCCATTTAGAATGGCAATCATTAAAAAGTCAGGAAACAACAGATGCTGGAGAGGATGTGGAGAAATAGGAACGCTTTTACACTGTTGGTGGGAGTGTAAATCAGTTCAACCGTTGTGGAAGACAGTGTGGCAATTCCTCAAGGACCTAGAAGTAGAAATACCGTCTGACCCAGCCAGTCCCATTACTAGGTATATACCCAAAGGATTATAAGTCATTCTACTATAAAGACACATGCACATATATGTTTATTGTGGCATTGTTCACAGCAGCAAAGACTTGGAACCAACCCAAATGCCCATCGATGAGAGACTGGATAAAGAAAATGTGGCACATATATACCACGGAATACTATGTAGCCATTAAAAAGGATGAGTTCATGTCCTTTGCAGGGACATAGATGAAGGCGGAAACCATCATTCCAAGCAAACTAACATAAGAACAGAAAACCAAACACCACATGCTCTCACTTATAAGTGGGAGTTGAACAATGAGAACACACAGACACAGAGAGGGGAATATCACACACTGGGACCTGTCAGGGGGTGAGGGGCCAGGGGAGGGATAGCATTAGGAGAAATACCTAATGTTGATGATGGGTTGATGGGTGCAGCAAACCAACATGGCACATGTATACCTATGTAACAAACCTACACGCTTTGCACACGTACTGCAGAACTTAAAGTATAATAAAAATACAATAATAAAATAAAATAAAATAAGTGATGAGTGCTTGGCAATGCCTTTGGAAGGTCAGAAAACAATATTCCATTTGAATACACTTGTAACCTGCCTCCTTAAAAAGGGATATGATTTTGTCTTTGCCTACACAAGGTTTTAGTAGATAGAATCAGAATTTATTCGCACACTATAATTGATCTTCAGATAGAAGTCGGATAACATGCATGCCAATTAATCTTCAGGTTATTTGAAGCACAAACAGTCACAAACTGAAGTTCACACAGGGGTCAGATAGGGAAATGAAATTAATTACAGGCAAGAGAAAATATCAGAGAGGCAGAAATGATTGGTGGGGACTATAGAAAGCATAGATCATAGATGATCTGTTACTGGGATCAGCAGCTTACTATCTTCAGCAAATCGTGTCTGTCTAGAAATGCAGATTTGGTAGTACAAAATCTTTATATTTTTATAGAAAAGCTTTATTTCTGTGTGATATCTCCTTACTATTTTTAAGAAATTGGCTCAATTTTTAAAAAATAACACATAAACACATCTGCTTGTTTGATACAACCCATGAGGCACCAGCTGTATACTTCTGGTTTAAAACAGTTAACTTCACTGACTTTCCCTTTATATAATCAGACAAGCCAATCTGGTACAATTGAAAATTCTTCCTGCTGTGTTTGCATTTATAATTAATCAGAATTTTGCTTTCTGTAGTCAATACCTTGCAGTAATTCTGAATATGTTTTTTCTGTTGATCACAAATTTTTGTCATATTAAGGAACAAATATAACTTCTCTAGACCCTTGTATTTTCAACCTAATCCTATTCACTTATTCAGGGGATATTTACTGAATGAAAACCGTGTGAAAGAACTGGTCTACATGAACAGGATACTTTATGAACAAAAGAGATAGGTCCTACTTTTTTTTTGTTTGTTTTTGAGATGGAGTCTCCCTCTGTTGCCCAGGCTGGAGTGCAGAGGTGTGATCTCGACTCACTACAACTTCTGCCTCCTGGGTTCAAGTGATTCTCCTGCCTCAGCCTTCTGAGTACCTGGGATGACAGGTATGTACCACACCTGGCTATTTTTTTGTATTTTTAGTAGAGAGGGGGTTTCACCATGTTGGTCAGGCTGGTCTCGAACTCCTGACCTCATGATCCGTCTGCCTCAGCCTCCCAAAACCCTTGGATTACAGGCATGAGCCACCGCACCTGGCCAGGTCCTACCTTTAATAGTACTTACATGTGAATTGTATCATTAAGGTACATTTTTAAAAGTAATTTTAAATGCAACACAATTAAAGTAGTTTCCTTCCCTCAAGGTATTTTTACAACATAAAAGGATCTAAAAATTCACTGATGTCACCCATACAGGCCTACCTTGAAGATATTGTGTGTTTGGTTCCAGACTACTGCAACAAAGCAAATACTTGAATAAAGCAAATCATATTTTTTATTTGTTTTCTCGTGCCTATAAAAGGTGTGTTTAAACTATTCTGTAGTCTATTAAGTGTGCAATAGGTTCATGCCTGTAATCACAGCACTTTGGGAGGCCAAGGCAGGTGGATCAGGAGGTCAGGAGATTGAGACCATCCTGGCTAACACGGTGAAACCCCGTCTCTACTAAAAATACAAAAACAAAATTAGCTGAGCATGGTGGCGGGCGCCTGTAGTCCCAGCTACTCCGGAGGCTGAGGTGGGAGAATGGCGTGAATGTGGGAGGCAGAGCTTGCAGTGAGCCGAGATTGCGCCACTGCACTCCAGCCTGGGGGACAGAGCAAGACTCTGTCACAAAAAAAAAAAAAAAAATCATATACACACACACACACACACACACACACACACACACACCCCTACCTTAATTAAAAATAATTTAGGCCGGGCGCGGTGGCTCAAGCCTGTAATCCCAGCACTTTGGGAGGCCGAGACAGGCGGATCACGAGGTCAGGAGATCAAGACCATCCTGGCTAACACGGTGAAACCCCGTCTCTACTAAAAAATACAAAAAACTAGCCAGGCGTGGTGGCGGCGCCTGTAGTCCCAGCTACTCGGGAGGCTGAGGCGGGAGAATGGCGGGAACCCGGGAGGCGGAGCTTGTAGTGAGCCGAGATCCGGCCACTGCACTCCAGCCTGGGTGACAGAGCGAGACTCTGTCTCAAATAATAATAATAATAATAATTTATTGCTAAAAAGTGCTGGAGATGATCTGTGCTTCAGAAAATTACAATTATTTCCTGGTGAATGGTCTGGTCTTGATGTTGGTGGCTGCTGACTATCCAAACTGGTGATTGCTGAAGGTTGAGGTGGCTGTGGCAATTCTTAAAATATGATAACAAAAATGTTTGTTGCATCAATTGACTCTCTTTCACAAAAGATTTCTCTGCAGCATGTGATGTTTCATAGCATTTTACTCACAGTAAGAATTCTTTCAAAATGGAGTTAATCCTCTCAAACCTTATGCTGTTTTACCAAGTTTGTGTAATGTTCCAAATATTTTGTTGTCATTTCAACAATGTTCATAGCATCTTCACCAGAACTAGGTTCCATTTGAAAAACCACTTTCTCTGCTTATTCATTAGAAGCCACTCACCATTTATACACGTTTGATTATGAGATTGCAGCAATTCAGTCACATATTCGGGCTCCACTTCAAATTCTAGTTCTCTTGCCATTTGCAAAACATCTGCAGTGACTTCCTCCACTGAAGTTTTGAATCATTCAAAGTCCTCCATAAAGGTTGGAACTGACTTCTTCCAAACTCCTGTTAATGTCAAATTTTGACCTCTTACCATGAAGCATGTTCTTAATGGCCTGTAGAATGGTGAATTCTTTGCAGAATGCTTTCAATTTGCTTTGTGCAGATCAGTCAGAAAATTACTGTCAATGGCAGCTTTAGATTTATAAAACACATTTCTAAAATATTAAAACTTGAAAGTTGAAATTACTCTTTGGTCCATAGGATGCAGAATGTACATTGTGCCAGCAGACATGATAACAACATTAATCTCCTTATATGTCTTTATTACAGAGCTCTTGGGTGACCAAGGGCATTGTGAGTGAGCAGTAATATTTTGAAAGGAATCTATTTTTCTAAGCAATAAGTCTCAGGAGTGGGCTTTAGATATTCAATAAACCATATTGTAAATAGATATGTGATCATCCAGTCTTTGTTGTTCCATTTGCAGAGCACGAGCACAGTAGATTTAGCATAATTCTTAGGGGCCCTAGGATTTTTGGACTAGTAAATGAGCATTGAAATATTGTGAGAAATATCAAAACGTGACAACTAGACACAAAGTGAGCACATACTGGTTGAAACATGGCGCCAGTAGACTCACTGAACACAGGGTGGACACAAACCTTCAATTTCTTAAAAAGGATAAATTTGTAAAGTGTAATAAAGTGAAGCGTAAAAAATATGGTATGCCTGTATCAAAAAAAAAAGAGAAGAGTTTTTGATAAGGCCCTAAGTGGAAAACTGGAAAGCATTTTGTGCCTTTAATTTTGCCCTATTTTAGTTAACTTGTACCTACATTCTAAAAGCCAAAACGTTCATTGCCTGCACCTTATATGTCCCAGTATTGTTGAAAAGTGCACAGATCTTCTCAAAATATTTTCATACATATTGCCTGAAGAGAATTTCTTTAACTGTAGTAAAATGATGCATCTCTGGAAGATTTAGGCATGTCATTTTTTGAAATGGGTATTTGAAAAGTTAAAGGCAAACTATCTTTTCCTTCATATCTTCCCAATATACAAGATTTCAGTTAATCCCTGGTAGAGTTAGGGGGCACAATATCAGTGTGTGGGCAATTAATGGCCTTTATAATTTTCATTTATACAAATAAGACATTTAGCTATTGTTCTACATGTTCATATGCACTCTGTTTATTCCTAATGGCCTTGTTACTTCAAACTGAAGCTGTCAGCCTCAGGAAGTCCATCTGTTTTAATAACACACAACCATCTTCCCTATGAATGAGTGTGTCTTAGGATTCATTTTCCTGCTAGCTATTCATTCTCAGTCAAAAACACTTGGCCTAAGATCTGATATTATTTTCAATAAAGAGAAAAATAAACGTCGAGTCTCACTGTTTCTTCTGTATTGGATATAGTGTTGATAGGCTTGTAGTTAAAGTGCCTTTACAAGCTACAAAACTTGGAAAAGGCAGTTCAGAAGATACGGATCCACTGTCTGATCTTAGGCAGCACCAAGTTATGAAAACGTCATTGGATTGCAAGTAAGTTATCTCGATGTTCTTTTCTTTGAATCTGCCAATTAGGTTTTTGTGTATCCTTGCATAATTCTCATCTCTTAAACCCAGTATTACCTACATAATTTACAGTCCCAGTGCAAAATCAAAAAGTAAGATTCCATGTTCAAAAACTTCCTGTTGGCAATAGCACGGTGGATTGATCGAGCACAGACTTTTCTAGGGCTCTGTACGACTGCACACATCACATGCTCATGAAGCTGACCCTGCCACATACTGACATGTTGCTCTTTTATTTCCCTTTAATAGATACAGGGTCACCCTCTATAGACTAGGCTGGAATGCAGTGGTGTTATCATAGCTCACTGCACCCTTGAACTCCTGGGTTCAAGCAATCCTCCCGCCTCAGCCTGCTGACTAGCTAGGACTATAAGCACATGCTACAACACCTGGCTAATTTATTTTTTTTTTCTAGGGACTTGGGCTTTGTTATGTTGCCTAGGCCAGTCTTGAACTTCTGGCCTCAAGCAATCCTCCTTCCTAAAGCTCCCAAAGTGCTGGGATTACAGGTTTGAGCCACCACTCCTGGACTATGTATGCTTTTTATAAAATCAGCATGATCTATGGACCTAGCCTAAACTATAGAATTCTTTTTTTATTCAAATACTTTCCATGAATGTAAACTATAGAATTCTTTTGAGGCTCAAATTGTATGTTGATATGTGTTTAAATTATGAGAAACAATAACTACCATAAAGAGTCGCCAGGGTTTACTGTTCAGTTTACTTGCGTGATCTCATAGGAACATTTTTGTCTCATTTTTGTGTGTCAGATTACTTCCCGTATTTTCTTCTCTATCTCAGTTTCAAGAAAGTTCGTTTAAAAATATCACCATACATTCTGTGAGCCAACTGCATTAGGAAGTGTCTAAGGATGGGGTGTGTGTGTGTGTGTGTGTGTGTGTGTGTGTGCGCGTGTGTGTGTGTGTCTGTCTGTGGTTAGAACCAAAGGTCAAAAGAGAAGTGTAAGTTACAGATACAGATTTGAAAAAGTGAATGAAAAGCTCATGTTATGGGAACTATAAAGTAAGAGCATTCAGGGATGAATGAAGGAGATTGTGACTGACAACCTGGTTGATGACAGCTTGTTCCAAAATAATTCAAGATGGTACACAGTAAATAGGCAGAAGACGGAGAAATAGAGATTGTGTTGTCATTACTTTTGATTTTCTGTGATACGTTTTACCATTTGAAACAATGCCACACTCAGAAAAGTGATGTTTAAATAAAGGATAGAGGGGCATGGACAGGGAATCAGATCATGTGTAAAGGAAAAGTAGTGACATTTGGTCTTTCCTTTTTACCGCCTTGATGGCTTACATTTTTTCTCCTGTTTAGATGTAAGTAATTAATGTATTAATTGCCTAAGATATAGAAAAATATAAGAGCCTTTGAGTCACTGAGACTAAAACAAAAAGAAGAAAAGTGAAAAAACTCTTGTCTAGTCTCACAGATTCCTCATCTAGAAATAATTAGAAATAATCAAATGTCTGATTATCTTATTCCAAACCTTCAAAATAGCTTACCAAGATCATTTCAGTAAACTTCCTTGCTGTCTTTTCACTGTTCCCGGGGCACTTCAAACTCCCTCCTGAGTAAACTTTCTAATACCTGGTTCTGCTCAAAGCAGCCGTAATTTAAAGCTTACATTATTGGACTATAGATAGGACCCAGGTTACGTTTCAGGCCCTCTACAGTCTGGTCCAGCTTATTGTTTCCTCATGTTTCTCAATTTTCCCTCAGTCTCTTCACATTTCAGCTCACTAAACAACTTAGAATGTTGTAAACATTTCACATACCTTCTATTCCCCAGGCCATTGCGTATATCACTTTGCCTAGAACATAACATCCCACTCTTCCACCCAGCAAGCTGCCTTTTCTTTAAAACTCACACAATTATTCCCTCCACAGTAGCTGTGTCCTTGCTGAGTTTCAGAGGGTAACTAGTTCATGTGGTTTTCAAGATCGTTATACTAATACAAGCTGTTATTGAGCAGCTTTGCTGTGAAAACGAACCACCCAATAACTTGCTGTTGTAAAAGTGAGAGATTTATTCCTTGCTGATATTTTGTGAGAACTATGAATTCAGCAACCCTGTAGCAGGCAGCAGTCTGCCGTGAATTAACTTCCCTTGTCTTCTTCCTCTAGATATCAGATAGCGGTATTTCCATTAAGACATGTAAATCAGTTTAGTGACAGAAATTAAAGTTGGATTACTGTATAATGAAGGTAGTCATTTCTGAAAAGATGATTTTTAAAACCAACATCTGAAGGACAGACAGGAGCCGTCCTTGTGAATATGGAGGAGACGAGCATTCTAAGCAGAAGTAATAACAAATATAAGTGCTCTACAACAGGAATCAGCGTAGAGTGCATGGCTGGAGAAAAGGGGAATGAGAACAACAGAAGATGAGGTGAAATAGTAACCAAGGACTATGTATTTTTTTTTAATCAACATGAAAATTTTAAATTGTATACTAATTGGAAAGCCGTTGGATGGTTTTAAGCTTTTAAGCAGGTGTGATAAAATATGATACATCTTTATAAAAGAACACTGACTCCTAGGTAGTGAATGTATTGTACTAGGGCAAGAGAAAGGAAAATATGGAAAAACAGAGAGAAAAGTTATTAGGAACTTGTTGCAGCAATATAGGCAAGAGGTAATTATGGCTTATACTTAGGTGGTGGCAGTGGATCTAGAGCATGTGAGGATGAAGGGCTCCCTTGAAAAGGGCAGAGACATTTCGTCTTAGTAACAGAGGGACGGCAGAATATATTGGTTGTGGTAAAATGAGAGACTTCCTTTGCCAATGGCTTCTACTTCCTTAATACAGTATGTGACAAGGTCAATAGCTGAGTTTTAGTTAATGGGAGGTTGGGTCATATTGGAATTTTGAAGAGAGAATAGAGGGCATAAAATAATTATTTGAAGGAGTAGGAAAAAAGTTTAGGAAAGTGTAGCAGAATTGCCAGGCAGCATTGAAGACTCAAAATTGTCATCAAGAATTTATAGTGAGACAAGTCAGTTTGGTGTTGTGTTTTCATTCATCAGTGTCCAGTTTTCCAGGCAGTGACAGATGGTTAAACTTCACTACAGTTCAAGACTACTATAACAAAGGAAGGGAAAGATGAGAAAGTCAGAAGTCTTGGCAAAGCAGTGTGTGTGATTCTGTATTATATAGTCTAAAAAAGGAAGGGAGGGATTAAGGAGAGTGAAGATAGGATAGGGTCAATGATTGAGGTCTCAAAGGAACTTTAAAAAAGTTGTAAAAATGCTAGACAGGTGAGCATGAAGCCTAGGAGGTGTGGGTGACAGGATAGAGGGTAGGAAGTTGAGTTTTTGTTTGTTTGTTTTGTTTTATTTTTTTAGGCAGTGAAATTATAAGTGATTCCAAGGTGTTAGGTGTTACCAAAGGACAAGATGACAGAAGTAGGTATAAAACACTATAATTGGTAATGAGGACGTTAAGACTGGAGTGACAAAATATTGAAATTTGGGAATGATGTGTAGTGGAAGAAAAGAAGATAATAATTCAGGAACTAAAGTCTTCAGTCAATGAAGGGAAGAAACTTGAGAGTCAGAAAGTGAAAATGACCATGAAGAGTAACAGGTGGTAAAACCTGATGGCATAGACCGAAAATTTGGAGAAAAGAGTTTGTAAACATTTTAGAAGTAGGGGAGAGAAAGAAAGAGAACACGCACTCTCTTTTAGACCCTGAGGCATGTGATATTTAAGAAAAGAAATAATCCCTTCTCCAAAGAACTGCATGGAAAATAGTGATATTAGGTGAATGTTTAAAGAAATTCAGATTAGAAATCATGAGTTCAAAATATGTAGTATAACGGTTTGGGAGGAGAGAAATTTGTTGAAAATTGTGTCAGACAAGTCAAGGCGCAGATAATCTCGAGAGTAGAGTTGAGGTGATGATCATTTTGAAGAATAAATAATGTTGAGGTTTTTACTCTGGAAGTACTTGGGTGTTTGACAGCAAACGAGGTGACCAGGAATTTGTGGAATGATGGGAGGCAAAACTATCCATCTATCATTTGTAGCCTGTAGGTTTCTAGAACTAGAAACATTGGATTTTTTTGGATAGCTTATATGGGTTTACAGCATCCAATTACATGTTTAATTTCTTCCTAATGTGAAACCTAAGATGTTCCTTGTGATGTCTTACAGGCCTTTCTGCAGATTTTTGAAGAACTGTTTCTATTAATTGAGTTTTTTTAACTTTATAGTTAATAAACCTAAATTACATAAATGCTCCAAAAGAATATTTTTAGACTGCCTGAATATATAATCTTCTACACCATCAATCTTCCCTCTGCTGAATCTTTTATGATGTCTGGACATAGAGATTCATTTCAAAGAGTCGAGCAGCTGAATTTAGTAAAACAGCTGAGTCTAGTAAACATATGCGGTTGCATTTCAATAACCATCAGCTTCTGAAACATATTGTTTCAATAAACTTCAGATGTTTTTCAATTTGCTTTCTTTGTCATTTTTTAAACTTTAGAATATTTTAAATTATAGAAAAGTGTAAAACATAAGGTATAAGAGACACATACATGGGTTCCTCTCTCAGATTTAACCATTTTTAACATTTTGCCTTTTTTGATTCAAAGTTCTCTTTTAAATAAATTATTATATAGCTAAATCTTCCCTATTCCTTGTTTATCTCTTCCACTATCAGTTGTGATAACTTTCTAACACTTTTTTCCAACACGTAGTTTTAAACAATAGAATTTATAATTTAATAATTGTTGATAATTTACATAATTTCATACCATAATGTATGGTAGGCAATTTGATGTTTCCACTCCAGATTACATCTGGGATGTATTCATGTTTTTATGTCTTCATGTGCATCATTCATCCTTATTGCTATGGAATATTCTCTTGAATAGATAAATCATAATTAGGTTTTTATTCCCATAATTAGGGAGAGTTTGCCTATTTTCACATTTTTTTCTATCACAGAGAGTCATCAGCAAGTGTTCACAACCTCTCTCTTTAAGACCTAACCATATAATCTAGTCAAACTTATTTGTCAATGACCCTGCACAGCAACCTCAGATATCTCAGAAGTGGAGACATTTAGTGTCCTCCAAGGTAAATTGTCTTTTTTCTTCTTTTTTAAAAATTTTATTAGATTATTTCTAATGCCTAGAAAACTTTTCTCTATGT
Source organism: Macaca thibetana thibetana (assembly GCF_024542745.1). NCBI lineage: Eukaryota > Metazoa > Chordata > Mammalia > Primates > Cercopithecidae > Macaca > Macaca thibetana. The sequence continues at coordinate 6,523,690 of NC_065579.1, read as the reverse complement.
TAGAGCAAATTATATATATATAATAATGTACTACTATATAATAGTAGTAATAAGTTGTCTACTATACATTTTAAATATATATTATATTTTTTATATATATATATATCAAGGAAACTTAGCAGTTTACCTTCAGGATATAATGACTGAGAAAGACTTTTTAAAATTTTATTAAGTAGTAACCCATAGAGAAAAACTACAATGAAATTAATTGTATAAAAAATAAGCTTATGATACCAACCTAAATGTCCATGTGTGGTAGACTGGATACACAAAACGTGGTACATACACACCATGGAATACTATGCAGCCATTAAAAAAATGAGGTCATGTGCTTTGCAGAAACATGGATGGAGCTCAAGGCCATTATCCTTAGCAAACTAACGCAGGAACAGAAAACCAAATACTGCATGTTCTCACTTATAAGTGGGAGCTAAATGATGAGAACACATGGACACATAGAGGGGAGCAACACGCACTGAGGCCTACTACAGGTAGAGGTTTGGAGGAGGGAGAGGATCAGAAAAAATAACTAATGAGCACCAGGCTTAATATCTGTGTGATGAAATAATCTGTACCAAAACCCAACAACAACAACAACAACAAAAAACCACTACTCATGATAGCCTGTAATCCCAGAACTTTGGGAGGCCAAGGTGGGCGGATTACCTGAGCTCAAGAGTTGGTGACCAGCCTGGGCAACACGGTGAAATCCCGTCTCTACTAAAATAGAAAAAATTAGCCGGGTATGGCGGCACGCGTCTGTAGTCCTACCTACTGGGGAGTCTGAGGCAGGAGAATCACTTGAACCCGGGAGGCAGTGATTGCAGGGAGCCGAGATCATGCCATCACTGCACTCCAGCCTGGGAGACAGAGCAAGACTTCGTTTCAAAAAAAAAAAAAAAAAAAAGACATACACAACAGAAGTTTACCTATATACCAAATCGGCACATGAAGCCCTGAACTTAAAATAAAACTTAAAAAAAATTAAATAAAGATTTGTGGCTCAACAAAGGACACCCTAGGCCCAATTAGCATGGGAAAAACTATTTTTGATGTTCAAATTTGACTAGAAATTCCCATATGTTATAGTTACAAGTAACGTGATTATAATAGATAAAAGGCTATAAATTGACTGTTTACAGATAAACAAAAACCAGCAAGCATGAGAAGAGATACCCAAAATCAATAGTGACCACATAAATGCAAATTAAAACTATAATAAGATGCCATTTTATCACTGTTGGACTGATAAAAATTAGAATGCTGGATAGTATCAGTATTGCCAGAAGGAGAGGACGCTTCATCCACTATTGGCAAGATTAGAGAACGGGGCAGGTATTCTGCTGAGTAATCCTGTACCACTTAGGCAAATGAGGCATGGGAATAACTTTTGACAAAGCAATTCTTTTTTTGCGTACATATCCTGTGAGAGTTAATGTAAAATGTCAGCCTAAGGAATATCCACATCGCCAGTAAAGTATCATTTCTGTTTATGTCTGTGATGGTGTTTCTGGAAGAGACTGGCATTTGAATTAGTAGACTGAGTGAGGAAGATCTACCCTCACCCAAAGTAGATCAGGAACCATTTAATTGGCTGAAGGCCTCGCTAGAACAGAGGCAGAGGAAAAGTGAATTTGCTCTCATTATCTGTCTTGGAGCTGGAACACTCTTTTTCTCCTTTCTTTGAGCACCAGAACTTCTGGTTCTCCAACCTTTGGACTTAAGGATGCACCAGCAACTTCCTGAGTTCTCATGCCTTGTGCCTCAGACTGAGAATTATATATAATCAGCTTCACTGGTTCTGAGGCTTTCAGTCTTAGACTAAGCCAGGTTACTTTCGTTGTTCTCTAGCTCACAAAGCCTGTTGTGAGACTTCGCAGCCTCCATCATTGTGTGAGGTAATTTCTCTAATAAGTCCTTTCTCAGGTATCTATAGTTCTTTCTCCATATCTATGATATATCCTATTGGTTCTCTCTCTAAAGAACCCCGATCAATACACATCTAAATAAATTCTCACATAGGTCCAAAAAGGGACACATGCAAAAATGGTTTTCCTGGTTTATTTGTAGTGGTGGTATGAGGGGGCAGGAAGTGTGGATGTTTGAGGCAATCCTGTTGCCCGTCATTCAGGGACCAGATAGTTAAAGCAAGGTAGATATCCACCATAGAGTATTATGCAGCAGTTAAGAGCAAAGGATTAAATGTATACATAATATAGCAAATGGGTATTAAAATTGTTTGAAAAAAATCATTTGAAAAAAATTAAGACCAATAATATATAATATAATAAAACTTAATATATGCTTTTCAAAAAGAAAAAGAAAAATATTCATATGAAACATGGTTGCCTATGGGGTAGAGTAAGAGTAGATCACTTATGAGGAGAGAGGGAATAATTAAATGGATAAAACCTGGTAAAAATCAGTGAAGGAAACGTGCTACAAACTGAATAGGGTAATTGACTCAACCCTTGATAGTTACAGTTTCCAAAAAAGAAATCAAAACCCCTATTCTGTTCATCCCTTTGAAATAACAAGAATTAGTTTAATCTTCCATACAATTATTCTATAAGTATTTGCTCTTCTCTTCTTCTGATTCCACAGCTATAATTGTTCCAACTCCCATGACATGGTTTCTAGACTATTTACTGTTCTGTGAGGTCCTCTTTGGCACCCAGAATGGTACATAACTTCCAGATGTGGTCTTACCTTCAGAAACCGTCATATCTGGACACTTTACACCTGATTAGACAAGAATTCTTACTCTTTGGAGGTCATATACCATGGTTTATTCAACCCTTCTATGTTTTCTTTCTTTCTTTCATTATTACTTATTTTCTCTGTTTTACCTTCAATGCCAATTATTTATTAGAAGACTTTCTGTCTTCTACTCTTATGCTAGATACTGTGCCAGGTTCTGGAGCTTTGGAAATGATCAAGGTGCAATCTTTGTCCTGAATGTATTGCAGAAGTTGTTTCTTCTGATGGCATGCAAGAATTCGACGTATTTGGACTTAATTGACTAATCTGATTTTTTATGTTTACTAAGAAATTACAGCAGTATCATCTCTCACCCCTACTGTTATTTTTAATCAGCCATTATTCTTTTCGAAATCAATAGTCCTCTCCGAAGGGACATCCTTCTTGATATGAAAACAAATGCATTTCTACTCCCTTTGAAAATATTAAGATTTATCTCTAGAAAGTTATCTGCTGATAGCATTTTAATGTGCTAGAAAGGTTTTCTAACCGAGAAACTGTTGGATTTTCAATTCCTAGTATTTTATGTTAAGGAAAACAATTCTGTAAAAATTTAGAAGAAAAGAAGATAATTTATAATTTTGTGAATTGCTTAATTCAGGCCCCAAGTCTTAGATGCTGGGACAGGAAAATGTTTTAGATGTAGTTCACAGACAGTATTAAAAAATATGATGACTCAGACTATTCTTTTTTAATTTGATCAACCAATAGTTTGTACATATTTCCCTCCCAAAGCCAATTTTGTGTATATAAAAAGGCAAGCTTATAAAAGCTTGTATAGACATGAACAGACACGTTGAGACTGCCTTGATTTCCCATCCAACTGTCTGAACTTATGTAGAGTGAAACTTTACCTTCTTCACTCCCTTCTCCAAGAAGGAGGTGCCTCTCTTTATTTTAAAGGTGGATTTAAGCCAGGAGCAGTGGCTCACACCTATAATCCCAGGAGTTTGAGACCAGCCTGTGCAACATAGTGAGACCCTGTCTCTATAATTTAAAAAAATAAAAAAGAATTAAAAATCAGCACTATTCAGAATAACAAAGACATGGAATCAACCTAAATGTGTAGACTAGATAAAGAAAATGTGGCACACATATACCACGAAATACTATGCAGCCATACAGTAAAAACATATCCTTTTCATCAAGGACACAGATGCAGCTGGAGGCCATTATCCTTAGCAAACTAATGCGGGAATAGAAACCAAATACCACATGTTCTTACATATAAGTGGGAGCTAAATGATGAAAATACATGGACACAAAGTGGGGAACAATAGACCCTAGGGACTCCTTGAGTGTGGAGGATGGAAGAAGACAGAGGATTGAAAGCCTACCTATCAGGTACTTACTACCTGGATGATGAAATAATTCACACACCAAATCCACACGGCACACAATTTACCTAGATAAGAAAACCTGCACGTGTTCTCCTAAACCTAAAATAAAAGGCAAAAGACATAATAAATGTGAATTTTAAACATTTGAATGTCAACCTTTCTTAACCTTGCACAATTCTTGTTCCACTTATTATTTCCTCCCTCTTCTTTACCTCTGAATTCTTTCTCCATTTATTTTCTTGGACTATATCACTCCTCAAGTTTTTTTCTTCTTCACCCAGAAAACTGATGAGCTCTTTGAACCTACATCGTTCTGTGCATATAATGAGCATATTTTTCTCTTTCACTTTCCATCCATGCTTGCAGTTTGCATTTCTAAAAATCTTTTCTCCCAGTCATTGCATAGCCCACTGGTGGTTGTGCCAAAACCACTCAATTGAAACAGTTTCCATTGAATCAATAAAGGCATCCCAGGTACGAATTTCAATGAATACTCTATAACCTTTGTCTAAATTGGCAGTAGTATTGACCAATCTTTCCTTCCTAAAACTTATTTCTTCCATTGAGATCATTAACACCCGGTTTCTTTCTTAACTATTCCCTCTAAGACTCTGTCGCTAATTTTTCTTACTCTGCCCACCCTTGTTATCCTTTAGAGGTATTTTCTATTTTCTGTGCTCTTTTCACTCCTCCCCACTTCATAGTTTGAATTAGAATCTATATATAAATGAATCCCAAATCTATAAATTCAGACTGAATAGTTCTCCAAACTCCATACAAATATACCTTAGCTGCCTATCTGAATTGCCTACTGGGTATTTATTTAATTTTTAATTTTTTTCAAATTTATTTATTTTAAATTGACAGATAAAATTGTATTTATCATGTAAAAACATGATGTTTTTAAGTATATATACACTGTGAAATGGTTACATCTAACTAATTAATATATGCATTATCTCATATGGTTATCTTTTTTTCCAGTATTTATTTTAGGTTCAGTGGATACATGTGCAGGTTTGTTACCTGGGTAAATTGCATGTTGCTGCCATTTTGTGTACAGATTGTTTCATCACCCAGGTAATGAGCATAGCATGGATAGGTCATTTGATAGGCAGTTTTTCAATCCTCACCTTCCTCCCACTGTCCACTCTCAAGCAGTCCTTGGTATTTATTGTTTCCTTCTTTGTGTCCATGTGTACTCAATGTTTAGTTCCCACTTATAAGAGAAAACATGTGGCATTTGGTTGTCTGTTCTTCTGTTAGTTTGCTTAGGATAATGGCCTCTTGCTTCATCCATGTTGCTGCAAAGGACATAATTGTGTTCTTTTTTATGGCTGTATAGTATTCTATGGTGTATATGTGCCACATTTTCTTTATCCAGTCTGCTACTGATGAGCAACTAGGTTTATTCCATGTCTTTGTTATTGTGAATAGTGCTGCAATAAACATATACATACATGTGTATTTATGGTAGAATAATTTATATTCCTTTGGGTATATACCCAGTAATGGGAGTGCTGGGTCAAATCATAGTTTATTTTAAATTCTTTGAGAAAACTACAAACTGCTTTCCACAGTGGTTGAACTAATTTCCATTTGTACCAACAGTGTATAAGCATTCCCTTTTCTCTGCCACCTTGGTAGTGTCTGTTATTTTTTGACTTTTTAGTAATAGTCATTGTGACTGGTATCAGATGATATCTCATTGTGGTTTGATTTACATTTCTCTAATGATTGGTGATGTTGAGCATTTTCTCATATACTCCTTGGCCATATGTATGTCTGCTTTTGAGAAGTGCCTGTTCATGTCCTTTGCCCAATTTTTAGTTGAGTTCTTTTTTTGCATGTTAATTTGTTTAAAACTTCCTTACAGATTCTGAATATTAGACCTTTTTGAATGAATAGTTTGCAAACATTTTGACCCATTCTGTAGTTTCTCTGTTTACAGTGTTGATAGTTTATTTTGCTGGGCAGAAGATCTTTAGATTAATTAGGTCTCACTTGTCAATTTTTGTTTTTGTTAAAATTGTTTTTGGGGTCTTTGCCATGAAACCTTTGCCAGAACCTATGTCCAATGTCCAGAATGGTATCATTTTGTGGTAAGAATTTTTAAGAGCCACTCAGCATTTTTCAAGAATACAGTATATTATTATTAACTATAGTGACCGCACTGTACATTAACTCTCTTGAACTTATTCCTTCTAGCTAACTGCAATTTTGTATCCTTTGATCAACTTCTCCACATCCCCCTTCTCCCATACCACCCCAGACTCTGATAACCACCATTCTACTACTCCCTATTTCTGAGATCAGCTATTTTTAGATTTTTAGGTTTCACATGTGAGTGAGATCATATGGTATTTGTCTTCCTTTGCCTGGCTTGTTTCACTTAACATGTCCTCCAAGTTCACATGTTGTTGCAAAGGACAGGATTTTCTTCTTTTTTTCTGGCCTAACGGTATTCCATTGTGTAAACATACCACATTTTCTCCATCCATTCATCCATTATGGACACTTAGGGTGACTCTATATCTTGGCTATCGTGAAGAGTGCTGCAATAAACATGAGAGGGCAGATATCGCTTCAACATACTGATTTCTTTTATAAAATAAGTAAATAAATGTATGTATGTACACACACACACACACATAGAACTATAACATAGCAACTGCACCCAGTTGCTGGATCATATGGTAGTTCTATTTTTAATTTTTTGAGAGACATCCATACTGTTTTCCATAATGGCTGTACTAATTTATATTCTCACGGTGTCCAAAATATATAGGGAGCTAAAACAACTCAATTACTTACTGGATATTTCTACCTGAACTCCAAAGGCATATCCATGTTAGAATGTTCAAATTATCAATAGACCCTTTGTCCTAATTTAACATTAATTTTCCATCATAATTTCCATATGAATTATTAGTACCACCTACTACTTCAAACCTGAAACCTGGAAATTATCCTTTACTATTTCATCTTTCCTCCCTCAACCCCCATATCCAAACATTTCTTCACACTTGTCTACTTTTTTTTCCCAATTTCTCTTTGATATATTTATCTCCATTTCTACCACCTCCACCTTAGCTCATAATTTCTTATTTCTCTAGAAATGTATCTGTAACACACTGTTTAACACATTGCAGTTTTGTGTTTATGTGCTCTTATTGGTGTACCTTGGCCTCGAGCTGCCATTAGAGATGAGTTTCTCAATATCCTTGGAAAAATAACTCCCAGATCTTCTTTCTCATTCCAAATATTGCTAAAGTCTTAGCATGCTTGTTGGCAGAATCAACTGCTTTTCACCAATAAAATAAAATAAAAAGGGAGAAATGGAGTCTCAGAGAGATCGAGTGCCTTGATGAAAGTCAAAGAGCTTGTAAGTGGTAGGACTACAACTCAATAAAATTGAGTGTTACATAAAGATATATAGCATATGTGCTGGGCGCAGTGGCTCACGCCTGTAATCCCAGCACTTTGGGAGGCTGAGCTGGGCGGATCACAAGGTCAGGAGATGAAGACAATCCTGGCTAACATGGTGAAATCACGACTCTACTAAAAATACAAAAAAAATTAGCCAGGCATGGTGGCAGGCCCCTGTAGTCCCAGCTACTCGGGAGGCTGAGGCAGGAGAATGGCATGAACCTGGGAGGCAGAGTTTGCAGTGAGCTGAGATCACACCACTGCACTCCAGCCTGGGGGACACAGCGAGATTCCATCTCAAAAAAAAAAAAAAAAAAAAAATACATAGCATATAAATACTGTATGTGATTACCAGATTTAAAAAATTACATTCAGACATGCTAAATTCACAGTTCTGATTATGTCTGCATTGATATTTCAATAATGTGTTTATATTCAGCTTGTGTCTTTTTGGAGTACAATGAAAGAATGTTTTAGCACGTTAATTGCTTTCTACCTCAGAAACTGATCTCCCTAATCTTATCTCAGGGTACATTTTGAGATCACTTCCACAGAGAGTGTAGCAATAGAGTGACAAGGACAGTTGCAGCCCTCGACAGAAGGCAAATCTTCTCTTGGCTTCTGAGATGCATGTTCTAGAAAACAACAGGCTGTTGCTCTGACACAGACAATCCCACATTATCATTTATTCACCAAAATACTATCCATGACAGGAAGAAACTGTGTAAAAAGAACTAATTACAATTGTGAGGCCATATTCTTAAGACAATTAGCACATCACGGGGGTGTATATTTTACTCCAAATACCAGATGGGCTAATGTGAGAAGCTTTGCAATTTGAGGAAATGGCAAAAGGCCTAAGAGTGAGAAACTGTCACTTTAAATTGCTTTTCTTTAGAAGAAAGTGTGAGAGGAAAAAGAAAACGTGAATATAAACAAGCAAAATTCAATGGGATCTCTGGGCAGATAATTTTAATAGGTAATAGGAAAGGAAAAATGAGAAAATCCTCAGTTTGTTTCAATCTAGTTACAGCAACACTTCTTTACTGAGATTCCAACTATTAAAGTAATAATATAAATTTGGGAAATTATAAATATGTAAAACACTGATTTTTTACACCTTGTCATTCTCACAGCAAATGTGTAGACAATACATATATTAGTCATTCTTGTATTCAAAGGGAGAAATGGAGTCTCAGAGAGACTGAGTGCCTTGATGAAAATCAAACAGCTTGTAAGTGGTAGGACTACAACTCAATTTCAGACCTTCTGCCTCCAAATTCCAGGCCCTTGTTCTTTCTATTGAGTGACAGAATCTGAGTAACAGTTCTGCTCTATGCTTTGAACTCTAAGAGAAAATTTAGCTTCATAAATATTATTCACTCCAAAGAACAGCAAAGGTCAGCTTACTCAGTGTGTTCTGTTGATCTGACCCATCAGCATATTGCCTCAGTGCTTCCAAGTCTAAGGAAGCTTAACCATAAATAACACCTTAAACAAGGCTTACCCAAGGATGGCTTCTCCAGAACCCTAATGATGCTGATGCAGACAGTTATGGAAGAAGTTCCTGCTTTGTTGCGATGATGCTCTCATTTATTCTTATTAAGATAAATCTCCATAATTTATTTTAAATAATTTATGTCTCAAAGGCACCAACAGAACACAATTTACGTGTGGCTCTGAAAAAGTTCGCAGCAACTGTTTCTTTTTCTTTCTTTTTAGGGAAACTGCTTATTTAATCTGTTTTGGTTGAATAACATTATTTAATTTGAACTTTCAGGTGCTCTTCATTTCATCAGTCTCTAGATCTTGTAAAATTAATTAGTGACAAAATGTTTTTTTCTTTCTTTCTTTTTTTTTTTTTTTAACAAGTGTATTAGCCCTGAGAGGCAAGGCAAGAAGCCCCCAAATCAAAATGGGCTATCTGGATTGCTAAACTTATTATACTCATTTACAACTCGCTGACTGTTTTTGTTCCAATTTCTCTGACTAAGATTCCTTTCCCCCATTTCAAATGCTACCCTTAGTGGAAAATTCGCCAAAGTTGCTACCTTCCTTTTGAAGTACTCCCATATTCCTCTTGCTGTGAGTCATAATTCTCAGCTCTACACTCCTACACTAAGCATATTCTCTGTATAAGAATATGCTTAAAATATTCTATTGTACAATATTGTATAATGTTGTATAATATGTATTGTATAATATTTTTACTTGTGTCTGTCTTTTCCTCTATTACATTGAATTGTGTTTGTGCCTAGTAATCAATCCAGTGTCATGTAAATGGTCGATTCTCAATAAGCGCCAATTGTATGAATAAAACGGAGAAATGATGCCATATTTCTGAAAGATAGGTCTGCTGCCTTGAATCTCAACTAGCCTAATTGATTTTTCTGTCTTTAGAGATGTAATTCATGAGAGATTAATGGCAATGATAATGAGCGCTTTCTTGACTGGTAGAGGTGTGATTTTACATTCATTAACTCCCTTGCCTTCCATTATAGAGGACTACACATTTAGAAAGATGTAAATAGGAGGCAAAAGTATTTGGCTAATGCTGGAAGCACAAATTCACTTCCTGAAACTTTGTTGCATGAAACCCTCCAGGAAATAAACTACTTACGCTTTCCCCAACCTACCATGTCTATTCACAGCTTTGTCATTTGTATATGCCATTCAGTCTAGGTGATGTTTTCTTTCCTCCGCTATCCAGTGATTTTTGTATTTTAAGATTCAGCTCATATGTCACCCCCTATGCAAATTCCTCCCCAATTCCCTAGAATTAAAGATTTTTATCTTTTTTAATGCTGTCAGAGCACTCTGGAGTTACCTCTATTAGAAAACTGTTACCCTGTTTTGTACTTTGTGGTTTGCATACCTGTGTTTTTCCTTAGACTACAAGTTTCCCTGGGAGAGCAACCATGTTTTCTTTCTCTTTCAGTCTACAAAGATATCTCTGCCTTTCTCTTCAAATCTAAGGTGTAAACGGTCACAGTTTTCAGATAGTCATAAACTGAGAAAGCATAGGACCAGAGACACCATTAATACTTAGTAACTACTTCATGCACTAGTGATTTTTATTAAGATAAATTATTGATCAGCTCTATATGGGAAGCACCTTACTAAGTACTGATGGAGAATAAAAAATGACTCAAATAAGGCCAAGCGATGTAAAATCACCCAGTAGGGGATCAGACCAAGGGACATGAGGATGGAAAGGATAATTGGAGCAGGAATCTGAGCTGTGCCTCAAAAGATAAGACTTTCCATGGATGGATAAGGAGTGGGGTTGGGGCACGAGAGACAAGGCTATTCCAGGATGCAAAATCAGCAGGCTATCACAGGATGCTTTCCTGAATTGAGTTAAAGATAAACTCTATTAAATGTAAACAAAGCTGCATGACTTTAAAAGAAACAACGTGTAATGTATTAAAGTAGATTAAAATTGGAGACAACCCTGAGAGCCAAAATGTGTTTAGTGCAGTTTGAAATTAACTTAGTATATAAAAATTCAGACAAATAGTCAGAGAAGACAGAATAACATTGGGCTGGCATGCTTTAACCTTTCTCACTTAAAACAACAAGTAGCTGGGCATAAAATCACCCTTTTGCATTGGCTTATGTTATTAATTGAGAGTCATTATTAGAGCTTAAATTGAATACCAGCATTGGGAACTGTGATGCAAGCTTGACTTGACATTTTTTTAAGTCTTCCTACCTGTGAGGGGCAGGATGGAGCTCTCCCTTTACTCTGCTCTTTAAAGTGAGTTGAGATCCTTCAATAGGGTGACAAACACCTCTCTGGTTTCCTAGAGAAGCCTAAGACCATGCCATGGCCAGGGCACATCAGAAAATGTAGGTCAAGCTGTGCTGAGTAAAAGAGTGTTTTCAGTGGGCTATGCAAGAAAGACTGGCCTGCTTTCTGTGTCACCTTCAGAAGGCCCTGCCCAAGTGCTTTCATGAAAATGGCATTAAAAGGCTCATAAAGATACTGTGGTGAAGTGATCTCTAGCACTTTCCCTGAAATTCTATCACTTGAAGATTTCCAGGTAATCCAAAGACACAGAAGCTGTGTGAAAAGAAAAAACAGGGTAGGGAGGGGTTATGGGGATGGGATTGGGTGTTTGATAATTGAAACATGAATGTATCAAAAATAACTGGCCTACTGTTTGGCAGTGATCACTGGAGAGACTGCAGAGAAGGTTCTGGAGCATGCAGATAGACACTGTAGAACTTCAGAACATTCATCATGGAGAATATTTGAGGACAAGGGCAGGGGTCAGGGGAATAACTGAAGTGAGTGGTGGGGCTAAGATTGGGACATCAGAGGAAGACAGCAGCAATGGCTGGCTGGAGAGGCAACTAGAAGCTGTTCCCTTGGAGAGCCAGTCTCAACTGCTGTGCTCAAGCACACTTGTGATGTGGCCAAATTTGTTACCAGTACAATATAATACTTACTAATGACTCATTTTGTAAATGGATTAGTCCGTTCTTATGCTGCTAATAAAGACATACCCAAGACTGGGTAATTTATAAAGGAAGGAGGTTTAGTAGACTCACATTTCCGCATGGCTGGGGAGGCCTCACAATCATGGCAGAAGGCAAAGGAAGAGCAAAGTCATGTCTTACATGGCAGGGAACAAGAGAGAGTGTGCAGGGGAACTCACATTTATAAAACCATCAGATCTCACGAGACTTATTCACTACCACGAGAACAGTATGGTGGAAATTGGCCCCATGATTCAATTAGCTCTACCTGGTCCCACCCTTGACACCTGGTGATTATTACAATTCAAGGTGAGATTTGGGTGAAGCCAAACCATATCAGTAAATAAAATAGAAATAATATTATTATTGAAATAACATGACCCTCAAAAAGGTACATTCCAGTAGAGTTTCTAGAATGGAAGTGAGGCTATGAAGTTACCTGAACTACAGGGAAACAGCTTCTAGTTGCCTCTCCACCTAGCCATTGAACTACAGCTTTTATCTATATCAGTGGTTCCCAAAGTGAAATCTCCTGACCAGAGGCATCGGCATCACCTGGGACCTTATTAGCAATGCAGACAAAATGAATCAAAACTTTAGGGGTGGGGCCAACCATCTTTGTTGTAATAAACCCTACAGGTGATCTTGATCATACTAAAAATTTTATTGACCACTAATCTATAAGTTTGTAATGACTGCCTAATATGGATGAACTTTTAATATTTACACATTTACAAAGTGTTTTTATGAACTCATTCCCAAAACTGAAATATATAACACTATTAGCTTTATTTCTCTGAAAAATTGGCTTGTGTTTCTTGAAACTCTGCCTATCAAGAGAAGGGACATAGCAATCATGATTTTCTTGAACAATTACCAACTGTCACACTGAAAACTAGAAAGACAATCTACCATTAATACTTCTGATGGCATTAGAGGCCCAGGTTTTATAGTCAGCTCCTTAATCAGCTCCAGAGACCCAGCAATTAGATGGCCAGTGAAAGATCTGATGAAGAAAACAAAGTTACGCTTTTTGAATGTGGAACTTTCATTTAATTTTTTTAAACCATCTGCTTAAAAAATTATTTATGGCAAACCTGAGACGTATTCCAATTGTAAAAACAATGTTTTCCCCATTCAACTAAGTGCATAAGAACAAAGTCTGATGACAAAAACTGAAAAATACTATGGCCTAAAAAAAAAAATAGAGCTGGCAAACATAACTCTGGTTGTGTAAGCAATGATACAAGATAACAAACACACTTAAAATGCCATAAAGTTTTCTTGTGGGTATACTGTGCTAAATGAAGTCAAAGGCCAAATGAATCAGGTCCCCAAGAGTTCCACATTACTGAGAAACCTGCAGTGTATCGCTCCAGTTAGAAAATGATTATTTTAAAGTTTGCCTATTGAACCTCTCCTGACTGTATCCACGTTAATCCCATTTACAGTTCATAGATGTTGCACATACAATCAGTGAGAGACATGAAGCCCCCTAATGTTTCTCTAATGAGCTCTGACTCAGCAGATAGAGACTAATAATTACACAGCACAGAATCTATTAGATTGTTTTCTTAGTTTATGACTATCTGAAAACTATGTGTTACATTACTCCTTCTGTTTGAAGTTGAGGACAGGAATATCTTTGCAGACTGACATTTAAACATGGAGCAAAATTCTTGGCCTAGTTATGATGAAAGGATATGTATAGATAATTCTTCCAAAAGAAAAAACAAAAAGTAAGTCAATATCTGAAGTATAATTAAATGAAATTTCAAAAATAATAGGCTCCTTGGAATAACAGAAAAACGTGTTAAGATCAAATACAGTTAAGGCTACAAAGATACAATTGCCTTTTTTGTATGTAAATTTGATAGAAATCCGGCTTTATTTATGGAGACTATTCTGGCAATATTACAGTGAAAACTGCAAAATATTTTACATTTTCTATCTAGAAATTCTTTATCAGTAATTTATCCTAAAGAAATAATTCGAACAGTAAAAATTATACAGATAAATATATAGCTTTTCTGCTACATATTCTTCACGCAGCTAGATAACTTTCTATTCTACACTTCTGTTGAAGTGCAATTGAGAAAAGCAGAGGGTCATGAGTATAAACTGCAATTAATTTTTTATAAGCTGAAAACAGGTACATAATCATCATGAACGCCCATATTAAGACACGCAGGATTACAAGCACCAGAGAAGCCTCTTTCATTTCCCCTCCAGTGACTTCACCACACAGAATTAACAACTATCCTGACTGCCAACAAAGATAAGCTATGCCTATTTTCAGTTTTGTGTAAAGGAAAGCGTTAGGTATGCACCCTTTTAAATGTGACTTCTTTGGCTTCACATTTTATTTGTGAGAACCATGTGTGTTGTATGTAACTAAGATTTGTCATTTTCCTCACTGTATGGTATTCCATCTATACAACAACGTAGATGGCTAGTTCAATAAGGAGCACTGCAATAACTATTCATGAACATTTTGAAAGTTCACATAAACATGCATTTACATTGGATACATGCCTAGACATGGAATTCTTGGATTACATGGTGTCAGTTTTCCAAAGTGCTTACATTTATACTTCTACTCAGTAGTGGATAGGATTTCCCATTGTTCCTAACTTAAGTAAATCTCAGTACTTTTTTCTTTGTATTAATCCATTTTGGCAGGTGTGATTGGCATAGCGTTTTAGTTTTAACTTGTATTTCTCTTGTGACTAAATATTAAGCAAATTTTTGTTTGTCTGTCTTCTATTGTAATGTGCTTTCTGAAGTCTTTCCTCATTTTTCTATTAGCTTCTATGCATTTTAACATTGTTTTGTTTTATATAGTCTAGATATAAGACTTTTGTCACATATACGTGTATTGCAAATGTTTTCCACACCTTGTGTCTTTCTCATTCTCTTAAAGCTGTATTCGAATGAATGTATGCTCTTAATCGTAATTTGTCCTATTCATCTAATTTGTTGGCTACCAATTTTTTATGTCCTTTTGATGAAAGCCTATCTTAAATCATCAAAAAATTCAAAGATTTTTTTTGCTTCTTTCTAAAAGCATTATTGTTTACATTTTATACTTAAATTGTCTATATTTTAGATTTAGATCTATCACAGCTTAATATTTGTGTATGGGATGGGGTATCTCATTTGTCAATACTGTTTGCCGAGAAGAATCTCTCCGCCCCCACTGTGTTGTTGTGTCACCTTCGTCATAAATCAGGTGACCATATATATGTAAAATATATTAATCACATCATAATACATATATAATATATACTATATAATATGTACAATATACAATTAATATCTTATATCAATATAATTAACATAAATAATATATTTTAATGTAAATCTATATATTATTAAAATATAACATATGTATTCGTATCTACATTATAACTAATCTATAATATATAATAACATGATATATAAATATACATTAATATTCATAGATATGAATCTGGACTCTATTCTATTACTATAATTTTATAATTAGTATTAATATTCATTAATGCAAATTCTCCAAATACGTTTTTCTTAAAAATTGCCTTACAAATCTTTGTCATTTGTGATTCCATATAAGTTTTAAAACCAGCTTTTAATCACCCTCCCCCTAACTAAAAATTAATTTCTAAGATTCTAGGTTTCTGATTGATATTTCATTTTTAATATACAGATCAATTTGTGGGGCTTTGATATTTTTATAAATTATGTCTTCCAATCCTTGAACATGATATTTCACTATATTTCTTTAGGACTCCTTTAATTTTCATCTCCATTATTTTGTAGTTTTCTGGTAAAAAACTACGATTTATCCTTTTATAAACAGTACCAATTTCTTAATTTTAAAAAATATTTGCCACTGTATTTAAATGCAATTATTTTTTGTGTCCAGGAACCTTACTGAATTTATTCATTAATTTAAATACTTAGTTTGTAGACTGTTTAGAGTTTATATGTACAAAATAGGTCATGTGTAAATAATGGCAACATTTTCCCCTTTTTTCATGTTTATGCCTTTTATTTCCTTTTCCGGTTATAGTCATTAGAATACCCAGCCAAGTGTTAAAAAGTGGTGTTTATCACAGACATTGTTTTAGAAGAAAAACTTTCAAAAATTCACCGTTAATATGGTACCTGCCACATATTTTAAAGATTTCCGGCCAGGTGGGGTGGCTCACATCTGTAATCCCAGCACTCTGGGAGCCCAAGGCAGGTGGATCACCTGAGGTCAGGAGTTTGAGACCAGCCTGGCCAACATGGTGAAACCCCGCCTCTACTAAAAATACAAAAAAAAAAAAAAAAATTAGCTGGGAGGCTGAAGCAGGAGAATTAATTGCTTGAACTTGGGAGGTGGAGGTTGCAGTGAGCAGAGATTGTGCCACTGCACTCCAGCCTGGGTGACAGAGCTAGACTCCATCTAAAAAAACGACGATGACAACGACAACAAAAATTAAAAAACTTAAAATGCACTGAAGCCTGCACAACAAGAGTGAAATTCCATCCCCTGCTCCAAAAAAACAGATTTCCTTTATCAGATTTACAAAATTTGTTTTTATTTTTAATTAGCCAAAAATATTTACTATTATTGCAAATATTAACTCTAAATAATATAATACTTTGGAGGATAAAATATGTCATATAACCATTCCTTTTACATGTTTCCAGGTCAGTAAAAAAGAAAAAAGAAAGAAAATCTAAAGTGAACAAAATGTGTAAATTTATATATGACATTATAAATGTAAGACTTTTTTTATACTCTCATCATCAATATCTCTTAGCATAGAAAGCATTTCTATTTATTTCCAGAGCAATAATTTAATTAACTTTAAATGTGCCAAAGTGTTGTTTTATTCATAGTTTTTTATTCTTATTAATTATAATGTTTAAGTATTTATTTCAAATACCTTTTAGTTTTATCAGCTTTCAAATGAGGATCCTCATAGACTGTTTTATACAGAATATAATAGCAAAATGGATTTTTCCTATAAGTGTGGCAAATGTACATGAAGAAAGTAAAGGAAGATCTATCCATCTATTCATATTTACCTAAATTAATTATTGCCATGTGATTATGGACTTTTTTTTCTTTACAGCACAGGTACTTCCTGGCAATATTGCAGGTTGCGTTCCTCTACCATGTCCTTTCTCCATTATTTGAGTTATTCTTATTCTTATTTGAGTACTAGTTGTACTATCCTCTAAGAGAAGCGATGTGTATAGGTATATAGTAAAATACCAGAGGAAGATGGAAATTTGTTAGTAGAACCAACCACATAGTTATATGAAGCCCAAATTTACAACTGTACACAAAGATGATTAACTCTAGATTCTCTGCTTAGATTATCCTTCAATCAATATATTGAACTTTGATTTAAATAACATGGCCAAGTATGGTGGCTCATGCTTGTAAACTCAGTGTTTTGGGAAGCCACGGCAGAAGGATCACTTGAGGCCAGGATTTTGATACCACTCTGGGAAACAGCGAGACCCTGTCTCTAAAAATATAAAATAAAATAAAAATTAGCTGGGAATGGTGGTTTGCACCTGTAATCTTAGCTAATCAGCAAGCTAAGGCAGGAGGATTGCTTGAGCCCAGGAGCTCAAGGCTGTAGTAAGCTATGATCCAGCCACTGTACTCCAGTCTGGGTGACAGAGTGAGACCCTGTCTCTAAAATAAATAGACAAATAATATATGTAAGAATGGTTATTTTAACTTATCTTCCAAGGGTATAAACATAATCAAAAGTGATTCCAATGAATCACTGTGGTTTGTGTTTTCTTACCCACAGGACTTGACAATCTGTATTTATGGAACATCATCTTTTAGACCATTCAAAGAACAAGGTAGTCATCAAAAGTTTTATTTTAGGAGCCAGCCATAAATGTTCTTTTTTTGTATAGTCAATTAATAAACTATCTAGAACATTTCTAGAAAATTTAATTATTTAATATTTGATGTGGGTATTTGGATACTTGCTAAAAATCTTTACATTTATGTTAGATAACTTTTAAAATTTCTTCATTTTTCAAATTAAAAAAATAATTATTAGCACTTGACTCTCTCCTGTACTTATCTTGTCATTGACTTTATATAAAGATAAAATCCTGACTGACAAAATGTTAATGGGTAAGTGTAATCAAGATGCAAATTCCTCAATGGTACAATGCAAATTCTGTTCATTGATTGCCCCAGACCATATTGCTTAACAATTTAACAGTGTTTACATATACACATATAATAACTATGATGGGAGCCACTATTTTAGAATGGTAATATTGTCATGGGTATTTGAAAGCCTGAGAGTGATTAATTCTGCCAAGAAATGCTAGAAGCTGAAAGGTACTATTAAATTTATAAATAAATTTGACAACAAATCTGTCCATAAAATAGAAATTGGAGGATAAATGTTTTAAAATTATCTACTTAATAAGGACCTAGTACATGGAATACATAAAGAACTCAATGCTAAAAGACAAATAACCCAAGTAAAAACTGGCCAAAGATTTGAGTAGACATTTTTCCAAAGACGGTAAGACAAAGATGACTGATAAGCACATGAAAAGATGCTCAACGTTAGTACCCATTAGGGAAAAACCATGGTGAGATGCTACTTCACACATACTAGGATAGTTATAACAAAAAAGACAGACAATAACAAGTGTTGGTGAGGATGTGGAAAAATTGGAACCCTTATACATTGCTGGTGGGATTGTAAGCTATAGTACAGCCACCTTCAGGGCTGGGGAGAGGGACAAATGAATAATGACTGCCAATGGGTACGGGTTTCTTTTCAGGATGACGAAAATGTTCTGAAATTAGATAATGGTGATTACACAACTTTTGGAGTACTAGACATAACTGAACTGTGCACTTTTAAAAGATCGATATTATAGCTCAGTTAAAAAAAGAAATCGTTAAGAGTAGATAAATGTTGAGGTATTTGACAAATGTCCTAAATACTTCAAATGAGAGCTAAAACCAGTCTGTACAATCTAAGAAATAATGAAAATATCTAAATGAAATTTCCATGCAAACAATAAATCTAACCTGGGAATTCACACTGCTGAAGCAGAGTTGATAAACAAATCTTCTAATTTAGGACTCCTGTCAAATGCTTCCTCTGAAAGGGAAATAAATCCACAATTCTTCAGCTTGGCAGGAAGTCTCAATTAACTAACTAAAATTGGCATAGGAGTGGACTCTATTGATCTCATATTAAATGTTTATTATTGAGTAATGGATCTTTGGCAAACAAATCATGGATTTAACTTTTTACTAAAGCCAAATAAGAAGTAAATGTTTATTCTAATTTTCAAACTTACTCAGATTGGGAACATTCAGCTAAGTAATAAAACCAAATCAGATCATGACCAATTAAATTGTTAAGGCTCTCTACAAAGATATATTAACAGTAAATTTTGATGTGTTTTGCAGAAATTGAATATCTGTAATGCACTAAATTAGCTGTGGTATGATGGTCTCATAGAAATTTGTGCTGGATTTTTCAATATGCTCATGGGGTTATATAGGGCTAACAATACCCAGAGACACAAACCAGACTCTGGCATTATAACAAGCTTGAAATGTTTCTTACAGAGGTCCCTGTGACTTAGCTATACTTTTATATCTATTCAACTTTCACACTAGCATCTGAGTTTTCTTTCTCAAATACAAATATGATCATTTCAGAATAAGTATAGAACAGATCAATTCCAATAATTATCAACTGTATTGTCTTTTAGTTCCTATATGGTTTGTAACTACACTAGAAGACCTGGACTGCTAGTAAACAGGCCTCCCCTCTCTCTGATGGGTTTCTCTCCCCACCCTGTGTCCATCCAGGCTGACGCTCACTCACCTGTCTGCAAAGCCAGAGGGAACTGTGTCAGGCCGCTCAACACTGAGCTGTGGGCAGAGGGCCTAACTTTAGGCTTTCTATAGCTCTCTCTTCCATTCCTCTAGTGAGAGCAGAAATGATATTTTATCTCAAGGAGTTGGTAAATTCTAACACTGTGGTTTGAATTTATTGGGAAGAAAAGCAGTTCGTCCTCTAGGTCAGATAAAAGAGCGACCCAGGGTGTGTGATACAGGACAACTTAACAGAGTCCTGGAGTGTGGAGTCAAAGGCCTCATTAATCAGAAAGTGTGTGTGTAGCATTCTTTGTTTCCTTGTGCATTTCTTTCCTTCGGAGACCTTTAGAGGAAGAAGAGTCCTATGGATAAGAGCAGTATTCCTAGCACTTCTTCCCTACTAGTATTTAAATAGTTGTGACCGTTACAATTGCCTGTTCTAATTTCACTCAGCCTTTGCCTCTTGCCCTTTATAAATGCTGTGTTGGAATATTCTTCCTCCTCTTTATCCAACTGGAAAACTCCTTTTTCTTTAAGCGTTAAATTAGATGTAACTTCCTCTGGGAAGTCTTTCAGGAAAAATGGTTTCTCGGCTGCCTTATGCAAAGCTACGTTTTAGCTTTCATTAATTTGTATTTGAACTGTTTACTTCCACAGCTCTCCGTCCCATTTAACTGCAGGTTCTTCGAAGAAAGGAGCCATATTTTATGCATCTCTGTGTTCTCATAAGCTCACTTAGAGATCTTCACAGAATTCTTATCAAATGGTTAGATTTTGAATAATTTTGAACATTACCATGAAAATCTAAAGAAAGAAGAAAGGAGTTCATTGAATGCTTAAATGAAATTTATTGTGCCCGATTTAAGAATGGCATTGCAATCAGTAAGATGGAGAGATGCAAGAGGGAGACTTTATGAACTCTAAACTCTTTGGTCTGCTTGTCAAGATCGTGTTTAATTCTGAAGACTGTCTCTCACTGCTCCTTTATATAAAATCCATATGAAAGTATCTTCTTTTTCTATACACGCCCCAAAGTTTTCATCTGTAGTTTTGCTCACACTTTCCTTTAAAACGTTTTCCCCAAATCTGATACACATATAGGGAATCTCCAAAGCCCTTTCCCCAGTATTTCTAAGATCTCCTCAACTCCATACCCAGCAAATGAATATCATTGACATCACAGCCAAATAACATACTGTTTGTAACTTTTCCTTTCTTGACTATATTCTGTACTATGGTAATTTGCTGTATTCACTGTAAAAGGGCACACAAATGTCATTTTTATGTTTTAATTTGCATACTAGAGAGAAGTTCCAGGGTTAATGCTGTTCTCATTTCATATTTATATCCCTTACTGGCCTGGAGATATAGAAAATATTAAGGGATTTTCTATTAAATTTAGTTCATGCAGCAACCTGTTTGGTAAGTTTCAAATAAAGAACAAATTGACTATGTGATCATTTTTTTCCTTTGTAAGCTTTGATTATTCTCATTTACAAATTAACAGTACTGAATTAAAATAGCTTTAATGACTTTTCAGTCACTAATCTTTTAGGTCTTAAATGTTTTCTTTCAACTGTAAAACATATTGTACCTTTTTTTTTTTTGATTCTGAAATTGGGGCATTAGTAACTTTCCTGTCTCCATATTATCTGAAAGAGTCATTGTGGTTTTTTAAACTTTATTTTCAAGTTGCAAATAATAATTATGTATATTAACAAATAAGTGGATAATCAAAATATGGTGTATATATACACACACCGTATATATAATATATACAGCCTATAAATTATATATAAAAATATTTTTTATATTTATATATCCATAGTCCAAATGTGTCCCTGCAAATTCACATATTGTAACAATTGCCAATCTGGTGGTCTTAAGAAGTGGAGCATTTGGGAAGTGATGAAGTGATAAGGATTCTGCTGTCATGAGTGAGATTAATTCAGTTACATTATAAAAGAGAGCTCAAAGAGCTCCCCCTATCTGCCCTTCCCCTCTTCTGTCATGTGAGGATGCCACCATGAGAAGACAGCATCGATGGAACAGTCCTCACCAAACACTGAGCTTACTGGAGCCTTGATATTTAACGTCCTCACTTCCAAAATTGGGGTGAATACATTTCTAGCTATTCTAGATTACCCAGTCCAATAAATAAATTTCTAATATTTATAGATTACCCAGTCCAATAGTATTTTGTTATAGCAGCAAGAACAGACTAAGACATGGATACAAGGAATACTATTCAGCCTTTAAAAAACAGAAATCTTGTCATTTGCAACAACACGCATGAACCTGGAGAACATTATATTAAGTGGAATAAGCCAGGCACAGAAAGACAAACACCTCATAATATCATTTATATGTGGAATCTAAAAAAGTTGAACTCATAGAAGTAAAAAGTGAAATGATGGCTACCGGAGACTGAAGGAAGGGAGCAATTGGAAAAGGGAAGATGTTCCTCAAAGGAGAGCAATAATCATTGTTTTGTTTTGTTTTTTTTCTTGGGTGGATTTGCCTTACAAATGTAAATCGTTATTTTTAACACTCAGTTATAACTATCTTGAAAATGTGTGCAGCAGTAATTAATAAGAATATAGAGGCAAAACTAAAATAAATAGGCAAAATCAGATTACTTTTATGGATAGCTATGCTAATAATGCTTGCAGCAAGAAGGAAAAAGAAGTGGACTTTTTCAAATGTTCCCTCTGGTTTCATTGGCAGTATTGGTTAATTCCTGTATTTTAAAAAATCTTCATTTTTCACTGAAAGAGAGAAATGGAAAATTTTGTTCAGCATATGAGTCCTGGAATGATAGAAGGAATCACAAATCAATTATTTTAGTCCTATCTTTGTTACTGATTTGGTCTGCGATATTGAGAACATGTTTCCAACATCCTGATTAGTTCATTTGCACAATGGATTACATTTGCTATTCTTACAGTCCCTGAATATTAGATTTGGTCATGTTATGCAAAGAAGATTAAAACATCAAGATGGAAAATATTCTTTTTAAAAAGCCCTGTTAATTTAGAAGAGTATTGAGCTCCTAAATAAACTTGCTTTTTGTTTTTTATTCTGTTATCTGAGCAGCAGTAGCAAGATGCGAACGGATTCCTATCACTGCCATTTCCATGCTCTTCAATTTGCATTTTCACACTTCTTTTAAAAATGTGTCATGTTTACCAGCTCTGGTTGCCATCTCCTAAATGCATCTGAAAAAATGAATGGTTTTTACTTTTATTATATCTTTGATAGTCTTTGATAATAGATGTCTGCTGGTGTAGGGAGTTCATTTAAAAAAAACAAAGATTAGTAGAGACCTTTTCTTAACTCTACTGTTTTCTCATTTACTGAGGGTGTTAGAGGAGGGACCGAACACCTGTTTGCTGAAATGAATCACATTTATATTGATGCATTTAAATACAGGAAGCTTTTAATTAATATGAAGGCAGATTCCTCTCTTAGTGCTCAATTAGCTGATGAGGCAAACGAGCTCATCTGATATTCATAAAAGCTTGAGAACCACCACTTGTAAATAACTCAAGTCAGCTGAAGTAAAAAATCCCCTCAGATTTATTGGTGTCTATAAATACAAGATGGAGCAAGTAGGACAGGGTCAGGAAAACCATTTATCTTCAAAATTGAAAGAAGTAAAAATAAAAAGAAAGAAATCCTGGGGACTCCTAAAACAGAAACCAATTATCAGGTGATCATTAGTGATTCATTTTTTGGATGCATTAAATAAATATTTTTCAAAAGGTGGCAGCTGATCTAGCTGCATAAAATCCACCAAACCGATTGAATCAGATGTTGGAACTGGGGCCCAGGAATCTTGTTTTAACAAGCCCATCTGGTGACTCTGATGCATGTTGACATTTGAGAAACATTGTCCTAAATCATAGAGGTAACTAGTGACAGGATTAGAAGTTGAATCTAGACATGCAAGTCAGCCAATTTAAATAGACAGGGCAAAAAATATTCTATGTAATATGCCATTGGAGCCTGTGCTCTTTAAGTGGTACCTATCCATAAGGCATTCCTGGAGCCAAGTATTTCAAACATAACAGACAGAAAGACTAATACTTTAGTATCTGTGATCAGTGTGCTATTGGGAAAATGACTTTAATTTTTATCAGATTAAATTATTGGCTGCATTCTCCGAGCCTTCCTCATCTACGCCCGGACGTTGGCCTCAGTGTGAACGAAGTATTTTTCTGCCCACTTGAAGGTCGCTTTGACTACATAACTTGTTTGTTTTCATTAGGTTCTTCTGCCTCTGTCATTGTTGTGAGAAGAACATATTCACTTAGCTGGCTGGTTAAACAAGATGCATGAAACAGAGCTGCTGAGCCAACCTACTGAAAGTAAGAAGCAGAGCCATGCTACCTGACACAGTATGAAGTTAAACTTGGTCAGCCTAACTTCAGCCAGTCTAGAGATCTGAGTGTTATATGCCACTGGGATTGCATGTTTATTATAGAGAAAAGCCTAGTCCATGAGTCCAGTTAGCAAAATTTGACAGACAGCCAAAATGATAATTTTTAATACCTCTCAGTGCTAACTCTTGTTGACTGTGAAACTTTTTTTTTTTTTTTTTCTGAGACGGAGTCTTGCTCTGTCACCCAGGCTGGAGTGCAGTGGCCCAATCTCAGCTCACTGCAGCCTCCGCCTCTCAGGTTCAAGCAACTCTCCTGTCTCAGCCTCCTGAGTAGCTGAGACTACAGGTGTGCACCACCACACTGGGCTAATTTTTGTATTTTTAATAGAGACAGGATTTCGCCACACTGGGCAGGCTGATCTTGAACTCCTGACCTCAGGTGATCCACCCGCCTGGATCTCCCAAAGTGCTGGGATTACAGGCATGAGCCACTATGCCCAACCTTGAAATGATCTTCATATTGTAAATTCAGACCTTCCAGTAGAATAAAAATACAATGCCCAGCCTCTAAGAAAGGTATTTCAAGGGATATCAAACCCCATTGTTACTGTTAAAGTATGCTATAAAGTTTGATTTCCATGTTTCTTGGAGTGAAAAATAAAATCTAATTTCAAAAACTATTAATATGGATTCCACTTTTTTATTTATTTATTTATTTTATTTATTTTTTTGAGACACAGCGAGACTCTGTCACCCAGGCTGGAGTGCAGTGGTGCAGTCTCAGCTCACTGCAACCTCTGCCTCCCAGGTTCAAGTCATTCTCCTGCCTCAGCCTCCTGAGTAGCTGGGATTACAGGCATCTGCTACCACGCCCACCTAGTTTTTTGTGTTTTTAGTAGAGACAGGGTTTTGCCATGTTGGGCAGGCTGGTCTCAAACTCCTGACCTCAGGTGATCCACCTGCCTTAGCCTCCCGAAGTGCTGGGATGACAGGCATGAGCCACTACACCCAGCCTGTTGTGGTTTTTTTTTTTTTTTTTTTGAGATGGAGTTTTGCTCTTGTTGCCCAGATGGGAGTGTAATGGTGTGATCTCGGCTCACTGCAACCTCCACCTCTGGGATTCAAGCGATTCTCCTGTCTCAGCCTCCCCATTAGCTGAGATTACAGGTGCATGCCATACTCGGCTAATTTTTGTATTTTTAGTAGAGATGTGGTTTCATCATATTGATCAGGCTGGTCTCGAACTCCCGACCTCAGGTGACTGCCAGCCTCGGCCTCACAAAGTGCTCAGATTATAGGCATGAGCCACCACGCCCAGTCTCGATTCCACTTTCTAATTCAGGTACATCGGTGTACCTGTAAAGGCATACTAGGATCTTTTAAGATGAAACAAAAAATGTTATCTACTAAGCACAGTAAGAGAAAATGTTAGCATTGACCTCCACAACCATTTAATTCTTCATTATAATAATAGCTCTAGAATTTTGTGGTGTATCCTCAAGGCAATCAATAGATGACTATATCAGGGGAAAACATTAGTATGCTAACAACTTCTGCAGTTTAGCTTCTGTGTGTATTCCCTGAACATGCTAATTGTTATTTGCCGCTTGTATTTAAATGAAATAAATTTCTTGAACTTCCATGACAGAAGGGTGGGTAAGAACTGTTTTTCCAGCTTGTGGCTTTAGACCTCTTAGTCTATCATAAATGATTTTTTAAAAAGTAGGGTAAATCCTATTATTTTTTGAGATACAAAGACTCTGCTTCCCTTCTCTACTTGTGTCTTCACCCATTGAAATTATCATATAATTTTTCTTCTTTGATTGGTTGCTGTACTGTATTGATTGATTACATTGTTTCATTACCTGTTATATCAATTTTTTCATTCCTAGGATAAATTACATGTGGTGGATTAAATTTTTAAATATTTTATTGAGGATTTTAATGTATACATTCCTGAGTTACATTGGTCAGGAATTTATTTTTCTTGAAATGTTTGACCCATATCAGATTGCACCAAAGTGCTGAGATTTTTTAGTTCAGTTTTTGTTTTTAGAGACAGTTTCACTCTGCCATCCAGGCTGGAGTGCAGTAGTGCCATTATAGCTGGCTGCAGTCTCAAACTGGGCTCAAGCTATCTTCTTGTCTTGGCCTCCCAAAACACTGGAATTACAGGTGTGAGGAATTGTACCTCGGCTTTTTAGTTTATTTTTTACTTAAGCATAATTTAGTCTCCATAATTCAGTATTTAATATGGAAACAAGATATACTGGCATATTTTTCACATACAATAGGTTTTCTGTGAATAAAATTACGGCATTATTTTAAAATCAGAATTTTCAAAATGAATTCTGAATATAACATATTTACCTATTTTTCATCTTTGTAACTAAATCATTAGTGTGCAAAGTTAGGAAGAGTTTCCATTATATCCTGCTCATCTCAAAACTTCGAGTTACCCCTTTGATTTTTACATCCCCAGCAGATTCTGTCGGTTGGTTAGTTGGCTGCCTGATTGGTTGGTTGGTTAATTGGTTGGCTGCTTGGCATATCTTGGCAGAAAAAAATAATATTATTTCAAGCATCATTCTACAGGGCTTCTAACTAGTTCGCCTTATTTAAACTAAGCAGTTAGTAATGCCTGTAATTTACCCCACTACAGTTAAAAGATTTTTGATTACTGAGAAAAGAGATATCTAATACATCTAATACAGACATCTAATACATCTAATACATACATATATATATGTGTGTGTGTGTATATGTGTGTGTGTGTGTGTGTATATATATGTCTCCAATATTTGGATCGTATTTGGATCCTGTTTTAAAAGCCAACTATAAGAAGCCATTGTATGACAATTAGGGAAATTTGATCAGAAAGAATTAGTGTTAATCATAATATGTGAGAGTGTTGTGATTATGTGTGAAATGTTACTTGTCTTTTTTTCAGATATTCATCTAGAGTATTTAGGGGTAAAATGCCATTTGGCTTGGATTTGATTAAAATACGTACACACAATGGACAAGTCAAAATGGCAAAATTATTATTATTCTTCAGTCTAGATATTAGCTATGTATACTGCTCTGTTACCCTTTTCTCTATTTTTGATACATTAAATTTTTAATAAATTTTTTGTTTGTTTTTTGGGGTTTTTTTTGGTTTTGTTTTGTTTATTTGAGATGGAGTCTCGCTCTGTCATGGCGTGATCTCGGCTCCCTGCAACCTTCACCTCCCAGGTTCAGGCGATTCTCCTGCCTCAGCCTCCCGAGTAGCTGGGACTACAGGTGCGTACCACCACACCTGGCTAACTTTTTTGTATTTTTTAGTAGAGATGGGGTTTCACCGTGTTAGCCAGGATGGTCTCGATCTCCTGACCTTGTGATCTGCCTGCCTCAGCCTCCTGAGTAGCTGGGATTACAGGCATGAGCCACCGTGGCTAACCTATAAAATGTTTTAAA
Source organism: Macaca thibetana thibetana (assembly GCF_024542745.1). Taxonomy (NCBI): domain Eukaryota; kingdom Metazoa; phylum Chordata; class Mammalia; order Primates; family Cercopithecidae; genus Macaca; species Macaca thibetana. The sequence goes on along the minus strand of NC_065579.1, from coordinate 6,495,966 downwards.
ATATTGTTGACTTAACTCTTTTTTAAACTTTTATTTTAGATTTAAGGGTATAAGGACATGTGCAGGTTTCTTACGAAGGTATATCACATGATGCTGAGGTTTGGACTACAATTGAACCCCTCACCCAGGAAATGAGCATAGTATCCAATAGGTAAATTTTCAACCTTTGAGACTCTCCCACCTCCCCACTCTTGTGGTCTTCAGTGTCTATTACGTATGTCTTTATGTCAATGTGTACCCAGTGTTTAGCTTCCACTTATAAGTGAGGACATGTGGTATTTGAATTTTTGCTTCTGTCTTAGTTCGCTTGAGATAATGGCCTGCAGCTGCATCCATGTTGCTGCAAAGAATAGAGTATAATTTTGTTCTTTTTTGACATAATGTTTTTTAAAAGGAAAAATAATTCCATGGTATTGTAACTTTTTATTAACATTCTACAAAAGATTTTATTTTATATGTGGGGCAATGAAAACACTACGGAAGATACTATTTGTAGCCATTTTTAAGGAACCAGTGTTTTAAGTTTCTTCAAGAGAAAACATCATAAATAGTAGTGAAATATTAGAGACAATTGCATTTTAATGATAATTTTTTTAAATTCCTGGTTTAACCATTACTGTTTTTTTATCATTTTGGTCTGCATAATGCTTGAGAAGTTCTGACTTATGCAATAACACATAAACTACTACTATCAAAAAGGAATACACAGGCCGGACATAGTTGCTCACATTTGTTATCCCAGCACTTTGGGAGGCCAAGGCGGGAGGATCACCTGAGATCAGAAGTTCGAGACCAGCCTGGCCAACATGGTGAAACCCTGTCTCTACTAAAAAAAAAAATAATAATAATAATAACAAAGAAAAGAAAACGAAAATAACCCAGGCATGGTGGTGCACATGTGTAATCCCAGCTACTCGGAAGGCTGAGGCAGGAGAATCATTTGAACCTGGGAGGCGGATGATGTTGCAGTGAGCTGAGATTACGCCACTGCACTCCAGCCTGGGTGACAAGAGCAAAACTCCATTGCCAAAAAAAAAAAAAAAAAAAAAAAAAAAAAAGAAGAGGGGGGGAGAATTGATAAAACTGCATCTATTTGCATGTGAATACCTTGAAGAATCCACTAAAAACATTTTAGGATTAATAAGATAAAGTTCTATGGACGCTAAATAAATTCACAGATACTTCACTTAATCCTCTGAAAAGATTATTTCAGTAAGAAGACATTTTTTTTGGAATAACATAATAAAGTTCTATGTGCACTTATTAATATTTATTTTGTTTTTAACAATGGCTCATTGCTAGCTGCACACAAGACTAGAAACATACACTTATAACATAGCAACAGCTACAGGCAAGACAGATGAGGTCGATGGTGACCACTTCTGGCCTTGATACTACTGTCTCAGATCCCCAAAACATTTGCCTTAACTTTGATGCCACATGTCAGCATTTTCTTCTCTTGCTTTTGATTTACCTTCAGCAGATTTCTTCTCACCAGTAACATCTCAATGTTGGCATTGGTTTTAATTCTTGCATGAAAATTGTAATACTTTTTTTTTTTTTTTTTAACATTTTCCCAATTTCTCTACTGATATTTCCTGGGTCACAGGATTTTAAAAACATGTAAGTGTCCTTAGGAATGGTGATAGGAAATTTCTGCAAGGATATATTTTTTCTTTGCAAAGAAGAGAGGATATAAGAAACTCTCTCTTAACTGTGTACTTGTTGATGACATACCAGAAACAGCTGATACTTATAATAAAGCTAACACAGAGAATGGATGAGGAAAAAAAGATATAAAAATCTGACTCCTTGATGATCTTTTTAATTTGTATCAATCCACCCTGAAGCTTACTTAGCTTATTGATTTCCAGATATATGAACTTACCCCTTAGCTATTACCGCATAACAAACCTCCCTCAAACTCAGTGGTTTAAAATTGAAACTATGTATTCAGTGTAAAGTTATAGTGTGAGCCATTTTTGCTAGGCTCAGTTTGGTGGTTCTAGTTTCAGTCAGCAGCTACCTGTAGTCAGTAATGAGTCTGGTGTTGCTGATCTTCACTAAACTCTCTCTCATTCTTGAAAGCTTGGCTAGAACAAATGCAGTGATTTGGCTCTCTCCACGTCATCTCTCTTCCTCCCAGGGTCTTATGCAAACTTGTTCACATGGCAGAGGCAAAATTCCCAAAAAGCAAGCAGAAATTTTCAAGACCTCTTGAGGCCGGTGCTACAAACTGGCACAATTTCATTTATGCTACATTATTTTGGCCAAAGCAGATTTGACTCAAGAGGTAAGGAAATATATTTCACTTATCTGTGGGAGGAACTACTAAGTCAAATTGCAAAGGGCATGGATAAAGATTGTGAAACGGTCGTGTCTGTTTTGTTCTGCATGGAAAAAATATCCATGCAGAAATTTCCTATCACCATTCCTAAGGACACTTACATGTTTTTAAAATCCTGTGACCCAGGAAATATCAGTAGAGAAACTGGGAAAATGTTAAAATGTAGATCACAGTGAAATTATAAATTCCATTACAGTGTAAGCAACTTTGAACCAGGAGTTTTATTATTTACTGTACACGAAATCCTAATTGATCTGGTTACTATCAGTTTTTGTGCATATCTATCTTTGATAATATTAAAACAATGTTAAAATCGAGATTAAAATAGAATTCCTCCCCCAAATCAGTTCAAATATTAATTTCCCAAAAAGGTTAGAATGATTAAATTGATAATTCAAAAGCTAGATATTGATATTTTTCTACTTTTTTCTGAATGAATCATTATGAGTTCACTAAAAGTTTCCATTGAAAACAAAACATTATTTTAAGGTATTATTTTTACACTTGAATGGGTTTTAGGATGAACACTTTACCATGAAGACACATTTTACAAATGGTCCAGAAGATAAATGAGAGTAGCTCATTATCTTTGTGAAATTATAGTTGTTTGCTATAAGACCTATCAGACTTCCAGAATGTAATAAATCAGAAATAATTCTCAGTCCTCTTCAAAAAATAAAATACATTACTGTCAGAAAGTAACAATCTTCTAATGTACTCTTATAATCAAAATACCACCAATTAAAAGGTAAATAACTTACAAAAGGCATTCAAAAGTAAAACCAAATGGCATTCTGCTCTTTCAAAGACCTGCAAAACATGCAGTATTACTGAGAGCTTGCTAATATTACCATTAATTTGTTGGTCATTTTTCTGACCACCTATTTTCAGACAAAATGGAACAGCATAATGCATTAGAATCTATGCTGTAATAGGAAAATAACAAAGATAACCTGTCTTATAATCCTGTCTGATGCTTAAGTGAAGTATCTGTGAAAATACTTTGTAAAAGGTGGCAATTTTATATTCCTTTTCAAAGTTCATTCTATTCAGTCACAAAGAGCAAAAATAATAAATCTGTGTTCTCAAATCTTCTTCCTTCACTCACAATGCTCTCTTCCCATTTCTATTCCTCTGTCAAAAATGACCTATTCTGACACTTTTCCTGTGTTAGATAATAGGGTCATTGAGGCTGGAGAATCTATCTGTAGTTTCGTTGAGACAAAAAGGACATGCTTCAATTCCCATCACTTGAAAGATCACCTAACTCATACCTATTGTCTTTGAACTAAGAACACAGTTGATTATTTTTATAGGCTAAAATAAAAAGCTCCTTAAGAGTGCTCCATTCTTAAGAATTAAAAACTGGACCAGCAAGACTTCAGAAAACTTAGATTCTGGCTCTATAATGAACTCTATAATTATTTATGGAGAATAGGACAAAAAAATCAGTGAAAAATGATGATACCCTTGGGATTTTCTAAAATTTTATAATTTCTCCATTCACCCAGGAGGGTACTCATTATAAAAATGACTGTTAAAGTTCTACTATGAACTAGTCATGAAGGTGTATACAAAGATCCATTTAGCCTAGTCCACGTCACTAGGGAGCTTTCAATTACATGAGGATGGGAGTGAGGCAAAATATATTTACATAATTAACTACAACCGCACTTTTGAAATAACTTCACTACAAGGAAGAATTAAATATATGGTGTAAATGGGCACAGGAATCATCAGATGTTATTAATGACAGAGTTCTCTGGATTCCTGGAGTTACAAACAGAATAGAGCTAACTTGATTCCTAAATGTCTAAGCATCAGACCACTGGGGTTTGAGATGGTCCTGGGATTCCTCACCTAACTAAAGTCACTCCACATTTGAGTTTTCTAAGGCGACACTAAACTTAGTAGAGTTCTGTTATTCATTGTACAGTAAATAAGTTGTAATAGTAATGATGATACCAGATTTTTAAATCTGATGATGATTAATAGGTATTACTCTCTGAGAAAGTTATAGGCATTATACTGAGCATTTTATGCTTCTTATTTAATTCTCAAAATAGCTCTTGGAGATAGTTATTAATATCATCACTTCAAATTTATAGATGATAAAATGAGGTCCAGGGAGGTTAAATCACTTACCAAAAATTACAAAAATTACAAGAGGAAAAGATGTGTCAGGAGTGTACCCAAGGCAGTCAGCTTCTAGAATCCCCATCTTATCCAGGGCCAGTCCTTTCCATTATTATACCCCAGCATATGGCTCTCACATTCACTATGGATACCCTCTTCTACATTCCCACTTTTCCCCACACCTCCCTCTTTATTCTGTTAAGGCTGCTGACAGTACTGATAATAGTATGCACATTAAAGATGAATACCCTTGGCCCAAAGTTATCTACTGTGTCATGCAGCCTTGTCATTTTCCTTTATTAAAATTTGAGTGATGGAGATAAATTATTTTTATTTCGCATATTGTTGTGAGGCTTAGTGAGATAATATGTAAAATTGACTTGTAATCAAAAAGACCGCATTAGCTCCGTTTCCTGAATATGGTACTTGGTCTTCTCCAGTTTTAGGTCTTTTCTTACCTTTTTTGGCCTGAATGATCTTTCCAATTAAATAATTCCTCAAAGTATTCTCAATGTGGAAAACATTTTAAACTACACAATTCCTAATCATCCTTCAAATTCCAACTTACATTTCACTGCCTCTGTGACCCTATGATTTTTATTTTTTATTTTTTATTTTTTTGCCTTGACACTGAGGAATTAACCTCCATCCTGCATCCAGTGAAACTTATTATATATGCCCCCTCTCTTAGGTTGGGATTACATTCTGGTAAGTTCATTGTAACTTGAAAATATCACAAGTCAAAAATGCATTTACTACCGCTAACCCACTAAATATGATAGCTTAGCCTAGCCAACCTTAAATGTCCTCAGAACACTTATATTATCCTACAGTTGGGCAAAGTCATCTGGCGACACAGTACACTGTAGGATATTGATTGTTTACCCTTGTGATCATGTGGACGACTGGGAGCTGCAACTTGCTGCCACTGCTCAGCATCCTGTGAGTATTGGATGCTTTCCACTGAATGCTCTTGCTTTTGCACCAGCATAAAGTCAAATATTGTCAATAAAACCATTTTAAGTATGGAACGGACTGTATTGGCACTTATACATGGTTTACCTTGTAGGAAATGTATGACTTTCTCAACGGTGTCCCCCTTGCCCTCTCCATCAGAGCCTAGAATGGCAATTAGCTTAGAACTGATGCTCCATAAAGGCTTATCAAAGCTATTTTTTTTAGTCTCTAAACAGTGGAAGATTAATATTCAAAGCAGGTACATACAAATCAGGATGTTCTTATCCCCTGCAGAGACTCACTGACAGAATCAATTGTTAGAAGACAGCTTTTACTCTGCTGTCTTTCTTACTTTGTGGACTTTAATAGTGCTGAGGAACATTTTCTACATTATATTATTATTCACCTTTACTGCTGTTTATAGTTTGTGTAGAGAGAAGAGGGCAAATCAACAATAAGATTATTTTTACAGAATAAGGCAAAAGTTACTCCTGGTCTACTGACTCAATCATTATTTTGAGTTCTTAACAGTCATCTTACTTCTTCACAAAATGTGGTCATACAGTTTATTGTCTTTGTAATATTATTTACATTAGCAATATTTGTTAAACAATGCTACTACAGGTTTACCTTGAAATATCTTTCTCTCTCTCTCTCTCTCTCTCTCTCTCTGTGTGTGTGTGTGTGTGTGTGTGTGTGTGTTTATACATGCCTGTGGGGTAATGTGATAATTTCTGAGTGTTTATAAGACCTATAATATTTAGTAAGAATTAAAGTCTACTTAATATTGTGAAGCTTACGTGACTGGGAATCACATAACAAGTTGCTTAAAAATCTGTAGAGAAAACAATCTGACACTTAAGAGAGAGCCACAATTAAGCAATCTTTGAGACAGATTGGCAGATAAGGTCTTCCACGCTCTGACCTTATCTATGTTTTCAGCCCCATTTCTCAGTATTTCCTCACATTAATTTCATATTCCAAGTTAGTCTTAACTGCCAGTTTTTCTGCCTCCAGCACTTGAACATAAATCCTAGAATGACTGACTGCACCTGTCAAAAATAAATATCCTATGGCCCAGTCCAATTGTTACCTTTTAAATCACTCAATAGTAATTACTATGTATTGTTTTGCTCCTCTCCTCATAGTACTTTAAATCTCTCATGTTATGTCTCTCATAATAATAATCGTAAAGTTCTAAGCAATGTCAATCAATTTTCTCATTTAATACTTGTATTAACCCTAAAAGGAATGTACCAGTATCTTGTTTATTTACAATGAGGACACTAAAGAACTTGCCCAGTAACACCAACTTGTAATTGGTAGGTTTGGCAAATCTGCACCTCTAGAGACCAAATTGTTAACACTACAGTGCACTAATATCCTTATAGTGAGTGTTATTGTTGTTATTCGTATATTTTATCCTTGGTACTAGGCTTTGTGTTGTTCTGAAGCAGAACTTGTATTTTATTTATTCTTTTTGATATTTAAGTAATTTGTATTCTTAATTTTTAGATAATACATGCTCTCCAAACTGAATTGTGACTCTATTCAAATGTCCTCTTGCCTCTGAAAGCCTGCAAGGGGAAATAGGGACAAACTAAAGAAAATATTGATTAATTAAACCATTAGCTCATAGAACATGAACTCTCCTACGGTTGTTAAAGGGAAGCCTAGTTATTGCTATTCATTTTTACAATAAATTTATATTAGCATAGTTAAAAGTTGAATTTTCCAAAATGATTGAAAAGAGCAGAAAACAAAAAGAGATTCAGAATATACTAGCTAAACCTTCTTGAAACAAAACATTACTCAGATGGGTACTGATGTTAAACACATCTAAATATCTATGTTTACTATATTCTACAAATACTCAATAATAAAGTAATATAATATAATACTCTATATTCTATATTACTATACTATACTATGCATTCTAATTACTATATTCTACAAGTACTCAATAATATAGTAATTAATATAGTAATATTCAAATAATATAGTAAATTTTTTTTTTAGATGGAGTCTCACTCTGTCTCCCAGGCTGGAGTCCAATGGCGTGATCTCGGCTCACTGCAATCTCTGCCTCCCAGTTTCAAGTGATTCTCCTGCCTCAGCCTCCTGAGTAGCTAGGATCACAGGTGTGTGCCACCACACCCAGATAATTTTTGTATTTTTAGTAGAGACAGGGTTTCACCATGTTGGCCAAGCTGGTCTTGAACTCCTGACCTCGTGATCTGCCCACCTCAGCCTCCCAAAGTGTTGGGATTACCGGCGTGAGCCACCACACCTGGCCATAATATAGTAATATTTTATACATTTTATTTTGAAAATGATGAAAAATAAACAATTTTTAAATTGGCAAAATATGGTTATAATAATAATAGAAACATATCACTATTGCCTAAGATGTTGATTTTTTAAGTCATCTATGTTGGCATAAATAACTTGAAGAGCTTTATCAAAGGGCATAAGTAACAAAATATTAAATGAGAAAAAGAAAATAAGAATTGATGCTAACAGAAGCCAATCAGTGTCCTAAGCTACAAAGCATCAACTGAATATCCTGATGTACTGTGCAAAATTAAGAACATGGAAAGCTAGACTGATTTTTATCACAAAAGAGGTAACTTACCATTGCATCAAGAAAGATTTAAAATTTTCTGGGACTAAGTACTAACGTACATTTTTCATTAGGTATGTTATATAATTGATTTTTTGAGAGTAAAAATGCTCAACTACAAATTCCCAACAAATGCAAAATCTAATTTATACTAAAATTTTTGATAATGGAGAATGTGTTCAAACTATCTCAGTGGGAATACGTCTACAAGAAATATGAGCTGAAGAAAAGAAACCCATGCATTCTGAATATGTAAATATATAGGGTTTTATCATATAATTTGAATCAAGTTAAAAAATGTGAATGTATAGAAAAAAAGACCTCGTAGAAAATTTTCTCTAAATATCTTAGGTCCTTTCAACTTTCACTAGAAGTTCTCCAATTTGTGCTCAAATCTTTTAAATCATCATTTTAGCCTCCAACTACATAAAAAATATTTGCTGTTCTCTAATACAGTTATTATTTCATGGCCTTATGTCCTTTCACGTGCTTTTTTAATGGAAGAAATACCCATTCCCCACTATTGTCATCCTGTGGAAAGTTGATCACACGCTCTTTGAAAAGACCTGTGATCCACAGGTAAAAATCAGCTTGTTTCTCCTCTCCTATTTGGTTATATGTTTTAATGATAACATTTTGGTAATTATATTAATGTCAGTTTCCCTAAAATGATCTGTAAACTCAGGGACATGCGATACATGTTGCTCACTTTCAAAGAGTCTTTTATATACAGAATATATGCATAAATGCATATCGAACAAATGACTCTATTTCAACTTATTAATATTTAAATCACATTATTAAAGAAGACTGGACATAATGTTAATCTGTGAAAGTAAATTTCAGGTGAAACCAAATGGTTCAAAAAATGGATACAGTATAGGCATTTGCTAATAAACTGAGAAGACTAACTCCTTTCTTGTAATATTTCATTTGATAATGTTTATTAAATTCCTGTTATTTACCAAGCAGTATAGTTGGAGGAATCCCCATGCCACACCAGAATGCAGCATGGGTGAAGAATAATTTTATAATCTACCAGATACAGGAAAAATGGTCAATACATTTTGCTGATCATCTACTCTAAACATCAAGCTGATAAATCTTTTTTAAAAACTTTTTCTCAACAATCAAAAATATTATAATATCAGTACTCTACTCTGAATTTTGTTAAAGGGTGATCTCTATGGAATGACTATATGCACTCCAAAATGAAAACACAGTTGAGAATCCAAAGGTTTATACAAACAGACATTTAGAAGCAAGCTGAATCTCCAGTCACCCCAAGTTCTTGACTATAAGCCCTACAGAGAAGGCAAAACAAAGAGAATGAAATTAGGGGACAGGTAGGGAAAAGAATTTCTTCATGTTGCTTGAAAATGCTTGTTTATGTGTCTAATCATTCCCTTTGCTTTGCCAACCTTAACTTTTAGAACTAATTCTCTGAGTCAATCTCTGAAATTGCCATTTCTTTTGTAGCTTGTCATCCTCTTTCCCAAGGGTCTGCAATTATGCAAGACAGGACAAAACTCTAGTCCATACAGAGAGTAGTAAGTTTTACCTCTCACCATCTCCATGAGCTGTCTTGATGATTAGGGGTTAGTTAACTGCTTTGAGGGGGGCAAAGTACTATTTAGAAATGAGTACTATTCACACATAGCACATGCTCCATGTTCTAACGTATGGGAGCTTGGGGGACAAGATTCAGAAATGTATTATTTCTTTAGATTATTCTGAAGATCTTATATAAAAAGATACTACTTAGACTACTTACAGGACTTCTTAAATAAAATGGTTGGATCTGACATTTTAATATTTATGTTTGAAGATTAATTTTGGAAATAGAACTTAATAACAAAGTGAGTTACGTTAATATAATTGTTTTTAAAAGCACTGCAGATAATTGGCTAAAATTTATAGAGAAATTTTTAAATTTTCATTAGTCATTCTTTAATTAGATTTAGAATATAACCATTTTAGCTAAGAAACTGCTAAGAAGCCATGTGAGATGTCAACATATTGTCAGATTCCAGGTGAACATAAAATCTTGTATATAATCGTACATGTGACTACTTCTACGTGTACTTCGGATAACAGTGTATGTATATATATGTATATGCTAATATAAATAAATAGTTCTTACAGATAAGGAAGCCAGAAACGCAATGTCTATAATAGAGATGTCAGTAAGACAAATTTTTAAATTTATGCTTTTATATAATCCTAGAATGTCATGGTGGAAGGGAATTTTTGGCTCTCTTTTCCAGGCATTTACTAGTCAAAATGGATAATGTAAGGCCTGGAATGGCAAAGACTGAATGTCACTCAATTTTCAGGTCCAGCTTTAACAAAATCAGGGCTTCACGCAGTATATCAATCTTGCCACTATTGGCCTTCCCAAACTCTTCTCACCATATAAATTATTGAGTACTTTATTTATTTGTATAACTTCTTTCATTTATTCCCCAAAACATTTTTGAGTGAAAAAACCACCCAAAACTTCTAATTTATATAATTTGAAGATATTTTAATTTATGAATGTGTTCTAATTACCAGATGCTCATGCCTATAATTAAAGGTAATAAATAGCTCCATTAGTCTTAATCTTATTGTGAAAATGCCTATAGAAGAGTCGCCATTCTTTTGTTTTATCCACATGTGATCTGAATGCACTTGCTAGACTAAACTTTCCTCTTGTCCTCACACTTTCCCGAATTTCCATATCCTATCAAATGTCAAAGGAAATTGTGAAAGCAAGTGTTTCGTCTGTTACCTTGAAGTCAAGCTGTTAACAGTTCTGTGTTCCTTTTCCCTCAGCTGTGTACTATCCTGAGGCGGTCTGAGAAACAGAAGTAATAAATAAACAGGGAAGAGAGTTATGTACGATCATTAGAATTTTCACATATGTTTCAGTCCCACCGTGACAATGCTCTGAAAAGCAAGACAGTTCCAAAAGTAGCAGCAAGCTATAGCACCTTCCTTTGCTTCCCAAAAATGTACTTACTAAAATTTTACAGGAGCTTTTTTGATATTTGTAGAAGGCTTTTCAGTCAATAACGAATGCCTGTAACTGAAGATCAAATCTGGAGCTAGAGGATCCACACTACATGTTTTACTACAAATAGAAATCCCTGTTGCTGTAATGAATAAGCTGTATTTATTTATACCTTGGCCATGAACATTTTGAAAGCTGTATATTCAGCAGTGACATATGGTGCATTGAAGGCCTAAAAATCTATTTGTTTTTAACAGAGATGTTCCTTGGCTTTCTCTCACTATTCATGTTACTAGAGGCTGCTGTGATAAGACTATTTTCATAGAGTCTCAAAATAAAATTCTGATAAAATACTACACTCTTTAGGAGTTCCTTTAATAACATAATCAATCTACTGCTTCTAGAAATGTGATTCAAATAAAAACACACGTAGTTTCATATATAGCTTTCTCTCTTGATATTAAATAAATTTAAATTCCAGAATTATTTGCTAGAGTTGGAAACTTCCACACATTGCCTTAGTTCCTTTCCATAAATACACCATAGAAACAGTAATTCTGAGATAACTATTTCATAGAGGTCTCAGATTATCAGAGGGTCAAATCTGGACTGCTAATATTGCTATTAATCTTCCCCTGTCAGTAACAGCATTCCTTCTGGCAGCCTCTGCATCTTACAGATGCTTTGTAGCTCAGTCACCCAAAGGGATTTCCAAATTTAAAGGTATGTTTTTAAAAAAAATGCAGTGGGAAAAATGTACTGTAATTTAGAGTGAAGGAGTGTAAGCCATTTTCTCCAAAGTCATTTCAAATGGAAATCACTGTTAAAGTGTGAAGTCTTTTTTTCAGCTTGAAGAAACATATTTATTTTTGTGGATAGAGTATCACAACATATTATCCATTTTTGTGAATTTAGCAAGCTTTATGATAATTATGAAAAGCAGCAGCAAGTCATCCTGAAATTACAGAAAATGTCCTTTATTAGATAAGGACACTACTCTCTCTCAAAGTCTTTAGTAATCACCCTCCTCTAATTTTTTCTATTTAGCTGTTTATTTGATTTTAAAGCGATGTTCATAGCACTGTAGCACATTAGACTGGAAAGGAACATTGAGTGCATCAAGCTGCAGATGAAGAAAGCAAAACATAGAGACTTGGAGTGATTTAGGCAAAGGCAGAGAAATAACGGCTGAGATTCATTTTCTTCTGGGTGTCTTATCATTAAACGATCTAACATATATGCTTCTATTTTAGTGAAGTCATTTAATGATACAACATACACCTCTCTCATTAAATTATATAACATATGTGACTCTCACAAAATAATTTTTGGGTTTTAAACAACAATAAAATTGATATTGTGACTAACAAAAGTGCCTAAACATCTTAAAGCCATTTTGTTTTCTAGATGTTATGCCCTATATTATAAACCTGATCCTATACGTTTAATACTTTATAAACATTTTGGCAGTCTATGCTCAATGTCTTTCTTGAATTTCAAAAACCATTCTTTTGGATTTTATTATCAAGAACAAATGAAACAATGTTTCTCTTTCTCTTGCATTTTCTAGGGAAAAAAGCCAGAAATGTTTAGTAATAGAATACTGTTAGGAATTTTGATAACCTGTGTTTCAGTCTTAGTTAAACCACTTTCTAACAATCTCCAAAATGGGACGTGGCATAGTGTAAAAGCAATAACCTGGAAGAAATTATTTAAATTATCACTACTCATGATTCAAATTCTAGATCAGTAAATATGTGGAAACTTCATGATCTCTTGTTGACATTAAATCTTTTTTAAATGAGAATAATGATAACACTTTTACCAAATTTTTAAAGAGTAAAAGAATTAGCTAATTGGAAAACATCTGGAAATTATAAATACCTCCAAATACCAAAGCTAGTATTCTGAAGTGTGTGTTAAGAATTCCAGATAACTTCTAGAGTGTTTTTACCATTTCATTTTTAAGAAAATTTATTTTAATTCCCATATGTCAGGCACCATACTAATGAGTTAGGATGAAAATTAAATATAATATAGTTTCTACTCTTAAAAGAGTATAACCTACACCTCTAAATGAGAAGCATTTAAAATAAGTAAAATGAAGTGTTAAGTAAATGATGATGCTAGCAAAATGCTACAAAAGGAAGATTTTATAATCAAATTCTAGTGAGTAAAACAATGAGACTGTAATATGGGCTACATGAAGAAAGTTTTGTATATAGAAAACTCCAGAAATATTGATAGTACTAAGATTTATTCCACACTTTCTAGATGCTAGATACTATGCTAAGCATTTGGAAGGTATTTCCTGATAAAAATAATGATTTCAATTTTGCAAAAGAGGTAACCAAAAACTAACTTTGTGTAATTTAGCTCATACGGAGACATGATAGAACTTATCCAAGATCATACAACTTGTGTACAGCAGAGGTATGACTGAAATGAACATAGCCTTATTCAAAAGCCTGCATAAACTACTATGGTTAGTGAAAAAATACCGGAGTGGCAAGTTGGTAGAAGGTGTTCATTGAATCAGATATTAGGAAACTTGACATTTATTCTGTAGGCAAAGGAACAGAATGTAATCTAGCATATCATTTATTTGTTATATGATCAACTTTAGGTTCAAATTTTGGAAATCTGGAATTGTTGTATAAAGCATTTTCTGTTTCAACTCAGATTTAAAAGAAAGAAAGATTGTCAAAAGTAATGAAGCTATTAAAAAACACACTCAACTAAATAATTTTTCATACTAATTATGGATTCATTTTGTAATATTGTTTTCCTGCAATTTTTAACAAAATAAGATGACATTACTCCAATATTTATTTTTTTGCAAATTCTAATCAAAGTAATTGAATAATTTTTAAAATCAAGTATTAAAAAGGGATTCATAACAAAGCTATAATCCGGTGACTGACCACATATTTCTACCAGTTCTGCTCCTCTGAGGCAATCAATAAGCTAAATAATTCACAGTCTCATTCTACTACTTATTGGCTTGACACTTTAGGCCTTGTCTCTTTATATTGTGCTAAGAGGTAAGAATTTAGCTTAAGAATACTACCACTCTATTTATTTAAATCCAGTAATTATGTCACTATTCTAATTTCTTTTTACTTCAACATTCAGACAGGCATTCCTAAACCCTATGTTTTTCATGTCATAATCCATAGACTCCCTATTTGTTTCCTCATTCATACGCTACTAAATGGCTCTCCAAGTGGTAAGTAACCCAAGTTCCACTTCCAATGCCTGTTTTTTATACATTACTTTTTTTTTTGAGATGGAGTCTCGCTCTGTGGCCCAGGCTGGAGTGCAGTGGCCGGATCTCAGCTCACTGCAAACTCCCCCGCCCGGGTTCCTGCCATTCTCCTGCCTCAGCCTCCCGAGTAGCTGGGACTACAGGCGCCCGCCACCGCGCTCGGCTGATTTTTTTGTATTTTTAGTAGAGATGGGGTTTCACCGTGTTAGCCAGGATGGTCTCGATCTCCTGACCTCGTGATCCGCCCGCCTCAGCCTCCCAAAGTGCTGGGATTACAGGCGTGAGCCACAGCGCCCAGCTTTACACATTACTTTTACATTTCTTAAGTGACTAATATTTACATTCTCAAGAGTTTGAGACCACAGATCAACTCAAAACATTCACAAACATATCATATCATTTACATTTTATGGTAATGTAAATGTTCTTCACTAAAAAGTCAAGAAGACTGCTAAAATTATCTGTAATTTTTTGCATCCAAATTCATATTTCTTCTGCTTCTCACGAGTGAATGTTTTAACCATCAAATTTCATAAGACTCTTCTGATTCACACCTCCCCAGTTGCCTTGAACTCATTCCCAAGTTTTCCCAAGCCAGCTCGAAGTTGTTCTAAGTGGGTATGAGAAAGAGAGAAGGAAAATAGCTTGCTGTTTTAAGACCTTCTATTAAACCACATAATTTTATTACCACTTCCTACCACAATTATCTGATTCCTCAGCCCTCTCTGAAACCAGAGCCCCACTAATGTTCAATGAACCGGATGGATTCTCTCTCAGCCTTCCGTCCTCTCTCGGTATTGTCTGTCTTTCAGCGTTCTCTGCCACTCATCCATCAACATTCTTCCACTTTCACTTTGTCTAATAAAATATATATTAACAGTTTTTGTTTACCTTTTGAAAATTATTTTTCTATTATTTTAAGGCAAGAGGAATGATATGTGCACACAGTTCACCATAATGAATTGAAATTCGCGTTAATAGTTTGGTTAATTCATGATACCCTCCTAATGCCAGCTCTTTTCATCTAATCTTCCCCGTCTTTTGCTAATTCCGTGGTTGAAATTTCTTGCAGTAATTAATACAGAGGGTCAGGATTAATGCAAACATTGGTACCATAAGTAGATAAAGGAAACACAAAATGCTTGCAGTTTTCCGATGCTGCTCACTGAGAAATAGTACTCCCATTTCCTGCCATCCTTCTTCTCTTTTCCTCCACTATCAGACAAAGAGTTACATGGGTCATAAAGATTTATTTTTATTTTCTTTGAAATAGAGTCTTAACATACACTGGGGAAAATACAGTATCTTCAATAAATGGTGACAAACTGGATATTCATATGCAAAAGAATGAAACTAGACCCCTATCTCTCACCATATACAAAAGTCATAACAAAATGGATTAAAGATGTAAATCTAAGGCCTCACACTGTGAAACTACTGGAAAAAAAGTATGGAGAAAATTTCCAGGGTATTGGACTGGGCAAAAATTTCTTGAGCAATACCCCACAAACACAAGCAACCGAAGCAAAAAGGGACAAATGAGATCACATCAAATTAGTTGTGTTAATTTCTTCACAGCAAAGGAAATAATCAACAAAGTGAAGAGACAACACACAGGGCGGGAGAAAGTATTTGCAAATTAACTCTCTTACAAGGAATTGATAACCAGAGTACACAAGAAACTCAAAAAACTCTACAGGAAAAAACATTCTAATACTTTTATCAAAAAATGAGAAACAGACTTGAAGAGACACTGCTCAAAAGAAGATATACAAATGGCAAAAAAGCATATGAGAAGGTACTCACATAACTGATCATCAGAGAAATGCAAATCAAAACTACAATAAGATATCATCTCACCCCGGTTAAAATGGCTTACATTCCAAAGACAGGCAATAACAAATGCTGGCGAGGCTGTAGAGAAAAGGGAACCCTCGTACACTGTTGGTGTGAATGTAAATTAGTACAACCACTATGGAGAACAGTTTGGCAGTTCCTCAAAACACTAAAAATAGAGCTACCATATGATCCAGCAATTCTACTGCTGGGTATATACCCAAAAGAAAGCAAATCATGATGTTGAAGAGATAGCTGCATTCTATTGTTTGTTGCAGTGCTATTCACAATAGTCAAGATTTGGAATCAACCTAAGTGTCCATCAACAGATGAATGAAGAAAGACAATTTGGTACACATACACAAGGGAGCACCATTCAGCCATAAAAAAGAATGAGATTCAGTCATTTGCAACAACATGGATGGAACTGCAGATAATTATATTGAGTGAAATGACCCAGGCACAACCACATATTTTCATTTATTTGTGGGATCTAAAAGTCCAAAATATTGAACTCATGGAGGCAGAGAGTAAAAAGATGGTTACCAGAGGCTGGCAAGAGTAGTAGGGGGATGTGGAGGAGGTGAGGATGATTAATGGTTACAAAAAAATATTTAGAAAGAATGAATAAGACATACTATTTGATAGCACAACAGACTGACTGTAGTCAATAATGACATGCTTGTATATTTTTAAAGAACTAAAGGAGTGTAATTGGATTGTTTGTAACACAAAAGGTAATTGATTGAGGGGATGGATACCCCATTCTCCATGATGTGGTTATTTCACATTGCATGCCTGTATCAAAACATCTTACATACCTCATTCATATATGCACTTACTATATACCCAGAAAAATTAAAAATTTAAAAAATGACTGTTTTTAACTGTAGTTTTAAGCCCACAGAAAAATTGAGCAGAAAGTACAGAGTTCTCACAAGCTCCTTGATCCACACACATACAGCCTCTTCCACTATCAACATCCCATGCCAAAGTGGTACATTTATTATCATCCATGAACCTACATGGACACACCATTACAGTCCAAAATTCATAGCTTACATTAGGGTTCTCTCTTGGTGTTGTATATTGGATGGATTTTGACCACTGTATAATGATGTGCATCCACCTTAATAGCATCATACAGAATAGTTTCACTGCCCTACAAAATCTTCTCTGCTTTAACTATTCATCCTTCCCTCTCGCCTAACCCCTGGCAGTCACTGATCTTTTTTTGTTTTGTTTTGTTTTTGTATCCATAGTTTGGCCTTTTCCAGAGTGTCACATAGTTGGAATTACACAGTGTGTAGCCTTGTCATATCGGCTCCTTTCACTTAGTAATATGCATTTAAGCTTATTCCATGTCTTTTCATGGCTTGATAGCTAATTTCTTTTTTGCACTGAAAAGTAGTTTCATTTTCTAATATAACATAGTTGACTTATCCATTCCTCCACTGAAAAATATCTTCATTGCTTCCAAGTTTTGGCAATTATAAACAAAGCTGTTATAAATATCCATGTGAAGGCTTGTAATTGTAACTTTTTCTTTGATAAAAGTCAGTTAATATGTGAACATTTGTGACAGAAAATGAATCAAGTCTTTACAAATACAAACCAGTAATGCTGAGATATATCTGCCTAAAAAGTCCTTCATAAGCAATGTAGATATTTTCAACCTCTAGATATTCTCAAGTCATTCTTTAACCATGAAGTGAAGTTTTGCCAATTTTCACAAGGAGTATCCAGCAAGAAAGTTCAAAGTGGTATGTACAAAGGAGTATCTGGCAAGAAAGTTCAAAGTGGTATGTACAAACCACTGGAAAACAATCGCAGTAGTTGTATTCTTGTGAAAAAAGTCATCTCAATTGGATAAAAAATTTAAAAATTTAATTTGTAGATCAGAATCATTGTATGGAGAAACTCAAGTCTATGTAATCTCTCTTTCAAGGTCTTCCTGAGTGAAATGTTAGCTACTCAGCCATTTGATCAATGCTTCAGCTACAGACTGACAATTCTATTTCACTCTTTCATCCATCATCCTTGGTATATTTCCTCTGGGTTTGGAGACTCTCAGAAAAAGCCATGTAACTAAGTGGGACATTCCATCCCCCGGGTGCCGGTCTGAGCAAGAGATTTGCTTCCATTATGCTGCCACCTGTGAATGCAGAATTTGTATTAACTTCACATTTGCTTTTGTAGAGTAGGCTTAAAAGATACTTGAATCTAAAATTTAGCATCTAACTGTTATGCTTAAATTCCTGAAGGTAGTGGCACAATAGTCCCCCTTTGTCTTACGGGAATGCTTGCAACTCTAATTGGTTATGTTAGTTTACCTGATTCCCTGTAGCTCTTCCAGGAAAATTTATTGCTGAAAACACTGTTAGCCTCCATAGCTCTTTCAAATGTGGAAGACTTGGGTTCGTAATCTGATACCTAATCCTGGCTTTTTGTTGGCCAATAATTACTCAGTGTTAGAGTTCTTTTCGTAAAATCTAACTTCTCTGCACAAGCTAAGCTAAAAGAGATGTTTTGGTATTTGATAGGAAAAGAGAATGATAACCTTTGTCCTCAGTTTCTTTTGATTACACTTAGCCTCTGTCAAAAAGTTATCGAGCCAGGCTGGAAGTCCTTGTGATCACAGAGGTTCCTTTCTGCTCAAGAAAAATGTACATTCTAATTGAGACAGCAAGTTTGTAGACAAGGTCAAACCACATTTCCCTGAATGGAATTCTACTCCTCATTTGTACTTTTGAGAAGTCTTCTGAATCTCTCACAGATAAGCATATATAATTCTGTAATACCAAAAGATTAAGGTGTTAATATCTGTTCAAGCAAAAGCAATATGGAAAATCCTCTAAAAGCGACCATTCTACCAGGAACAATGGAGAAACTAAACTAATTTATAAGGCTAAATGAAACATTTCTTTATGCATAAATATGATTTTTAAGAGTAGGGTATGTTTTTGCTCCAGTTTCCATATCTTTCCACTGCGCAACAAGTTTTTCTTTCTTCCAGATTATTGGTATAAAACACACTTGTGTATGAAAGTTACTGCCATCCAAAGAGGCAATTCTTACATTCAGTATTTTCATATTATTCTTGTCTTCATTGGTTTTTAAATGCATTGCAAATACCTTATTACTAATTATTAAGTACGTATTTTAAAAATAATTTTTAAAAGATTCGAATTATCCCTATAATTGTATTCTACTTGCATTCCAATCTGCTTCACTTGAGTGAGGGACAGAAGAATGAAGTTACTTATAACTTTACACAACTTTTGAAATGATTAGAACTGAGCACATCCTGCAACCTGTGTTATAGCCAGTACTAAATGACTGTAATCCATGCATTTTTATAATGACTTATTTTTCTTCAAAACCATATTCATTTTTGTCATCAAGTTGTGGATATACCAATGGAAATATTTCCTGTGCGATGCCATGTTTTCTATTATCTCTTTGCCTTCCTTTGATTCAGTATGTCACCTTCTTGAACTTTCTGAGGAACTCATTTTAAAACTCTTTACCCTCTCAAATGAGTGATGGTCAAGTGTGGAAATATGGTAAAGTCTCTACTATTAAAAGAAAAATAAGGTCTCGGCAACAACAATGAAAGGATCTTCCTTTAAATCTGTATCTTCTCTCTCTCTCTCCTTACTCTTACTACTCTCTCTCTTCAATATTTTTGAACATTTTGAACAACCTCATTTTATACTTTACTGTTTATTTCTTCACCTCCTTCTTCTCACTGGTCATAACATTCCAGCCTCGCTTCCATCACTCTCTTGAAATAGATTTCCTAGGCTCACCAAGGATCGTCATGTCACTGAACGAAGTGGACACTGCTGAGTCCATGTGTAATATAATCCTTGTCAGTGCTTTGTGTAGTTAGTCATTCCCTCATTCTAAGGACTCTCTTTTCCCTAGGCTTCCATGGCCCCACATACTCCTGAGTTACCCTTGCCTGTTTTGGTTATATCCTTTCTGTTTCATGTGTTCAACCTGTCCATTAAATATTTGGAATTCCTCAAGACTGATTTGTAGATTCTTTTTCTCATATCAAATATTTTCACTGGGAAAATTTCTTTGGTTACTACGTATTGCAGATGATTTTCAGATTGATGTCTCCATCCTAGACCCTTTCATAAGTTTGTTATCTCCAACTGGATATCTTCAAAACAAAAATTAAAATATTGTCCCCTCTCTACCACCTACTGGTAATATTCTACCCTCTCCTAGCACAATGGAAGGCCCTACTATGCAAATCAGTCATGACTTGACTAATGGTCAAGTCCATCTAGTCATGCAAACTGGAAATCTTAACGTCCCCTTTTGCTTAACCATCACACCCACTTCCAATTCCTTATAAACTTCTATTTTTACCTTATAAGGCTCTGTTAAATCCATCCTCTATTCTCGATTTCCAAGGCCACCATTGTAAACTAAGTCACTCTTATCCCTGAAAAAAAAAAAATCTCTGGCTGATTTTTCTGCCATTCGCTGTAGTCCTCACCTAGTAAGTTTTCCTCACTGCAGACAGATTTAACTTTACATCATGAATCTTGTCATCTTACCCATATTCTTAAAATAATGTAATGCCTGTCTACTGCATTCAGAATAAAAGGAGAACTTTAAGGTGATCTATAGGGTGATGCCTGTTCTGGCCCTTGCCTACATTTTTAGCCCCATCCTATAACTTTTGCCCCTTTGCCAGCTATACTGCACACAATACACATACATTTCTCTTTTCTGGGAATGCTAATTTATAGAGTCTTCTTTGTTTTCCCATTTAGATAATAAAGTCATTCCACATTTTATTGTAATGATCCACACTGTGTGATACACAGATGGCAGAACTTCTTTTGTCTTTATTTGTCGAGATTGATCACTGGGTAATTTAACTACTTTTTTTTTTTTAGATCTCCACACAGTGTTTATGTAGTCAGTTGGATTTTGGCATCATTCATTCATTTTTAAACCAGTATATTTAATAGGCACTGATTAAGCACAAATCAGTCACAATGATTGTGAAGTTCTGACATCAGGAGAAGGAAGTCAAGAGTTGGATCAGGCTGGGAACTTGATCTTGTTAGTGGGTTGGAGATGAAGAAGGCATAAAGTGGCACCACCATTCTTTTGTGTTCTGTTTACATCATGGTCTAAACACTCACGTTCTAATCACACACAAAGCAAAAGACTCTCCCTTTCAACTTGCTTCCTCTATCATGTTATCATCAGGCTTCACCATCATAAATCAACACAGTATCTTCAGAAACCTGAAGAGTGTCACTTTTGGAGAATGTGATTGAGGGGAGCATTTTCTTCTCCCATACGAGCCCCCTGCAACATTGGAACCAGCTTAAAGCATAAACAAAATAGAATCCCTGCCTTAAGGCATTCACCTTCTATGTCAAATTCACATCTTTTAAAACCCATGCTAAAATCTCATAGATTGCACATTAGGAATGTTTTTCACAACTTTCTGCTCTTCTTATTAATTTAGTGACACTACCCTTTTCCAAGTCCATATTGTATCTCACCTGCATCTTAACTCCTCCAATTTGTTCTCTTGGCCTACAGCCTCTCCTCTTCAATGTATCCTGCACACTGATGTTATCAGCATTATCTCACTCTATGTCTAATAAAAGATACACTCTTCCTGCCCTGTTCTCTCAGTGTATCGTGTCTTTTCACAAACTGTTACCTCTGAACATGATGTTCCCCCTGTCAGAATACTCTCCTTCCTCTTTCTTCTTCACTTGTCAAACTCCTACCCACTCTTCAAGATTGAGTCCAAATGTCACCACCTGTGTGATGCCTTCCCTATATCCCTCAGGCACGATTAGTCATTCCTTCATGATGTTCCCAGAGTATATCATTATTTCTTACGGATAATCCTGCCATTGAGCTTTTAGTGCTCTTTCATTAGGCTGTGAGCTCTTTAAAGACAAGAGCTCTATCTTATTCATCATCACGGACAAAGCACCCTGCCTTACACATAGTAGGTACTCTCTGTGTATATACATTGACACAATGTGAAATGGGATAAAACAAGATGAATTCCTCTATGACACATTGAACATTTATCTACCTTTCCCAAAAAAGAAAAGGATTCTCTCTAAAGCAGAAAATAAAACAAAAATTTCAGATAAAAAGTGCAAAGTATCCATCTACAGAGAGCTGATACAAGTGTTCATTACTGGGAAACTGTCTGAAGAAGAAAAATCACACACAGGTATTGCTTGTGGAAATGTGGCTGGCTAAGGAGACACCTGCCAAAATGTCTTAGCCAGTTTTCCATTGTGGGAAAATGAAAAGTAAATTTTATCAGGCTCAATTTCAGACAATCATTTGAGCCTTGAATAATAGAGCTGACCAGTAAACCAATTTGTCATTTTTTTTACTAGCAAATTTAAGTTTTCTTTTAAAAGATGACCAATTTAATCAGATAGTGTTACATCTTTTCAATTAATGAAGAACATATTTCCAGCGACAAATATGACATAGTCCTCAGTGAATGGAACTCTAGCCACACTGCAATATGTACACTTAGTAAAAAGGTAATACAAACTTACAAAATGGTATAGCATTATACACAATGATTTCATATTGAAAGTTCCCTTTATGAGTGGGAAAATAATGTTAAAAGTGGTTTGTTGAAGGTCTCTTTTCCAGTCAGGACTAGAATTTGGTGCTTTTAATTTTAAGCACAAGGCTTCTCTTTTAGATGTTTATAGTGAGTCCTCAAAACGTAGAACACTGATATTGCAATGACTAGAGTTAAAATATCATTTCTAACTATGATTTTTTAAAATATAGAAACATGGACAATATATAAGTAACATATTTCTTATAAACCATTCATGAAATTTCTTTTATCATAAACTACTTAAAAGTTTTATTTGGGGGCTATTACTTATACGTGTATAAAACCCTTTTTATAAAAGCAGCAGATATAATTTAACTTAAGAATATTATAAAAAACAGTTGTCCTAAAAAATTTTCCAATAAAGCATACAGCCTTTAAAAAAAAAAGCATTATTCCTTCCATTCATTGTATTTCCAGTGATCATTCTTCTGTTTGGCTCCAACACAAACATTAGGGCTAACATCGGAAAAATTAGGATAATAGCTCTGAGTTGAGAAATACATAGGCATTCATTTGATGTTTGTACCTTGAAGGCTAGCTTCCATTTCCTTTATCTTTTTTGTATCTGTCATAGGAAATCTTTGGCCCAATAACACCCCTTGTTTCCCAAATCATCTTGAGAGTGCAAATTTTTACTTTACTTACTTTTTGCGTTCTAAAGTTAGTCCTGTATAAACAAACATGAATGTAAATTAATTATATAAATTTGTCTGTGGTCTAAAAGACAGAATTATTCACCTTTGAAGCTATCTATATTTGCAGTGTTCTAGAAAGTTAGATCTTTCATTGAATCTATTCTCTCCTCAGAGAAAAGTAAACTGGCTCACTAAAAGGTGTGCTGATTGTCCTTTATTCAAAATTAATTCACGCATTCTCAGCTGATTGAAAATATTTTGGTGGTTTCTATCTTCTAAACCAAATGCCTCTCTTTATTGTCAATACTGTGAGTTTTCTCTTTTCTATATATGACAGTAATAACATTAAAGCTGTTTCTCAAGGGTGCATGGAGATAGTTTTTCTTCATATAAAGCAGAATACATCCTATTACTGATGGAAAGCACAAACTATTTATCCACATGCCTCCTTACTGATTTGCTTTCTTTCCAGTTTCTTCTCTAGCTAATCCATCATAGATCTCCTAAAATGTTACTTTTCATGTGTTATACCCTACCACGAAAACTTTATGCAATGCTCAGTTTATGTATAATCAAGATAAATGTCTAAGTTTGGCTTTGCAAGCTCTACAGTATACATGATTTCTTGTGCATTGCCCTATGCTTACCTGAATTTCTAGGGATACAAATGGCAAATTTAAAATCTGGTTATTATTATTCATGCAGATATGTTTAAATTAAGAATCTGTACTACAGGCCAGGCCCAGTGGCTCACGTCTGTAATCCCAGCACTTTGGGAGCCTGAGGCAGAAGTTTGAAACACCTGAGGTCAGGAGTTCAAGACCAGCTTGGCCAACATGGTGAAACCTCGTCTCTACTAAAAATACAAAATTTAGCTGAGCTTAATGGTGCCCACCTGTAATCCCAGTTACCTGGGAGGCTGAGACAGGAGAATTGCTGGAACCCAGGAGGTGGAGGCTGCAGTGAGCCAGGATCTCATCACTGCACTCCATCCTGGGCAAGAGAAGGAGACTCTATCTCAAAACAAACAAGCAAACAAAAAAACATATTTAGAATCTCTTTAAAATACTCTAATTAACTTATCAAATTGATGTAAGAAAAAAATTGAATGACCATTTGATAAAATTAGCACATTTTATTCTTTAAAAATGTGTAGTTTATGTCGATTATACCTTTACAATCTTTTTTTAAAAAACGCCAAAATATTTTTGTAATAAATTTTAATACATCAGTAAAATAGAAAAAAAATTATAATTTAATTCATGGAATTGACATGAAAAGAGAATGAAAAAATTGTTTAAAATCCTTACGGAAAATCACAGACAATGTTCACATAGTTTCACTGAATGTTCACAGAACTGATCATTTTGATCCTACATAAATTCTTCTAGGGGCTACTCAAAAGACGGTACTCCAACTATGAAGCTCTTACATCAGTTTTCTTTGTATCTATTTTCTGAGCTATTTTTTCAGACAGGGTCTTTTTTGTTTGTTTTGTGTCTTTTATTTTAATTTTTCCATATGGTAGCTTAGTTTTTCTAATCTGATATTATGATTTTGTTACCTAATTTTATTGTATCTTTAGATTCAATATGCATTAATGCCATATATTTTCATTTATGATTACTTCTCATCTTTTAATGGGAGCTGCTTATCCTGGCCATCTATTCTCTCACAATCCTATCAATGTCTTTGCCTTTGTTTGATGTTTCAGTATTCAATAGTCCCACCTTTTAGGTAAGTAGGAGCCTTTTCTTCTTATAAGGCCCGTGTAGTAGTCAGGGTTCTCCAGTGGGACAGAACCAATAGGATAGATATATGAAAAGTAGTTTATTAGGGAGAACGGGATCACATGAGCACAAGGTGAAGTCCCACTACAGGCCATCTGCGAGTTGGGGAAGAAAGAAGCCAGTAGTGGCTCAGTCCGAAGCCAAAAGTCTCAAAAGCAGGGAAGCCGACAGTGCAGTCTTTAGTCTGTGGCCAAAGGCCCGAGAGTCCCCAGCAAACCACTGGTGTAAGTCCAAGTCGAAGAACCCAGAGTCTGATGTCCAAGGGTAGGAGGAGTGAAAAGAAGTATTATCATGGGAGAAAGATGAAAGCCGAAAGACTCAGCAGGCAAAGCTTACCCCATTTTCTTCCCCCTACGTTGTCCTAGCCACTCTGGGAACTGTTGGATGGTGCCCACCCACACTGAGGGTAAGTCTTCCTCTCCCTGTCCACTGAAACAAATACTAATCTCCTCTGCCAGCACCCTCACAGAGCCACCCAGAAACAATACTTTACCATCCATGTAGGCATCCTTCAATCCAATCAAGTTGATACCTAATATTAACCATCACAGCCCATATGTCAGTTTTGTTAAAATGCGATTATGTACTTCTCTTGAGTTGACTGTCATTAGTAACAGCAAAGCTAATCAAATCCATTGTTTTCCCTCTACACTGTCACAATTCTGCTATTTTGCCAAAACTGCTTGTCAGAGCAGTTTAGCTTATAGTGCCTTGTCTCTGCCAATCATCAATGTAGAATGTGGCCCTTGGGATTTTCACACCCATGTATGCTTTCCAGACCCTGCTGTTTCAATTAAGATATCATTAGTTGGGCAACAAAACTATAGTACATGCTTCTGAATGTGCCCCATGCAATCTACATAATATGCCCATTCTTTATCTCTTCCTTTTAAACGATCGGTCCCACATTCACTGTGTTTGAAAATTGTCCATTACAGGTTGTAGTTAGAAGGAGTCAATATTTGCTAATGTCATTGAAAATGGTACTTTTACTCTGCATATTGTACTTTTTGTCTATTCAGTTGTCTCAGTAAGAAAGAGTGAAACGAAATTTTAAGATTTTTTTTGTTTCAGGTATATGAGAGAATAGTTTGATAATCTTAAAATTGGAAAAATGTTAAACAACGTATGAAACTCAGGAAATATAAGGCTACATTTTGATAGATTTCTCTTTGTGGAGAAAAGAAAAACAAAAGTCATATAAAGTAAATGATACAATAATAAAATTTGAAGGACCAAAGAGAGCCACTGTGAAAATATATATAATGTTAGAGCAGACAAATCCTTAATAAAATTATGCCAAAGTCAGTGAGGACAAACCAAAGAGACAATTTTACATGAAAGTTTGCATAGGATATGGACCAGTTTTTAAAATGTGTTAGAATGTGAAGAGAAAATGTTGAACTCACAATTAAATGAAAAAGTAAAATTAAGCCCGAATGTATGCAAATAGGCACAGATAGTAGACAGCATGCAAATAAAATTTTGGAGAGGATTTTGGTGTTATCTGTTATATCCAGCTACTTTAATCCAATAAATTTTGACCACCTAAATCTCGAAATTCCTGTTACAATAATACTGACATGAGTGTAAAGATGGATATGTTTGTGTATACATACATATACATTGATATTGAAGCATTTGGTAATAGTGAAAAATTTTAAATACCTTAAAATGTTGACAGATAAGAAATCATTAGATTATTAAATATGTGTCATATAAAATTATTTAGAAAGAATGAGGTAGATTTTAAGAAATGTGCTAGTATAGATGATCTCTGTGAAACTTTAATGGACAAAAGTGAGTTGAAAAAATACTATTACAATATATTCACAATCACTTTTAACAAAGAAACCAAGAGAGAAATCAAATCTAGTATGTATTATATGTTATACACGCACCCATACACACATACACACCCACATACAAACACACATACACACACACACATACACTTAGTAATGTTCTGGTATTAAACATATTACATTGATGGCCACATGTGGTGAGATTACACCTGTAATCTCAACACTTTGGGAGGCCAAGGCGGGCAGATCATTCAAGGTCCAGAGTTCGAGATCAGCATGACCAACAAGGTAAAACCCCATCTCTACTAAAAGATACAAAAATTAATTGGGTGTGGTGGTGGGCGCCTGTAATCCCAGCTACTTGGGAGGCTGAGGCGGGAGAATTGCTTGAACCTGGGAGGCAGAGGTTGCAATGAGCTATGATTGCACCACTGCACTCCAGCCTGGGCAACAGAGCAAGCTCCCATCTCAAAACAACAACAACAAAAAAACGTATTTCACTGATAATAGTGGTTACTTCTGAGTAGTCTGTGCATGTAAGATATTAACTCAGTTTTCGTTTATATTATTTTGTGTTTGAATTTTGATATTTTATTTGTAATTTAAAATAACTTAGAAAGTGTACAAAAAGGAACTTATCCCCCAAGCAAACAGGTGCATAGGAAGTGCTGGTCCTTACCTTCCATGGCCTGGCTATTTCTATCCTCTGAGCCTTCCCCATCCATCTAAGTTCTAGAACTCTATTCTAGATGTAAATAATTGATTGCAGTCCTCTAAAATGTCCTTAATATTTCCACATCAGCTTGTTCAAGTTAATGTTCAAGTTTCCTTGAGCTTGAACATTAAGTCTCCACCCTACCTTCTATCCATGTCATAAAGTTAGCCTTATTGTCATTATATGGCTTATATGTAACTCAGTGTAAAACTTTCACTATTCCAGATCAGAATTTAAAAATTCAATTTTTCTGATTCCAAATCGGGTTGTACCTATGTCTGTTACGGCAGTTGTCACTTTACTTTCTAGCTTTGCCTTTGTCTTTGCCTTCACTGACAAGATGTATAAAATCTAAATAGATTCAAAAAAGGAACAATGAAAAAAGAGCCTATGGGTAGTTACCAAATAGTAGATACTAGAAATTCGTAAACTGAATATTTCTTTTTCTTTTCTTTTCTTTTTTTTTTTTTTTCCAGACGGAGTCTTGCTCTGTTGCCCAGCCAGACTGAAGTGCAGTGGTGCGATCTTGGCTCACTTTAACCTCCGCCTCCCAGGTTCAAGCAATTCTCCTGCCTCAGCCTCCTGAGTAGCTGGGACTACAGGCACACACCACTACACCCGGCTAATTTTTCGTGTTTTTAGTAGAGACAGGGTTTCATGGTGTTAGCCAGGATGGTCTTGAACTCTTGACCTCGTGATTCGTCCGCCTCAGCCTCCCAAAGTGCTGGGATTACAGGCATGAAACATCACATCCAGTCAAACAACATTTCAATACATTTGGACATTTTGAGGTCGCTGTTCCAAACTCCTATCTAAAGCCTCAAAGAGAGAGGCCTAAAACAAACAGATAGAAAGTAGCGGGATCAGAATTTGAGACCATGACTAGATGACTACAGAGCCAATGAATTCTTATTACTTTGGCAACTTGCCCTTTCTACTCCCATGGCCTGGCACTGTAGCTGACTCTGAAAGTTCTCAACTCACCTTTAACAGACAAATACATAAATGAACACCATGCTTCATGGTACTGTGTTTTATACAAAAACAATGAAGGTAGATTTCTGTCCTCCAGCATTTCCTAGTTTACAACATGAATAACCATAACACAAAACACTCCACATAGTGTGAGAGAAGTAAAAATAAAGCTGATGTCGTGTAAGGTAAAATATGACATATGTTGTAAGGAATGGAGAAGCATCTACAAAGGTGTCATGGAAGTACTGGAATAATCATTTGCAAATTAGGTAGGATTTCACTATGTAAAAATGGAGGAGTTGAGGAGATAAGGGAGATCAGGAGTAAGCATTTCTGGTTAGGAAAAGGCACTAATAACTGTTAAGTAAAGGAAATGTTTACAGAATTGTTACTAATCCGGTCTAGAATAAAGTGGTGACATTAAAATCAGGTCAGAGAGATGGAACCTTACTCTGTTGCCAAATGGAAGAGTTTGAAGTCATTTGTGTCTGGAAAAACACGACCAAAATCTGTGTTTTAGCCTAACGTGGGGGTGTTATGTGGGGTTAAGGGGAGGAGAATATGGAGACAGACAATCTGTAGGAAGTAATCCCAATCATTGGCATGAAAACTATTGAAGCTTAAATGAGAGAACAGGTAGGAACAATGGAGAAAGACCTGACCCAGATTAATTAGGGAAAGATTATGAACAATTTTACTTCATGATCCTTGTTTCTGCTATTTTATTAAATCTTGGTGTGGTGTTCAGGTCTAGTTATTAAGCTATGGTTTCTGACTAAGAATAAAAGAATCTGAGTATTAGCCTGAAAAGATCAATATTGTACATCTAATCATACCAAAATGTGAACTAGTTTTCTGAAATATTCTACATTTCAACAGTACAGGTTTCTAATACCTAATAAAGGATCCTAAAAAAAAAAAAAATCAAAATGTTACTTGTATTGATAAATGAGACATTTTCATTTTTAATAAACTATAAAGACAACTGAAGTTATTAATTTCTATATTATATAGTATTTACATCAAATGTGCCCCTTTCAGATAGACAGTCAGGTTTGTGATACATTTTACAGGAAATCATGGCTGATAAAAACTGAGTAGAAACAGATGGGCTGGAAGTTTTCCAAAGGCCTTACAAAAATATTTGTTATGAAAATGTGAAGAGAATTTGCCTGGAACACTGATTTAAAATTCACATCATTGTTGACGCTTTAAAATGGCAGATTTCGGAATTGAAATGTCTTTGTATTTCCTCCAATTTCCCTCGTTTTTGCCAGATTTAAAATGAAAAGGCATTCTAATTGGAAATTAGCCTTCAGTACTAAAAGTATTGATTTTAGTACATACATTTTTGTTACTAAGAGCATGGTAAGAGAGTAAGGGAGCAAGTGAGATTATTCTTTAAGTCTAAAAGATCAAATGACATATGTATTTTACCTTATTTTTAGGTATGGAATACATTTGAACAGGCATATTCTTACAAGGCATTGCAAACATGGGAAATAAGTAGTAGTATATCTTGAAATCTTACTGAGAAATTTGACTGGTTTTGTGAACATGGTTCTATATGCACTACTTAGTTTTGGTGATGTGATGGGAATTTAGTGAAACCTTTGTATGGGTTATTTTGTATGAACTGGCCATGAAGGTGGCTCTTTCTTACATTTTAACATGAAAGACAGCAGGAGCATATGACAGTCCAGAAATGCTAGATATCAGGGACATTTTGCTTCCATGAATACTGGTGAGTGTATCTGGAAGAAAGTGAATCTACTAAAATGAAATGTTGAATCACTTTGGTTATATATTCCAGGCAAATTCTCTTCACATCACAAATATTTTTGTAAGGCCTTTGGATGCACTGTCACTGAATTACAATATGCTCTTGTAGACAATGATTCAATGTGGTCACCTCCATTAAATGTTAAAAAAAACAAACAAACAAAAACCAAACCAAAAAAATACCCCAAAACTCAAAACAAAAACAGTAGCCTAAAAAATTAATAAATGAAAAGAAGAAATGAAAGGAATGAGAGTTATAAAGATAAAGAGGTAAAATTAAGCTGCGGAGGAAGCCTGGAAATAATAGAGGCAAATCCTGGGCTTCCTGCCTATCTTGTCCTGTGAACACCTCAATTATAACTGAAAGTTCTTTCTTCTACACCCTCCTGACATTTTAAAATAATATCCCTTGCAATAGTTATTCTTGTTCTTAGTTTATATAATGGTACATTTTTATTCATGAAGGAACATTCCATGAAGCCAGAGACTAACTAGTGAGAGACAATTGTTAAATATTCAGAATTTACCAGTTAGTTGAAAAGCTTTGAGTAGCTAAAACTGGCTTTGCTGGGTGTATTTTATCATAGAAATTGGAAAACAGCACAGATCAGAACTTGGTTTTTGAAGAGCCTGTTTACCTGCACACTATTGCAACATTCCTCTTTATATGACTTTTACTCCTTAGCTCAAATTTGCCTCATTCTGTTTTTTTCTGCCTTTAATACACCTACACTGGACTCTGTATAGAGGCTATAACTATTTCATATAGCTTAATTACTTATGGCGTGAAAGCATAACTGACAAGTGAAAGAATAAATCAAAATATCAAAAGCATTTAGAATTGTGCTTGCCATATAATCTGTACATTTTAAATATTCGTCAAATTAATCAATCAATAGTCCCAATGCATATTCAGCAGGAAAAAAATGCGTATTTGTTGTATTCGTCCATTCTCACACTGCTATAAAGAAATACCCGAGACTGAGTAATTTATAAGAAAAGAAGTTTAATTGGCTCATGGTTCTGCAGGCTGTACAGGAAGCATCATGCTGGTATCTGCTTGGCTTCTGGGGAGGCCCCAGGAAAGTTATAATCACAGCAGAAAGTGAAGGGGTAGCCAGCACTTCACATGGCTGGGAGCAGGAGAAAGAGAGATAAAGGGGAGATGCTACACACCTAAAAAAAACCGACAAAAAACAGATTTTGTGATAACTCACTCACTATCATGTGAACAGCACCAAGGCGATGATGCTAAACCATTCATGAGAAACTGCCCCTATGATCAAATTACCTCCCCCGGGCTCCACCTCCAACACTGGGGATTACAATTCCACGTGACATTTGGTGGGGACACAGATTCAAACCATGCCAATTGTGAGTGCATAAAAGTTCAAAATAGTTCTAGGTCAATGGTTCTAGAACTTTGCTGGGAATAAGAACTACCCGAGAAATAAAACAAAATGCAGATTCCCAAGGTCCTAGCCTCAAGGAATCTTGACTTATTTGGTCTGTGGTCATTCCTGGAAATATGCATAAGCCAAAAATTCCCCAGGTATTTCTCATCCAAGAAGCCTAATCTGCATTTTAAACATTGTTTTTCTAGTTTCTTAGATTCTTTCAATATTTGAAATCCTGTTCAAAATACTTGTAGGTTGATAAATAATTAATTAAACATATACTTAAATGGGGCATATTATATAAACAGTATTGTTCAAGTATTGTATAATTTTTAATTCATATAATTCTCATAACAACCTTAGAAGTAGAGACTATTATTCTAATTTTCCCAATAAGGAAACTGAAGAATGATAATTTAAGAAATTTGCCCACATCACAATCATGCAAGTAAGGTAATTCTGTAGATTCACATATAAGACCCCATTGAAATCACAGTAACATAATTATTCATTTTAGCAAGTGATGATTTTCGAATCATTCCACATCAATTATCTTTTCTGACCTTCACAATACCCTTTGAAATAGATTTGGCAGACATTATTATCCCCATTTGAAAGAGAAGGAAACTGAAGCCGAGAAGATTCAGAGTTGGCTCAAGGTCACATAGCTACGGACAGATCTGTCATCCAAACTTAAACAGATTGCCATTTACATGTATTTTGTTTTTCAATCCAAGTCCAACGGCCTTTTCGTTATACTCACAATATTCTTGTGAAGTTTGTTTTTGGCAGTTACCTACTGGTAAGCTTCTCACTGTCTCTTTGTGCCCTGCAATACAGATAAACCCCGCATATTGTTACGCTTTCACAGAGAAGACATGATAGACACTGGTTTCTCAGGCAGTCTCAGGTTGTTGCAAAGTAAAAGGAGACCAGTTTTAATGTTGTCATCCCCCAAGTACAGGATTTCCCTGAAAAGTCTGTCCCGTGCAAGTCGTTTACAAATCTTCCTCTCTCTGATGCCAACGCCTAACCTGAACCCTACAGCAGACACTCCTGGGTTCTTTCACTTCCTAATGGTTTTCTCATGGGAGATGTCTGAGCTCTACAGTACTGACTATTTTTATTTAATGTTTTGATTGATACTAAAATAAGAGCTTCCCTAGTTTTGGTGAAGAAAGTCTTGAACAGTGAAAGAATGGATTATATTCTCCATCAAGGCTACCCTTAAGAAAGAGTAAGCCTATTATGATTGTCATCTTACCTTCTAGTGAGTTGAAGTCCACAGACATTACTTCTTTAAAAGTTGAGAATTGGAATTTGAAGGACAGAAGAGAAATCACATTCATCAACTTATTAGAGTAATAAAGACATGTCTCATTTTGGCTTGTTATTTAATCATTTTTCACCAGGCACCACCTTCCACTCAAAACCAGAGGACATACATTGTCTTTCCCAACTGCATTTTTCCAGCTCTGGGAATTTTTTGTGTTACAGATTGTACTCACAGAGCACTGTCTGTTCCGTCTTTCTGGGGCTTTTTAAATGTTAGAAACCACTGTTATGACACCCCTAGAAGCATATGCCGTCATCACTCAACTCTCCAGATATTTGCAGAACCTTTTTTGCAGTCTTGATCATTTTTTGATCTGTGTAAGTCATTGTAGCCGTGTCCTTTCTTTCTATTATACTTGGATTCAAGGCCAGGGTTTGTTTATGTCTCCCTTCCAGTGGTTTGTACAAGGCCACACACATTTGATTTATTGAATCTGAGTGGGGAATAAAGTTAGACATTTAACTGACCCAGGTTCTTTGATTATTGGACTAATCTGGATAAAAATTAAAAAGAAAAAGAAAGAGGAAGGAAATACTAATATATCTACAAGTTCTAAACTTTCATAAAGAATAGTACCTCATATACTCTCAGCATTAATCCATTATCTGAGGATCTGATAATTATTATGGTTACAAGATTTTAAGACATGTTTTATTATTATTACTTTTCTTTGATTCTGAAAATAAAACATTTAACAAAAAAGTGACAGAGCACATAAGTTAATTTATGTCTAATCAAATTTTAAGTAAGTTAAATTGACCTTTTTTACTTCTCAAAAATAGAAAATCTTTTAGAGACTAAATTTACTAGCAACTTTTAGTTGCTAAGAAGCCAAGATGTTGCATCCTCTTACACTGCATTAAGGGTCATTAGTACTCAAGATGGATTAAAAAGCTCTAAAGCAAGGTAAAAATATAAATATATTTAAGTGTTTCTTGAGAATTCAGAACAGTGCAATCATTGGGTAACTGGATTATTCTGTCTTTCTCTCACATTTAGAAATAGGTTGCCACTGGGGATAAAGGAATTGCAATGGAGTTTGGTATTGATTTTTACTGAACCCCATGGAGCATCCCTCTAAATATTCTATTAGGATAAGTTTTCAAAGGTCAGACTTTTCTCCCAACTTCTGAAAGTTAATACCATTCAACCTAGTAGTTTTCACAAACGTTCTCTACCATGAGACTCTTCTGTAGTAGGCCGTATACCCAGTGGCAATTTTTATCAAGTTTTATTTGGCTAGAAAACAAAAATTATAAATTGATAAAATTATTTAGGGCATACTATGACATGCATATTAAGTATATTATTCAGATGATCTATATATTTCAGGGTTTATAGAATACTTGCAAAAATAAATTACTTAACCAAATTTTATTCATTATTCCTAAAACACCCCATGGTATTTCAATTCCCTGCTAATAGAGACAGATTAGTCATTTATCTTAGGGGACACAAATAACTGACGTTAAAATTTTAAGTCCCTAAACTCCAGTCTGCTTACCTATACTGCCTTTCATCTACATTTCATTTTCACATTCCAGAAATTTTTTATGATCTCTGAAACAACAAATCTGACCCAGATAGGATTCTTCTGATTTTAAGCAGAAAATAGTCTGGTTTTATGTTTTTGTGTATACTTATGTGTGTGTGTGTGTGTGTGTGTGTGTGTGTGTTTTGGATTTCATTGCAGGGTTGAGTGGGATACATAGAGAAGGGACATAAAAATACAAGCATGGGTTACACTCACAAAGTGGAAATTAAAAAAGATTCAGATGAATCCTTTCTAAGTATTAAAGAAAAATTCAGAACCAAGGTTAAAAGTGTATCTTTTCTCTGATTAAAGTAAATGTCAAGTTACTTTTGCATTCTTGCTAATTAAAGCAAACTTCCTAAAAGCTAATTGAGACGTATTTGGGACTTTTTGAGATTGACTCTAGTGTCTTCACTTTCTCAAGGAATGAAAATATATCTTTAGGAAACTAAGACTGCCAAATTCCAATAAACCAAAATACATATATGCTAGGCACCAGGCAGTCTACTGATGAGAACAGAGATTTAAGAGAAAACTTTTCACCTTGAGGTCCTTTGTGACTATGTGGAAAATTAAGACATGTATAACTAGAATATCGAAAAACATAAAAATGTAAAATTGTCATTCTACTAAAAGAACTGCAATGTCCTCTTCAATGCTTAGAGCCCAAGTTCCCACACTTTTTGCAAGTAGAAGTTCACAGTCAAATTCACAGTTCAATATGGAATTACAGACTTTTCAGGTGGGAAAGTGCTCTAAGTTAGTATAAGAATTATTTGGGAGGCTGAGGTGGGTGGATCACTTGAGGTCAGGAGCTTGAGACCAGCCTGGCCAATGTTGTAAAACCCTATCTATAAAAAAAATAAAATAAATGAAAATTAATTAGGCATAGTGGCGCATGTCTGTAGTCCCAGCTACTAGGGAGGCTGAAGCTGAAGTATTGCTTGAATCCAGGAGGTGGAGGTTGCAGTGAGCCGAGATTGCACCACTGCACTTCAGCCTGGGCAACAGAGCAAGACTCCGTCTCAAAAACAATAATAATAAAAATAAAAAATAAATTATTAGGGACAAATGTAAGTGAAGATGCAAGGCTAGAGGTAGAGAGAACACTGAATAAACTTTTACTAAAGAGTGTATACTTAATTCTTTTGGTGGTTATGTCAACACGGAAAGCCCTTAGCCTTTATGTACTCTAGTTACATAAAGTCGGGGCTCCAAAGGCTATAACAGCAGTCAACTATCACCCTCCCTCTGCCAAGTCATAACAAAACGCAAGAAAAATTGCCCTGACACTCAATGAAGCAAGATGAAAGAACAAAACAAATATACCTATCCCTGGGATCTGGTGCATACAAGTCAGCCGATAGGCTGAACTGCAACTCAAATTAATGTTACCTGCATGGTCCAAAAAAATAAATAAATAAATAAAAGTCTCTTTAAGGTGAAAGAAGAACCACCACTAGTGGCTCTAGCCACTTGAAAAAGTAAACCTAAATGATCTCTGTAACTTACTAGGCTTATAGGTAGTCTCATAAATATATTGAAGAAAAATAAGAAGCTCAAAATAAACACACAAAATAAACACACACCATAAATAAAATAAGCAGAAACAGACCCAAATATGTTTCACATAGTTATGCACAGATGATGACATAAATGTGTTTACTGAGTTTAAACATATAAAAGCAATAATACATTTATATAAGTCTTTTTTTTTTTTCTTTTCTTAAGACGGAGTTTCACTCTTGTTGCCCAGACTGGAGTGCAGTGGCATGATCCCGGATCCCTTCAACCTCTGCCTCCCAGGTTCAAGCAATTCTCCTGCCTCATCCTCCTGAGTGGCTGGAATTACAGGTGCACACCACCATGCTTAGCTAATTTTTGTGTTTTTTTGTAGAGACAGGGTTTCACCATGTCTACCAGTCTGGTCTCGAACTCCTGACTTCAGATGATTCCCCTGCCTTGGACTCCCAAAGTGCTGGGATTACAGGCATGAGCCACCATGCCCAGCCATTTAAATTATTTAAAATTTATTAAAATTTATCAAACCACTAGAATTTCCAGAAATAAAAACTTTTAAAAATCTCAAATAAAAACTCCATAGAAGGTACAAAATAGGAGATTAGACATGGCTGAAGAAGGAATTAGTTAATTGAGTTAATATAGACAGCAGTAAAATGAAGGAAGTGGGAGATTAAGATTGAGATGCTCTAAAATATTTTTATTCACATTTCAGAAGAAAATAAGATAGAGAATGGGAACAGAGAAAAAAGATTATGGCTGAGTTTTCAAGAACTGATAAAAGAATAGAATTCACAGGTTCAAGACTTCTAACAAATTCCACGTATGACATAAATCAACATCTGCACCTAGACATATGATAATTAAATTTCAGAATACCAGACACCAAAAGAAGCTCTTAAAGCAGTCATAGCAGAAGAATTTTCTTTGAAGGAACCGCAGTTCAATTTAGAGCTTATTTCACAACAGTTAAGAGTTGGAAGCCAGAATACAGCAAGATAAAATCTCCAAGAGTCTGAAAGAAAATAATTACTAAATTAGTATTATATATCTTAAGAATTACTCCTTCAAAATTGAAGTCGGAATAGACATTTTCAGAAAAACAAAAACTGAAGAATTTTACCACTATATAAAATTATAACAGATGCACTTTAGGTGTAAAGAAAGTAGTTCCATAAAACAAATCCGAGAGGTAAGAAAAAATACAGTTGAAGTACATTCTAAATATGTGGGCTAAACAAAAGGTGCATGAACTACATGAAACAATGTTGTTTTGCAGGTTAAAAAATTGCAGCATTAGAACTCACAGTAGTAGGTCAGGAGTGAAGGTAAATGGCATGATAGTGCCCCAAGTTGTCATATTACTCGAGGAAATCAATTATGTATGTCATAATTTCTAAAGTATCACTGAATCATTAGCAAGTGAATAAATTCTAAACAATGATAGAAAAAATGGGACAATAATGATGAAATGATACACCTGGAAAATAAAAGAAAGATGAAAAAGCAAGAAAGGAAATGAAAAACACTACAAACAAGAAACAGAATAACATATAGATACAAATCCAAATGTATTAGACATTACAGTAACTGGAAGTGAAAAGTATTGTATTTAAAAGTAAGAAATTTTTTAATTAGACTGAAAATAAATTCAAACTCTTAATTCTGGATATAAGAAGATTATGTAAAGTATAAGTTGCTGAAAGACTGAAAGTAAAATATGGGGAATATCTTACTATGTAAATAATAACTAAGAGAAAGCTCATAGACTATGTTAATATTGAATGAAATATACTTTATCAAAACAGTATTTATTTAAATACAATGAAAATCACTTCATAATTAGAAACACCCCATTCACCGGAAAGATACAAGTTTAAATTGGTAAGTTCTTAATAATATAGCTTAAAAAATAAATAAGCCAAAAACTGATAAAATTACAGAAAGAAATAGACAAATCATGTTGGAGAGTTTTAACACAGCTTTCTCGGTAATTAATGAACAATTAAACAAAAATTCCAGTAAATCTACTGAAATTATTAACAGTGGGATCAACAGAATGTACTTAATGCATATATATTAGACACTGCACACAGCTAGAATATAGAAACTACTAAGAACAGGTGTGCAGATAACAAATCACACCACTCCAAAGGAAACCACATTCCTCTAGTATGTATGAATGATGCTCCCTGCCATTGGGCAATAAACAAAAAGCACGACATTACATGGTAGCGCTATACTTTCAAGGCACAAACTGAACATTTATACAATTAGATTGTATCCTTGACAATTTCTTTGCTAAGAAACTGGTTCCAAAGAATAGTCAAGTCTAAGCTGGTCTAAATGATTGCTGTCTTAAATTGCTCAGAATGATCATTGTATCTAATCTGTAAGGCATTATCATTGCTTGAGAGAAGATGCGATTTTGTTTATATGCAAATAGTAAATAAAGAATGTTGGTATCTGCGAAAAGCATGTGCTTTTCACCCCCTGGCTCTAGACATTTAAAGAAATCTCTGCCAAATCACTAACTGACCACCAGGCTCAAAGAACAAACATGTCAGTGGCCACGGAGAGACAAAACAAAAGGTACGGTCTTTACAAAACTGGTTTAGGAAGGTCACTAAAGCAATAAACACCTTTCTCTGGCATCTCCTTAAAGTAGCTTAATAATCAGCCTTCTGAATTCTTTATCTGGCAATTCAGAGATTTATTCTTGGCTTGGATCCACTGCTGGGGAGCTACTGTGATCTTTTGAGGATGTTATGGAACCCTAACTTATCACATCACCAGAACTACTTTTCTGCTTCCTTCTCATTTGGGTAGAATATTTGTTCAAATTGTTCTTTATTTTTTATTCAACTGGGTTTTTTTGTCTTTCAATTTGCTCCCCCCCCACCTTGAGGATGTAACTTTAATGTTTCTGTGGAGAAATCAACTGTGAATCTGTTCTGACAGGTTTTCTTTTATAGGTTACTTGATGCTTTTGTCTCACAGATCTTAAGACTGTTTTCTTTGTCTTGACTGTAGATAACCTGATGAATATGTGCCTAGGTGATGATATTTTTGCAATGAATTTCCCAGTAGTTCTTTGAGCTTCTTGTATTTAAACATCTAGATCTGTAGATGAGAGAATCTGAAAACATAATTTGAAGACATACTATCAAAACGAAACATAGAATGCCAAATGACTTAAATAACAGAAGATTAGTGAACAGTTGGAAAAAATCCAAACAGCAAAGTATAAGTGTAATTCAAGTCTCCGAAGGGGAGTGGGCCAGAAAATATTTAAAGAAAAAAAATATTTTAAAACTAATGGCCAGAAGTTTTTAAAATCTGGTAAAATCTATAAAACCACAGATTCTGTAAGTTTAATAATCCCAAGCTAAATAAACATGAGGGAAATGACACCAAGAGTTGTGAAAATAAAACTGTTTCAAACTGCTGTTAAGGAGAAAATATTTTAAAAGCAAGAGAGAAAAGCAAATGGCATACCAAGAAGTCAAAAATTGTTTTCTGTAAAATTTCAGATATTATATTAGGTCTTGTGGCCGAGGTGAGCAGATCACTTGGGTATAGGAGTTTGAGACCAGCCTGGGTGACATGGCAAATCCCTGTCTCTACAAAAAAATTCAAAAATTAGCTGGGTATGGTGGTGCACACCTGAAGTTCCAGCTACTGGGGAGGCTGAAGTGGGAAGATCACTTGAGTATGGGAGGTGGAGGTTGCAACGAACCAAGATCTTCCCAGCCTATTTGACAGAGTGGGACCCTGTCTCAAAATATACATACATACACATACAGAGACATCTAATATAAAAATAAAATAAAAATATATATTTATATTTTATAATTTTATAAAAATATATTATTTTGATTACATATGTAAGTATAACCCTGGGGGGATCATACAGTCTGTCACATTTGCTCAACTCTGCAAATGTAGTATAAAAGCAACCATAGACAATATTTACATGAATGGGTGTGGCTGTGTTCCAATAAAACTTTATTTAAAAACCACAGAATATAGTTTGTTGACATCTGATACAGAGGAACAAAAAATTAGAACAAATACACAAGACAGTATATTTCTTATCAGACACAATGAAAAACAGAAGATAGTGGAGCAACATCTTCAAAGTGCTGAAAAAAAGAAACTCTTAACCTAGAATTTTTTACCAGATAAAAATATCTTTTATAAAAGGAGGAATAAAACTATTTCAGACATACAGAAGCTGAGTGAATATGATCAGTATAGTCACACTGTAAGAAGTGTTAAAAGAAGTTCTTTAGGCAGAAGGAAAATGATATCAGACAAAAACTTGAATGTATACTTTTTCTTTCACTATGTTTTTTCTGTTGATTTTTCCTACTCTTCCTTTTTTTTTTTTTTTTTTTTTTGAGACAGAGTCTCGCTCTGTCACCCAGGCTAGAGTGCAGTGGCGTGATCTTGGCTCACTGCAAGCTCCGCCTCCCGGGTTCCCGCCATTCTCCTGCCTCAGCCTCCCAAGTAGCTGGGACTACAGGTGCCCGCAGCCAAGCCCAGCTAATTTTTTGTATTTTTAGTAGAGATGGGGTTTCACTGTGTTAGCCAAGATGGTCTTGATCTCCTGACCTCGTGATCCGCCCACCTCGGCCTTCCGAAGGGCTGAGATTACAAGCGTGAGCCACTGTACCCAACCTCTTCATTTTTTTCTATTAATTGAGATATAGTTAATAATTTTCAGTTTATTTCTTTTATATAAACATTTACAACTATACATTTCCTTCACACAGTCCCTTTCTCGGCAGTTTATAAGCTTTCCTATGGAGTGCTTTTATTGCTTATTTTATTATTATTGTTCTAAGTAATTTAAAGTTTTCATTAAGTTTTTGACCAATGAGTTATTTAGCAATGTCTTTTATAAATTTCTAAATGCATTATAATTTAAAAAATTTTGGTTATTTATTCTAACAATTATGTTGTGTTCAGAGACAGCATTCTACATCAAGAGTTAGCAAGTTGTGGTTTCTGAGCCAAATACTACTGCCTGCCATGTATTTTTCTAATAAACTTTGATTGGAACACATCTAAGCTCATTTATTTAAATATTTTCTGTTAATGTTTTTGTGTTACAATGGCAAAAGTAAGTAGTTATTGACTGGACAAGGGGAGAGGACAAAGACGACTAAGATGGCGCATTTCCGGGTTCTTCATCACCAACTTACCCTGGTGGGGGAAAATGCAGCCCGCGCCTGGGAAAAATACAGACCAACTGCGCAGGCACAACATGGTGTCCCATCGAGGAAACCGAAACTTACCTGGCCGCACCTAGGGAATGCCCCCGACACGCCCGTGTCCCGCCTATTGCCCTCCCACTCCCAAGCCTTAGACAGAAAAGCTGCTCCCGGCAGGTGCGTGGCGCGAACTTCCTCGGCCCCTCCTCATATGTGGACCTAGGAACCTCGCCCGAGAATGCCGGAGCAACTTCCTCGGCCTCCACCACCAGAGACCGGTGAACTTCTCCCTTTCTTCCTTCACATTGGCTAGCTAATAAAGTTTCTTTTTACCTCGCCTACTTGCCTTTTCTCTGGTGCCTGCTCTGGTGGTCGCATAAAACAAATCAGTTATATTACAGAATGTATGCTGTGCAAAGCCTATTTAGGCCTTTTACATTAAAAAAAATTTGCTAAGGGCTATCCTACAGGAAAGCTATTTTTAAGCAATTTGTTGATACCAATTTACAACATAATAAAGGATAAATGTATCAGTTTTCTGCATGTGCTTGAGAATAACACACACTGTTTAAACTTCGTGTATAATACCTTGCTCAAATCTTCAATAGAAGTGCAATTTTATAAAAATCTGCTTGGGCTATGTCTCTTTGATCCCTAGTCTGTTGAGGATTTTTAGATTCTTATCATGAAGGGATGTTGGATTTTATCAAGGCTTTTTCTCCATCTGTTGAGATGATCATGTGATTTCTGCCTTTAATTCCGCTTATATGTTGAATCACATTTATTGATTTGTTCATATTGAGCCAGCTTTGCATCCTGGAAATAAAGCCTACTTGATTATGGTGTGTTAACTTTTTGATGTGCTGCTGTATTTGGTTTGTCAGCATTTTATTGAGGATTTTTGCATTTATGTTCATCAGGGATATTGGCCTGAAGTTTTCTTTTTGTTTTTTTCCCTCAAAATAATAAGGAGCATCTATGACAAACCTATAGCCAACATCATACTGAATGGGCAAAAGCTAGAACCATTCCCCTTGGGAACTGAAACAAGATAAGGATGCCCACTCTCACCACTCCTATGCAGCATAGTACTGGAAGTTCTAGCCAGAGGAGTCAGGCAACAGAAAGACACAAAAGGTATCCAAATAGGAAAATAAAAAAATCAAACAATATCTTTCTTCACTGACAATAAAATTCTATAACTAGGAAAGCCTAAAGACTGCCAAAAGACTACTACAAAAAATAAATAATTTTAGTTAAGTTTCAGGATACAAAAGCAATGAACAAAAATCAGTAGCATTCCTATACATCAATGAGACCTAAGCTGAGAGTGAGATCAAGAACACAATCCCACTTACAATAGCCACGAAGAAAATGAAATACCTAGGAATACGGCTAACCTAGGAGGTTAAAGAGCTCCACAGGAGAAAACATTACTGAAAGAAACACTACTGATAGAAATCAGAGATGATGCAAATAAAGAAAAACAGTCTATGCTCATGGACTAAAACAATCAACATCATTAAAATGACCATATTGCCCAAAGCAATCTACAGATTCAGTGCTATTTCTATAAAACCACCAATGTCATTCTTCACAGAACTAAAAAAAAAAACAAACAAAAACACTATTCTAAAATTCATATGAAACCAAAAAAGAACCTGAATAGCCAAAGCAATTCTAAACAAGAAGAACAAAGCTGGACACATCACATTACCTGTCTTCAAACTATATTTTAAGGTTACAGTAACCAAAATAGCATGGTACCGGTACAAAAACAGACACATAGACCAACGAAATAGAATAGAAAACTGAGAAATGAAGTATTTTACTTACAACCATCTGATCTTTGACAAGCCAACAAAAGCAAGCAATGGGGAAAGGACTCCCTATTTAATAAATCATGCTGGGATAATTGGCTAGCCATATGTAGAAGAATAAAACTGGACCCCTACATTTTACCATATACAAAAATGAATTGATGATGGATTAAAGATTTAAATGTAAGACTTCAAGCTATAAATATCCTAGAAGGAAACCTAGGACATACCCTCCTGATATCAGCCTTGGCAAAGAATTTTTGGCTTAGTCACCAAAAGCAATTGCAGCAAAAACAAAAATTGACAAGTAGTGCCTAATGAAGTTAAAGAGCTTCTGCACAGCAAAATAAACTATCAACAGATTAAACAGACAACCTATACAATGGGAGAAAATATTTACAAACTATACATCTGAAAAAGGTTTAATATCCAGAATCTATAAGGAATTTAAACAGCTCAATAGGTAAAAACAACACCATTAAAAATGGGCAAAGGACAAGAGCAAACATTTCTCAAAAGACATATGAGCAGCCAAAAAACATATTAAAATTGTTCATCATCACTAATTATCAGAGAAATGCAAATCAAAGCCACAATGAGAGATCATCTCACATCAGCCAGAATGGCTGTTATTAAAAATCCCAAAACAACAGATATTCTGCGTCATGCATGTCGTGTAAAGAGACCACCAACAGGTTTTGTGTGAGCAACAAGGCTGTTTACTTCACTTGGGTGCAGGCGGGCTGAGTCCGAAAAGAGGGTCAGTGAAGGGAGATGGGGTGGGGCCGTTTATTATAGGATTTGGGTAGGTGGTGGAAAATTACAGTCAAAGGGGATTGTTCTCTGGTGGGCA
Source organism: Macaca thibetana thibetana (assembly GCF_024542745.1). Classification (NCBI taxonomy): domain Eukaryota; kingdom Metazoa; phylum Chordata; class Mammalia; order Primates; family Cercopithecidae; genus Macaca; species Macaca thibetana. The sequence continues at coordinate 6,451,770 of NC_065579.1, read as the reverse complement.
GGGGTGGGGGTCACAAGATGTTCAGTGGGGGAAATTCTGAGGCAGGAGAAGGAATTTCACAAGGTAATGTCATCAGTTAAGGCAGGAACAGGCCATTTTCACTTCTTTTGTGATTCTTCAGTTACTTCAGGCCATCTGGATGTGTATGTGCAGGTCACAGGGGATATGATGGCTTAGCTTGGGCTGAGGTCTGACATTCCTGTCTTCTTATATTAATAAGAAAAATAATATAAAACAGTGTTGAAGTGTTGGGGCAGCGAAAATTTTGGTGGGGTTGTTGGAGAGATAATGGACTGCTTCAAGCGGGATTAGGGGCGGCCTGGGAACCTAGAGTGGGAGAGATTAAACTGAAGAAAGATTTTGGGGTAAGGGTGATATTGTGGGGTGGTTAGAAGGAACATTTGTTGTACAGAATGATTGGTGATGGCCTGGATACGATTTTGTATGAATTGAGAAACTAAACGGAAGACACAAGGTCTGAATAAGAGAAGGAGAAAGACAGGTATTAAAGGACTAAGAATTGGGAGGACCCAGGACGTCCAATTAGAGAGTGCCCAAGGGGGTTCAGCCTAATTACTTGCTTGGTTGGTGAGTTTTTGGGCTCTATCCTTGAGGTTTTTTATGTTGTCATACACCAGGCCAGACTGCTTTAGGTAAAAACAACACTCTACATTTAAAAATGTACAGTCTTCCCTTTTAAGCAGTGAGTAAGTAGAGCCCTTGGCGATTTTGGAGGAAGGAGAAAAGCAAAGTCAGCAGTTGTTTGTTAAAGAAGGATAATGTCAGGCCTCTGAGCCCAAGCTAAGCCATCATATCCTCTGTGACCTGCACGTATACATCCAGATGGCCTGAAGTAACTGAAGAATCACAAAAGAAGTGAAAATGGCCTGTTCCTGCCTTAGTTGATGACATTACCTTGTGAAATTCCTTCTCCTGCCTCAGAATTTCCCCCACTGAGCATCTTGTGACCCCCACCCCTGCCCACCAGAGAACAATCCCCTTTGACTGTAATTTTCCACCACCTACCCAAATCCTATAATAAACGGCCCCACCCCATCTCCCTTCACTGACCCTCTTTTCGGACTCAGCCCACCTGCACCCCGGTGAAATAAACAGCCTTGTTGCTCACACCAAGTCTGTTGGTGGTCTCTTCACATGGATGCGCATGACATTCTGGTGAGACTGGGGAGAAAAGGGAACACTTACACACTGTTGGTGGGAATGTAAATTAGCCAGTATGGAAAGCAGTTTGGAGCTTTCTGAAAGAGCGGAAAACAAAGCTACCATTCAACCCAGTGACATCATTACTGGGTGTATACCCAAAGGAAAATAGATCATTATACCAGACAGACACATGCACTTGTATGTTCATCACCACACTATTCACAATAGCAAAGACATAGAATCAACCTAGGTGTCCAACAACGTTGGCCTGGTTTTAAAAAAAAATGTGGTACTTGCACACCATGGCATACTACACAGCCATAACAAAGAATGAAATCAGGACCTTTGCAGCACCATGGATGGAGTTGGAGGCCATTATCCTAAGTGAACTAAGACAGGAACAGAAAACCAAATACTGCATGCTCTCACTTACAAGTAGGAGCTAAACATTGAGCATGCATGGACATACAAACAAAAGAGACCATAGGCTACTAGAGAGGGGAGGGAGGGAGAAGGGGGTGGATTGAAAAGCCAACTATTGGGTACTATGCTCACTACCTGGATGCAATATACTCATGTAACAAACCTGTGTATGTACTCCCTATATCTAAAATAAAAGCCAATTTTTTTCAAAAAAAAAAGAAAGAAATCAACAGGGTAGAAAACCTAAATGTGCAATAAACATATGGTACCAAAAAATCTGCTTGGTCCTTCGGTAATTCAGAAAAGTGTTTTGAATTTTTATGATGTGTGGTGAATTTGTCTAATTTTCTTGTAAATCCGTCAATATTTCAAGCTATTTTATTGAGTAATTAAGTATTTAAAATTATCACTCATGTTCTGCTAATTAGATTTTTATAACTATAAAGTGACACTGTCGTCTTTAATTTCATTTTTCTTTAAGTCTATATTGTCTGCTATTGATATAGCTCCACCATCTTCATTATGTACTATTCTACTAACACATCTTTTTCATTCTCTTTCAACATTTTCAATGCATTATACCTTAATTTTTTTAAAAGTCCACGTAGCTAGTTTTTAAAATTCAGTCTCAAATTGCTGACTTTTGATAGTTGATTTCATTTACACAATGCCTGATAATTAATATATTTGTACTTTTTAATCACATTTTACTTTTACTTATATTTTTGTTTTATTTTTATGTGTTTTCCTTCTTCCTTGCTTTCCATCCCAAATTTGAAGAGTTAAGTATCATTGTTTAATAATTTTCCCTTTATTCCACTTTCATTCTGCTTATTTCTTGAATCATGTCAACAGACTTATTTTGTTAGCCTTTCCAAAGAATGGTATTTCTATTGTTTTAGTAATTGACTATAACATTTTAGCACTATTACAATTTAAATATTAACTGTATCTGAACCTGCATACTCATACAATAAAAGTATTTAGATTTATGGGCTCAAAATATTTCCAAGTATTTTAGTTTTGTCCAGAGTTGCTGAAAAAATACAGGCCTAACGGTTAAATTTGAATTTCAAATAAGCAACATATAATTTTATAATATAATGTAGACCAGAGCAGTGTTTGGCACATATTTATGCTAAAAATTTGTGTTGTTTTCCAGAGATTGAAATCTAACAGAGTGCCCTATATTTTTATTTTTATTTATTTACTTTTTTAAGTGAAAGCAAGTTTACTAGAGTAGTAAAGAAACAAAAGAATGGCTACTCCATAGACAGAGCAGCCTACCCTATAATTTTAATACTAAATTTGGTAACCTTAGTTTTATCTTTAATTTTAATTTTATATTTAGCACAATAATAACTATAGTACATAAACAGTGTTTGGGTTTACATGATCTTTGCTTTTTTGGTAACCATTTTATTGTAGTGCATCACATTTTAGACTGTTCCTCTAGGATTACTTTCCTAGTTGGATGGATATAAAAATAGCTTTAATTTGATCATTTTTCTTGAATAATAGTTTTTTCTTGAAGCAAAATTATGTAGTGATAATTTCATACCGTCAGCTGTTTTTATATACTGTTCCTCTGGCTTCTTGCTTTCATTAATATTGAAGAAAAGTCTGATGCCATTCTCAATGTCATTCTACTGTAGGTCAAGGTTTGGCGAATTACCTGTGGTCCAAATCTTGCCTGTGTTCTTTTTGTACAGCTCATGAGCTAAGAATTTTTTCACATTTTTAAGGGGTTGTGCAAAATAACAAAGAAGTATACATGATGGAAACCATATAAGGCCTGCAAAATCTAAAATATGATACATCTTTTTCCAGAGTATTTCTCAATCCCTATTGTAGGTGATCTGTCTTTTCAAAATGGCTGATTACAAGATCTTGTATTCAGTTCAATATTCTGAAACTTACTGTTACATTTGTTGCAAATAGCTTTTGTTGCTATTATGAACATACTTTCTTACGTTTTCCTGTCTGTTACTCTTCTAAAGTAGAAAAAGTTAGTACTTACATATTTGTATTTTTTCCAGCCAACATACAATGTTTACTTATTAATTTTAGTCATTTTAACAGTTTTCTGGGTACACACTCTCAGCAGAACAGTGAGATGTTTTTGTATTTTCTTTTCCAATATTTGCCCCATTATATAATTTGCTTTTCTCCTGCATTTGCTAAAACTACTAATAAAATGTTAAATTATCATAAGATTATAAAAAGAAGTTAAATAATTATGATTATGAATGCTTTGGATTTTTCTGACTTCCCAGCTTCTGGCTTCTAAATCTAGCTAGCTCATATAAAAAAGGTCACACCCACCTACATAATGTTCCTTCTGATTAACTCAGAGTCAGCTGATGAGGAGACTTACTCGCATCGGTAAAATCCCTTTTGCCGTTATTGTAGGCATAATATAGGGAAGTGGAGATCATGGGGTTCATCTTAGAATCTTCCTACCACATTCTTCCACACGTAAAAGTCTGGGTTTTGTTGAGATTTGTACAACTTTGCTATAACTTTCTTTGCCATACTTTATTGCCTTCGTCACCACAATGTTTTGGTTTGTTCTATTTTAGGTGTCTGGTATAACATTGCCCCTTTATTTTATACTCTCTGGTGACTTGGAACAATAAATGCCTTACCTGTTTCTTCTCCAAAATCTTCAAATTATGTATACACTTCAAGTAATCATGATAAAAATGGATTGAAGTATATTACTGGCCAGGAATTTTCTATCTCAAAGCACGTAAGCTCCAAAATTTCACTCCAAGCCCAGCCTTTTATTCCTCTAGCTGTCTCACTAGCTCAATCTAAAAATCACCCTCTGATTCTGGGACCTCAGATTCTTCAACTGCCTACTTTTTTCTACTCTTTGACCAAATTTTCTTCTCTAGAAAATCTAAAATATTTTTCTTAGTACAGTCATACTTTTCAAACCCTTAAAATTTAAGGTTAAGATACTCACTAAGACTCTATAAATAATAATTCGGAACACAATATATCAACCTGAGCGGTAGAGATAGATTTTTGAGTTATCAGCATATAGATAGTGTTATAAAATGTGAATTCTGATGAAATCTTCTAGATATCTTATCTACAAATTACAAAGGGGATTTGAGGAATTAAGGAATACACCAAGATAAATGGACGTATTTTTTAGATGAAAAGTAATAACTTTTTAAATGGTATAAAAAAGGATAGTTTTCTAAAAGTTACTCCTAGGTTTTCAAGAGAAAAATGTATGGTTAGTTTTTACAGTTTTAATTAATTTTTCATTTTCTTCAGATTTAAATATATCTTATATGTGAGTATATAAATACATATATGTATATGTGAAAAAAGGATAAAACAAGTAACTCTGTACCCCATTACCTATGCCAAGAAACAGAATGTTATGCCATAGAAGAAATCTCCTATTCTCTCCTCTATAATTGCATACTACTCATGCCCCTCTACAGGTAGCCACTATCCCAAACAGCATGTTAATCATCCTCTGCTTTTACTTATAAATTATTTTTTACTCTTTCTGGACTTTTATAAGTAGAATTATATAGCATATATTCTTCTGTAACTTGCTTATTTACCTTAGTGTTATGTTTTAGAAGTTCACTCAATGACTATAGCTGTATTGCATTTATTTTCACTGCAATATATGTTTTCATTTAAAGAATATACTATCATTCCTTTATTCATCCTACCATTTCAGAGAATTTGAGTGATTTCTGCTTTTTTCTTTTCTATTATAAAGAATGCTACCGTCTTATACATATCTCCCAGCATGCGTATGCCAGGAGTTCCTATGGTTATACTCAGAATGGTAATTATTGTTGGACAGAGTAGGTGCATTTCAAGATTACTAGGCAATACCAAAATATTTTGCAAACTAGCTGACGCATTTACTATTGTTTATGTATCCTTGAGTACATGGGAGATTCTAATTCATCAAACCTCACCAAATCATGACATTTTCAGACTGTAGTTCTTGACAATCTGCTAGTTGTGAAGATGTATCTTTGAATGGTTTCCAATTAATTTTTTCTATTAGTAATTATAACTAGCATATTGAGTCCATGGGCTACTTCATTATCTATTAGTTTCTCCTATTCTCTGAAATCTCTCTTAACTCTTTTGCCCATTGTTTGTTTTATCTTTTATTCTTGTTCATTGATTATATTTACTTCATATAATCTAAATGCTAATTATTTCCTGAGTTTATATGTTGAAAATAGATTCTCCCAGTTTGTGTCTCAATGTCCAGTATCTTTTTTTACTCTTTTTTTTTTTTTTTTTTTTTGGTGAGAGGTTCTTGCTCTGTCAAGCAGTGGAATGCAGTGGCACAATCTGGGCTTAGTTCACTGAAGCCTCGAACTCTTGGGCTCAAGCTATTCTCTCACCTCAGCCCCAGGAGGAGCTGGAACCACAGGTGCATGCCACCATGCCCAACTAAGTTTTGCAGTTTTTGTAGAGATGGGGTTTTGCCATATTGCCCAAGCTGGTCTTGAACTCCTAGGCTCAAGCCATCCACCCACCTTTGCCTCCCAAAGCACTGGCATTACAAGCATGCGACACTGCACCCAGCCAATGTCCGGTATCTTTATTTTTTTGGATTAAAATTTTGTAACTGTAATAGATTTGTTGTCAATCTTTTCTTTTATGATTTATGTCTTTTTGTGTTTTGCTCTCTATACCAATATAAGATATTCTACATGAGTTTTTAAAATATTTACAGTTTTAGCTTTTACATTTAGAAATTTAATGTAAATAACATTGATTTTTTTCAATAAATGGTCACATTATTATTTAGAGTTCAATTTTGTCTTTCCGTATGGATAACAAATATTCTCCTACCAATTCTCAAATTCGATTTTACTCCAGTGATCTGTAAAATCACCTCTATGAAATCAAGTACCCATGTTTATGGAGGTCTGTCTCTGTGCTGTTCTGATCCATTGGTCTGAGTATCTAAAACTAGGTTAATATAGGTCTTAAGTACTATAGCTTTATAACAAGTAGTAAAAATGTGTGAGGAAATGTGTTCTTCATGGTACTATGGTTTAGATTTGGTTTGTTTGGCTCCATCAAGCGTCATGCTGAAATCTGATCTCCAGTGTTGGAGGTGGGGCCTGGTGGGAGGTGTCTGGGTCAAGGGAGTGGATCCATCATGAATGGTTTGGTGCCATGATCAATCTATTAGTTCCTGCGAGTTTCCTCAAGAGCTGGTTGTTACAAAGAGCCTGGCACCTCCTCTCTAACTCTTGCTCCCTCTCTCGCCATGTGATCTGCATATGCTGGCTCCCCTTCTCCTTCGCCATGAGTGGAAGCTTCTTGAGCCCCTCGCCAGAAGCAGATGCTGGTGCTATGCTTCCTGCACAGACTGCAGAACCATGAATCATAACTTACCAGCCTCAGGTATTCTTTTATAGCAACACAAATGAACTAAGGCACATGGTTATTTTGACTATTTATATTCTCTATCATTTTTTGCAACTTTGCTAAATTATACTGAATATATGAATCATTCTGGAGGAAATCATTTCCTTGTGAAATTGAATATTTCAATATGTGAATGAGGCCTATCTTTCTATTTATGTGTTAGTATATATATTTCAATACAGTTTTATAATTTCCTGAATCAAATCTTACACATCCTTTACTAGAAAGTTTTCCAGGTACTTTGTATTATTATGTCATTTCAAGTGGTATGTTTTAATTTTAAATTTATAACTTTTTAATTTTCTTCCATAGAAATAAAATGATTTTTGCAGTGATCCCAGTTCAAGAAAATTCCTCAATCATTTTTCCTGATTGGTACATTTTAAATTAATAGACTATCTTTGGAATAGTTTTAGATTTTTTCAGAAAAAAAATTGAGCAATTAGTATAGTGAGTTCCCATAGCCACCTCCTGACAAGTACACAGTTTCCCTTCTTATTAATATTTTGCATCAATGTGGTGCATTTAACTAGTGAACAAATACATTATCAACTAAAGTTCATAGTTTACATTAATGCTCTTTGTGTTGTACAGTCGTGTGGATTTTGACAAGTGTCTGCTGTCATGTTTTCACCATTACAGTATCATACAGAATAGTTTCATCACCCTAAAAATCTCTTGTGCCTCACCTATTCATTTCTCCTGTCTTTCCCCTGAATTTTGTCAACCACTGCTGTTTTTACCATCTATAGTTTTGGCTTTTAAAAATGCCATGTAGTTGGAATCACACAGTATGTAACCATTTCAGCTGACTTCTTTCACAAAGCAACATGCATTTTAGGTTCCTCCATGTCTTCTCGTGCCTTGATAGTTTACTCTTTTTTTAAAAAAAATCACAGAGTAATACCTTCTTAGATGCATACAACAAAATGACATCTCGTTTTAGCTCTGACACGGAAAAACTTTCAAAAAACGCTGAACAAACTGAAAATCAACACCTTATTTTAGATTTGAGAATTGAGGTCATGGGAAAAATCACCACTCCAAAATTTTGAGACAGGCAAATACAGAGAACCACAGTCAAGATAAGCTTGCTTGAAGCCAAACCTGCCAGAGCCAGTTACTGGGAGTAGAACTTAAATAGTAATGTTGATGAACTGATGGAGGCTAACTCCTGAGATCTTAGGTGTCCACCGACTCTATCATAGTTTCTGCACCAAACTCTCACAGTGAAGATCAGAGAAAGATGCTCTCTGTTTTAGGTGCAGGTGGAAAGCAACCATGAAATACACAAAGAACATTCTCCATTACGAATAGAATTTATTTCTGTCTCAAGTAACAGGAGAAAAAACAGGGTAAGAAACATTTCCAAGATATAGTTGTATTTAGATCAGGAGCTATGGAAATGTATGTAAATTATAGAAATATATTTGGTGTTTTGAAGACATTAAAGTATAAGGAATTCACTTAAGGAGGTCACATAGAGAGAGCAGGGAGATAGAGAATTCTCAGAAGGACCAATAGCTAAAGAACAATCCAAAGAAGATAAAACAGCAAATGAGAGGAAAGTATAAAAACAGACAGTTGCATATCTCCAATACATTCTTGTTGCTAGAATAAGATCCTAAGAGCTGACAGTTGTTACTTTATTTGGGGGAGGAAGGTGTGATAAACACGTGTATCAAGATGTAATTGACACATAATAAATGGCACATATTTAAAGTGTACAACTTGATGAGTGTTGATGTACATATATACCCGTGAAATCACCACAATCAAGGTAGTGAACATGTTTATTATCCCCAAAGCTTTCCTCAGATGCCTCTGTTACTTCTCCCTCCCACCCCTCCTGACCCTCTGACTCCCCAGGTAATCACTGATCTGCTTCTGTCATTATTAATGCCAGGCTTACTTTTAATTGGCTAGAATTTTACATACATGGAATCAAACTGCATGTACTCTTTACGGTCTGACTTCTTCTACTTAACATAATTATCTTGAGATTTATCTATCTCGCTGCACAAATCAATAGCACTTCTCTTTTACTGTGAAGCAATAGTCCATGGTATTGATATAGCCATAATTTTTTCATCCACTGACCTCTTGACAGGACAAAGTCTCTAATACATCATATTATTTTAGTCAACGAATGTTTTAACTTCTACCATGGCCACACACTGTGCTAAGCACTAAGTTGGGGTAGTGGATAAGAAGGACAAGCTTTCTACTCTTTTAGAGTTAAAAGTTTCACCCAAGAGAAGTAAAGCATATGTCCCTATGAAGACTTATGTACAAATGTTCACAGCTTTATTAGTAGAAAGCTGTAATTGATATGATTTTTTACCAATAAGGAGTGAAATGCCTGAATTGTATGTTAGGTTTATATTGAAATTGTTAAAGAAACTGCCAAACTGTTTTTCAAAGTGCTTGTACAATTTTACATGCCCCTCATCAGTGAATGAGAATACGAGCTCTATCAGGTCTTCACTAGCATTTGGTATAGTCAGTAATTTTAATTTTACCCAGTCTAGTATATGTGTCATGATATCTCATTATGGCTTTCATTCCTATTTCCCCAGTGACTAATGATGTTGAATATTTTTTCATACATTTATTTGCCATCTGCAGCCATTATTTGGTAAAAGATCTGTTAATTTCTTTACTGGTAATTCTAATATCTATGCGAGGTCTGTATTCATTTTTATTGATTGCTTGTTTTTCCCTCATTATGAATTGTGTTTTCCTTCTTTTGGTATTCCAATAATTTTTCATGGATGTCAGACTCTGAATTTTACCTAGTTGAGCGTTGAAGACTTGTATTCTTATAAAACTTCTTCAGCTTTGTTCCAAGGTGCTGTTGAGATACCTGAAAATGGTTTAATTGTTTAGAATGTTGCTTTTTGTGGTTTGTCCGTTGGATTCTGAGAAATACTCAGCCTAAGGCTAATTATTCCCACTACTGCCGCAGGACATTTCTGAGCACTCCACCCGATATCCCATCAGTGATTTATTTATTTATTTTGTCCAGCGTGGCTTGTGAAAACAGACACTAGTTCTGGGCCTGTTTTATCTTGGGCACTGTTGCCTCTAATTCTTTCAGTCAGTTCTTCCTCAGTCTTAGCTAGTTTTCTCACCCTCATGTGGATATCATTACTCTATTGAAAAACCGAAGGGAACTCTGCAGATCTCAAAGCTCTGTCTCTAAACACATTTGCCCCCGTCACTTTACCCTGAACCCTCTTGTGCCCCCTTGATCTCCCCAGACTCTGTCCCCTCAACTCAGATATTCTGTAGGCTCTGCCATGGTTCCCCCTTCCTGTTCTACAGCCTGGAAACTTTTGGAATGCAGTCAACTGAGATAAATAATAGGCTATTACAAGAATTACTGTCCATAATCACCTGATATTCAGTGTCTTTAAAATAGTCGTTTTAGGGGCGGAGCAAGATGGCCGAATAGGAACAGCTCCAGTCTCCAACTCCCAGCGCGAGCCACACAGAAGACCGGTGATTTCTGCATTTTCAACTGAGGTACTGGGTTCATCTCACTGGGGAGTGCCGGACGATCGGTGCTGGTCAGCTGCTGCAGCCCGAGCAGCGAGAGCTGAAGCAGGGCGAGGCATTGCCTCACCTGGGAAGCGCAAGGGGGAAGGGAATCCCTTTTCCTAGCCAGGGGAACTGAGACACACAACACCTGGAAAATCGGGTAACTCCCACCCCAATACTGCGCTTTAAGCAAACAGGCACACCAGGAGATCATATCCCACACCTGGCCGGGAGGGTCCGACGCCCACAGAGCCTCCCTCATTGCTAGCACAGCAGTCTGTGATCTACCGGCAAGGCAGCAGCGAGGCTGGGGGAGGGGTACCCGCCATTGCTGAGGCTTAAGTAGGTAAACAAAGCTGCTGGGAAGCTCGAACTGGGTGGAGCTCACAGCAGCTCAAGGAAACCTGCCTGTCTGTAGACTCCACCTCTGGGGACAGGGCACAGTAAACAATAACAAACACAGCAGAAGCCTCTGCAGACGCAAATGACTCTGTCTGACAGCTTTGAAGAGAGCAGTGGATCTCCCAACACGGAGGTTGAGATCTGAGAAGGGACAGACTCCCTGCTCCAGTGGGTCCCTGACCCCTGAGTAGCCTAACTGGGAGACATCCCCCACTAGGGGCAGTCTGACACCCCCCACACCTCACAGGGTGGAGTACACCCCTGAGAGGAAGCTTCCAAAGCAAGAATCAGACAGGTACACTCGCTGTTCAGAAATATTCTATCTTCTGCAGCCTCTGCTGCTGATACCCAGGTAAACAGGGTCTGGAGTGGACCTCAAGCAATCTCCAACAGACCTACAGCTGAGGGTCCTGACTGTTAGAAGGAAAACTATCAAACAGGAAGGACACCTATACCAAAACCCCATCAGTACATCACCATCATCAAAGACCAGAGGCAGATAAAACCACAAAGATGGGGAAAAAGCAGGGCAGAAAAGCTGGAAATTCAAAAAATAAGGGCGCATCTCCCCCGGCAAAGGAGCGCAGCTCATCGCCAGCAACGGATCAAAGCTGGACGGAGAATGACTTTGACGAGATGAGAGAAGAAGGCTTCAGTCCATCAAATTTCTCAGAGCTAAAGGAGGAATTACGTACCCAGTGCAAAGAAACTAAAAATCTTGAAAAAAAGTGGAAGAATTGATGGTGAGAGTAATTAATGCAGAGAAGGTCCTAAACGAAATGAAAGAGATGAAAACCATGACACGAGAAATACGTGACAAATGCACAAGCTTCAGTAACCGACTCGATCAACTGGAAGAAAGAGTATCAGTGATTGAGGATCAAATGAATGAAATGAAGCAAGAAGAGAAACCAAAAGAAAAAAGAAGAAAAAGAAATGAACAAAGCCTGCAAGAAGTATGGGATTATGTAAAAAGACCAAATCTACGTCTGATTGGGGTGCCTGAAAGTGAGGGGGAAAATGGAACCAAGTTGGAAAACACTCTTCAGGATATCCAGGAGAACTTCCCCAACCTAGTAGGGCAGGCCAACATTCAAATCCAGGAAATACAGAGAATGCCACGAAGATACTCCTCGAGAAGAGCAACTCCAAGACACATAATTGCCAGATTCACCAAAGTTGAAATGAAGGAAAAAATCTTAAGGGCAGCCAGAGAGAAAGGTCGGGTTACCCACAAAGGGAAGCCCATCAGACTAACAGCAGACCTCTCGGCAGAAACTCTACAAGCCAGAAGAGAGTGGGGGCCAATATTCAACATTCTTAAAGAAAAGAATTTTAAACCCAGAATTTCATATCCAGCCAAACTAAGTTTCATAAGTGAAGGAGAAATAAAATCCTTTACAGATAAGCAAATGCTTAGAGATTTTGTCACCACTAGGCCTGCCTTACAAGAGACCCTGAAGGAAGCACTAAACATGGAAAGGAACAACTGGTACCAGCCATTGCAAAAACATGCCAAAATGTAAAGACCATCGAGGCTAGGAAGAAACTGCATCAACTAACGAGCAAAATAACCAGTTAATATAATGGCAGGATCAAGTTCACACATAACAATCTTAACCTTAAATGTAAATGGACTAAATGCTCCAATTAAAAGACACAGACTGGCAAACTGGATAAAGAGTCAAGACCCATCAGTCTGCTGTATTCAGGAGACCCATCTCACACGCAGAGACATACATAGGCTCAAAATAAAGGGATGGAGGAAGATTTACCAAGCAAATGGAGAACAAAAAAAAGCGGGGGTTGCAATACTAGTCTCTGATAAAACAGACTTTAAACCATCAAAGATCAAAAGAGACAAAGAAGGCCATTACATAATGGTAAAGGGATCAATTCAACAGGAAGAGCTAACTATCCTAAATATATATGCACCCAATACAGGAGCACCCAGATTCATAAAGCAAGTCCTTAGAGACGTACAAAGAGACTTAGACTCCCATACAATAATAATGGGAGACTTCAACACTCCACTGTCAACATTAGACAGATCAACGAGACAGAAAGTTAACAAGGATATCCAGGAATTGAACTCATCTCTGCAGCAAGCAGACCTAATAGACATCTATAGAACTCTCCACCCCAAATCAACAGAATATACATTCTTCTCAGCACCACATCGTACTTACTCCAAAATTGACCACATAATTGGAAGTAAAGCACTCCTCAGCAAATGTACAAGAACAGAAATTATAACAAACTGTCTCTCAGACCACAGTGCAATCAAACTAGAACTCAGGACTAAGAAACTCAATCAAAACCGCTCAACTACATGGAAACTGAACAACCTGCTCCTGAATGACTACTGGGTACATAATGAAATGAAGGCAGAAATAAAGATGTTCTTTGAAACCAATGAGAACAAAGATACAACATACCAGAATCTCTGGGACACATTTAAAGCAGTGTGTAGAGGGAAATTTATAGCACTAAATGCCCACAAGAGAAAGCTGGAAAGATCTAAAATTGACACTCTAACATCGCAATTAAAAGAACTAGAGAAGCAAGAGCAAACACATTCGAAAGCTAGCAGAAGGCAAGAAATAACTAAGATCAGAGCAGAACTGAAGGAGATAGAGACACAAAAAACCCTCCAAAAAATCAATGAATCCAGGAGTTGGTTTTTTGAAAAGATCAACAAAATTGACAGACCACTAGCAAGACTAATAAAGAAGAAAAGAGAGAAGAATCAAATCGACGCAATTAAAAATGATAAAGGGGATATCACCACTGACCCCACAGAAATACAAACTACCATCAGAGAATACTATAAACACCTCTACACAAATAAACTGGAAAATCTAGAAGAAATGGATAATTTCCTGGACACTTACACTCTTCCAAGACTAAACCAGGAAGAAGTTGAATCCCTGAATAGACCAATAGCAGGCTCTGAAATTGAGGCAATAATTAATAGCCTACCAACCAAAAAAAGTCCAGGACCAGATGGATTCACAGCTGAATTCTACCAGAGGTACAAGGAGGAGTTGGTACCATTCCTTCTGAAACTATTCCAATCAATAGAAAAAGAGGGAATCCTCCCTAACTCATTTTATGAGGCCAACATCATCCTGATACCAAAGCCTGGCAGAGACACAACAAAAAAAGAGAATTTTAGACCAATATCCCTGATGAACATCGATGCAAAAATCCTCAATAAAATACTGGCAAACCGGATTCAGCAACACATCAAAAAGCTTATCCACCATGATCAAGTGGGCTTCATCCCTGGGATGCAAGGCTGGTTCAACATTCGCAAATCAATAAACATAATCCAGCATATAAACAGAACCAAAGACAAGAACCACATGATTATCTCAATAGATGCAGAAAAGGCTTTTGACAAAATTCAACAGCCCTTCATGCTAAAAACGCTCAATAAATTCGGTATTGATGGAACGTACCTCAAAATAATAAGAGCTATTTATGACAAACCCACAGCCAATATCATACTGAATGGGCAAAAACTGGAAAAATTCCCTTTGAAAACTGGCACAAGACAGGGATGCCCTCTCTCACCACTCCTATTCAACATAGTGTTGGAAGTTCTGGCTAGGGCAATTAGGCAAGAGAAAGATATCAAGGGTATTCAGTTAGAAAAAGAAGAAGTCAAATTGTCCCTGTTTGCAGATGACATGATTGTATATTTAGAAAACCCCATTGTCTCAGCCCAAAATCTCCTTAAGCTGATAAGCAACTTCAGCAAAGTCTCAGGATACAAAATTAATGTGCAAAAATCACAAGCATTCTTATACACCAGTAACAGACAAACAGAGAGCCAAATCAGGAATGAACTTCCATTCACAATTGCTTCAAAGAGAATAAAATATCTAGGAATCCAACTTACAAGGTATGTAAAGGACCTCTTCAAGGAGAACTACAAACCACTGCTCAGTGAAATAAAAGAGGACACAAACAAATGGAAGAACATACCATGCTCATGGATAGGAAGAATCAATATCGTGAAAATGGCCATACTGCCCAAGGTAATTTATAGATTCAATGCCATCCCCATCAAGCTACCAATGAGTTTCTTCACAGAATTGGAAAAAACTGCTTTAAAGTTCATATGGAACCAAAAAAGAGCCCGCATCTCCAAGACAATCCTAAGTCAAAAGAACAAAGCTGGAGGCATCACGCTACCTGACTTCAAACTATACTACAAGGCTACAGTAACCAAAACAGCATGGTACTGGTACCAAAACAGAGATATAGACCAATGGAACAGAACAGAGTCCTCAAAAATAATACCACACATCTACAGCCATCTGATCTTTGACAAACCTGAGAGAAACAAGAAATGGGGAAAGGATTCCCTATTTAATAAATGGTGCTGGGAAAATTGGCTAGCCATAAGTACAAAGCTGAAACTGGATCCTTTCCTTACTCCTTATACGAAAATTAATTCAAGATGGATTAGAGACTTAAATGTTAGACCTAATACCATAAAAATCCTAGAGGAAAACCTAGGTAGTACCATTCAGGACATAGGCATGGGCAAAGATTTCATGTCTAAAACACCAAAAGCAACAGCAGCAAAAGCCAAAATTGACAAATGGGATCTAATTAAACTAAAGAGCTTCTGCACAGCAAAAGAAACTACCATCAGAGTGAACAGGCAACCTACAGAATGGGAGAAAATTTTTGCAATCTACTCATCTGACAAAGGGCTAATATCCAGAACCTACAAAGAACTCAAACAAATTTACAAGAAAAAAACAAACAGCCCCATCAAAAAGTGGGCAAAGGGCCGGGCGCGGTGGCTCAAGCCTGTAATCCCAGCACTTTGGGAGGCCGAGATGGGTGGATCACGAGGTCAGGAGATCGAGACCATCCTGGCTAACCCGGTGAAACCCCGTCTCTACTAAAAATACAAGAAAATTAGCCGGGTGAGGTGGCGGGCGCCTGTAGTCCCAGCTACTTGGGAGGCTGAGGCAGGAGAATGGCGTGAAACTGGCAGGGCAGAGCTTGCAGTGAGCCGAGATCGCGCACCACTGCACTCCAGCCTGGGGCACAGCAAGACTCCGTCTCAAAAAAAAAAAAAAAAAAAAAAAAAAAAAAAGTGGGCAAAGGATATGAACAGACATTTCTCAAAAGAAGACATTCATACAGCCAACAGACACATGAAAAAATGCTCATCATCACTGGCCATCAGAGAAATGTAAATCAAAACCACAATGAGATACCATCTCACACCAGTTAGAATGGCGATCATTAAAAAGTCAGGAAACAACAGGTGCTGGAGAGGATGTGGAGAAATAGGAACGCTTTTACACTGTTGGTGGGATTGTAAACTAGTTCAACCATTATGGAAAACAGTATGGCGATTCCTCAAGGATCTAGAACTAGATGTACCATATGACCCAGCCATCCCATTACTGGGTATATACCCAAAGGATTATAAATTATGCTGCTATAAAGACACATGCACACGTATGTTTATTGCGGCACTATTCACAATAGCAAAGACTTGGAATCAACCCAAATGTCCATCAGTGACAGATTGGATTAAGAAAATGTGGCACATATACACCATGGAATACTATGCAGCCATAAAAAAGGATGAGTTTGTGTCCTTTGTAGGGACATGGATGCAGCTGGAAACCATCATTCTTAGCAAACTATCACAAGAACAGAAAACCAAACACTGCATGTTCTCACTCATAGGTGGGAACTGAACAATGAGATCACTTGGACTCAGGAAGGGGAACATCACACACCGTGGCCTATCATGGGGAGGGGGGAGGGGGGAGGGGGGAGGGATTGCATTGGGAGTTATACCTGATGTAAATGACGAGTTGATGGGTGCAGCACACCAACATGGCACAAGTATACATATGTAACAAACCTGCACGTTATGCACATGTACCCTACAACTTAAAGTATAATAATAATAAATAAATTAATAATAAAAATAAAAATAAAAATAAAAAAAATAAATAAATAAAATAAAATAGTCGTTTTAGGCCAGGTGCGGTGGCTCACTCCTGTAATCCCACACTCTAGGGGGCTGAGGCGGGTGGATCACCTGAGGTTGGGAGTTCGAGATCAGCCTAGCCAACATGGTGAAACTCCGCCCCTACTAAAAATACAAAAATTAGCTGGGCGTGGTGGTGGGCGCCCGTAATCCTAGCTACTCAGGAAGCCGAGGCAGGAGAATCGCTGGAACCTGGAAGGCGGAGGTTGCAGTGAGCTGAAATCGGGCCAGCGCACTCCAGCCTGGGCAGCAAGAGCAAAACTCCATCTCAAAAAAAAAAAATCATTGTTTTATATATTTCCCTTTTCTTTAGATTGTTTCAGGTGGGAAAGTAAGTGAGCTTCCTGTTTTCACTCAGTTTTTAAATTGCTACTACTGTTCTACGTTTTTTTTAAAATCTGACTTTAGCTTACATCTTTTCACATCTTACAAAATTGGCTATACCTATTTCTTCATATCTGTAAATATTTCAACTAAGTATTATTTTCAAGTCACCAGTGGTCAACTATTTAAGATATGTTAACATTTTCATGACCAGAAAGCAATTAGTGAGCCACTTATTTCTATGTACAATTAAAATTATAATCCATTAAGATGTCTTGTGGACTTATCTAATACCAGCAGCACTAAAATTATTTTATGTGTTAATCTTCAATTATCTGTTATTTTTGGACATTGTGCCAGGTAGACATTTGCTTCAACTGACTAATACAGTAACAAAATGATCAAATCTGTGCAAACAATCCTACATGTGAGACTCAATAAATCTAACAGCACTTTATAGTTAAATAGTAAACTAGATTTCTAGGTTATGTGACCAGGGAATTTTGTAGATTTCTGTCTCCCAGCCTATTAAAATGCATATCACAGAAACAAAAGAAAGAAAATACAGCAACAGGAATATAAACTAAATATGGACGAAGAAATATCCCCAAATCCAGAGAGACTTACCCCGATTACATCAATTATGAGGAAAAGTTTAGAAACTCTGTGAAAAACTAGTAACCATACGCTCCATCTTCTGATGGAAAATAGTCCAAACAGTATCCAAGAAGTATTAAACCCTGTTGTTGCTAAAATTCTGGGATGCAGAAGCTTCACTAACCTGAGAAACACACTGCAATTATCTATTTGAACAGGAACTTTCTAGAACACTAAAAATAACCAGGGCATCTCATTTTCCTTTTTTCCCCTTGCATGCCATTATCTTTCTCTTTCAAATCCCAGTAAAGAGTTCAACTATTCATACAATGTTGAAAATAAAATATTTTAAGGTGATATCTTGGGTCTTTCTTGAGACACAGAAATCAGGAAAAAACAAAACTTTTTTTTTTTTTTTTTTTTTTTTTTTTTAGACAGAGTCTCACTCTTGTCAGCCAGCCTGGAGTGCAATGGCGTGGCCTCAGCTCACTGCAACCTCTGCTTCCCAGGTTCAAGCGATTCTCCTGCCTCAGCCTCCCAAGTAGCTGGTATTACAGGTGCCCGCCACCATGCCTGGCTAATTTTTGTATTTTTGATAGAGATGGGGTTTCACCATGTTGGCCAGGATGGTCTCGAACTCCTGACTTCAGGCAATCCACCCGCTGCGGCCTCCCAATGTGCTGGGATTACAGGCATGAGCCACCGCGCCCGGCCAACAAAACTTTTCAAACAAGGTCATTGACGGGAAAATATACAAAAGCAAGTCTTACCGTGAAATAAAGGTGAGTGTCTTGACTCCACATTCCAAATGTCTGTTCTCTCACCCCATCTCCATTTAGATGCTCCTTGTTTGTTATATTTCTTAACTTCTCTGTTTCTCATTTAATAAGAACGTTAAATAAAATAAAGCATGAGAAGTTTAGCACTTGAAGTAATATATAGTAAACATTCAGGAAGTATTAACTATAGTCATTGTCATCATTATATTAACTCTCAACATCATTATTATTATCACTTCTTTACATTGTTATATAGAAAAAATTAATAGGGAGAATTTAGCTTAGTATGAGAAAGAACATGATCCGAGCCTAACATCTAAGATACTAGATTCAAAACCTTAGCTAATAATGCAGAATGTGCAACAGTAGAGAAATTATAGTTATCATTAATGTATTATATATTTTAAAATAGCTAGAAGGGAATAATTGTAATGTTCCCAACACAAAAGATAAATATTTGAGTTGCCCCAAATCCCGATTACCCTGATTTAATCATTACACATTTTATACATGTATTAAAATATCACATGTTCCCCCAAATATGTACAACTGTGATATAGAAGTTTAAAAAGTACAGAATGTGCAATTACCTAGACTATTTGTTTTGCATATTTTCCTCAATTGTTCATGGCCCTTTAAAAAGATATTGGAGAAAGGAATGGACGTTTCTAACAATGTGAGAAAGAAATTTAATAAAGTTTAATAACTATTCCTCATTAAAATGCTGAGAAATCCAAAATAGAAGGGTATTTTTCATGTGATGAAAAGTGACTGTTATTCTGAAATCCAGTAGCAAATATTATACTTAACAGAGAAACACTGGTGGCTCAGCTCTTCAGTTTGGAACAAACAATAAGACAAATTAATAAGAGCTACTGGCAAGAGAGACACTATAATCATTTTCCAATAACAACTTCTTTTTCTTCAATACTCTAGAATTTCTGCTGAATAGCTCTTGGAATTAATGAGGGGGCATAAATAATATCATAACTTAGACCAAAATAAATTCCTGATGTATTTAATTTCAAAAGTAAAATGGCTTAACTGAAAGGAAATTTTTAGACTAATATTTTCTAAGATAAGGAAACACATGCTAACCATAATTCCAATGGGAGAAGTCACCAGAGATAGAATCCAAACATTTTATTGCGTTGCAAATTTTCAAATCTGTATCTTCAAACAAAAACAAAATGAAAAATTGTAAAATAGGAGAAACATTTGCAAAAAGCATTGTATAAAAACAGCTAAATATCTTGGTAATTAGAGTTAATAAAAATTCATAAGAATACAAATATTCCTTTATGTCAATGAAACAGTTATGGCTTTCTGATTTATAAAATATATAGTTAATGCATATATAAAAATAAATAGTAGTTAAAGGAAACATAAACTAAAAATATAATTTTTACTTCAGATACTGCTAAATATTTCTTAAAATATACAAATTATTCTTCACAATAGTATGTTGTTAGTACAGCACACTCATATTGATACTGATATTTATCAGTTATTAAATCTTTTGCATACAGCATATTTATGTAAATTCTATTACTTCATTAAATATTCAAAACATATGAAGTAGGTATTTTGTTTGCATAACTTTACAAACATAAAGAAGGAAAGAAACACAGAGCAATTAAAAACTTGCCCAAGCAGACAGTTAGCTGAAGGGAAATTGGGGCTTTAACTCATGTGGTCTGATTAAAGATTCTACCTCATTAATTACAATACTACCCTGATTTAAAAAATGCATACTTCTCTGAAAAGAATTTAAGTGCAAAGTCAAAGATTTAAAAAAAAATTATTTAATTCCTTAATTTAATTTCTTGATCTTATATCCCAAGTATACAAACATATAAAGGAAGTCTTATGCCTAAAGATGAATAACAGCATAATTAATTAATTTTATTTTATTTTATTCTATTTTATTTATTTATTTATTTATTTTGAGACGCAGTCTCTCGCTCTGTCGCCCAGGCTGGAGTGCAGTCGTGAAATCTCGGCTCACTGCAACCTCTGCCTCCCAGGTTCAAGTGGTTCTCCTGCCTCAGCCTCCTGAGTAGCTGGGACTACAGGCACACACCACCCTGCCCAGCTAATTTTTTGTAGTTTTAGTAGAGATGGTGTTTCTCCGTGTGAGCCAGGATGGTCTCCAACTCCTGACTTCGTGATCCGCCCTCCTTGGCCTCCCAAAGTGCTGGGATTTCAGGCGTGAGCCACCGCGCGCAGTCAACATGATTTATTTTTAAAAGTGAAAACAAACCAAATGTCTAATATTGAAAAGTTTAATAAACAAGTATATACAATTCATGAAATATTATTCAATAATCAGTGTGTATAATAGAAATTTTCACTGTTACAAAAAACGTGACCAATATGTAACAACATAAGAATGATGCAAGAAAGCACAGGATTAATGAATGCAAAATTCAGAATAGTTGTTCACTCTTGGGGTTAAAAAAATTTACAATATTCAATTTAAATTACACATTGGATACAAGTTCTTCATCTTACTATTATTTATACCTTTCACCAATGTTAAATGAAAATAGGAATATAAATATTCGTTTGTGTGTATTACACTCTTTATAAAACACTATAAAGACAAAATGTAATATAAAGTGATGTATTCAACATGAAAAAATATAAATACCTTGGTAAAAATTGAAATAAGTAACCCAAGAGTTTCATGGACTTGTTCTTAATACTTACATTGTAGTGCTTTCCAATTGTTATATTACTCAGTGTACCCATTATTTATATCGAATGTATCAGATTTCCTATTTCTGATAGTGGCAACTCACCTATCCTTGAAAACAACAGAAAATAACAAAGAAGCCACAAAGCACTGAAAATCTGGGAAACAATCACAAGGCTAGAGCCTAAGAGAAGAGGAGAAAATAAAGCACTAGGTTGAGGGTAAACGTCATTTTTGCGCTACAGTGGCTTACGTAATTGAATGGGAATTTGACTTTTTAAAA
The DNA here is from genome assembly GCF_024542745.1 of Macaca thibetana thibetana. Lineage (NCBI taxonomy): Eukaryota > Metazoa > Chordata > Mammalia > Primates > Cercopithecidae > Macaca > Macaca thibetana. The sequence goes on along the minus strand of NC_065579.1, from coordinate 6,430,081 downwards.
TTTTTCATTTGGAAATGTTGTCCCACTCTGTTGCCCAGGCTTGAATGCCGTGGCTATTCACAGGTGTGATCACAGTGCACTGCAGCCTGGAACTTCTGGCTATTAGGGATCCTCCACCTCAGCCTCCTGAAGAGCTGGGACTACAGGTCTGTAATATAGGGCCCGAGTTTTACAGTGAAAAACACAGCAAACTTCAAGAACTACCAATTGGGGAGCCTTCTTAGGGGACAAAGTCATGCTTTCAGGACAACTATGAATCAGAAAACAACTATCCAATCCATGTAAGCAACTACACAGCACTGTGGAAGGTTGCTCTGACTCCCACACATCCCCTTAGTCCTAGAAAGGTGAAATGACTTTTTCAAGGTAACGAATCTAGTTAGGAGAAAAACTAAGCCTTGAACCTAAGTGTGGTTATTAAATCCTAGTGCTGTTTGTGCTAACCACAATTGTAGGGGGAAAAATAGTATCTTTTTGACTTTTTATTTTTTATTTCAAATCTGCTATAGTGAGTGGCATCCCCCCCTTTATTTATATTCCAGATGAATATTAAATAAATAAAGCCCAATGCTAAAATATCTTCAGAGAGCACATAACTGAATGCCTAAGAAGCAATAATGACTGGGGTGTTACTAATCACAGTGCTACCTATTTCCTTGTGTAAAAGTTGTATAGTCTTCTATCCCTGACATAGAGGGTTTTAAAAATATTTTAAAACTAAAATACTTCTTTCCAAACTAGGATAAGTGTTATACATAAGGAATTCTCAGTAGCATTTTCCCAGCCATTTCCAGCTATCAATATGTCTCCAAAATGTCAGGGTCAAGGAAAATTGTATTTCCCCATAATGATAGGCATAGTATTTTCAAATTTAAACAAAAGTTAAGATAACATACCTGCAGAGACTCAAATGCAATGTATTTAGAAACATTAAAGCTTAGATTTCCAACGGCATAAAAAGAATGGTCATAGAGATACAGGAATGCCTACCTGATCCCAAAGCCATGGTTCAAAGCCTTCCCCATTTAGGTCAATGATTCTCACCTGGGAGACGAGGGAGATTTTGCTCCTTGAAAGAAATTTGGCAATGTATGGAAACTTTTTGGGGTATCAAAACTGGAGGTGTGATATTGGCTTGGCATTTAGTAGGTAGAGGCCAAGGGTATTGCTCAACATCCTACAACACACAAGAGTGCTCCCCCTATACAAGAAATATCTGCCTAGTGGGGTGGCTCGTGTCTGTAACCTCAGCTGCCTGAAAGGCTAAGCCAGAAGTTTGAAGCTGCATTGAGCTGTGATCACACCACTGTGCTCCAGCCTAGGTCATAGGGTGTGACCTTATCTCTGAAAAAAAACAAAATTATCCGGCCAAATATTTTATTAGTGCTTAGGCTGGAAAACCCTGCTTTAGGCTGAATTTGTCACGGATTATTTCCTGCAGACTTAAGTTAAATATAAGTCATTCAGGGATGACTTTTTCATGATTTTTCACTTATTTCCAAGTCTTCATGTTTTCCTGTGGAAGAACTTCCCTGGAATAAACTTTTGGTCAATCCTGGTCTCTTTCTTTACCATTTGTTCTCGGTTCCTGGAAAGAGGAGAGGTAACTTTCTGGTTAGCAAATTTGGAAAGAGGAACTAGCCATGCTCAGCTGAACTTCAACTTTCCTGCTTTTTCAGAAGCATATTGCCAACAAAAAACATACATTCTAGGCATTCTCCACTTCTCCATGGCTAGTTACAAAGGCATCCACATCAGGTAGGCCTACAATTATCCAGCCAAATTGTTTAACTACAGTGCAGCAAGACAATTGTCTACAGTCCGACTAAACCAAAAACCCAAGCCATTAAGCTGATTTATTTATCTGCATCTTTTGGATTCCTCTGTCCTATTTAACAACAGACTGGTTCAGAACTCAGGTAAATAAGAGGGATTTAATCATTGTACCCTCTTTAATTTCTATAATCCCTATTTTCCCAAGTCTTTTAACAATTTAGTCTTCTCTATATTTAGATTGCTTCCTTGATGGTTTTGTTCATCATTGTCTTATTTTCTGAACTAGTACAATCACCCAGTCTACCTCTATTCCTCTTGATCTTCATGGCTCCTCCAAATTAATCTTTTCATACCACAGTTCTGATATGGGGAGTCGTTTGTTTCACAGCCTTCAAATGTTTCTCTTCAATTCTATTCACATAAATACCCAAATTTAGCATTAATTTCAAGGACCCTTTTAACTTGTTCTAACCTACACCTCAAATCTACATTCCAATAAAATTGGAACAATCATTATTCTTTTTACGTTTTATAGATGACCATTACTAGATTGGCAATAGTGTAAATTTAGTCTTTAATGGGATCATAGGCAAATGACTTAAACTCTTTGTGCCTCTATGTTCTCATAATACAAAGGGTTAATTATGTCTATTTTCTTCTAACAGAATAATGAGGATGATTTTTAAAATTCGTAAATGTGCTGTTAACTTATATGCAAATGTGGAAGGCTAATATAACACTAAGGAAATGTGCATAGCTCAAATACATATAGACAGAATTTTGATTGTAACTGTCAAAGATTGGCAGGAGTCCTAATTATCATTTCTTATATTTAATCTGCAGAAAATTGATACTAAAGATTTGAATTCTAGCATTTCATAATCATGTCATACATTTTGTACTATGGTAACTTTTTGTCTTTGCTTTTCCTTTTAACAGAAAAGTGAAAAATTACAAATTGTCAGTGTTTTTTAAGTGTGTATTTATAGGGTTTATGTACAGTTTGAAGTTAATATTTCCTTTAAGATAGATGTGTCTAGAGCCTTGAGCATTCACACATCAGAGCAGTGAATAATGTTTGCTAATTACATAATGCTTTTCCTCAGAGAGCTCAAAGCACCTTATATATTACAAAACCATGCAAATTAATACCTATTATGAACTCAGAAACTAAATACAATCAAGCAAAAATGTTAATTTAAAAAAGAGAGTCTGACAAAACTACTGCACATTTTCCAATGATAATGATGACAAACAAATATAAACTCACTATTACAAGCCATGAATTACTCTTTTTTGATGAGAGGAGTCTCAATTCTTCCAAATATCCATGGAAATTAATTATTATTATCCCCTTTATCTCTGTTCACATATAAATGGACTAAGAATCTGAGAGGTTGTGTGATATGCTGAAAGCCTTCTAACTATTATATAGTAACCTTAGAATTCATATCTATAACTCACTCCATAGCCCTCACATATATCCATAATCCTACTAAATCTTTAAGACTACACATGCAATTTTTCAAAGCTATCCCTAGAATAGACCCAAAGTGTCGTTGTGCTTTGAAACTGAAAGCGTCAACAACAATTCAGCAAATGTCTCCATAGACCAGCGAGAAGGGTTGGAATTCAGACAAGTCAGGTGATTAATCAACGTCAGGTACCATATTTGCAGTAGGTCAAATACTACAACCCTTTGGTTCTGAGTCCCAAGCCAGTAACTTTTTTTTTTTTGGCCGGGGAGTGGCAGAGGCATTCTGGTGAAGAAAAAAGTATTGTCTACCTGGATACAGATATAACTTGTATGTAGTGAACACAGAACAACTAAAATTCCTTGAGGCTGGAAGGCATAAGGTAGAATGCAGCATTTCCTAACGTGAGCAGCCAAGGAAGAGTGGGACCCTCCGCTGAGGTGGGGCTCTGCAGTTGGTGAAGGAAGGAAGAAAGGAAGAAGACAGGGAAAGAGGAGGGAATATCATAGATAAAAAGGACTTTACCTCAAGGGAGTCAATCTTTCTGGTAACACTCAACCCAAAACATATTTTTTCCTCCCTCAAGCTTGGGGAAGAAAAATTCATTTTCTTGGAAGACGATGGTGCCGCTTTGTAAAGCACTCATAAGAGGAGTGTTCTGAGCTTCCTGGCTTGGTAAGCATGTGTCCATTTGAGAAAACGTCTCCTGCACTTGGAGCATTTGGACAGATCAGTTCAACAGCTAATGACAAGAAGAATCAATTGGATTGATATAAATGCAGCTGATGAGATCTTATACGTGAGGCAGAAAGACATTTGTAGTAAAGAATTTTGATTAAATTCTAGCCAAAGCCTTGAGAACTCTCTATAACTAATGAATCATGTAAGGATATTACTAGTCTGATATGAGATCATGTGATAAATAGGAACAAAAAAGAAATGTAAACCAAAAAGGAGAATGCAAACTGTAACCATGAGAAATAGGCACTCTAACAAATCTGGGCACAGGGCTTTAAATGCACTTTGAGATTGGACTGATTTTTTTAATGGTAAAACCACTGTGTAGCTATGATCGAATATTATTTATAATTCTGTCTGCTATAACTGCGTGTGTGCAGTTAATTGCTAGAAAATTGTCTAGAGTCAATTCCTATTCTCCCAAACAGCTTGATGTATAACAGCACCTTTAAATTTTTAAGAAAAGAAACCAGAGAATATGCAAACTTACATTTTTAATCTAAACCATAGTACCTAGATGAAGCTGGGTTTGGCAGCAGCTGTAACCCAGTCACAGGTTGGGTCCTCTGAACGCAGATACTAAGTCAGAATTTCGGATGCAAGATGTTTTAAAGATCAACACGTGTGAAGGAAGGCGGGGGAAACAAAATTGGGCTGAAGAAGAAGTTGAACTGAGATGCACATGAGATAAAGCCTGGCCAATCTGGCAAGGAATTCTGAAGAGAGCAATGCCTCAGAATTTTCTCTGATCAGGCCAAAATAGCTAGGCCTTTCTACCTCTGCTTCCGTCAGTTATGCATGTGGACATCCTGGCAAGGGTCGACCTCAGGGAGGGGAGGAACCTGCCGTTAAGGCAGACACTGAAGATGTTGACAGCTGACCTTACAGCTGGGCAGCAAGTCCTTCCTTGAAGAACTTTCTTGTAGTGCCATACAGAACTATACTAGAGCCTGAAGCAGAAAGAAATCTCCATAGGATTTATCCCATCTTTATTTTAATATTAATAGCTGCTATTTAATGCATTTGCATAACTTTTTAATTTTAAAAATATTGCATTAAAATATTTATCTTGGTTGCTGAGCTTTGGGCAGCTCCTTAAATTTTGCAACTCTACTCCCAGCACTACCTCGCTGTCTATGGCATTCCTCACAGAAAAAGCGTGGAAAGACCTATGTGCTGTCTCTTCCAGAAGGCACGTTGTCTTCTGGGAGTTTTTAATCCAGTCGAGATATAATAGACAGTCTGTTATAACAGAAAACCATGTTGAACAGACTCAGAAAAAAATGACTTTGTATCCCATTTCTACAAGCTCTGTAGAATAAATCATTCCATTTTCTATGTAGATTTCCTGTGATACCTATACCCTGATAGTCATAGCACTCGAGATAATTTAAGAGGTACATGCCATATGGCCTACAAATATTAGAGAATTTTATTAGCCACATAACATCTACCATATAAATGGATATCAGGCAAAATGCTGACTGAGCCTGACTGAGAAATAAAAATATTCACAAACATTTTAGAAGTACCAGTATTAGAATATTCTCCAGATGCTTTCAAATTCCATTTAATCCATCATCAAGCCAACTCACATCAGGAAGGAGCAAGAGCAGAATTTTCTAGTGTGTCTTTTTTCAGGAGCCTTTTTTCCTTTAACATATCGTGATTTTTAAAGCCACCATAAATTTAACTTTATATCCTAAAACATGACAGGTATTATTTCCTGTGAAGTAAAATGGATATTTGACATAAAATAATTTTGAAATATTTCTCAATCAGGTTCCCTTATGAAGAAGGGCATCTTTTTCTCTTGTACCCTAACCTTTACCCAGTCTTTACCGTGTTTCCTCCCTCAAGCTTGGGGAAGAAAAATTCATTTTCTTGGAAGACGATGGCGCCGCTTTGTAAAGCACTCATAAGAGGAGTGTTGCTGAGCTTCCTGGCTTGGTAAGCGTGTGTACATTTGAGAAAACGTCTCCTGCACTTGGAGCATTTGGACAGATCTGTTCAACAGCTAATGACAAGATGAATCAATTGAATTGATATAAATGCAGCTGATGAGATCTTGTACTTGAGGCAGAAAGACATTTGTAGTAAAGAATTTTGATTAAATTCTAACCAAAGCCTTGAGAACTCTCTATAACTAGTGAATCATGTAAGGATGTTACTAGTCTGCTAGTTAGCTCTAAGGCTTGAGTCAGAAAGAATATGGCCTGGAAAGAGCAAACACCTAGGCTGTCTCACGGATGGATGAAGAAAAACCTTGCATATCCAAAAAGAGAAAAGCAAAAGAGAAACACATATATCTTCTGCCTAAGAGATTGTGGGAGGAGAAAGGATTCCACTGAGCCAGCAAAGCAGAGGGTAGGGTAGTTCTGCCCGTCTGCCATCTCCAGATCAAAGTGCCAGAAGAGAGACATGCTGGAGATGCTGAGAGGGATATGAAGGCAGAGAGGGCTTGGAAGGACCACTGTGTGTGTCAGTCCCAGGCCAGCCTGGAGCAGCCCCAGCCAAATATACCCTGCAGTGTGGTACTATTAGGCTAAGAGAAGGCTTCTTTTTGGCTTTTCCAATAGGATGAGCAACTGTCCTGGTTTTCACAGAAATATCCCAGCTTTAGCATTGAAATTCTTGCTTCCTTGGAAACCTCTCAAGCTTAGGCAAGCCAAAATGGTTAGTTCTTCATCTTATTTCCCAAACCATACTTGCTTTATGTGCAACAGACTCAAGAATCCTGTGGTTTCACAGTGGTCTGATATACGTGTGTCAGCAGTTTTAATGGCATTTGTCCTTCCATGGAGTACACATCTTAGCACAGAATGAGGAAACCTCATGGCAATGTGTTGTCCTGGACAGCCTAAGCCAGGGACAATATGGGGCAGGTGGTAGATGATAGGCAGAAGTCATGTAGCACCAAAAAGAACCCAGATGATGCAAAGTCAGATAGGTAGCAGCACCAGGTCCTGTCTAAGACAAAAGAGAACAGATCGGAAGTTGAAGAATACCCATAGTTAAGAGAATCTAGAAGTTTCTATGTGGATTTGAGGACCTCTATTTTTTTCTTCAAGCACATGGTAAACTCTCTCATGCACCTATCACTTTGAGGAAAAATGTGCATATTTTTGTGAGGTGTGAAATGTTTGAAAGACTGAATATTTATCAAAAAGAGATTGAGTCATGCAACCCTAATAAAATGATTTTTTCAAACAAAGATCAACAGTGGACATTGGAACTATTAAGTGAAATGATGACAGAGAGCAGAATAACTGCATGGATGCAAAATATCAACCCATAAAATATCTGGTTGCCAGGGGAAATCTAACTATACAAATTCTTTTTTTAGAATACCTCATTTATTGGGAAAAATTCACAATTAAAACTTTAATTGCATATTCTACAACTTACAAAATAATAACTTGAATGTAAAGTGAGCTCATTTTCATTATGTAAGTACAAATGGTAAAAAATAGTAATAATTAATCTGACGTATCATATATATGCCATTCAGGGAAACTCACATCCCTGTTGCATGGTTTACATCAGACATTTTACATCTCTTTACCAAAAAAGACCAGATTTTTCAACTATATGTAGGTGTCTTCTCACAGTTGCAATCTACCAGAAGCTTTGTCTATGTGATTACAACCTAGTTAGGCCTGAAGGGGGAAAAAAAAAACTGTTTCTTCTTCTTAGGCTATTTTAATAGCACTCCTGTGATGGGAATGGCCTTTCTAATGCTTTGCTACACAACCTAATCAGGACTAGCAGTCATGATGAATTAGACCCAGTCCATCTTTCATCCCAGTCTACTTTGGTACTGAACATGCAGACACAAAACAGTGCAGATTTATTTATTTATTAATATAGCATTTTTCCCACACCCTCACCCTGTGAGAATTTTCAAAGAGAAAATTTCATCTAAACATTTTACTGTTTAAGAAAGCCTTACCACTGCAACATGTTTTGGCCACGAAACAATCATTTCCTAAATGGCATGTAAAGTCAACGTGAAACTTAGCAAAAACGGTGAATTATTCAAGATATTAATGAGAAATTCTTACAAATGATATGTATTTAGGAAACCATTTTGCATCTTTAAATAATTGAAGGCTCAATAACAAAAAATATTTTGTTTTGCATTTCTTTTTAGAACGTTTGGTCACTGACAATTTTTACCAATATCTCTCTCCTCCTTAGCCCTTAATAGATACAGTCCATTGTATCTGGAAATAACAAAAACGTGATCAGTTTATTAAATCTTGGAGGCTTTTTCATTTTTACTTTATAAAGTGGTACGTTTCATGTTCATCTTCTCTTATAAATGTAATGTAACTGTTATGGATAGATACAAGGTTAGTGAAAACAAACACGTCAGCTCCAAAGAACATATATAAAAAGTGAATATGAAATTGTAACACAATATTTTCTCCCAAATTATTGTAGCGTTTTCTACTAGTTTAATACTGTGAACACTGCCCCAAAATAGGTTGGAAGTCGCCTAGGGAAACAGCTTCTTCCTCTGGAGTCCTTCTCAGCAGGGTCTTCTCCGGTTCTCCTCCCCAACCAGGCGGATGTGGAAGTACCAGGGCTTGGCGCCTCCCAGGAGGTTGTCTTCGTCCTTCAGGCCGCAGCAGAAGGAGAAAGGACAGCCAATCAGGATAATTGGGGCCAGTGACAGATGTGATGTGACGGCAGGGTTGGCGTGAAGGTTGAAGCTATCGGTATACTTCACAGGGTTAATTACCAGGGAGATGATCTGTCACACAGCAGCCAGGGCAAGGAGGCCTCCAACTCACTTTCAGGAGGACTAGCATCGGGGCTGCACAGAGGGCTAAGAAGGTGAGAATGGAACAGGTCACCAGCATGATACAGCCACAGAAGAGCATGGCAGCGGCTGCTCTTCCTCCTACGTACTCCATGAGGCTCCGACACCCATCCTGGTGGCACCTGCTGCCGTCATCCTGGGCATTGCCACGATGGTGAAGGTGATGGAGCTGGGCAGGGGCAGGGGCAAGGTCCAGGGCAGCAGCACAGCAGGCCCATGTAGCGGTGCGAAGCAGAGGAGCACGGCAGGGAGGGGCTGCGCAGACTCTGTAACATAGTAACCCACCTTAGCGTCACTAACAGCAGGAAAACTAGAAGTCATGTGCCTTCTAACATAACACAGTATAAAGCATCCAGCAGCATCCAAAATATTCTCTCTCAAAGAGTGGAACCCAAATGTTGGGTTATTCTACAGGACAATCCACCTAGTGTCTTCAGCAAGTCAATGGTATATGAAAAGAAAGATGTAGGACACTTCTAAATTTCAAAAAACCTTACAGACTTAACGAAATTCAGTTGATGTCTTTGATTTGATGCTGCTTTGAACAAACTCATACAAACACACATTGGGGACAATTAGAGGATCTGAAAAATAGACTGCATAATATTGTTACTTTTTAAGGTACCATAGTCATAGAAAACATATAAAGGAAAAAATGATTTTTAGAGATACATATAAAATATTTAGAGGTAAAATATAATGATGTTTATGATTAACTAAAAATAGAGTGAGAAAAAAAGGAAAAACTAACTTGGCAAAATGGTAACAATTATTCAATGTATGTGATTGATCATTGGAGTTTATACTGTTTCTTCTACATTTTTCTTAATTTTGAAAAGTAATGTACACCAAGACCGTTCAGATAATAGAAATTGTTTAAAGTTAAATTGTTTATTATCTATTAAAGATAATAGAAATTGTTAAAGTTAGTTTACCTATTTGTGTATTTGTTTTGTTACCAAATAGTAGGTAAGGGCTAATAAGAAAAATTAGATCAGTTACACAAAAAATAAAGAGCTGACTTCTTTTGGATGAGTGTGAGTTCTGCAACTTATAGAATTAATGCTGATAACAATGAAGAGACACATACACTATATGATATGTAGATACCAATTTAACCCTATGCTTCCTGAGACTCCTATGTCTCTTGGGAAGAATCTCCTGCTAGCGTCCTGTCTGATTTATTCTGCATCTTTCACTTCCATCTGCACTCCCTATAAATATCTCAATAGGATGCCCCTTGGACACCTCAAACCCCAGGAGTTTAAAATGAAATCCAACTTAATTATCTCTACTAATCAAATCTTATTAATTTGTAAGATGGTGTATTAAATGACTAGCATAGCATTTAAAACATAGTAAGTTCCTAATAAGTAGTGGTTGCATTATTATTTTGTTTATTGATCTCCATATTGATTAACTCCATTAACTTATTTTATTTCCCTCAACATTCAGTCTGATTCTCCACAATGCTTGCCACACATATCCCAGGCTATTTTTCCCTTTCCATTTTTACTATCATTATAAGTGGTACATCATGGTAAGCATGTACTACCATTACATACTCATCAGTTCTCATCTATTATTGCTGAATTATTTCCACTATATTTTACCTTGGATTCATACCATTCATGGCATGGTACAATGGAGCTTGCTACCGTGCCTAAGAGCGTGGACTGTGGAGTTAAGTTGTGTCAATTCGCTCCTTACCCTATTATTTTTCAGCCAGGCACTAAGCTAATTGTTTCACTATTACCTCATCTGCAATGTGGCTGTACTAATAGTGCCTAACTCATATATTTTTGGTAGAAATTAAATTGAGTTATACATATACATCACTTAAAACTGAGTCTGACACATTGTAAGGACTTTAAATAGCTTCCAGAAATAGAATTAAAGGTTAAAATGGACCATGAAATACTAATCTATTTTCTTAATTTTAGATATTTATGCAGTTAGCTATTTTTAAAATGCTGCTGTAATGAAAATTTTTGTAAATAAGAATTCAATGCTCAGCTCACATTTTTATGCCTTAAAAGTAGATTGTACCAATTTATATATCTGCTTGCAGTTTATAAGAATGTCCATTTCCAAAGAAATTTACCAAATGATAATTGTTATTCATTTAATATTTGACAAATTGATAAATACTTCATTGCTTAAGTTTTAATTTCCTAAATTTACAGAGACCTGTATACATTGGAAATTTAATTTTGTGCGACATAATTCAGATCCCGGATTACAAATAAGAAACTAGGGCTGAGAAAGGTGAAGTTACTTGCCAAATGTCACACAGTAATTTACTCTTCAATCCAGGAAAATGATTCAAGTCTTCCTCCTCCAATCTCATCTGAGTTCTTCAAATTGCTATTGTCAATTATATTTGTATTTAATAATTTTACATTCCCAACATTATGCTGAGCATTTGCAGAGAAGGAGTCTACATTTCCTGCTAGTGCTTCCCACAATGCTTTGCATAGAGCACTTTTCAAGTAAACATCTATTAAATAAATATATGAATCACATGTCAAATAGGAACAAAGGAAATTACTGAGACATGTTAAGCAAGCCACACATTTTAACATTTTTATGACATGTTTGTCACTATGAAGCCACAACATTAATCCGCAGATATGTAGGACAGTTTGGTATAGAAAAAAACAAAAGGCAGGAACAGGATTTTAAAGATTAATGTGAGGTGGATGAGGAGTCAAAAAATTAAGAGCTTTGCTTAATTTTAATGTGGGCCTCTATATAAATCGAACATCATAAAATGGGGGAATGTGTTTTGGGATTTGGGAGAATTTCTCGTTCCAATTTAAACTACCAACATATCCTTGTAGGGCATGATTATTTTTCTAGAAAATTGGATTTAGGATCAAGATCAAACGCCCCAATTTTTTTAGGTCTTTAATGCAGATGAGTCATGCGGAAGCAGAATGAGCTCGTGAATCTGTTTGGTATATGGGCAAGCTTACTTTACTTCTTCAGCACATATTTATGGAACAGCCATTATGTTACAGAAACTGTACTAAACTGGAAGGATAAAATGGTAACCAAAACAGACAATTTCCCTGCCTCAAGATGCAATATTCCAATGGAGAAAACTAACGTTACACACACACACACACACACAAACACAAAGAAAAAGGCAGTGACAGGATGACATGATGCAGGGGAGCCAATATAGAAGAGGATTAACTCAGGGCTACTTTAGGTAGAGTTGTCAGGAAGGCCTTTCTGAAAAGCTAATATTTAAGCTAAAATCATGTGAAATGAGTTGTTAACCATCTAGAAGAAAATAGCATGAATGAAGGCCCAGGTGAGGGAAATAATCTGCTAGTTTTTAAAAATAACTAGTTTGTTAAAACTGGAACTAAGCATGTTTCTAGAGGAGTGAAGGGGGATGAGACTAGAGAGCTAGACAGGAGGTAGGTTAGGAAAGATTGTGCCCAACTAAGCAGCATGGAATTTAATTGCTGACATTGAGAATCTGTCAAATAATTTGTAGGCAAGAAGTACATGTTCATATCTACATTTCAATACAATCAACCATCAGTCAGGTGGAGAATATACTGGATATGAGACAATCTAGAACCTGAGAGAGAACTATGATAATTCAATTAAGAAGTAGTTTAAAAAGGAGAAAAGACTCCATAAGGATAAGACCTAAGATATTGACAGGGGACTTGGAAAAGTTAAAGGAAGAGATGATGAGACACCTAGCAACATTTTGTTCATGTCTCTTTTATAGCAGTTATTAAATTGTTCTGGGGTCATTTGGTTTCGGGCCTATCTTCTCCATCAGAACATTGGTTTTTTGGAGCATTGTACTTATCTCATGATATGTCTCTGTTTTTTAAAGTACTTGCCACATAGTACTTTACATTTTATCCAAAAATTTTCCATTTTTTGGATAAATGGATTAATGCATAAAATAATTTTATGTGAAAACACACTTCTGCTTTGTATTTTTATACTCAGTGCCTCTTGTGATATGTAGAACCTCTCCATTTTCCAGATGGGGAAAATGAGGCTCACTTGGGGAGTGGACAGTCTTCTTACCTTCTCTTTATAGGCCTCTTTTCTTTCCTCATAACTAAAATAATTTACAGGAAAGGCAGGAACATTCAAGCAATGAGGTACATTCACAGCTCACAGTGATTCCCCATTTCCTCCTATTCTCATTAAGATAACTTTTAAAGACAGGATTATTATGTATGTTTGACTTTCCAAAGTATGACTCTATGTCATTTTCACAGAATTTTAAAATGTAAAACATAACAATGGTAGATTGCATTTTCCATTTCAGTTTACTTTGGGCTCAAGTAGACTTGAGATACTTCAACAAATATTTTCTTTTGAACTAAAGATCACATTAAACTGGAGACTTTCTGAAGTTATCCAGTGGCATGAACACTGGCATTGCAAAAGTAGAATTTTGCACATCAGTTGGTGAAAGTTCAAGGTCTCAGAATTTATAATATGAAAACAAAACATGTAAGTATTGAGAGTTTACTTTGTGCCAGGATTTCTTACAGGCAAAAGATAGGATAGCACATGTAAAGCAAAAATGCATGGCAACATAGAATCCAAAGAAAGGGAGAATTTTAAGAAGCGTTGATCAACAATGACAAATACAGCCAACGGGTCATGTAAACCACAACTTAAATAGCTGTTGGTTACAGACACATAGTAGTCTTTCCTAATGAGTTTTTGGTTGTGGTGGTAGAACACATCTAGTTAGAATTTTTTACTGAGAGAAGGAGGGAGGGATGGAGAAGGAGGAAGGGAAGAGATGACAGTGAAAGAAAGAGAAGCTAGAATACTTGCATTTTTCTTATTAACAGTACAAAAATTTTTGGTAAAATATATGTAGGGGTCCATATATTTACTGAATTTTTAAAAACATTAAATTGTATGAGCAAAGCTTCATTTAATGACTTAGGAGAGTATTATTATACCCTTTTAAGCTCAATTTTCTCATTTTTTAACTAGAGTTACTATATAACTACTCATAGTACTGTTGTGTGTATTAAATTTAACAATCAAAATAAAATACAGGCATGTAGCTTGAGGCATAACAGGCCTTTAATAAATGTTAGCTGTAATTATTTCATATGATCATTATTATTATTTGATAGCTTTTTTCTTTCCTTGTTTCTATCTCTTCCTCAGAAATATCAATTATATGTAAGTTTTTGGCTTACTTCCTAGCCATATCAGTGGTGTCTTTCATCTTTTATAGAAATACGCGTTTTTCCTCTCATCCTGAGGGAGTTTCAAGTTTATGAGCTATATCATTGACTTGACACTTCCAATGAAGATTCATATTCTGCTATTTAGTTTTCAGTTTTCTTTACATATTTGCTTATCTCTTCCATCTCCATTTTCATCAGAGAAAAATTTCCCCTTATGACTTTCATATCCATTTTCATAGAAGACATGTCTTCTTTAATTTTAATGAAGATCTTAAAACAGTTTACTGTGGTTTTCTTTTGGATCCAGCAATAAAACATTTTCTGAAGTTATACAATTCCTCTGAGTCTTCTGAATGCTGTGTTTGCTCTCTTATTCTGTAGAATTTTCCCTTAAAGTATATGTTGATTTTTTAAATGTTTTTCTTCCTTTTTAATAAAAAATTAACTAAATTTAATCGAGTTTATTTTTTCTTACTCATCTTCATAAAAAGACAAAGTCTTGTCATTGGATAACCCTTGGAATTTCCCTGGGTCCACTTGGGAAGTGGTGTAACCCTCCTGAGATCTTTAGCTGAGGAGAAGGTTGTCATAGGTGCACAGCTCTGCATCTAACACTGAACTGGCTTTTATCCAATTAACTATTGCAGGTAGCATCTTCCTCTGTCTCCTTCTGGCAGGTTCCTCATTAATTTAAAATGATGTAATACATAAAAAGCACAATTGCTAGCAAACGTAGATACTTGTGGCTGCCCACTTTTGTTGACTTTTATGGTACTTTTCTTGTGAGGATTATCCCTCTCAATTGCCACATGTCACTGCCAGATCCCAATTCTTATGAGAGATTGAATATGCAAATCCACCATAGGCAGTCCGTTTATAAACACAGAATTCTAACCACAAACTGCAGCAACCGGCCCAGTAGGCCAGCCTGCTACCTACAAAACCAGTCCAAGAAGCCTACCTACTCTTTACAGTAACCAATTCAGGAAGATGGTACCAGCCCAGGAAGCCAAACAATAACCCCTGTAGCAATAGATCCCAAATAGCCAAGGCTTGATAACTAACAGCTTTCTGTATTTTTGCTCCTGCTTCCAACTTAGCATCAACCAGAGAAAGCCAAATATACACCCTAAACCAATCTCACAGGGTGCTCTCCTTCTAGTTAGCCTGCCTTCAACATTCCCATGTCAATAGTCTCTTCTCAGGGCATACATAAAACTTTCTTTTTCAAAGCTTCCCCGTTCCTCTGTCAGCTTTTGAGTCTCTGTAAAGCACACATGGTGGTAGTTAGCTTCCTTGCTGTAGCAAGCTCTGTATAGCTTTTGTTTGTTCCCATTTGAGTGATCTTCATTTATTTCCTTACTAACTGCCATGTTGAATTCTGGCTACAGAACCTCTGCCCAGATAAATAAAGATGAATCAACTTATATTTTGGGCAACAATGTATTTTAAAAAGAAAAGCAAGATAAATTGTAAGCTAAACTTTGCAAATTTTAGTCATTTGCATCTGCCTCATAATTATAGTACTAGTTTTTCATCGCTTTTAGTTTTCAATTTTTTTTTTTTTGGTCTTCATAGCTGTTTTAGTGTAAAGTTACAAGAGGGTGCTTAGTGCAGGCAACTTGTAACAGGAGTATCTATACTACTTTTTACAGGTATATACTATTATGATACAAGTTTTAACACACTAAAGGTTAATATGCTTCTAGGGCTGGCAACCTTGACTCTCCATACACAGGCGCCTGCGTGCGTGTGCACACACACACACACACACACACACACATACAATCTTCCAGTGATTAATGAATCCTATTATCCAGATCTTTTTTTATTTTTAAAAATTTACCCTCAAATGTATTCATATTTTAGAAAATAGTATTATTTCCCAGAATTGACCATAAGCTAATTCACAGAACCACTTGGTTGTCTAATAAATTTTCTAATTAACGGGATGCCTTCTAATTAACAAAAATGTTTATACCTCACATTGTGCTGTTAATAGCTTTGTAGATTTTAATGAATAAATGAGGACCTAGGACGCATACAGATCGTTAAAGGAAGAAAAGCATCAGGTTATTTAAAAGCAATGAACAGGTCTTTTTTCAGTTCTTTCTAATCAACTGAGAAAAGTTAAACTTCATAACTTGTGGTTGCTATGTGAGTCGGTTTTTCTTTTATCTGCTTTTCACCTCTGCACACAGCCTTGTGTCCTTGAGACACGAAGTAATTTAGAGAGGCTCTTTGCTATTCTTGGTAATTCGGCCTTGTTTTTCTATCGCACACTCCAAAGCTAAGTGAAAAACATTTATCCTACTTAATCATGACAATGTAGATGCCAGAAGGAATTGAGTAAAACAGCATTGCAGGGAGGATCTGGCCCTGAGTGAGGGGAATCTTGGCTCCTTTGTTCTTTGTAATTTCCATAGCCATGTACTCCTTTCAATATTTTAGTAATATTTTCTTCATAAGTGATTATTGCCTTAAGTTATCAATTTGCATTCTGCTCCAATTGAAAATTATTTTTCTTTTCAGCCACATCTCACAAATGTGTTACATATGCTGATGAGGTTTATAGGATAATTTCTACATCTCCAATACAGATAGATGAATGTTTTTTTGTTGTTGTTTGTTTGTTTGTTTTAGACAGAGTTTTGTTCTTGTTGCCCAGGCTGGAGTGCAATGGTGTGATCTTGGCTCACCTCTGCCTCCCGGGTTCAAGCAATTCTCCTGCCTCAGCCTCCCGAGTAGCTGGGATTACAGGCGCGCACCCCCACGCCTGGCTGATTTTGTATTTTCAGCAGAGATGGGGTTTCTCCATGTTGGTCAGGCTGGTCTCGAACCCTCAACCTCAGGTGATCCACCCACCTTGGCCTCCCAAAGTGCTGGGATTACAGGTGTGAGTCACTGGGCATAGCTTTAGATGGGTGAATTCTTTATCATTTATTTAGATCAATTTGATGTTGTCAATATGTTCTGTACTGCATTTAACTTGAAGTATTCCACTGAGATATATCTTCCTATTTGAGTTGACATTCACACTGACTCAGAGAATTGTCGTTTTTAAAGTAAAATAGCAAGCTTGAAGTCAGCCAGTTTACCATCAGGCTAAGTCCTCTATCATTTGATTCCTTCCTCAATATTCCTTCATCTACCAAATAAGTATACAAAAGAGAAGTACATATTTTACTTAGCAGCAATAGTTGAATCACTTGAGTGATATTAATCAATAAAATTGCTGACAATGCAAGCTCTGGTAGACATTACTTTCAAGTGCTTGCTATGTGCTGGGCACTGACTTAGGGAATTATATCTCACCAGCAACCACAAGATGCAATTAGCATTCTTGTCTCCATTTAACTGAAGAAAAAGCTGATTCTTCAACTAGACAAGAAATTTTCTCAAGGCCACACAATGTTGAGTCTGCATTCTTACTTTGAATGGGTTGTTATCGATTTAATAGTTCCTGTTAAAATTTTTCATAAAAGGAAGTAAAAATCTCATGCAAATAGTTTTGTAAATGAAAAAATAAAATTTTAAGCCTGTTGCTGAATGAATGAGCACCCTCTTGGCCAAGGGGACCCTAGAGAAACCTTAAAAATTGAGTCCCCAGCCATGATGGGAAGGAAAGTCGGACACTCCTCATTATACCACCTCGTTTTTGGAGTTTAGGCACAACCACTGACCAGCAGGAATGGTAGAACAGGGATCCTGAGGCTGACAGAACACTCTTTGTGACAATAAGATACCAAATTATAAACAAAACCTAAGGCCATGCAAGGCAAGTGTTAAGTCACATCTGCGGCACATTCATCTTGCTAAACAGGTCACGTTATAGCTGACTGACACCACATCTTTATGTTAATTTAAACATTCCTTCCTGCTAACTACAAGTTTTTAGACAAAGTTTTGTCCTTTATTTGCAGATTAAAGAGTCTCGGAATCCCCTTGTGGTTTGTAAGCCCCTGCTTTAAGACATCCCATCTTTTTGGGTGGAACTAATGTATACCTTCCACGTATTGATTTATCTCTTTGCCTGTAACTCCTGCCTCCCTGAAATGTATAAAACCCAGCTGTCATCCAACTGCCTAGGGCAATTTTCTCAGGACTCTTTGAGATTGTTTCGGTGAGCAGTAGTCAGTCATACTGGCTCAGAATAAGTCTCTTTAAAATATTATACAAAATTGGTTTTTTCATTAAAAATGTAAACTTACTTCTTAACTACAAGTATGAAAAATAAAGTGAAAAAACGTGATTGAAGGGAGAGATTGCGTTGGATTCACATACTAGCTCTTTAAAAAAATCTTTTTAATTTAAAATACAGTATTTCTTTGTAGAAAGGATTGAAAGGTTAATCATATAACATGTCACTGTTCAAATGAAGCATGTTTAGGAATCAAGGTTGACTGCCTCCAGAATCTGTTACTGTAAGACTTTATTTTGCCTCCCCAATATGTTAACTCTGTACTTCTTATCTTTGTTGCCTGATGTAAGTTTCTTAGATTCCATGAGTCTCAGCTTCTTCATCTGTAAAATGGAGATCTTTGAAGAAATGTATTGTGAAGATTAAATAAGACCATGACTCTCAAGTGCTTAGCAAAGCATCTAGCATCTACTAAGCTTTCCAAAAATAGTAGTTAAGAGCTGTGGGATTTTGCTCACATTCTTAGCCCATTCCTTTCCTTGCTTTGATTTATTCTCTATCACAATTTTATTGTGGATATAAAGATAAGATTTTGTGTTAATATCTAGCATGGTATAACATAAGGAACTGGGATGAGGGAGATTAGACCTCATTTCCCCTCTCAGGTTTTTCCCTAACACATTACAACACTGAGAACCTCAGTGAGCTTTCCCTGTGCTCAAATTCACCCTTACGGAAAAAATAATGTAGGTATACTGGGTTCTGACAACAAATACTCAAAGTTAAGCCAAACTTCACAGGCTTTGGACACAATCTGCCATACTAACGCCCTCACTTCAGACACCAGACACAAGTTTAGGAGTCTTCAGGCCACCCTCACTTTACACCAGCCGGCTACAATTTCAGGGGCTTCCATTGTTCTCTAGGTTTGATAACTTGCTGGAAAGATTCACAGAACTCAGGAAAGCACTATTTTTATGATTTCCATTTTGTTATATCAAAACTGATACAAATCAGAATTGGCCAAAGAGAGAGATGCTTAAGGCAAGGTGTGGGAAGCTCTCGGTTGCAAAGCTTCCATTGTCACCAAGGATGCATTACTTTTCCAGCACATCCACGTGTGACAGCACATAGAGGAGTGCCAACCAGGGACACCCACCTCAGCTTTGATGCGGAAAGTTTTTATCGGGGCTTCATTAAATAAGTATGACTTATTCAATCATAGGTCACACAGTTGAACCCAGTCTCTGTTAGGCAGGAATCTAGACCCGACATGGTGGCGCCACCCGGCGTAGCAGGCCCTTTGTTCGAGACTTCCCTTCCTCTTTGTACACACCCACAGACTTGCATACGTCAGAGGTTCCAGCTGGGCAACCACACTCCCCCATGACCGGCAGCTCACCTGCATTCCACAAGTTTGTAAACAGCAGTTTCGGTTGACAGTTTCCAAAGACCCCTTCCTCATGACCCTTACTCAACTCCTGCCCTAGTAGTTTCAAGACCCCCCCGAGGCCCTGTTTGCACAACCAGCTTCCCTGCCTCTCGGGCTATAAAAAGCCCCTACCCTCCTCCCTCAGCGCGACTTCCTCGGCCCGCACCTTTGGACCGAGGAACCTCGCCCGCGAGTCCTAGTAAAGGCTATTCTCACTGCCATTTGCCTTGTGTCTTCGTTCCCAGTTTGGCTCCAGCCTCAGTTTACCTTTACAGTCTCCACAGATTTCCGACTGATATCACATGGCTCAAAGCCTCAAGCATGGCATCCCCTGGTCTGCCTTTCTATTGTGGCCAGCCTCCCATCCTGAGTCATTTCCTTGGCATAAGCTATCTAGGGGGCCCTGCTGTGAGTCACCTCATTAGCATAAACGACCAGATGTGGTCCCACTGTGAATCACAAAGACACTGTGAAAAACTCCTAGGATTCAGAATTGACCTCCTCGGAAGTGGGAACAACGGCTGGCCACATTCTCTATTACACAGCAGGTGACACGAAATATGCTCTCCAGGAGCGTGCTCATTCTATTTTCATCACATCAGCTTAAAATACAGATTCCAGGAATATTTTTTAAATGAATAATCATAAAAAGAAAAAGCAAAAAAGTACGTGAAGGGGATGTTCTTTCTTCCATAATTGACTTCCACAAAGTAGGCACAGAAGGAAGAGATGACTGGCATCAGAAACACACTCTGGCTGGGAAAAAAAAGAAAAAAAAGGTAGCTGGAAAAAGTGGCAGTGAATAAATTATGCCCAATTACATAGTCATCTATTATCTAAAGCTTCAACCACATGCTGTTATTAATTCCTGAATCAGTCATATTTATAGAACTATATCCTGGTGTCCTTTGGTTTGTTTGTTTTTTGAGACAAAATCTCACTCTGCCGCCCAGGCTGGAGTGCAGTGGCGCAATCTCAGCTCACTGCAACCTCCACCTTCCAGGTTCAAGTGATTCTCCTGCCTCAGCCCCCCGAGTAGTTGGGATTACAGGTGCCCGCTGCCATGCCTGGCTAATTTGTTGTTGTTGTTGTTGTTATTTCTTAGTAGAGACAGGGTTTCACCATGTTGGGCAGGCTGGTCTGGAACTCCTGACCTCAGGTGATCCACCCACCTCAGCCTTCCAAAGTGCTGGGATTACAAGCATGAGCCGCCATGCCCAGCCTGGTGTCCTTTTAATTGTGCACCAAAAGCTGTAGAATTACAGTAGGTTGTGGGACTTGATTCCTCACATCTTTCATTCTTAAATCTTGTGATATGACCCTTTTCCTATACAAATATTATTGGGCAGTAATAGAATTTTCCACCTATCAGACCATAAAAAGTGTCAATACAACACATGAAACTTACACATATTGTTTTGTTTTTCAGCTCTTTCTAAAAAAAAAAAAAAAAAAAGCAACCTGTTTCAGGAAAGTATTTTAAGCATATCATAATGACTTAAATAACTTACTTATTACCATAAACAGTCATATACTAAATCATCACTGCTTTGCTACCCTTTACCATCAAAAGATGTCTTCTCTGTTTATCTTCCCAAGCTTATAAGTAGAACATCAACCTGCTTTAATTGTGTGTGTGTACGTATAGGTATGTAGAGATGCATTCTTTGTGATAGGAAGTGATTAATATTGCAAAGAAAATGGACATCATCCTTCACTGAGATGATTGATTAAAATGGAATGCTTTCACACATGTACTTTTGTTTGTAGAGAGATGCAATAACTTAAAAAAGCATTCTCTGTGCAATTTCTTATGCAAAATGCTCTTAGATATGATATATTAAAAAGTTTTAAAATACTAGTTGGCAGTGTAATGCACTGTTTGTATGGAGAAAATATTTCTAAGATGTAATATAGAACCAAATGAGGATAAATGATTGGATTTTTTTTTCCAGTCATCTTTTAGGCCAATATGTAGCCAGGCTAAACTAGGTTAGGTCTTAGCAGCAAAGGGATATGGAATGTCTTGTTCTCCTGGGACTGAGCTTCTGTTGAAGAGGTAGACATATTTCATAATTTATTCCAATCAGTTTGATGATGATAACATGTTCTATGAGGCAACAGATCTTAATAATCCCATTCAGCTATACCTCCTTATTGAATTTCTTATGAAGTTGACACAAATACATGTGTTATTGAGGTGTGTGATATGGAATGTTCGAAGTTTTGGATGAACTAAGACTTATTCTACCTAGGTGCTGTCAGAAAATCCTTCAGAAATGAGTATTATTGGAGATGAATCTTGAAGGATGAGTAGTAGCTGCCTAAGCCAATAAGGGATGAAAAATATTTCAGTGAGGGGTAGCTTGTGAGCAGCATGAGCATAAGACAAAAAGGAATGGCCAGGCACGGTGACCCATGCAGGTAATCCCAGCACTTTCGGAGGCCGAGGCGGGTGGATCACCTGAGGTCGGGAGTTCGAGACCAGCCTGACCAACATGGAGAAACTCCTTCTCTACTAAAAGTATAAAATTAGCTGGGCATGGTGGTGCATGCCTGTAATCCCAGCTATTCGGGAGGCTGAGGCAGGAAAATCGCTTGAACCAGGGAGGCGGAGGTTATGGTGAGCCGAGATTGTGTCATTGCACTCCAGCCTGAGCAACAACAGCAAAACTCCAACTCAAAAAAAAAAAAAAAAAAAAAAAAAAAAAGACACAAAAGAATGAACTTCCAGGTAATGTAAGAAGTGGAGATAAATTTAACATAACCAGGAACTAGGATACATTGAGTTTAGATAAATGCTGCCTGAGGAAGTAGAGGAGTATGAAGAAGGTCACTGCTGATATAGAGAAGTCTCTGCTAATTTGCTGCAAGAAATATACAGCAGGAAGCTCACTGCTTCCATCTTCAGGACCCTTCCATGAGCTGTTCCTGGAGCCTTCTTGTGTGTGATCTCCCATAAAGGCCACATGATGAATTGGTTTACAGTGACAGGAAATGAAACAACACACAGAAGCCTTCCTTCATTCTGTATCTCTCCATTTCTTCCTGTTTTGCACCCTCAGCCAATTCCTTTCTCTGTCTCCAAGCTTACTGGGAACATTCCTGTTCCTGGACACAATTCCTGCCTGGAATACTCTGCTCACCTTCTGCTTCAGGGGTCAACTCTCCAAACCCTTCTCTCTTTAAAGCCTTTCCAAAACACCCAAACTAAGATGAATCTCTTTTTGTCCTTTTGCATTACTATTTCACATTTGTCGAAGTAGATTCCATTTGTGCATCTATTTCAACAGATCGCTCTCAGTCTTATGTCACAGTAAGTGTTTGCTTCATAAATAATAAATTTCTCAGGGGAGGTCACCGTGTTTGAATCTCCAGTGGTCCCTACAACCATGTGTGGCACATAATGGATATACAATATACACCTGGTCCATAAAAATTAAGCTGCTAAAAATTTTTAATAAAATTTTCAAAGCAGAGATCATGCCTCTATAATAATTTGGCTTTTTTGGACATGTAAGGCAGCATTCTATACTATCTATTAAGCTTTATTCTAGGCTTTGACTAAAAATAGAAGCATACTATCAGTTAATGGGGCACAGAATATTCAGGTATAGGCTTATCTTTTCTGACACTTCAAACTATAAATTCGTTTTCCATTTTCAAAGCCATAAACCATGTTCTCTGATATCTGGTTCAACCAGAAGGTTTTACTATGTAATTTTATACTCCCTTTGTTGATGTACCTAGATAACTTATTGCTTTACGAGCTATAGCCTATTAACAGGCATTTATATTGAGCAACTTCTTTTGAATAAAATATTCCTGGGGAAATACAGACACTGCCATGTTATTATTAAAGCACTAAGGAAATCTATCACTTTTCAGGAAAAGAAAAATCTCACACTAACCACATCCTTTTTGCTTCTAGTGTCAAATGCTTTTTAACCAGTTACTAGCTGTTCTTGCTCTTTTCCTCTCTGTTTTGTTAAAAATATCTACAATCTTAGTATTCTCTTTCTTACTTTGTACTAGAATATTCAAAAGTAAACTTGATTTTTCTATCTCCAGTCCTTTTATTTAATGTAATAATAAGTTGTCCTTACTATTTGCTCAGTGATTGATATATTTGTTGTCTAACTCAAAATTTGAGCATCAATGAGATGATAATCTACCAAATTAAATTCTCTTTATAATGATGAGTTGCCTTACTCTAGCCTCAATATGGTTTTAGCAGTTGGTGTATTTTACCTTCTCACAGCAATGCTCAAGATTATCTCTAAAGAACCTGAATGTGACGAAGAGAAGAAAAAAAATCATTGAGCAAAAGTCAAGAGCTTGATACATTTTTTAGGACTCACTTGTGCCAAATTAATTTCCTTCCCTTTGATTTAATTTCCTTATTTTGAAAATTAAGTCGCACTTGATATTTAGGGTTCTTTTCTGCTTGAATACGCTGTGGCTTCTAGGAGACAGCTCTTCTTTCATGAATTTAAACATAAATCATTTTAGATAAACCTAGTTTTCAGGCATCCACCTGATTCTCTGTGCTTTCCTAATAAATTAGCAAATAAATTTATACAACTAGGAGCCTAAATTTATTAAAATAGATAGCTATATTAATCTTACTTATTACAGACAAAATTTATTTTTCAGATCATCTTCTCTGTTTGATCTGGCCTAAGAATTAGTCTTCTAGCAGAGAAGAAAACAGATATTTAGTAATTGAGTAGTGTGCTTGCCTCGTTTTCTAGAATCTTTCTTAAATAGGGAATCTAAGAGACTTGCTTCATTTTTTAAAAAACCTTTGGCAGTTTCAAAAACTATCTCCATTTTACTGTAGTAGAAAAATTCCACAATATCCAGCTGACCTATATTGTCCTTGCTTTTATCTGTATTTGCACTGTTGAACAATGCTGCCTGGGTCCCCGGCCTATGGACTTTAAAGAAGTTTCATATTCATCAACAGAACAAAATCCCAGTCTTTTTCTCCTATACATCCCCTTCTTCCCATCCTGACTCTGTCTTCTTCCACTTACCACTCATAGTTCTCACATGTGTTCTCACAAATGAAAGTCAGGTATAGTCATCACAAGATAATGGTAGTTTTAAATTCTATTTTTATTCTCTTGCTTTACTTATCCCATTTTTATTTCAATCTCTGCCCTCCAAGAGGTCATCACAAGAGCAAGATTTCTAGGAAAACACACCTAGATTCTCTGTGCCACAATTTTTTGGGGTCTCATGTAAACATAGAAAGGATACCCTTATTTAAATGAGGAGTCACTTTTATCATGTGCTATGAAATACTCCTTATACCCAGAGACTTGTACAATATTTTATGAAGGTAGAGTCTTCAGCTTCAGAACTAATCTTTTTCTTTGTAGGACATTAAATTCATTCTAAATGAAGAGAAAGAGTCTATGCCCATCTTCCCATTATCTCCAACTTTCTCTTTTTCTGCTCTGCCACGAGGTCACATGATAGAAAGATTTGGAAGCCTGCTTCTTTCTCAAACTTTAGTCCCCTAAATCCACACCCCTATAGTGTGTCAATTTAGTTTAGACTCAAGAACCTCTGCAAGTGGAAGTTCTTACTGTATTTTTTTCTAATAACTATTTATTAAAAAGAATTCCTTAAGTGTCCCCATGAACATCTGGTAGATTCTCTCTAAGTCCATATAAGCAGCCATATTTGATGTCTTCTAGGAATTAACAATATCTGATAGTCAAGGCATCCAGGACTGTATTCTACAATGAGTAGAGCTGAATTGTATTTAGCTTTTGTATTGCTAGATAAAAAAAGCACAGTAACCAACATCTAGTCAGTAACCTTACTTCAGGAGACTTTACCTCTATTCAGACAGTTTTGAACCCAACTGAAAAAAAAAAAAAAAAGCTGACGAAGATCAGAAAATTACTGACAACTTTGCTATGATGCAAAATATATTGTACATGGAGTCAAAAGCCTAGGGTTCAAGTTCTATAGTTAAAAATTACTGGCTATATGGACTTACAAAATCTGGTCTGCTTCTCTGAGTTCATATTTATTTAAAAAGTGAAGATAATGATATCTAGCACTCATTTTTACACTGATTATTACACAAAACAATATGTTAGCTTTATAAATTGTGAACTACCATATAAAGGTATTTTGCCCCTTTTACATAATATATAGTGACTGATTTCAACTTGGCTGTTTTACACCTCCCAAAAGATAAAAACAGGAAATAGGGAAAAAATAGAACCAAAGAAGTATTCTTAGTGTGAAGCTAAATTATTATGAAAGAAATGCCAACCAACCCCACAACACTAGAAAAGAAGACATTAAAGCCACCATGGGTAGACTGTATTGCTCTGTGATAACATAATGGATATTCATAGTGATAATCCTCAATATCAAGAAAACACAGGCCAGTATCCTGTGCTATGGAGAACAATGGAGTTATCCATTTTCGAACAGTATTAAAGAAAATTATAGAGGGTAAATTTGAGTTATCTGAAGAATTCAATTATGTGAAATACCATGTTCCCAAAACTTTTGATTAAATGCGGTTTCATTAAATCTAGTTCTTAACAGTAAGTTACCTCTTAAAACCCTCCAGGAGAAGAAAGTTTGAATCTCATTAAAACCAGAATAACTTAAAGGATATATGTGCATTAATATTGTCCATTTGTGCTAGAGAGAAATGATGATAACAAGTTCTTAGTAAGTGAAACAGCAGACGATAATATAGAAGTGAGCCCATTTTGCCTATTTTTCACTTTAATTAAAGTGGGTTTCTTCATTTTTATTTCATTTTTATCTAAAATATTTAACTGAAGTATGACCTCCTTGACCAGAAAGTACCACCCTATCTTAAAGATAGCTGATTCCTTCCACCAAACAGAAATTAGCACATCAGCACACAGTCCTTTCATTTTACTATCAATAACACTTGCCAGAGCTGAAACAACCTTCCTTCGTGATTGATAGTCGGTTTTTTGTGTGTTTTTATAACAAATGGCTAAAGTCCACCGAATGTGGTGGCACAAGACTATAGTCCCTTGGGAAACTCAGGCTGAAAGATCTCAAGCCCAGTTCAAGACTGTCATGTGCTATGATCACACCTATGAATATCTGCTACACTCCAGTCTGGACACGATAGTAAGCCTTTTTTAAAAGGCTAAAATCACTTGTAAAAAGAGGTCTAGCCATTACATATGTGTGTCAAGGTTTTTTCAAGGCAAGAAGGTTAAAAACATTGCTATAAAATACTTCAATAGGCCGGGTGCGGTGGCTCACGCCTGTAATTCCAGCACTTTGGGAGGCCGAGGCGGGCGGATCACAAGGTCAGGAGATTGAGACCATCCTGGCTAACACGGTGAAACCCCGTCTCTACTAAAAAATGCAAAACACTAGCCGGGCGAGGTGGCGGGCGCCTGTAGTCCCAGCTACTCGGGAGACTGAGGCAGGAGAATGGCGTGAACCCGGGAGGCGGAGCTTGCAGTGAGCCAAGATTGCACCACTGCACTCCAGCCCGGGCGACAGAAGAAAAAAAAAGTATTTCAATAAACAGTGGTACATAGTATGAAAATCTTAGAGACTTTAAAGTTTTGAATACAAAGTTTATGAAAGGAATAATGGAAAAAAGATATTTGAGAAATATGACCTAGTGACAGGTCATGGGGAAACTCGAATCTCAGACTAAAAGTACTTGGAATATATTGTCTAAATAAAATGGAAACCATTGGAAGATTACAAACAAAACCAAAACATGATCTTGTTAGTACTGTTGAAAAGTTAACCAGGCAGCATACAATTGATTCGATTAAGGAAATGTGGGAGAAATAGGAATCTGAATAGAGCTCTTGCAATTGCTCAAGGAAACAATAATAGTGCCTCCTTTAAACTAATATTTGAATAAATGAAGAACAAGTGATAAATCTCCCCTTCTCCCACTACTAGTGCCAAATCAACAAGATTTGGCAATTGATTAGATATCAGACTCTAGAGAGGTGATGAAAAAGATGATGCCAATACCTGATGATGGGTGACTGAAAATGGTAACTCTACATGCAGTTTATATCTATTCCGTTAAAATTATTATGATTAATATAGAAGGTGTGACCTCAATGGAACTACAAAGTAAATGGAATTTCTGAGATATGACCATATTGATTATTTCCAAGGTATTTATATGCATTCATTTAGTATAAATTTGTTTGAGCCCATCAATTTCCAGCAGCTATTAGCCTAGAGTGTAAAATGACATTTGAAGTATATGTATCAACTGTACCTAGGAAGCCCTGTGAGATTCTAGCCAACAAAAATAGTTCCATTTGATATTTCATTTTGAGAAATATGTATACTCACTGTTACTATTTATATATCACTTATAAATTTTAATAGGAAATATGAAAGATTTTATAGCATCACTCAAAATACCTTCTGTAAGTTATTTGAAATATCGTATTTCTAAGCTACTGTTTTCTATAATCAAGGGCTTGTTTAACACTGCAATCAGGCTGGGCGCGGTGGCTCAAGCCTGTAATCCCAGCACTTTGGGAGGCCGAGGCGGGCGGATCACAAGGTCAGGAGATCGAGACCACAGTGAAACCCCGTCTCTACTAAAAATACAAAAAATTAGCCGGGCGCGGTGGCGGGCGCCTGTAGTCCCAGCTACTCGGGAGGCTGAGGCAGGAGAATGGCGTGAACCCGGGAGGCGGAGCTTGCAGTGAGCCGAGATCACGCCACTGCACTCCAGCCTGGGCAACAGCGTGAGACTCCGTCTCAAAAAAAAACAAAAAACAAAAAACAAAAAACAAAAAAAACACTGCAATCAGGAGATGCTGTTTTCTTCTTCGGTATGGTGATCTTTTGTGATGCCTTCTCTTTTTTCATCTTTTTTTCTCTCTTTTTCTTTCTTTCTTTTTTTTTTAGTAGATTAAAAAATCAGGCTTCAGAGCAAAGGAAAAAATGGTGCTTTTTGGGATGCATAAGCTGTCAATTTTCATAAAAGCAGTTTTTTTGAGGAGTTTCTTCTATACTTTTGTCAGGTCAGGATAAAAAGCCTCAGACTTGTGGAAGCTTTTGGAACTATTAGGTGACTTATGAAAAAAATAATTAGAATTATACAAAAATGAATAATCTGAATTTTGAAGAATCAAATTGTAGAAAGGTCTAGAAAAAAATTCACTGGATGTTTCTTTTATTATTTAGAGGTTGTTGCTAATTGGGAGCATACACAAATATCAATGGAATCAAAGGGTATTGTTGTGAAATCTGCTCCAATACCAACTAATGTGTGATTTTGGGAAAGTCACTTCCTCGGTTCTTGGGGAAGTTACTTTTTCAGTTTCCCAAAATGTAACCTTAAAACTATTAATATGAAAATAAAAATTAAATTGAGGTATCTAGATGTATAAAACTTTAAAAGTATTTAAACCAAAAGCATTAGGTTAGTTCCTCTAAAGAATATGAAAATTAGCAATACAAAAGAAGAAATTACTATGCACACACACACAATATATACTCCACATATTTGCACATATATATATACAAACATTATTAAAAGTAAAAAAAAAAAATATTTTATTTCCTTAAAAGCCATCAATAAAAGAATGAAAAAGCAAGTCACAGACTGGAAAAGACATTATCATATGAATATCCGAAAAGTACTTATTCTAATTCCATATAAAGAGCTTCTTCAAAACATTAAGTATTAAAATACCTAATTTTCAAAAATAGGTGAAGGTCCTAAGTAAACATTTCAGAAAATAAGATATTATAGTAACAAGTAAATATATGAAAAAGTACTTAACTTATTATTCACTAGGGAAATGCAAATTTAAATCATAATGAGATACCAACATATGTTTATTTAGAATGACTAAAACTTTTTTCTTAAATAAACTAACAATACTAAGTGTTGGTTAGTGTGTAGAGCAATTGGAACTCTCAAACATTGCTGGTGAGAGGATATATTGATAAAAACATATTAGAAAATTGTTGGTAATATCTATTAAAGCTGATAGTATGCCACTCTCATGACCTAACATTTCTAGAGATGCAATTCCATGAAAATGGAGTCACCAAAGACAAAAAAAAATAAAAAAATAAAATGGAGATTACTGGAAGTTCTATTTATTATTGCCCCAAAGTGGAAACACTCCAAATGTTACAGGATCTTTGAAGTGTTGCTTTTCTGGCCAGAAACCTGTGTGGCCAGTGGCACCCTTGCTTGACTTTTGCTTGGGCCTGCCCAGCTCATTCCACCCATTCGGCCTGGCAGGCTGCACTTGGCTCATGCTATGGGCCTGGATCCCATGCCTGCCAAGGATGAGCCAGGAGTGGAGGGGTAAGGGGTGTGTGAGCGAGTGAGCATGGGATCCAGTCACTGCACATATTCAGGCATGCTAGCTGCTGCAGTCAGATGGGCAACTTCAGGTGGCAATTCTCTGCAAGGCTGTGGCTGGACCAGGCACACTGCAAGCAGCTTCCCCAGCTGGCACCAGGAAATGCAGTGGTGTCCCGAAGTTCAGAGGTGCCAGGAACCACAGGGCCTCAAAGAGAGAGTCACAGCCCTGGCTTGAAGGGCTAAACCTCTTCTCTCCCTCTCTGCCCACCATGTGGTGAGCAAGGGTCATGTTTCAGACCGGTTTGTATTACAGGTCTTCTAGACTTTAGACTTGCCGTTGGGCAGTCCAAGTTCTTGTCCTGTGACCAGGAAGAATGAGGCACGCAGACAAGTGGAGGGTGAGCAAGATGAAGAGGAGCTTTATTGAGCAGTAGAACAGCTCAGAGACCCACTATAGGTATCTCCTTTCTGCAGCCATGGTGTCACGATGAGTGTTCAACCCTCAGCAGAGAGGAGGAGGCCATGTGGTCGGTTGTTCCTCTCTGCAGGCAGGTCATCCCTGGAGTGGGAAGCTCCTCTCTGCTGCTGGTCCTCCTGATGTTCTCCAGCTATCAACAGAGAGGGTAGCTCCTCTGTGCAGCTGGTCACCCATTCTCTGCTGAGCTCTGGCTGAGCCCAGGGTTTCTATGGGCCTTAGGGGGCAGAAAGTGCACACCAATGAGTCCATGACTGGCCATGGGTGAGCTGGGAAAAGGAAACACAAGTTTCCACTCCAGTGGTGGGACTGGCAGGCGGCCCCCAGCCTTTAGGTCCTCCCTGGACTGAAGCTGAGGCCTCACCAGAAACCCACCCCCTTCCACCCAGGAACCTGTCTGCCTCCTGCTGTCATTTATGGTGCCTGGGCTAGGCCCTGACTTTGCTCCATCGGAGAGTGCACTCGCAGCAGGGAGAAGCCAGGCATCAGGAGCAGGCACTTCTGAGCCTGCAAGGGAAGGGGGGCCTTCCTGGACCACCAAGAGTTCAAGGACGCCTGAGTCTGCAGCCATGGTTTTGGCAGTTGCAGCTGCTGAGGAAAGAGAGGGGCCGCTTGAGGAGCAGGAGGCCTAGGTCTGAAGTGGGAGGCCTGGGTCTGCTGCCATGGTTTGGGCACCTGCTGCTGCACCCAGGGAGGCAAGGCTCCTGCCTGGTCCTGGCCCCTCAAGGGCACAGGGAGGCTCAGATCTGCAGCCACAACTTGGGCAGCTGCCACTCCACCGAGGAGGGTGGGGCTACAGTCTGCTGCATGGAGTTGGAAGCCCAAGTCTGCAACCATGGTTTGGGCAGCTGCAGCAGCACCTGGGGATCTCCGACTCCAACTTGGAAGGGGCGGGGCTCCCACTTGTCCCAGGCTTCCACCAGCTTCATGGAGTGTGCAGCTCAGGCTGCATGCCCCTGCTGCAGCTGGCATGGTGGCAGCTGCAGGCCCTCTGGAGCGGCTGCTGCCATCACAAACATCCATCTAATAAAACCAGAGTATACATCATGCATTGAAATATTATGCAATAATCAAAAGAACGCAGTTCATTATTCTTAGCAAACTAACACAGGAACAGAAAACCAAATACCATATGTTCTCACTTATAAGGGGGAGCTAAATGATGAGAACACATGGACACATAGAGGGGAACAACACACACTGGGGCCTATTGGAGAGTGGAAGGTGGAAGGAGGACGAGGATCAAGAAAAATAACTAACGGATATTAGACTTAATACCTGGTGGATGAAATAATCTGTACAACAAAGTCCCATGACACAAGTTTACCTATGTAACGAAGTTCCACATGTACCTGTGAACTTAAAATAAAAATTAAAAAAAAAGATGGATGCAGAACATCAGTGAAAATAATGGAGTAAGAACCTCCAAAACTGTCTCATCCATAAAACTATGAAGACACTAGCAAAAATTGTCAGAATCAACTTTTTCAGAATTCTAAAAATTAATTAAAATATTTTAGTAATCTGGGAAGCATTTTTTTAAGAAAAATGGCTGAATGTTGGTAGTATCAATGAGATTTGTGACATAATCACACTGAAAACCAACAGCCTAGATGCCACTGGATGAAAAAGAATATAATTGGAGTTCCTTCAAAGCCTTATTCCTAGAGAAGGAACATTTTGTGTCCTGTCTGGTAGTCTCCTGAAAGACCCCACTTGCAAGGTGGCTTTTATTTGAACTGACTCAGAATTCTCCCAGTGGCAGTAGCTTTTTCTCCAAGTCTATTCATTGAATAAAATCAGAAGCAATTGTTTAGCATCATGGCTTCATGAGACAGTGATACTATTTAGAGAAAACAACAGGCTAAACAAAAAGCTTAAAAGGAAAAAGTAATGAGGTGACGATATTGGGATGGGGGCGAGAGTACTGAAAAGCTCTGATATGTTCTTAGGAATCTCAAAGGATATACTCATGCATAGGTCTGTGCACATGCTCAAGAGAGACCCCAAAAGGCCCTAGGCTGTCATCACTGGCTAATCATGAGGTCCTATGCAAGTAGGAAGTGAATGTGAAGCTGGATTTGTAAGCTCCCTAACTGAGTATTGAAAGTATACTCCAATATGCACATACAGATGTTCAGAAAATACTAGGTCTTAATGGTTTGAGGGTTTAAGTAAATCTCTGTCTAATCATAAGTGATTTAATCCCCAACTAAGCGAGCAGAAACTTCAGTGGCCACATTTAACAAAAAAATACAGAGTTACTTCAGAAAATTTACTAAACAAACACCAGCAGCAAACAGCAACTACAAACTGTGAAGGGATGAGGGGAGAAAGATCTCATATCCAGAAATGCCATTATTTTATTTAACATGTTCAGTGTTCAGTAAAAATTTATGATGCATGCAAAAAAGTACAGAAAATGCATACAGTGAAGGAAGAAACCATTCAATAGAAGTTTTCCCTGAAAAAGTCCAGATGTTGGATTTATAAGAGAAATACTACTAGCTATTTGAAATATATTCCAAGAGCTGAAGAGGATTATGTTGGAAAATTAAAGGAAATTATGAGAAAAGTGTCTCACCAAATTGAGAGTATCAATAAAGACAGAAGTCAATTAAAAGATCTAAATGGAAATTCTAAAGGTGAAAAGAACAACATCTGACATAAAAAATTCACACCATGCATGGTGGCTCAGGGCTCACACCTGTAATCCCAGCACTTTGGGAGGCTGAGGTGGGTGGATCACTTGAGGTGACGAGTTTGAGACCAGCCTGGCCAACATGGTGAAACCCTGTCTCTACCAAAAATACAAAAATTAGCTAGGCCTGGTGGCAGGTACCCATAATCCCAGCTGCTCGGGAGGCTGAAGCAGGAGAATCACTTGAACCTAGGAGGCAGAAGTTGCAATTAGCCAAAATTGTGCCATTGCATTCCAGCCTGGGTGACAGAGCAAAACTCCACCTCAAAAAAAAAAAAAAAAAAAAAAAAGAAAAAGAAAAGAAAAATGCACTAGAGGCGCTCAACCATAGATTTGAGCAGGTGAAATAAAGAAGTAAAAAAGAAATAAAATTTTAAAAAAACTTTAAAATATATCAATTGAAATTATTACAGCCTGACTAAAAGGAAAAAAAAAGATTAAAGAAAAATAACAGAGGCTCAGAGATGGGTGGCATAACATCAACCATGCTGAAATATACATGATAATATCCCCTGAACAAGAAGAAACAGAGAAATGGGATAGAAAGATTTTAGGAAATAATAGCCAAAAACCTTCAAAATCTGATGAAAAATGTTAAGCTGCACATCTAAGAAGCTCAACAAACTTAATTAGGATAAATTCAAAGATGTAAGGGAACTCATCATTTAAAAAATCAGAAGAAAAAGACAAATAAAGAATCTTTAATGCAGCACAAAAAAGGTGGATATCATATGTAAGGGACCCTCAATAAGATTAACAGCTGATTTCTAATCAGAAACAATGTATGACAGAAGACAATGGGATGACATTTAATGTCCTGGGGGAGAAAGGGACAGAGAGTGCAAACAAAGAATTCTACATGAAGCAAAACTTTCCTCTAAATATGGAGGAGAAATCAAGACATACCCAGATAGCCAAAGGCTAAGAAAGTTTGTCTCTAGCATACTTCCCTGAAAAGAAATATTAAAGGAAGCTTTGCTGGCCAAAATGAAAATACACTTGACAATAACCTGATTCCACTGGAAGAAATAAACAGCACTGATGAATGTCATTACATAGGTGAATTTTATTACCTATAAATTTTATCTCAATGAAAATATTAGCAAAGTCGCAGGGACCTGTGAAATATCAACAAAAGGTCTGATACTTGTATCTCTGAAATACCAGAAATTAAAAATAAACAGCATGGTGTGAAAATATTTTTAATAAATAATGGCTAAACACTTGCAAAGTTTAGTGAATGATATATACCTACAGATTTAAGAAACTGAGCAAATCCCAAACATGATAGAATGAAAGAAATCGCTGCATAGGCATATTATAATTAAACTGCTGAAAATTAAGAAAAAGTAAAATTCTATGAATATCCATAATAATGTGATAAATTATTTATAAGGAAACAACAATGAGAATGGTTACAGATCCCATAAGAAACTCTGGAGGCCAGAAAAAAATAACATATTTTTTCAATGCTAAAAAAAAAAAAGAGTCAACTCCAAGTGAGCTCCAATATCCACTGAAAATAGTCTTCATAAATAACTATAAAATGTTTTTTTCTCAGATAAAGAAAACTAAGAAAATGTGTTGCCTGAAGACTTACTTGAAAAGCATTGCTAGGGAAAGTTCTTCACAGAAAATATAAATAATACTAGAAAAAAAACTGACATATTAAGAACGAAGGAAGAATAGAATTGATTAATATCTTAGAGATGCATACTTTCATTAGATATTATATTTTATGTGTAATAGAATGTTTTTATCATCATAAGTTTTTGAAAATATGACTGAGGGTTTAAGCAAAAGTATAATATTGTCTCATGGGGTTTTCAGTTTATATATGTATATTATGTGGGAAACTATAGCATAAAGGAGGGAAAAATGAGAGACCTATAGGGTGATAAAGTTTCTACTTCCAATCAAATGAAGTGGTAAAAGAATTATTCTAAATATACTGTGGAAAGTTAAGTATATATTTTGTAATCCCAGGATAAACCATAAAAATGTTTACACAGAGAAACAGTCAAAATCACAGTAGACAAATTAAAATACAGTATGAAAATATATCCAGGTAACACATGGGGGTGCAGGAAAGGAGTAACAGAAATTAGAAAGAACAGACCAAAATAAATAATAAGTTGGTAGACTAAATCCAGGCATACCTATATTTACATTAAATATAATTGGTCTAAACATTCCAACTAAAAGAAATAAATTATCAGAAATGATATTGAAACATATTCCTACTATAAACTGTCTCTAGTAAACTGACTTCAAATATATTGATGTACGTTAAAAAGAGAAAAATAGATACCATGCAAACATGAAACCAAAGAAAAGCTGGAAGGCTATATTAATATCAGCCAAAGTGGACATCATAGCAATGAAAACTAACAAGGATAGAGTGAAATACTACATGTTGATATGACAGTTAATTCAACCAAAAAGGCATAACAACTACATAAAGGTATATATTCATAACAAAAAAAACCCTTCAAAATAAAAGAAGCAGAAACTGATAGTGCTGAAAAAGTAAATACACAAGTCTACAATCATAATTGGAGATGTCAGCACTCTCTCAGTAATGGTGAGGAATTAAGCAAAAATCCAAAATATAGAATAACTGATCACCATAACTAACAGGATCTAATTAATGTTATAGGACACCACTCAACAACAGCAGAAAACACATGGGTATCCAATGCACATGCCCAGAGCCAATTAGCATATACCTAATTATTAAAGCTGTGAATGATCATAAGAACCCTCAAGTTTGTAGGCAGCTGGTGTGAAGTCAGGGTGGCCTGAGAACTCCTACACTTGCAGCTTGTGTCTGAGATGAAGAGTCCTGGAGGGCTGTTCCCTCAGACATTGCAGTTGGCAAGCTCATTGCAGTAGGCCTCTCAAAATTGTGGGCAGATTTGGGTGACTGTAAGACTGGTCTTGAACCTTGAATTTTACTGACTCTAGGTAACAACTATAAAATTTTAAAATTATAAATTGTTATTATTTCAGCACTCCTTTTCACTCCCAAATATCATTATTTGGAAACTGGATGGTCATTCTACAATTAGATAACTAAAATCATTTAATTTACTATATATGCCCTTTTTACTTGCCATGTAAATTATCAAATCCTTTTATAATTTTCTTTGTGTTTTGTGACAAAATAAAGCTGGGAGCATTTTCACACACACTCATTCTCTAAACACTACTGAGAAAAGGGGAGAGAGTGTAGGGATAGGGTGTGGGTTACAGAGATAACATGCTTCACAAGGTAATAAAATATCACAAAGCAAATGGAGGCAGGGTGAGATCACAGGACCAGAGGACAGGGCGAAATTAAAATTGCTAATGAAGTTTCCAGCACTCATTGTCATTGATAACATCTTATCAGGAGACAGGGTTTGAGAGCAGACAACCGGTCTGACCAAAATTTATTAAGCAGGAATTTCCTCATCCTAATAAGCCTGGGAGTGCTACAGGAGACCGGGGCTTATTTCATCCCTTTGCCTTTGACTGTAAAAGACAGCCACCCCTAAAGGGGCCATTTCAGAGGCCTACCCTCAGGGGTCATTCTCTTTCTCAGGGATATTCCTTGCTGTGAAAAGGAATTCAGCAATATTTCTCCTATTGCTTTTGAAAGAAGAGAAATATGGCTCTGTTCTGCCCGGCTCACTGGCAGTCAGAGTCTAAGGTTATCTCCCTTGTTCCCTGAACATTGCTGTTATCCTGTTCTTTTCTCAAGGTGCCCAGATTTCTTATTGTTTAAACACAAGTGCTCTACAAACAATTTGTGCAGTTAACACAATCATCACAGGGTCCTGAGGTGACATACATCCTCTTCAGCTTACGAAGATGATGGGATTAAGAGATTAAAGATAGGCATAGGAAATCACAAGGGTATTGACTAGGGAAGTGATAAGTGTCCATGAAATCTTCACAATTTACGTTTAGAGGTTGTAGTAAAGACTGGCATAAGAAATTATAAAAGTATTAATTTGGGGAACTAATAAATATCCATGAAATCTTCATAATTTATGTTCTGCTGCTGCGGCTTCAGCCGGTCCCTCCGTTCAGGGTCCCTGACTTCCCACAACACTTGGTTGCTGTAAATGCTCCTATTTCACAGGTAAACTTGAAGGGCCATAGATGTACACACCTCATTTGGGACCACAAAGGCAGTATGCCTTTGAAATCAGATGGCCTGGTCAGTCCATGCTCTGCCTAGGGGAGTGAAATTGGACATTATGGTGAACTTCTCTAACATCATTTTTGTAATTTTGAAAATCACTAATAAAAACTTGCTGGTTTTACAGCTCAGAGAGCATCACAGAACCTGCTGACATGTGATGTCTCCCCCGGACACTCAGCTTTAAAATTTCCCTCTTTTGTACTCTTTGCCTTTATTTCTCAGACCAGCCAATGCTTAGGGAAATAGAAAATAAGCCATATTGAATATCAGGGGTGGGGTTTTCCTGATATCTGGCACCCACGTGGTCTTTCTTTTTTCCTAAGTACATGTGGGAACCCAATTCCCTTTGGAAGGTGCGGAGAAGCGGCATCGGTTTGGTCCACAGATACACATGTTTTACTCCCTGACGACCCACGTTGAATATCAGGGGTGGAGTTTCCCCCGATAACCAAGCAATATTGATGGTCTCTAAAAATATTCTACAAGTGTTGTGTGTTCACTAATGCCAAGTCTGGGTACTGTTCTTTCTATTTATAGATCAGAGAACCCATATTTTCATGTTTACAAAATTGGTATAGGACATAGACTATATTTAGTAGCCAAAGGGAAAAAGATTATTGTCTTTAATATTTCAAAAAAAGAACTTCTTTCAAAAGATGTTTTTCTATATTACAGCCTTGAAATGTGTGTCTTCTAAAGAAAACATAAGGGGTTGGCCACTGTGTCTAGAGTAGGGAACCATAAATAGGGGCTAACAAAAACAAACAAACAAAAACCAAGAGAGACAGAGAGAGAAATGATGTCCTAAATGTAATAGCATTGGTGTTCCTCAGCCCTATACCTTAAGAACCATTCAGGATTATGTAATTCCAGTTTGAGAAGAGGTAAAGTAGACACTCTGAAGTAAAGGTAGCATCTATTATAAATCTTTAATTTTCCAAAAGCTAGGAAGAGAAACAACAGCCCTCAGTTATCAGCATGTTTCCGTGCTAATACAATAGACTATAATGATTCACTTAGGCTACCTGTATGTCTCTAAAGTTAGTGAAATAGAAGAATAGGTTGTTATCACTTTAGTATACAGAAAACTAAACATATTGTATTGATAATAATTAAGCTTGTTATTATTACCTTGTGATAACAGTCTAATATATCAATGATCTCAGGAGAAATGGAAGTGAAGATTAAAATATGTAAACCTAGAAACATTTCATAAATAGTAAAATAATGTACAAAAGAAGTTATTACACAAACATATGAAGGTTCAATCTCAGAGTTATTTTTAAAAGAAATAAAAATGTAAACAAAGTTGTCAAAATACCTATAAAATTAGCAGTTGTATTAAAAGTATATTATACAGGGCTGGTAACAGTATGGAAAAATGACATACATGTTTATGCACTTCAGGTAAGAGTATTCAATTATGTACTAGTTTTGAAAAATGTTTTGTCATTATATTCAAGAACTTTAAATATATTCTTACATTTTGACGCAGTAATTAACCATCTGTGAAATTAAACAGAATACTTCTGAATATATGAGATTAATGCAAAAGTGTATTAATTGCTGCAATACATATGACAGATAATCTAGTTAAGCAATATGCATCTGATTAACTAGAATATAAATAATTAATTAATATTATCAGAAAAACCCAGGTATATCAAATTTTAGTAAGTCCTAGACTGAACTTCTGATCTTCCCCCTAAAACCTGTTCTTCCTGAAGTTGATCTCAACTTAATTAACTAAGACAAATCCAGACTTGTTATTTCCTTAAGTCAGAAATCTTGACCTTATCTTTGGCTTCTTCCAAATTCTACACCCAGTTTATCACCAACTGTGCCTAAACACACATTTAAAAATTATCTGAGACTTCCCTGCTTTCACTGTGGTCCAATTGTCATCACCTCTTGCCTCGATTATTGAAGTTGTCTCCTATGTAGTTACCTTGCTCTTCATCCCTCTATAGTCTATTCTCTGCACAGCAGTGAGAGTGATCTTATTAAATGAGAAGTCAAATCATGCTACTTCTCAACTCATAACCTTCCAAAGGCTCCTTAGTTCCCTATGAGTAAAAGCTAAAATCTTTATAATGGTCTACAATGCTCTCCAATAGAAATATAAAGGTAGCTAACACAATGAAACCCCGTCTCCACTAAAAATACAAAAAAAATTAGCCGGGCGTGGTGGCAGCGCCTGTAGTCCCAGCTACTCGGGAGGCTGAGGCAGGAGAATGGCGGGAACCCGGGAGGCGGAGCTTGCAGTGAGCCGAGATCGCGCCACTGCACTCCAGCCTGGGCGACAGAGCGAGACTCCGCCTCAAAAAAAAAAAAAAAAAAAAAAAAAAAAAAAGAAATATAAAGGTAGCCACAGTTTTATTTTGTTTGTTTGTTTTGTTTTTTGTTTTTGAGACAGAGTCTTGCTTTGCATGATCTTGGCTCACTGCAACCTCTGCCTCCAGATTCAAACGATTCTCCTGCCCTAGCCTCCTGAGTAGCTGTAATATAGAAATACATTTTTTGAAAGAAGTTCTTTTTTTGAAATATTAAAGACAATATTCTCTTTCCCTTTGGTTACCATAAATAGAGGTTAACAAAAACAAACAAATGAACAAACAAAACCCAAGAGAGAAAACAGAGAGAGAAATGAATAAATGGATGTCCTAAATGCAGTAGCATTGCTGTTCCTCAGCCTTATACCTCCAGAGTGGCTGGAATGACAGGTGCAAGCCACCACACCCAGCTAATTTTTGTATTTTTAGTAGAGACGGGGTTTCACCATGTTGTCCAGTCTGGTCTCGAGCTCTTGATCCCAGGTGATCCACCCATCTCGGCCTCCCAAAGTGCTGGGATTACAGTTGTGAGCCACCACACCCAGCCAGTAGCCACAATTTTTTCTAGTAACCACTTAAAAAATAAAAAGGAGCAGATCAATTAATATTTAAATATGTTTTATTCTACCCAATAAATACAATATATTATCATTTTGCTATGTAATCCATATAAAATGTATTAATGAGATAATTATCATTCTTTATACTACATAGTCAGTGTATATTTTCCATCTAATACATACCTCAATTTAAACAAGCACTCAAGCACTCAAAAGCTAGCCAAAAGTTGCTAGTGGCTACTATAAGGAAGCATAGAACTCCAGTCCGATGTGGCCTACTACCTGCCCTCAACCCCGTGAGCTTATCTCAGAATACTCATCTCCTCACTCAGTGTGCCGCACTGGATTTCCTAGTATTCCTGGCACATACGAGCCCAGTTATTTCCACCCAGTTATCCCATGACTTATTGCTTCACTTTAAGACAATCTTTGCTTAAATGACAGTTTTTCAGAGAATGTTCCCTGACTACTGTCTTAAAAATTGAACACAAGTCTCCGGCATTTTGATTAACTCTATTTTTTTCTATAGCATTTATCACCTAACATATCATATACTTTACTTTTTCTATATTCTACCTCCAGGATTTAAGCTCCATTATGTCACCAGGGCAAAATATGTCACCTGTTTTGATCACTTTCTGTATGAATAGGACTAGAAGAGTGCTTAGAAAACACAGGCAGTGCTATACATGTAATCATTCAATGAGGATTTGCATTCACATCATGGTTCGGTGCCCAGGTGCTGGATAAAAATTACCTCCCATCCAGACACTGTGGGCTACATTTTTCTCACATGGGTTTGGCCAAACTAATGCAAGAAGCCCCAAATTGACCATTTAAGCAAGAGAACCTACTTTGTTTCTATCTAAAGAAAAATCATTAAAATAAGATGAACATACATGTTTTCAGATTTGTATCTCTGGTATAGTGGCTTCAGATTCGCAATACGCCTCATGTCTTCTCCCCCCCCCATCCCATTTTTACATACCTGTCAATAAACAGAACATTTGTTCTGGTGCTCTGGAAGTAAGGTGATGTGTATTCTTTATGATATTAATTTCAAGCATTTTTTTTTTTTACTAAATTAACAATGTAATCAACATCAACATTGCAAAGTTGTCACTCAGAATAACCCCTAGCCATTTATTCATTTTCAGCCCAATATTATATGATTCTTTTTTTTCAACCCTATTAACTGACCAATTTTATGTGACTCTTTCTTCAACTTTCAACAAGCAGTTGAAGAATAGTGGTGACATTTGTTATCAGTTGGTTTTCACATAGCAAGGATTGGCTGTTGCCATATGCAGCCCTGATTGGCATCAAAAGTAGGTCTACAACTTAAGAAGTTAAGTTTACCAAGAAATACATAGTTTGTA
Organism: Macaca thibetana thibetana; assembly: GCF_024542745.1. Classification (NCBI taxonomy): domain Eukaryota; kingdom Metazoa; phylum Chordata; class Mammalia; order Primates; family Cercopithecidae; genus Macaca; species Macaca thibetana. The sequence goes on along the minus strand of NC_065579.1, from coordinate 6,388,511 downwards.
GAGAAAAATTAAAAAGTATCTATGCTGAATCATTTTCATTTTTTTAGTCTATTCTAAGAAAATCTGAGTCTTTTCCTTGATTACTAAGGCGGGGTAGAAGTGCCATCCTAAGCATATCCAATGTCAGATGCTAAGCTTTCATTTGTGCTTGTGTATATGTGTGTGCATTGACTTAGCATATAAAATAAGCATTGAAAATCATTTCTCACTTTTTTTCCTCATTCTTGGATTTCATTTTCATTTTGCCTAACTATACCCTTGTATTATTTTATATAAACTTTATGAGTCCTTGAAGAAATCTTGAAGTCAAGTACACATGAATGGTAATTTATGTATAGTTGTCCCTCAGTATCTGTAGGGTCCTGGTTCCAGGACCGTCATGGATGCCAAAATCTGTGGATGCTCACACTCTCATATAAAATAATACAGTATTTTCATATAACCTATGCAAATTCTCCTGTATATTTTAAATCATCTCCAGAATACTTATAATACTTAAGGCAATGTAAATACTATCTAAATAGTTGTTATAATGCTGTTTTAAATGTTTATTATTTTTATTGTTGTATTGCTATTTTTTTCTCAAATATTTTATATTTTTCTTCAATTTTTAGATAATTTTACTTGAGATTGTAATTTATTTACATTTTTATTTTTCACATAAGTATCTGTCTCCAAAACCAAAACCATATTCAAGGAATATCTAGGAAGTCTTAATTCTTCTCTGTCTCCAATGCCTCAATTTCTTTTTTCTTTAGATAACTCATCAAGTATCTTTTTTTTCTTTATTCTCTCCAGCTTTATTGAGGTACAGTTAACAAATAAAAATAGCTTCTATACACAGTGTACAATATGATGTATTGATAGATGTATACATTGTGAAATGATTGCCATAATCAGGATAATTAACATATTTGCCACAATCAGGATAGGTAACATATCCATCATCACACATAGTTATTTTTTGTTGTGTGTGAATGTGTGGTGAGAATATTGAGGATCTACTTGCTCAGCAACTTTTAAGCATACAATATATTATTATCAACTCACTATGCAATAAATAGATCCCTAGAACTTATTCATCCTTACTCAAACTCTGTACCCTTTGAGCAACATGTCTCTATTCCTTCCACCCCCACTGTCAGCTTGTAGGAACCACCATTCTACACTTTGCTTTTATGAGTTTCACTCTTTCAGATACCACATGTAAGTGAGATCATGCAGCATTTGTCTTTCTGAGCCTGACATATTTTGCTTAGTGTAAGTCCTCCAGGTTTATCTACGATGTCAGAAGAATTTCCTTATTTGTTGAGGCTCAGTAGTGTTGCATTGTGTGTGTGTGTGTTTGTCACAGTGTATTTATCCATTCATTTGTTATTGAACACTTAGATTGATTCCATGTCTTTGTTACCGTGAATAATGCGGTAATGGACATGGGGTGCAGATACCTCTTCACCATACTGATTTCATTTATTTTGGATATATTCCCAGAAGTGGGATTACTAGATCCTATTGTAGTTCTGTTTTCAATTTTTTGATGGACTTCCATACAACTGTCCATAATGGCTGTACTACTTTGCATTCCCCACAACAGCATATGAAGGTTACCTTTCCTCCACAGCCTTACCAGAATTTGTTACTTTTTTCTTGATAATAGCCATACTAACAGGTGTGGGATACAATTTCATTACAGTTTTAATTTTCATCTCCCTAATTATTAGTAATGTTGACCATTTTTCATATATCTGTGAGCCATTTGTATATCTTTTTGGAGTTTTTAGTTTTCTTACTATTGAGTTGAGTTCCTTTTATTTAGATATTAACTTCTTGTCAGATATGTGATTTGAAAATATTTTCTCCCATTCCATAAGTTGTCTCTTCACTCTACAGACAATCTAAGGTCATACCTCAAGGAACTAGAGAAACAAGAACAAACCAAACTCAAATGCAGCAGAAGAAAGGAAATAACCAAGAGCAGAGCAGAACTAAATGAAATTGAAACAAAAAGAAAATACAAAAGATAAATGAAATAAAAAGCTGGTTCTTTGAAAAGATAAACAAAATTAATAAACCATTAACATGATTCACCAAGAGAGAAAATTCAAATAAGCTCAATTAGAAATGAAAAGGGAGATATTACAACTGACACCACAGAAATACAAAAGTTCATTCAAGTCTGCTATGAACATTTTTACATGCACAGACTAGAAAACCTAGAGGAGATGGATAAATTCCTGGAAAGATACAAGTCTCCTAGCTTACCTCAGAAAGAATTAGATACCCTGAACAGACCAATAACAAGCAGCGAGATTAAAATTGCAATAAAAAAAAAATTACCAACAAAGAAACATCCAGGACCAGATGGATTCACAGCAGAATTCTACTAGGCATTCAAAGAAGAATTGGTACCAATCCTGTTGACATTATTCCACAAGATAAAGAGAGAATCCTCCCTAAATCATCCTATAAAGCCAGCATCACCCTGATACCAAAGCCAGGAAAGGCCATAACCAAAAAAGAAAACTACAGACCAATATCCCTGATGAACACAGATACAAAAATCCCTAACAAAATATTAGCAAACTGAATCCAATAATAAATCAAAAAGATAATCCAACATGATCCAGTGGGTTTCATATTAGGGATGCTGAGATGGTTTAACATAGGCAAGTCAATAAATGTGATACACCACATAAACAGAATTAAAAACAAAAATCACATGATCATCTCAATAGATGCAGGAAAAGCATTTGAAAAAAATCCAACATCCCTTTATGATTAAAACTCTCAGCAAAATCAGCACACAAGGGACATAATTCAATGTAATAAAAGTCTTCTATGACAAACCCACAGCAATATTGTATGTTCTCATTCATAAGTGGGAACTAAGCTATGAGGATGCAAAAGCATAAGAATGACACAATGGACTTTGAGGACTCAGGGAGAAAAGACAGGAAGAGGGTAAGGGATAAAAGACTACAGATTGGGTGCAGTGTATACTTCTCGGGTGACAGGTTCACCAAAATCTCACAAATCACCACTAAAGAACTTACTCCTGTAAACAAACACCACCTGTTCCCAAATAACCTATGGAAACAATTTTTAATTTTTTTTGTTTTTGCTGCATTCTATCTTTCTGCTTTAACCCTGCTTAGCACTGTATGTATTTCTTCTGAGGTTTCTTCAAAACTTCCCCCCTTTATTTTCACTTAGATGGATGTTGTCTCTCTCTGTCTTTCATCTTTTCTGTCAAACTTTACATTTTCATTTAAATAATATTCTACAAGATTTACTTGAACTTTTCTCCAGTTCTACTGTTAACTTTAAAAATTTTGGCCAATATTTTAAATTGACATTAACTCTTCCTTTTTGAAGACTTCTCCTTTCTAAAAGGAGCATGTTGGTTTATTTGATGGAAAAAAAAAATCATTGGATTGCTGTAAGCTTTTAAATGAAATGCATTTAAAGTTCTATTTTCTTCCATGAATTTTATTGATTTATCCAGAGTTAGTTGTTTTTTTTCTTTTCTTTTTCCCCTTTTTCATTATCTTTTGTGTTGCTAGCTTTGATGAAATTTCTGCTAATTGATTTATGTTTACTTATTCATATATTTTTAAATTAAAAATTGGGTTAAACGGCTTAGGTTGATGGTATGGGTTTTCTCTTCTTTCTTTATTGTCTATTCAGAGTGAGAATCCTGATTATAAGAACAGAAGATATCAGTAGGTGTTATATTTTTGATGTTTGTTTCCTCCAAATCCCATGTTGAAATTTGATTCCAATGTTGGAAGTGGGGTCTAATAAGTGTTTGGGTGCTGGGCACTGATTCCTCATGAATAGATCAATGTCTTCCCTGGAGGGAGTGTTGGGGCGGTGGGTGGGTTCTCACTCTGTTAGTTCCTGCTAGAGTCGGATGTTAGAAAGTGCCCAGCATGTCTATTGCTCTCTTTGTTTTCTCTTTCACCGTGTGATCTCTACAAAACAGTCCCCTTTACCTTCCACCATGAGTGGAAGCAGCCTGAGGCCTTCACCAGAAGCAAATGCTGGTGCCATGTTTCTTGCTCAGTCTGCAGAATGAGCCAAATAAATGTCTTTTCATCCTCAGATATTCCTTTATAGCAACACTGAATGGAATAAGACAGTGGCATAAATACTATGCCATGCTTTATTTCATAGAGGTGTGATGCAAACACAGTAGATGCTTTCTCCATTCACCCTCAATGCCAAAATAAAAGGTATTTCCATTGCATAAGACATAGTCTATTCCAAATAGATCTTTTCATCTCTTTACAGACTCTCTTTCGTCAGCAGAAAGAAAAATGGCCAAACAAGAAATCAGTGCACCAAAATTGTATTCATATTTTCTTGTTGTTTCTACTGAAATATAGTGCCTTTCCTTCAATGAATAGATAAAATGAAAAATTAAGTGGATATTGCATATCCAATTTCCTAAAGACTTAAACTCATGCTAACAAAATTCGAACTCCTACAAGCAAATGTGAGTACTAGAACGAATAATTCTTTTGTTCATATAGATAGATTGTAAGTGCACAGCTGTTTGTGGCAGGAAGGAAGGAAATAATAAAAAGGAGAAAAGTAAAAGTACCATATTAATCCACTGTGTTACTATTCTGTAGTTAACTCCTCAGGTAGAACCTTCTTGAAAATAGCAGGAGTCTCTCAGGCCACTGCACATTCCTTTAGCACATGGTACCCAATCCAAAACGTAAACGAGGTAGAAATTTGAACACTCTGTTCCTATGACTCCAGGGAAAATCACAGACCAATCTACTCTCCCAGTTCCAGATTCACAATTTGGTGAGTATGCCTACTGAAATCTGCAATCTTACTTAAGCAAACACATGGTGAGATAATGTGTTTATATAAATGTTGGAAAAAGTACCAAAGATCAGCTGGGCCCATCTTCTGTGAGGCAATTCCAATAATTTCTTACATTTCTTCAATGCTTCAGTCTCACAATTGTCCTGTAAAGTATAAAATATTGAGATTATCAAATCTGTGCTATTATAAAGGAGAATAGATAAGTAAAGAAACTAAGTAATTTGGCCAACTTCACAGAGCTAGAGAATGTTGAAGCCATAATTCCAATCCCCAGTTCTATGGATTTCTGGTCCAACATGCTTCTCCCAACAACAGCTCAATAAGCTCCCAAATATACACAACAACAAGAGTGAAAATAATCCAATAAAGCCTTAAAACTTTTTGTTTCCTTATGAAGTCTTTCTTTGGCCACAATAAGCCTAAAGTCATTTTTATTTTTTTCTCCTATCCCAGTTGCATGCCCTAAAAATGCACAGCTGCATTTCTGTCTGCCAGAAGAGAACTAAGACATTCTCAAGATATAGCTATGATATATTAATCCTAGAGCTTGTACCTGAGCAACAGGAACCAAGACTCTTTCAGTAAAACAGCAGGCACCATCTTTCATCTCACTCTACTTGTCTGAAAGTCTAGGAACTAGAACTGAAGAATAAAAGAAACAATGAAATGTAATCTCTCCTGCTATTTTCCCTCACCCCTTGATACAGTTTTCTGATTTGTTTCAATGTCTTTGAAGTACATAAAGGAAACTTCAACAAGACACACAACAGTAGTAGTAGAGCAGCAGGCACTTATAAGCTTCAGCATTTGTGCTAGCTTGGCATTTCCAAAAGGCATTCCTTTGGGGATCAAAATACTGACCACAAAGCCTGTATGCTCTGCAGGGAAACCTGATCACTGGGCAAAGTCAAGCCATTTCAAAGGTTCATAGTATCACTTTGGGAAAATCAAAGGATTTTTTTTTATTTTTTTTGAAACTATAAATCTAGAGCTTAGCACTTTTGACAAATTATTCAAACCTTACATTATAAAGGTAGGCCCCTCAGGAATTGCAACCAACCGCAATTGATTTTAACAACTGAGGGTAAACAAAATGTTACACTACAACATGGAAGCAGCAAATTGCCATTTTGAAAACCACTCTTTGGCAATGAAGATGAAACTTCATGAAGATTGTTTTCTCTTTGCTTATTCACCATATGACAAACTCAATCATGAAACCACAGTTCTCCAAGGCAGAAAAAGCAGACTTTGTAGATATTCAACCCTGAATACCTTCATGAACTCCAACTCACTGACTGCATTCACAGGCCATTTCATCTATCAAGAAAACCAATCCAGAAATATCCCCCCAGAATAGTAACATTAACATGAAAGCAAGAGAGCAAGTGTTATCTAAACCACTCTTCAGTATTGTAAAGTATTGTAAGGTGTGGTTTCAATATATAGAATACCTATTTACTCTTTAAGGCCCAAATGAAGACGTAGAGCTTGAACATTTAGGGATGAAGGAGGGAAAAGTAATAGAGCGTAAGGCTGATGGTATAAGCCAGGGTGCCCGAAGTGAGTAAAAGTACAGTGTTATGTCAAAAATGGGGAATAGTCTCATGCAGTATGAATGTAATGCTAAGCGTCATATAATGAAGTGGTAAACAAAATAAGTTAGTTTCAGATCATGGAGATCCTCAGATGTTGTAGTACTCTCAACTAATTCCAATTTTTATATTGTTAAGCTCCAGGCTCCCTTTCCAGGGCATGAAATACTTATCTTTTGGCAAAAGGCTCAGGGAATCTAACTGCTTAGGACAGCTGTTCATACACAGCTCATTCGATTCCACTCCAGGCTGACAGTATTCAGATCTTTTTTTCTGTAACAAAAAGAAGTCTGCAGGTAAGAGTCTTAATATCACAAGGAAGCACAAAGATCACACTTTTTCTTTTTTAATAAAAAAAAAAAATTACAAAAAAAAAAATTACAAAAATTAGCCAGGCATGTTGTCATGTGCCTTTAATCCCAGCTATTCGAGAGGCTGAGGCATGAGAATCACTTGAACCCGGGAGGCTGAGGTTGCAGTGAGCCCAGTTCACTCTGTCTCAAAAAATATTCTATATTAGTAAGAATTGGCTAGCTCAAGCTGTAGAAATAAACTGAAATGCCACTGACTTCACACAGAAAAGTTTATTTCTTACTGACTCAAAGTCCTCTGAAGACCCTCCCATAGGCAGCTCCCTTCCACTGGTGACTATCGTAGAAATAAAACCTACTTCTAACTTGTGGCTCCAACATGTCACATAGTTTCTAGGATGCCACAGTAAGGGAAAAGAGAGCTAGAGGATGATGTAGAGTGGTCTGCTCCCTCAGTTCATAAGTGACACATGCCATTTCTCTTCACTGCCCATTAGCCAAATATTGTCACACGTCACCACCAAAACAAAGGGCTGGAAGGTGAGGTCTTCTGTTTGACCAGAACAGAGAAGAATGCAAGACGTTAAGGAGTACTGCTTATATCTAACACATCTCCCAACACGCTTATGTTTTTGTTTATATCTTCTTTGGTGATTTCTGTTCCCTATTGCTATCCAAAGAAATGCTCTCTTACTTCAAAATAATACCTCAAGTTTCTGTCTTCTTCCGTACCCTGAATGGCGATATAAGAATACAAGGTGTTACAACTAAATTCCCCTACACCAATAAATGCCAACACATGCTTTGTTGTATGATAAATTATATTAATCTCGACAGCTTGTTTTTTCTCTTTATTGAGTACATATCAAATGCCAAATGCTCTGTTATTTAATCTATAATGCCAACTTGTGATACGGATACTTTATTCCTGTTTTGATAATCAAAAATTGATATACACAGAAGTAAATCAACCAATGACACATAGCCAATGTGTTGCCAAACTGATCAATTCACTCTTGAGTCTATCTGACACCCAAAACTGTGCTCTTTGTGACACAGTACATTGCCCATGGTTTTCCACTCCTCTCATGTCCTTTCTCCCCTCATCAGATGGATATAAAGTGTAAATTTCTCTGGAAATTTGATAAAACTAATTCAACCAAGTCATCACAAATCAAGGAATAAGAGACTAATTTTAGGATGCAGGGCTAAAAGCAAGGAGTACTTAAACTTGACATCAAAAGCACAACCCATAAAAGAAAAAATGATAAGTTAGATCTCATCATTTTTTTTTTTTTTTTTTTTGAGACGGAGTCTCACACTGTCACCCAGGCTGGAGTGTAGTGGCATGATCTCAGCTCACTGCAAGCTCCTCCTCCCGGGTTCACGCCATTCTCTTGCCTCAGCCTCCCAAGTACCTGGGACTACAGGCGTCCGCCACCACACCTGGCTAATTTTTTGTATTTTTAGTAGAGACGGCATTTCACCGTGTTAGCCAGGATGGTCTCAATCTCCTCACCTCGTTACCTGCCCACCTGGGGCTCCCAAAGTGTTGGGATTACAGGCATGAGCCACCGCACCCAGCCCTCATCAATTTTTTAAACTATTGTTCTATAGAAGACCATGTGATGAAAGTAAAGGCATATTCTATAGACTGGAAAAAATATTTGAAATCATGTATCCAATGAAAAAACTAGTAACTAGAATATACAAAGCATTCATGTAATTCAACATCTTATAATAAATTGGGTAAAAGACATGAACAGACATTGCATCAAATAGTATAGACAGATGTCAAGTACATGAAAGGATGTTTGACATTATTAGTGATTAGGGAAAGGTAGAGTAAAATCACATTGAGATCACTGCACACCTATCAGAATGGCTAAAACCAAAAATAGTGAAAACACCAAATTTGGTGAGGGTGTAGAGAAATAGGTCACTCAGAAAACAATTTGGCGATTTCTTAAAAAAAGACAGAAAAAGAAAAACACAAACAAAATAAACATCCAACTATCATATAACAAACAATTGCATTTGGGAACAGTTATTCCAGAGAAACATTATAGAATGCCAAAAAACATGGCATCCTATAAAAATTTACATTAGATGTTTCACAGGAGCTTTATTTGGAATAGACAAAAATTGGAAGCAACACAAATGTCCTTCAATGCATTAATGTTAAACAAACTACGGTACATCCAGTGATAGGATCAGAGGTAGAGATCTACCAATTGATTGGCAATGGCTAAAGTTTTCACCCAATGGATAGTCACATGGAAGGAATAAAATTGGATAATTATTGACAAAGAAGACTGAGAAAAAGATATGAGCCAAAGGTGAGAATAGTTATATCTTATGTGAATACTCACCAAAAAAGATTCCTCTGAAGTAGTGTTACAAAAATGTGAAAATTGTACTGTAGTCATAGTCTCTTTCTTCAAGTATTTTAGTATTTGCTCAAAGGGCTCCTGACTACAGACAGGAAGGTAAGTTATATATAAGCTCAACAACATGGATTTCACCTCACTATGGTGAGGACAATACAGACTGTGTCTAATCGGCCAGAATCAGAGAAAAATACTCAAATCCACAAGGGGGGGCAATACCGAACCATAAAATTCTGAGCATAATCAGCTGTAAAGATCAACTGATGAAAATGCTGTTTTGCCACAGCATTCCCTTGGCATCACTCCTGGACAGCTGTTCCTTAGGCATATTTTTCCTAGATATTTAGCATTTTAACCCAGTCCCCTTGGCCTATACAGGTTTTCTGGTGCTGCCAATAGACTTCAAACAAATCACTTCCTACTAAAACTATTGGAGTGAATTTTGTTGTTTGCAACTAAGAATGTTCAATGATATGTCTCAAATGGCAAACTATCATACCTAGTGGTAAACTATCATACCTAGTGGCAATTTGTGGAAGGATTTTTTTTTTTTTTTTTTGTGCAGTGGAATTTTCTATAAATTTTATATTCAACTTTGATGGGACTTAAATCCAAGTTATTAAAGTCAACCAAAAGAGAGGTGAGAAGCCAAAGGCCACTCTCCTCTCAAGCAAAAATAATTCAAGAGGCAGTGTTCACTTTCCTCATTAACACCAAATGTATTCTTTTCAGTTTTCTTAATAACCTCTTACAATCACTCCTTCTATTTATCTTCTGGTTTAAAAATTGTTTGCCCCCTGCACACAGGCTGCTATAAAATCACATTTTTTTTTTTAACTCAACTGGGTTTTGTCAGAAATCAATTCATTGGGATACCACATGTGCTTTGAGTCCAAGCTTTTTATTTTATTTTCATTTGTATAGTGCTATAACCGAAAGAACTTTAAAGATCACTAATTCAACATCTTCAAATGATAGAAAAACTGGAACCTAGAGAGGGAATGTGAATTGTGTATGGTCAGTAACGGTTGGTGAAGCTTAGCTCAGAACCCCGCTTCTTTGTCTTTTAACTCAGACTGCTCAATGTTTCTCTTAAATCAGAAGTTCCCTGCCACAATAATCATTGTTCTATCATTACCCAAATATGTATCTCCTATTTCAATTCATATTCTTCCCAAGGTACGGAACCTAAGATTAATATTAATGCCAAGTTGGATACTATATTTGAAAAGTTTTGGTCCAGGCGCAGTGGCTTACGCCTGTAATCCCAGCACTTTGGGAGGCCGAGGTGGGTGGATCATGAGGTCAAGAGTTCAAGACCAGCCTGGCCAACACGGTGAAACCCTGTCTCTACTAAGAATACAAAAATTAGCCGAGTGTGGTTGTGCACGTCTGTAATCCCGGCTACTCGGGAGGCTGAGGCAGGGGAATTGCTTGAACCTGGGAGGCAGAGTTTGCAGTGAGCTGAGATCGCGCCACTGCACTCCAGCCTGGGCAACAGAGCAAGAGTCCATCTCAAGAAAAAAAAAAAAGAAAAGTGTCATATCAAATTATTGTTGAACTATAACTTCCTCAAAAGATTTACCTTATTTGGGCTCACGTTGTGATTTATTCTGGATTCTGAATGTCCCTCACCCTTTTAATTTCCCTCTTCAAATACCATTTTTTTTTTTGCATTCTCATTGTGATAATTAAATGTATTGTGTTAATATGATGAAGAAGCTTTTTCCACGAAATTAGTCTCCTCAATATGTTTTTTAAACATATGTAATTTATTCCTGGGAATGACTTTGGTTATCCTTTGCAGACAAATATCAAGGTCTACCATGCATAGATAATTCCAGAGATACATTAATTATCTCACTTAAGTAGCAGGCTGAGATACATCAATATTCCTTTCCTCAGAAAAGTGGTACTTATGCATTGATAATTGAGGGATATGACAAAATATGTTTAAATATTAATCAATAATAGAGGTGATAGACCTAACCATATTTAAATGACCTTTGGAATAACAACAAAAAAGTCTTTTATCTAGAGATTCCTTGGCTTGTACCCAGTTCCACTGTATCTTCTTTGCCCCCAAAATGCTTTGCTTTTATACACAAAACACGGTCATCAAATGAAAATATACTGCGAATTCCAGTATAAAAAAGAGATAAAAGTAGAGTTGCTCTGATGTACTGAAGTGTCTGCCTGACCAGAATCCTCACCTCAGTTCACACACAGGACTCTGATAGTGTTGGTAGGAAAACAGAGAACTCTGAAAAGCACAATTAAAGGTACAAGGGATTTGAGACTAAAAGGCATCTTTGAGATAATCCTGTTCGTAACTCTCCAAAAATGAATGCCGTTTTGCTTGAATTAGAGTAAATGTAGGAGGACAAGGAAAAAGAAGTTCATGATCATCAGGGAGAGAAGCAGCCCCTCCTGCTGCCCTCCCTGACATTGAAGACGTGTCTGATGACATTTTCCAGACTAATTCAGTTGAATTAATGACACTGCGTGAAACATTTGGATACTCGCTGTAGCATATTTGGTATTTATATTCAAACATTAATAATTTGGGACTTCACCTAATGATTCCTCTAATAAGTATTTACTGAGAAGTACAGTGAGACTTTAATGAGGGAAACTCACAAAGTGAGATTTAATGGGATTTTAATTCCAACTGTATTGCTGCTAAGCAGTCGTTGATTTTTCGATGGACCCTGAACACCAGAAAGAAATGTTCCCTGGAACTTTTAAAAATAAATACTTTTTTAGTCATACAAATGGCCATTCTATTATGTTTTAAAAGTGTTGCCCAATTGATAATTTTGACTGAAATTTTCTGGTCACTTTAGTGAAGCAAGTCCTTTTTGATCATTTTGGTGACCATCAATTTCAACATCATGGCAAACTGACTGGGATTCCTGTTGCCACAGTTACATGAAAGCCCGAAGCGTCTATTGCTTCTTCACAGTTCATCTTCCCTTCTCCCTCGGGTGGAGCTACTTCACCTTCCACTTCAGGATTAGTTTCGTGCAAAGGTCGTTAACAACCCAGTCTCTAGTCCAAAGCAACATCAACGTTTGGCTCAGTATTAAAGTGGCTCATAATCAAGCCGTCTTGACTGGTTTATATGTTCCGACTCTAGTAAAAGAGCCCTTCCTGTTTTGAGAACACCAACTCAGATAACTGGACTCTTTATTTGTTTTCCTGGGCATGGGTCCCTGTGATAAACTGTCTCTTTCCACAATGCCCCCTTAGATATTTGGATCCCATCTCTAGCTGCAATGTCATGCCAAGTACTGGGACTGTTTCCTGTATACAAGGGTTAGATAACACTGTGAAGGGAAATCCTCAGCATCGAATTCTTACAAAGAAATAATGGAAATGGCCAGGCGCCTGTGGCTCACGCCTGTAATCTCAGCACTTTGGGAGGCCAAGGCGGGCAGATCACAAGGTCAGGAGATCGAGACCATCCTGGCTAACACAGTGAAACCCCGTCTCTATGAAAAATACAAAAAATTAGCCAGGCGTGGTGGTGGGCACCTGTCGTCCCAGCTACTCGGGAGGCTGAGGCAGGAGAATGGCATGAACTCAGGAGTGGAGCCTGCAGTGAGCTGAGATGGTGCCACTGCACTCCAGCCTGGGCGAAAGAGCAAGACTCCATCTCAAAAATAATAGTAATAATAAAAAAAATGGAAATTATGTTGTGCTGAGAGAGAACTTCAACAAAAGTACAGTCTTCTACTCAACATAGTAATTTAACAAGTGTTTACTGAACGATTATTATATGTCAGGCGTTGTTCTAGGCACTGGAGATACAGAAGCAACTGAGTCTCTATCCTCATAAAGCACAGTAATTCCCTATCCTCATAAAACTAACATTTAAATGAGATAGACAATAAATAAATATAAAAATACAAAGAATAATGTCAGGTAATAAGATGAGCTATAAAGGAAAATAATGTAGGATAAAGGGATAAAAAATGATAGCTGCTCTTTTATTAGAAAAAATATTTCTGAGGAGATGGCATTTGAATAGAAATTTGATTTATCTAAATTCATCCCTCTTTTTAACTAAGATTTAGAAAAATGGAGCCTAATAAGAGACAAACATGCCAAGCCATGCCCCAAGAACTGCTCCAAGACGGGTCTAAATGATCTATTTCCCCTGAGGTATAAAAAAACGTGTGCTAAGAAGATAATTTAAGGCTTCTCTTAAATTTGGTTTCAACAATACAGGAGGAATTTTCTACATCTAACATACCCTCCTTGGTAGGCCAGAAATACCCTTCGAGATGGTTTTCATACTTCCTGCGAGAGTTAATGGTTTGGTCCCATAAATTTGAAATTAGAGAACCTGGACTATGAGCCACAGGAGAACCAAGACAAATAGAATAAATCTCCTTGTCTTCGACACAATTAAAGGAGACCTCCACCTCCAATCATTGTCTCTACCAGTAGCAGACTCAACACCCTTATTGCTGGCTCCCCAGGATTTTAGATCCCAGTTGCAGTGTCTCTGAAGCATTTAACAAAAAAAATAAATAAATAAAAATAAAATAAAAAAAATAAGCTGTTCTCCATATCTTTCAGGAGTAACTTCAGCTTGATACCTGGAATTATTATAAACCATAGTCTTTTAAATATGAGAGAAAAGAGAAGATATTGGCCAAAGAATACCAACTTTCAGTTATAAGACAAATAGTCTGTAGATCTAATGTACAGCATGATGACTATAGTTAATATAGCAATGTGTCCTACATTCGAAATTTGCTAAGAAAGTAGATCTCAAGTGTTCTCACCTCTCTGGCCCCCGACCCACCACACAAAAAATGAATAGGCAAGTTTTTGGAAATGTAAACTCGATTGTGGTAGTCATTCCACAATGTATACATTTAGCAAAAGCATCACATTGTACACCTAAAATATAGACAATTTATAGGTGTTAATCACACCTCAACAAAGCTAAGAACAAAGTATTAGTAAATAAATAATGTCCTGTTTGTCCTCCCTTTCTTCTATTTCCCACACTGCAGCTATAGTGATCATTCCAAAAGGAATATTTGATCCAGTCTCAACAAGATGTTAAAGGACAAAATTCCTTATGTCTTGAATTTTGGGTGGGAATGAATCAGCATAATCACATTCTAAAGAAAGTTTCTAGATACACTCATGCAGGACTTGTTAAAACACAGCAAAGAGAATGAAACAACCATTAGAAACTCAAATATCTATTTTAATAGGAGACTAACATATTTTTAATATTAACATATTCTTTAATATTAATCCTACCCTTCCTTAAGGGAAAAATAAGAGAGGGGTATTATCAGCCTCTCAAGCCAAGTGAGGAAAATGCTAAGGACAATAAAACATCTGGGAGATTGAGTTGCTTGCAAAAAATAGGGACTGCCATTGTCCTTTGTTCCTGAATGTTTACTAAATTACTAAGATATATATGCAGATTACCAGACTAAAGAAATATGAAGACATTTGGGGATAACTTGAGATGCATCCCCTTAGGGAGAGGAAGGGTGTGTGTGTGCGTTATTTAGAAACTCGTACCTGCATATCCGTGGGAGGATTCTGGAGGTTACAGGCCAGCTGGAGCAGTACTGGAGACTAGGGCAAGGAAGGAGGGGACGGCTGGCAAGCCTGCCTTCCTGCTACTTGGTGTGGTAAGCATGATGAATTTTCTGTTCACCAAAATGGATTCGCCATGGAAAGTAGCTCTTTTAAAAAGAACTCATCTCAGTAGGGTGCCTGGTGAGATAAAGAGACATTAAGGGTGAATGTGGTTACATATCTACCTAGCAGCTGGAGGAGGAAGCATTTGCAAACGTCCTGTTGGAAGGTATACTTCCTAGATGTGTGGAAAGTGGCATTTGGCAGTTTCTGTGAGGCCTCCAAAGAACCCAGAAATGCAACTCATGAAAGAGTTTTTGCAAATATCAAGGGCATCAAACCAAAGAGTACAAATAAAATAGTAAAAATTATCTAAAGGCCACCCGCCTTTCCTCTCGCTTCCATTCCCCTGCTCCAGCCTCAGAAGAGTCCACAGTTGAGAAATTATGATAACTGAAAGAGCCAGAGGAAGAGTGAGAAAACAGACGATGACTTCTTTCCCACCGCAGATCCCTGAGCCAGGAGTGAGGCAGCCGTTAAAAAGAGGAGTGAGGCATAGAAAGGAACAAGAGGCTGGCATTTTGTTGTTGGACTCGACTCTATCTTTAATACATTAAAATAAGTCATAGTTATAAATATAAGACTTTTATAACTGAATGTTACCAAAAAGAAACTTCCACTTTTAGCCATGATGATGAAACAGGGACTGGATTTACATTTACAATGGAAACTCTGAACAAAACCAGGTAAAATATATGAAACAACAGTTTTTAGATGTTGGATATCAGGCAGCCCAGGACCATGATTCCTCACTGAGGAGGGAAAAAATAAAGTAATTTGTGCAATAACCCCTAGCTTACAATCTATAGAGAGTATACAGGTCACTGTGCGGGAAGAAGAATCTGAAAAAAGCCCAGCCGTCCCGCTAAATTAAGACAGACTGTAGGGTACAGTGATGTCATCGTGTGTCACTTTTTCTAGAGGGAGTACTGGAGAAGAAAGAGCTAAGCAAAGAGAGAGTTCTAGGTCCCTATGGAGAGGCAGGGAGAGGAAACTAAAAAAGCCCAGTGGTTTCCCTCATTTAAGACAGATTGGAGGGTCCAGGGATGTCAAGTCGTCCGGCTCTCTCTAGACAGAATACTGGAGAAGAAAGAGCTGAGCAAACAAAGAGTTCTAGATAGCTGTAGTGAGGTCCCTCAAGTCTTCAGCTGAGTACTGGTAACCCAAGTGTGTGAGGAAAAGCAAATCTTCAGAGCAGGTGAATGGATAAATAAAGTGTTGTACACTGAATGAAATACTGCTGGTCTATAAAAAAGGGATGAACTATTGGTACATACAAAGGCATGGATGGATCTCAAAATAATTATACTAAGTGAAAGAAGACAAACAGAAAGAACAACAAATGAACGTGTTTTATTTCACTTACACACTACTCTGGAATTTGAAAACCAATTTACCGTGACAGAAAGCAGATCAGGGCTGGTGAAATTAAAGTAGGGTAAGGGGGGTGAGAAAAGGAGGATGACACAGAGGATGAGAAAACTTTAAGGAGTGATGCATGTGTGCATTGTCTTGGTTGTGATGATGGATTCACGGGAATGTAAATATGTCAAAATGTATCAAATTGCACAATTTAAATTTGTATATAGTTTTGAATTGGGTTATAATTCAATAAAGCAATTTTAAAATTTGGAGGGTGAGAGATCTTACTAGAATGTTATCAAAGAAGAGAGAAAGGAAAGTAGACACCATTCAGTTAAAGGTAGTAATTTTGGAAATCAGAGCCAAATTCTGGTGATAGCTTCTTTGAGTTCAATTTATTCTATCAATTATTCATAGCTACAAGTGGCTTAACAACATGCTTAAAATAAAATTCTGAGTTAGTAACATAATTTACAGAGTTCCGCATTATGTGAGCACACCTGTATCTCTAGTCCTTTCACACACACTACACTGCATCCCTACCATGTTTTCATTCTGTGCTATTTACACTCCTGAACTTGATATACTATTTCTCACCTTTGGTTCTTCAATGGTGATGTTCTCTGCCAAAATACACTTCTCCCACCAGATGCATCCCTACGCCTCATTCTCCCAAGAGGTCTTTCCTAACAGCCTACTCTAGGTTGAGTACCCATGACAACTGTTCTCAAAGCACACTACTCTATTGCACCTCATAATACTCATCAAATTTATATTCCTTGTTTTTTAAGACCGTAAACTCTCTGATATATTTATTGCTATATCCCCAAGAATATAGCCCAAAAACTAGTTTATGAATGACACTCAACAAATATTTATTGAATGACTGAATATGAAAGAAACCATACTTATGGGTTTTATTTTTTTTATCTTGCCTCTACCCATTTACAGCAGTAAATCTGCAAGCTTCACAAGTTAAGAACTTTGTCCATTGTATTCACCAATGTATCCTTGCACATGGTATCTGTTTAATAAATTTTATTTTGTGAATGGCACTCTCTTAGGCTTTAAGAAATTCAGTTACTTATTTGTTTTAAATTTCAACCTCTAAGGTATAAATCTATAACCATAACATTGCTTATTGTTCTTTTGCCTCATCTCTAAAAAAAGTTTAATAATGGAATAAAATTCAATTAAGCATTCTCCTAAAACTAAATCTGAGCATGTTTACAAATGTCCATGACCTTCCTCTAATCCATCTTTTCCAAATTTATATCTTACGTGAAGTCCTCAACACTCCTGGGCTCACAACTATGAGTCATCTTTGGTTTCTTTGTCTCCTTCATCCCTTGTACCACACTGAACACAAAGTTCTGCCAAGTCTTCCTCTAATACATTATGCAACAAGTCTATTGTCTGTTTATGACCTACAAAGTACTGCAAGAGGCACTGGTACAAAAATGACTTCTAATCCCTGAAGGCTTACCACGTCTTAAGGAGAATGTTGTCAACAAATGACATAATATGCTATAAAATAGATTTCCATACAAACATGCATGCACCGTGTGCTCACACAGAATAAACTTTTCTGTTGTAGACGGTCAAAGGAGAATATGCCTATTTTCAATTAAACAAAAATATGTCATGGAGAAAGACATTAGCACATGTAGGTAGAGATGAAGATGTAATAGGATGTAAAACAGTTGTGAAATAGTATGTGATCACAACTTGGGCAGTGTAGACTGAAGTTACTGAGCAATAGGGAGATAAGATATTGATGCATTTCAATCAATAATATATAAGATTAATCCAAAAATCCATCAATGTTTGCAATACACATAAGAGAGAAAATAAAGTCAGATATTAAAGTCTGCTCGGAAAGGTTTATGTAATATGCAAGTAAACTAAGGTGCTCATAATAAGAATAAATATAAAATAAATACAAGAGCTATTGCTGAAGTTCATCCTGTCATATTAGAAACTATCTGGATTTGGAAAGAAAACCAATGATTTGGTGATTGACAAAGCACTTGTGTGATACCTCATTTTGATTCTCTTGAAACCTTTATTAGATACAATGACATAGATTCATTGGATTAGAGAGTAAACTGGGTCTAAGAGAAGGAAATAATTTACTTAGGGTCATAGCAGATAATCTAGTGGTGAAGTAGGAACTCTGACCCATGTGCTGTTTTTAATGTAGCTCCCTTTTTTAAAAAAGCATCAAAAGATGATGCTTGGAATCTTTTAGTTTTAAGCTTTTCCATTTCCAAAATCCAAGAAGTGAAGAAGGAGTTTTGGCTGAGAGGCTCATCCTAAATAAATGTCAATTTTCCTCTTATTTAATCCATGTGAGAACACATGAATGGTGCCTGTTGTTAAGATATTTCTCAACTTCAAAGCCACCCTTCTATACTCTATTTTGAAATGCTGAGGCTGGGACTACAAACTTGTGCTTTGGCTGCCTTTCCATTGAAGTTGGTCAACAAAAGGTGCTACAGGGAGGCTCCATGCTTGGAAGAAGACAGGACTTGCTTTTGTGTTTTCCTGAGGGCTCTTTGTGACCTTGTGGTTCTCATAATCAGGACCTCAAGAAAGCTCTGTCCTCATAATAGTCAGCAGTTGTTCCTGTAGCAGCAGCACCCCTTCCTCAGAGGTCTGAGTCCCAGAACCCATGAGGCCTGACCTCTGAGCTCAGAGACACCAGCATCAGAGAAGCAGAACTCCCTCCTGAGCAGTGTGACTTCCTCTCTTGCTCCTTGTTTTCTCAGCCATAAGGATGGCAGCAACTTCTACAGTTTCCACCTCTCCTACACCTTAGAATTATTCTCTATTTGTTGGCAACTTTATACCTAATTAAAGTTATTTACATGAAATAGACTCTGTCAAATTACTGCTGTGTTTTCTGTCTCCTGTTTGGACCCTGACTAATACATCAAGTTTTCTAAAACTCCTCTAGTAATCACAGTTCTAAAGAGGACTTCCACTGCTCATGCTAACATCTCCAAATAATAAATATGTACCAACCCATTTAACCCATCCCTAACAATTTTTGCTCTTGCTTTACATATAATTCTTCCTATCTTCTAAGGAAATATATCCCCTGGTTTCTAAATACATTGTCCCAGAATGCCTTCATTATGCTTCCTTGCTTAAACTATTTTCTTTCCCTTTCTTTCTTCCTTCTCTCTCTCTTTCTTTCTTTTCTTTCTTTCTTTCTTTTCTTTCTCTTTCTTTCTCTCTCTTCTTTCTTTTCTTTTTCTTTTCTTTTCCTTTCTTCTCTTTCTTGTTTCTTTCTTTGTTTCTTTCTTTTTTTCTTTCTCTCTCTCTCCCCCTTTTGCTTCCTTTCTCCCTTTCTTTCTCTCTCTTTCTTACTACATCTTTCCTTCTTTCTCCCTACCTCTCTATCTATAGTTTACCACTTAGAGCACCTCTAGATTAGATTCATAATTTCTGCCCATTCTAATTATTTCTATTGATATAAATTATATAAATCATATATAAATAAAATATATATGTTGTATAAGTGTTAATTGATATATATAATAAAACAACACAATATAGGTAATAGTATTCTACTTTTAAAATGGTAGCAATAATTTCATCATAATATTATCTGAAAGAGTCACAAATTGGAAACAACCTAAATGTCTAACATTAGAAAAACATTGAAGTAATATTGTATATGTATTTACATATACACATATTTTATATGTATTTTATATGTATTATAAATATTGTATATGTATTTACATTACACATATAATTAAAATATTACCTACAAAGAATTTAAGTGACATTGAAAATTGATTATGATTTATGTGAACAAATAAAGATATAATATGTAACTAAGACATGATCTTAACTATGTAAAAATGTATAAAATAAAAACTACACAAAAAAAGGAAAAACTTGTTAAATAAAGAAGGAATCTGAGGATTAGTGAAATTGTGTCTCTTATGATTTTCCTTATAGGTCATTATATTTTTTTCGCTTTCTCCCACTAGCTTCCATGGTCCTCAGAAAGGGAAATGTTTGTCTATAACACACAAAATGTATTCAAAGTGTCTCATATGGTCCTCTGGATGAGGTCGTGCCAAACGTATGTTTTCAGACAGTCATTACTCTAATCATGTTTTACCTACTTTACATGTAATTTTCAAGGTGAATTTCTCATCTATACAGAGTACCAAAGAGCAAAAAATTTGGAACCAGGAGGCCTAGATTTTAGTTCTGAGTCTCACACTTTCTAATAAGATATCTTTAGGCAGATCAATTTTCTGATCCTTATTTTCTCATCTATAATCCCAGCACTTTGGGAGGCCGAGACGGGCGGATCACGAGGTCAGGAGATCGAGACCATCCTGGCTAACACGGTGAAACCCCGTCTCTACTAAAAATACAAGAAAATTAGCCTGGCGAGGTGGCGGGCGCCTGTAGTCCCAGCTACTCAGGAGGCTGAGGCAGGAGAATGGCGTGAACCCGGGAGGCAGAGCTTGCAGTGAGCCGAGATCGCGCCACTGCACTCCAGCCTGGGCGACAGAGCGAGACTCCGTCTCAAAAAAAAAAAAAAAAAAAAAAAAGATATATTTTTCAAGACCTCACAAGATTGTTATGAAAATGAATCAGAGATTATCATTGTTGGTAAATATTATATAAACTGGAAAAGTTATACAAAATAAAGTATTTTCTCATCATATTTATTATTATTACTATTATTAAAGTAGAGTCTGGCTCTGTTGCCCCGGCTGGAGTGTGGTGGTATAAACTCAGTCCTCTGCAACTTCTGCCTCCTGAGTTCAATCCATCCTCCCACCTCCACCTCCTGAAGTCAAGCTGTCCTCCCACCTCAGTCTCTTGAGTAGTTGGGACTACAGGCATGCACGACCAAGCCAGGGTAGTTTTTGTAAAATATTTTTTTTCTTTTTCAGAGACGGGGTTTCTCCATGTTGCTCAGACTGGTGTGAACTCCTGGACTCAAGCGATCCACCCGCCTTCACCTCCCAAGGTGCTGGGATTATAGGCATGAGCCACCATCGCCAGCCATACTTTGCCCACAACTTTCAAGGTTTTATCAATCCTCAAGCCTCTAAATTTTGATAAAATACTTCCTTTTGGTAAATATTCACCATAATACCTCATATTCTGTATAAATAAATGGAACTTTTCTTCAAGGAGCAGTTGCAGTTTCAAGCACACCCTCCCCGAGCCCCATCTCTCTGTCTCTCCCTCTGTCTCTCTCTCTCTCTCTCTCTCTCTCACTTTTCCTCCCTTGCTGAACAATTTGGGTGCATCACCTAAACCTACAAGCTGACACTCTTTTTTTTTTTTTTTTTTTTTTTTTTTTTTTTGAGACGGAGTCTTGCTCTGTGGCCCAGGCTGCAGTGCAGTGGCCGAATCTCAGCTCACTGCAAGCTCCGCCTCCCAGGTTTACGCCATTCTCCTGCCTCAGCCTCCCGAGTAGCTGGGACCACAGGCGCCCACCACCTCGCCCGGCTAGTTTTTTGTATTTTTTAGTAGAGACGGGGTTTCACCGTGTTAGCCAGGATGGTCTCGATCTCCTGACCTCGTGATCCGCCCGTCTCGGCCTCCCAAAGTGCTGGGATTACAGGCTTGAGCCACCGCGCCCGGCCAAGCTGACACTCTTAAACACAAACAAAGCATTTACTTTAGAGTAAGAACAGTATCTTACAAGTATACTTCTCAATGAAGCAGATTCCAGAAGGTCTACACTGTTAATATCTTAATTGATCTTTGTCAGCAGAAATCACTTAAATAGCCTCCTTATTCTAACCTTTCCCTGTTTGGGACTTTGAATTTTAAGAAGACCATATCTTACAAAGCAGTTTTCACAAACATAGTCAATGTGAGGGGAATACTTGGCTGCTTTGGTTTTCAATCCTTATTTTCCTATAGGTGCTACATTATTTGGAGAAAATGTTTTCAATTTAATAATGAGATATGATAATCAGACCTCATCAATATCCAATTATTTTTATAATATCTACTTAACATTTAAATTGTTAACATAATTTTAACAGTATGAAAAACTATTAATAGATTGTCTCCTGAGCTCTTCATAAAGAAATACATTTATTAACGCTGGGATGGTAAGAAAGTGAAGAATGAATTTTTGTTTTTCTATCCTAGCGACAGATCTACAAAAACTTAAGACCGTGAGAGTTTTTACTGGTTATTCATCTATTTCAAAGTTCTCACCAATATTGAAATGACTTCCACTGCATCTCAAACTAGGCTATGTCTTGCTTCTTGAATATTCCCTAGGAGGGAGTACACATGTACAATGTACATCAAAGTAGTCTATTCTTTGATAGATGGATCTAATTACTTCATTCAAATATTGAGCATTCTCTTTTACAAAGCTAGGTAGTGGGACAGATCACAAGTCAAAGTTCATGATATCAAGACATTTACTGCCTGTGAAGTGTCAAAGGATCATTTGGTACTTATCCCTATTACAGTCCTAACCACCCTCTACTATATGTATGGTACTGTGCCTTGCCTCTGGATGGAGCAGGATTTCACCACAGTAGAGCCCATGTTTTATTAATTTTCATACCCAGCAGTAAATGTTACTTAATGAATAATAAATGAATATGAGGCCCAATAAGAGCACAATTTATATAATATATATAATGTGTGTGTGTATATATATATCTCCTTTATATTGAAGTGAAATAAATTATGCTGTAAACTGCATGTCCCTAGAATAGTTTTATCTTCTGATATTGCCCAACATAAGCATTTTTCATCTTTCTAAGGACAGCCTAGTGATCATAGATAGCTTTTAATATACTCCCTTCTTTAAACCACTCACTCTCTGTCCTTTTATATGTTTTCTATACATGATGATGATTGGCTAATTCTTTATCATACTGGTTACCCCTCTCTAGTCACACTTTTGTGTGTCAACATCCTGAATTATCAAGGAATAAAGTAGAAATGTGTGAGAGTATTAAAACATTTATCTTTATACACAAAGAATGCTTTCTTGTCAAACTTAATTATGTCTTTTTGTCTGGGAAAGTAGCCTGAAAATGGGAAATAAAAAGAAATATCAATTGTAGGGGGAAAGATGAGTTGGAGGACCTACATCTTTTCCCTGGCTTTGACAAAGATTATTTATCCTCCACAATTTTGACTTGTGTGCTTACACAGTCTACACAACCTGTAAATGTAGTTCCATGCATTTCCCTTAATATAGTCAGTAGAAGAGTACGTAGAATGCTTGAGTTTCTGTAAATGTGGTTTCAGATTCTTGGCTTCAGATTCCATTATTTTATGAAAACGTGTTTAGTTCTCACCAATATTTGATTTCTCAAGGTCAGAAGAGTTCTGTGGTGCCTTCATCTGCTTTCTATTGCTATGGCAGCATAACTGAATCTGACTAGTGTACAAAGCAAATAAATTTATTTGTGTCATGGTTCCAGAGACTGAGAAGTCCCAGGGCATGGCAGCAGGCTCTGGAAAGGGCTTTTGTACAGTCATAACATGACAGAGAGCATCACACGGCAAGAGGGCAAGGACATGCCAGCTTAGGTCCCTCTTCCTCTTCTTACAAAGCCAGAAGTCCCATCATGGGGGCACCACCCTGATGATCTAATCTAATCCAATTTGCCTCCCAAACCCCACCTCCAATCCACACATGAATTAAGGAATAGTTTCTAACACGTTAAATTTAGGGGACATACTCAAACCATAGCATGTAAGATTTCAATGTGAGAAGACTTCAGTGAAACAAAGGCATCATTGTTTACAAATATATTCGAAGCAAAGACTTGTAGCACCATAAAGGTGCAGCCATTGAACCTAATATTATAAATCAAATAAACAAAGATCATTTCATTCTCCTATATCATAGCTCCACTTTCTTCAATACTGAACCTTCCTTCCTTTTAGTCTATTATCTCTGTCTTTCAACATAAAGTCTCTTCTCATCTCCTCTCAAAGATAATGTCTTTTTCCTTTGCATGTTGACTCTCTGTAAGATAAATTCTCAAACTTATTGATTGGCAAATACCAAAAAACAAAAAAACAAAAAAAAAAACTCACAATTTTTTTCTTATATTTTGCAATAGAATAGGAAAAATTAATTTGTTATTTTTTTATGTTGGTAGAAAAAAAGATTATGCAAGTAGCCAATCAATATTAACACTTTGGAAAAAGATTGGTGGTTGTGGAGTTTTTGCTATTGTTGTCTTACTATGAAATCCACAATTTCTTACTCTTTCCCTGTTGTTGAGGAGAAACTGGAAAAACAGGATGAACACATGATACTGTCATTTTCATTGCAGCATTATGAACTAAAGAGTAATTATATTTATAATGTTTATTTATGAATGTATAAAAATTCTGTTTTATAAATGTTTCATTTATTCTTCCTATGTTTCTTCCTTAGATGCCACAGTCATTAATAATTTCAAAAAAGGACAACTTTACTTAGGGAACCACAAGTGTTTGATATTTACAAAGGTGGAAATGTGGTTTAATAGATTCTTGCCTACCTTGTTGAAAAATAAGTGTGACTTGCGGGAAATGGAAAATGGAAATAGGAAATGTGATAAATAAATTTGTAATAAGATTCCAAATAAGAAAAATCATTATTAATTCAAAATCAAACAAAAATTTTAAATTGAGACATTTAAATGCAAAAAGGACCAGTACAGAGAATCCCATTGTTTGCATAAAGTTCCCCACAAAAACAAGTATTAAGAAATAAAATTCAAACTCATATGCACACTTCCTCCTGAGAATTAGTCAGTAGATGTGACAGAAAATCTGAGCTGCTTAATCTGATTTTCCATCATAGATTTTTCATTATTAAAAATTAGGTTAATCGCTTCTCGGCCTTTTGGCTAAGATCAAGTGTAAAATTAGGTTAATGTTCATAAATTTATTTTTTAAACTTATTGATAAAATGTATATTAATAGTTGTTTGTGTCACAAAGGTTCCAGGAAAGAATTATTCCCTGCTGATATCCAGCTTTAATTGAGACAGGGAAACCTATCATTCCCCATAGCTAGTCCTAGTCAAAAATATGAGATTTATTGCCTACTGTCTCTGCTTTCTTCATAATATATCCTTTCAATTCTCTCTACCTACCACTAATTAAATAGCTATGGAATGTTAAAGAATCAAAGTGCTGGTAGGTTAATCTATATTGATCTTACCTCCTCCATTCACTAAATAAGAAATTTAAGGCAAATCTTTTTCTACCTCAATTACCTTATCTATTACCTCCCTTGTACTGTTGAATAAAATAAGAAATATAAATAATTATGGGAAAGGATACATTTATGCATATAAATCACTTAAGCTCTAAGTATTAATATTTTAAACTTATTATTGTGATATTTTCTCTGGACTCTATCAGAATGAAAGCAGTTGATAATCTCCTGTTAATTACTTGGCATTTTAGCCTCCTCTGTCACTCTCCCTAAGAGTTTATTCTTCAGACCACCACCAGATTGATATTCCCTCAAGACAGTTGTATTTGCATCATTATTTTTGTGGTTACCCACTGTCTACTAATTAAAATTAATTGAAAATAAAGGTGATATCAGAAACATTTTATGTTAATTCCACCTAATAAATAATGTTTTATTTGATGGTAATCAGTGACAGTATATGGTAAAGAGACACTATCTCTGCATGTCAATATCCAGTTTTCCCAATGTCATCTTGAAGAAACCATCTTTTTGTCCATTCTGTGCTCTTGGCAACTTTGTGGAAGATGAGTTGATTGTAGATGTGTGGATTTATTTCTTGGTTCTCTGTTCTGTTCCATTAGTCTACACATCTTTTTTAATGCCAGTGCCATACTGTTTTGATTACAATAGCTCTTTAGTGTATCTTAAAATTAATAAATGTGAGGCCTCAAGCTTTGTTCTTTCTGTTCAAGGATTTTTGGTTACTTGGAATTTGTGGTTCTATGAGAATTGTTTATATATATATATATATATATTTCTGTAAAGAATGCCATTGGAATTTTGATAGAAATTTCATTGATTCTGTAAATTAGTTAGGGTAGTACAAATATTTTAACAATATTAATCTTTCCAATCCATAAACACAGAATGTCATTTCATTTTTGTCTAGTTATTTCATTATAGAAGACACAATCAATGTTTTATCATTTTCAGCACATAAATTTCATCTCTTTCACTGTTTATTCCTAAGTATTTTATCATTTTGCTGCTATTGTCAGTAGATTATCATAATTTCCTTTCTAGATAGTTTATTGTTTTTATATAGAAACATGACTGATTTTGATATTTTGATTTAGTGTCCTGCAACTTTAGTGAATTCATTCTTTAATTCTGTTCGTTGTTGTTGCTGTTGTTGTTGTTAAGTCTATGCAGTTTTCAAAGTATGTGATCATGTCATTCGCAAGCCAATAGTTTTACTTCTTTCTTCCTTTCATTCCTTTTCCTTTACTTGGATACCTTTTATTTCATTTATTTGTCTTATTGCTCTGTATAGGACTTTCAGTACTATATTGGATGCAAATAGCAAAAGGGAGTATCTTTGCCTTCTACCAGGACATAGAGGAAAATATTTAAGTTTTCTCCTATATATTATGATGTTAGCTGTGGGATTTTAGTGTATGGACTTTATTGTGTTGAGGTAAGTTCTTTTATACCTATTTTGTCAAGAGTTCCATATAAATGATGTTTTGAATAAAATGAGTTTTGAAAAATACTTTTCTGCATCTATTGAGATACTCATGTGTTTTGTTTCCTTTCATCCTGTTAATGTGTTTGATTGATTTGCATATGTTGAGACATCTTTGCATATAAGAGATAAATCTCACTTAATCATGTTATGTAATGCTTTTAATGTGCTATTGAATTTGGTATCTTATAAATTAGGCCATTATCTCACACTATATTCAAAAATCAACTAAAAACAGGTCAGAGACTTAAACACTAGACCTGAATCCACAAAACTAGGGAAAAAGTTAAATAAACACAGGGAAAACTAGATACACATAAGGAAAAAGTTTCTTGACATTGGGTTGCACAACAATTTTTTTTGGATATGACAACAAAAACACAAGCAACAAAAGCAAAAATAGACAAAAGGGATTGCATCTAACTAAGAGGATTCTTCACAGACAAAGGAAACAATCGATACGTGAAAAAAGCAACCTACAGAAGGAAAGAAAATATTGACAAACATAGATAAGGGTTTATATCCAAAATACATGAGAAACGTATGCACTCAATAGCAAAAACAAAATAAAACAACAAAAAACAACCTGATTAAAAAATGGATAAAGGGCCTGAATAGACACTTCTTCAAGAAGACATATAAATGGCCAATAAGTGTATGAAAAAGTGTTCAACATCACTAATCATTAGGGAAATACAAATTAAAACCACAATGAACTATCATTTCACACCTGTCAGAATAGCTATTATCAAAATGATAAGTGTCAGTGAGAATGTTGAGAAAAGGAAATCCTTGTACACTGATGATGAGAATGTAAATTGATATAGCCATTATGAAAAACAATAAGGAAGTTTCTAAAAAAATAAAAATAAACTACTAGTAGGTTTGGTGGCTCATGCCTGTAATCTCAACACTTTGAGAGACTGAGGCAGGAGGATCGCTTGAGCCCAGGAAATTGAGGTTACAGTGAGCTATCATTATACCACTGCACTCTAGTCTGGATGGCAGACCAAGATGCTGTCTCTTAAAAGAAAAAATACAACTACTTTATAATCCAGCAATCCCACTTCTGGATATAAACCCAAAGGAAATTACATCATTATCTCAAAGAGATATCTGCACTCCTGTGTTCATTTCAGCATTATTCACAATAGCAATATATTCCTAATTGTTCATTAATGGATGAATGGATAAAGAAAATGTAGTTATATACACACACATATATAAGCAATGGAATACTATTCAACTTTAAAATGAAAGGAAATTGTGCCATTTGTGATAACATGTATAAACCTAGAAGACATTACGAAAAGTGAAATAGGTCAGTCTAAAATAGACTTGCAGAGGTCTATTATTATAGAGGTTTAGACCCCTAGAGTCTAGGCGGAAGGGAAAATGGAGGTACATTGATCAAAAGATGCAAATTTTTAGTTCTGCAGGATGAAGAAGTTCTGGAGATCTATTGTACAGTAATGTGACTATAGTTAACAACACTGTATGGTGTACTTGGAATTTCTTAAGAAGGTTGATCTTAAGTATTCTTGTCACAAAAAGATTTTTAAAAAAAGAAAAAAGAAAACGGTAACTATGTGAGGTGATAGATATGTTACTTAGTTTGATTTGGTCTTCATATCAGAATACATATGTATCTAAAAATATCAGTTGGGCATCTTAAATATGTACAATTTTTATTTGTCAGTTGTACCTCAGTAAAGTCAGAGAGGGACTAGAAAGAGAGGATATCTCTATAGGAGATATCTGGTGAGAGTTGGGAGTATATCTGTCTTTTCACAGACAAGACCTGGCAAAAAGAGGCATTCACATATTTCTTGAATGAAGGAAGGAATGAATGTGAAGCTTGAGATTAATGCTAAACTCTCTTCACAGACATTCGTTGAGAATTTCAGTTGCAGATTTATGAAGTGGGTATCCACTGCTTTACACTGTCAGCACCCATCCCTCTTTCTTTTGATAAAAGCACCTCAATATTAATTTAGGAATACAGCATTGCATGTTATCTTGGTGGCAACATCAACAAATGTACCCCCTCCTAGTCTGGGGAGAAGACCACCCAACAAAACTGGATCAATCAGCTATTTTAAAGAACTACTTTGTTTCTCTTTTTCTTTTTCTTTCTTTTTTTTTTTTTTTTTTTTGAGTATTGTTAATTCATTTTCTTTTGTTTGATTCTTTAAAAGCTGCCTACCATATTACCAATACATTTTTTTTTAGTCTAGGTTAGGTCCAGTAGGTTTCTGTTTCTTACAGTCAAATGATCCATCATCTGATATAGCTATCATTTATAAATAACATATAACTGACTTAGCTAGGGAAGTAGCCATCTAGATAAAACATACGTTAACTATTAGAGTATCAGTACCACACTAGTAAGATCCCACTGTTTGTATCAGTAATATTGATAGAAAATGAAACCCTCTGGCTCAACTCAATTTAAATAACATCTGCATTCAACTCTAGAAATATAAGAAGGATGAAATCACTGAAGACTGACTGAACTGTACAGCTCCCTGGCAGACATAACAGATGCCTGTCACTGAACTTATTGCAATCTCCCTTATTTCTAGCCAAGAGAATTCTCGTCTGTTGATTCACAAACCATGAATCTGTCTGAAAATTAATGAATCAGCTTCTGGCAATAGAGCCTCCTCCCTCTGCAGTTACCTTGAGAAATCCTTCCATACAGATCCCCCAAACACAGTTCTGCAAACTGAAGTGTGTTCTGTAGAGGTCAAAATAATTCATATCCAAAGAGTGTCACAGAAAAAGTTGTTTAAGGGAAAGAAGTAAACTTATCAGGCAAATTATATAAAACTTTCTCAAACTACTGTGACACATTTTTCACATGAAAGGTAGAGTGGAGTTGTTTGATTTTAATAATTATAAGCACTCAAAAGCCATACAAAGTGAAGTTTCATAGTTCCCTAATTCTAATTTTTCTTAATTTTTTTCATAATCCCTAGAATTCAAGTTCTACAGATTTAAGATTTGGAAATTTTTCCAGTATTCACAGACTTTCCAAGACCAAACAGCAGAGAAAAAACAAAGAATCTGGAGGTTCCATCTCCATGTATGATCTTTCTCTCTCCAAAGATCAATGTCCCTTTTAATCAAGTCAGCCAGTTTTCATTCTTCTTGTCTTGCTGGGCATTTATTAATAGTGAGAGGTAGTGACTGACTTTACAAATTCCCTTATTATCAGTGCTAGGAGAGTCCTTTACATAGCACAGAAAGGCTCAAGTATACCACTACTCTGCACCCAAATTTTGCTCTGCGATTGGTTCACTGCCTAAATTTTCCTTTTTTTATGAAAATTCCACTGATAATATTCTGGTCATTTTGTAGCAGAATGTGGGTCAAGCCATGCATTTTAACCATCCAAATGGAATATAAGGAAAAACAACGTGGAAATATTATAGAGAACATTTGTCTTAATCCTAAAAACAAGGAAGAAAAGTGAAATAGATAAATGTTTTAAAACATAGATTACTGAAAATATGAAGAAACATTGTATTTAGATTATCAAACATTCACTCAAATCAATAAGAAAAACAAGATCTTTCTAAAGTCCAAAATTCAAAATCTCCGTGGGGATATGTATATAAAGGGGTTACATATAAGATCCAGTCTGGATGACAAAGGCTGGAGGATATAGAGTATTGTAAGTCTTTAAGAATCCTTACAGTGTATTTAAATTTTAGAGCTATATAAACTTAGGACTATGATCTGTAACCATTTATCAGTTGGAAATAAAAATAAATATCACAATGTTACACAATTAGAATTTATGCAGTTTGCATTCAGCTGATATCAAAGGGAGTACAAATCGTACTTGGGTCTTAGGCTCCCATAGCCTCTTCGGATTGAAGAATAAAATGAACAGGGGAAGAACTGGAGCAATAGGATATCAATGATGACAAGTTACACAAATCATTACAGATTCTTGTGGGAAGTTCATGAGCCATTTTAACATGAATAGGGAGAGCTATACCAACAATTACAGTTAATTACCAAACAGTGCTTCTCTGGGAATCAACTACAGTGCTTCTCTGGGAATCAACTACAGCCTCCCAAGAATGGCTATTTTGAGTCATCTGACACCTAAAGTTTTGTGTACATGAAACAGATACATGTTAGCAGTAAGATGTGAAAAGTAAATTTGGGGCTACCTAATAAATGTGGATTAAAATTTTTGCTTTACAGACATACTAATCTTTTAAATGTGTGAGTAATAAGGCTTCCTTCCCCTCTGTCAGATTTTTAAAGGTGGTTGGAGAGCTGAAATAGGTATCAAAGCTCTGCCTATATTGAACCTCCACAAGGGCATCTATGGAAAAATTTGAGTGATTTGGAATCAATTTTAATTCCATGAATATGCATACCTCTGTTAGATGTAGGACACTCTCTGATATTAGTGTCCTTGAGGGTTAGTAATTGAATGTGCATTATCTTTATTTATTTTTTTCTTTTTCTGTTCCATAGCTTTTTCCTTTTAGAATTTCTTCCCCCTTTTGTTTGCTATTTTCCTTTTTGGGGAGCCTCTAAACCCTTGTTCCAAAGGGTGACCTGAAATAACACTTCAGTATATTTGAGCAAGCACAAAGATTGTCCTCAGGCATTCCCCATGAGAAATTTCAACGCTATCTCATCTTTTCAAAGATACGATCAGATGAGACCCTGAACAGATTCTGAATCCAACTAAAGATCTAATTAAGTAACCCTAAGAAAAGTTCCCATTCAGAGATTCTGTGCCTTTATGAATTTCCTCCTAATCGTCTCTTAGAAGGTAAACAAAATTCCCCTTTTTCTACATTTGAAAGCTAGCAACAATGTGTATGACCTTGACCACAAGAAAGAGTTCAGTATTGCCAGGACTGGAAAAATCATTGACAGTGCATCGCCTATTGAAGCTGAAGGAGCAGTGTCACTTCTGTCTGTGAGGGCAAGCACATTAAACATAAAGGCTAATCCTTGGACGCACAGAGCCCCACTAATCCTTGTAAACCATAAGCTGCTTTACAAATTTTATCATGAACTCGCAAAGCTTGTTTGCAACTCTAAAAATCAGAGAATTACTGAAACATTTGGTTGGAGGACCCAGTAAGGTCATTCACTAGCAACATTCATTAACCTATCTCTAGTCAGCTTTCCTTAAAGTTTCTCTAACAGAGAAGATTCTCTTAGTCGCAGATTTCTCAGGGAAAGACACTCGGTAACCTCTTTTGTATTTCCTTCCTATTTGAAAACATCTGAAAGGATAGATATTGTTTATTATTAACTTCCACCTCTTTTTTTAAATAAATAAACCCTTAAAAATAAAACAAGGCAATAGTCCACTGGGTTAGAAGAAAAAATAAATCCCATAAAGAAAAGTAATTCCAAAAAAATGTATTGAACCGTATTCACCACTTTTTCCTAAACACCTGTTTTAAACATTTGATGATATGCTGTGATAGAATTTATCCATACAGCATATAAAGCTGTTTCTTATTTGGTCTCTGCCTATTTTTACAGCTTTACCTACCACTACCCTACTTTTCTTCCACACCAGCTAATACCAGTCGTATTGATGGTACCTGAAGTTACCATCTCTATTTTCTCAATCTTGAAAACTAATATTGTTCTTTAAGACATATTTTCTCCCTTGTGAAGCTTCCCTTACCTCACTTTAATCCTCTTTGTGTAAATTATTTTCAAACTGCATTCATAGTCATATATTTATACATATATATATATAGAGAGAGAAAGTGTTCAGATCACAATATATGATTAAATCATACATATTTCTCTATATTAGGTGCACTCCCCTTCAAATTAGGAATTTGGTTTTATTTTCTTTTATATTATTAGTGGAAGGCAAGTCATTTGTCCTAAATAACACTGGATAAATTATATATGAGTTGTGGACCTTGTATTTATAAGACAAAAATGTACTGTTTTCATTTGATGTGTTTTAAACATTTTTCCAATAATTTTGAATATCATTCACATTTCCTTAGTGCATTTAGAATCACAGCTGATGCCATGATAAGAATCATTTTAAAAGATGAGAACAGAACACCAGTAAAGAAATTTTGAGTTATCTTCTTTTTGATAGACAGAAAAACAGTTGGTAAAAAGACTAAAAATGAGTAATTAATATCAAGTGATTAAAAGTAGTCCATAGTTAAAATTACAATAATTAACTTTGACATGGTATATAATACCTAGAGAAAACTAACTTATTATATATGTTGTATTAATTACAAATGTAAAATGTTATAAAAGGAGAAATTAACTTTTTGTAAATCCTGAGTAATATTTTATTCTCTGTTCAGCATAAAAATATCCTGAACACCTGAATATATTTTAGCCTATATGTATTTATCTCGTATATATTGTCTTATCTATATTTTATCCTATTTTCAAAATGTGTAAGAATCAGAAGATGCCAAAGGACTGTCTCTTGCAAGCATGAATTTTAAAACATCATTTATACCATAATCTTCTTATTAGACATCTAGGACTCCAGAGCCCAGTATTCTTTGATATATAAATTACTAAGAATTACTTATTTAAATTTTAGAAATTCAATTTACCTTAGAACTTCAAATAAATATTTGATAATACTATTTTATACTTTTCTAGAGTTTCTATTTTTTTAACCAAAGAGAAGCTCTTCTACTAAGATTTATCTAAAGCAACACCAATCTAGGCAAATATTAGTAGATTTAGAGATAGAAAACTGAAGCTCAGAGAGAGGTTTTGTAACTTATTCACAGATCACTCTGATAATTCATAATATTGTGCTTTGAAATTAGGTTTCCTAACACAGTGCCTCACACATATACCACTGTGTATCATAGCTACGGCTGCAGCTGGGATGCAAAGTTAGGGTTTAACTTCAAAACAAGAGAAATAAATCTGGACTTCTAGTTTCAGCTCTGATATACAAAGTGTTTGGAAAGCCTTTCTCCCACCCTTATAATACAAACAAGTTAGACAAACTAAAAATCAATGACATTTCTTGGACATATTAGAGAATTGAGGTCAAAGGGCATCACTATAAAATCTGAAGACACAGGCACATCAAGAGAGATACAGCCAAGATTTATTTTTCTGGAGCAAAAGCCAATGGCCCATGAACTTCTAGTAGCACTTAAATGATAATTTTTATGAATTTCTGGAGCCTGAATGCAGACTCACTTGAGAGTGAGAAACTCTTGGTGGCCATAATATTAGTGAAGCCCCCGTATATACATGGGTTTTACCTCTAGGAACCCTACAAGATCCTCAAAATGGGCCAAGAAAAATCCCCTGGCAGGTCTGGCTGGGCAAGAGGGAAACTAACCATTTTGAAGTATATATAAAGTGTTCTTCATAGTGAGGACTTGCTCTCCGATAGAAAAGACTTTACTGGGATGCTAAATGACCTAAGGTAGGGTCAACTCCAACCCCCTTTGCCTTTCTGTCTCATCTGAAGGTGGGGGGAAGCCAAGTAACACTTGTGAAGATTATATAGTTCAGAGACAAGACTCTCCAAAAGGCCGAGATTTCATCAAAATATTATAGAATGTTTTCACTCTCTTATTATTTAACGATACATCAACAGGTTTCCAATATAATAATAGTGAATTACGAACGACAGAGCTTCAAGACACAGACTCCATTTAGGAAAGAGTTTTTAGGGAACCCCCACAACCCCCCAAAAAGGACAGACAAAACAAGAACAACAGGGAAAATGGAAACTTTTGGCACCTACTGCTACAGCAAACATTGAACATGGGCCAGCTCCTAGCCAGGTAAACATAATCTCACACCGTAGAACTATTTACATCTTCTACTACATCATACGTCATGCCTAACTTTCAACCAAAAGTATAAACCATTCTATAAGAAAAAAAGCACATTATCTGCAGAGATAAACCGAGTATCAGAACCATCTTCAAATATGGTATAGATGTTGGATTTATTAGCTAGGTAATTTAAAATAATTATAATTAATAAGTGAAAGGTTCTAATAGAAAAAATAAACAACACACAAGAGCAGATGGGTAATGTAAGCAGAGAGGTGGAAATGCCAACAAAACCCAAAAAAATATAAATTAAAAAATTAACATAAATGAAGAATGTCTTTGACGAGTTCATCAGTAGACCAGAAACAACCGAGAAAAGAGTCAGTGAGATTGAAAATATGTCGATAAAAAATTTCCAAGTTGAAATGCAAAGGGAAAAATAAATTTTAAAAAAAGAAAACAAAACGGAATATTCGAGAATTGTAGGACAATTTCAAAAGGGTTAACACATATGTAATTGGAATACCAGAAGGGTAAGACAGAGAATGGTGCATAATAAATACATGAAGTAATAATGACTGAGGATTTTCCAAAATTAATGATAAACACCAAACCACAGATTCAGGAAGCTCCATGAGCAACAAGCAGGATAAATACAAAAAATATATATATACACTTAGGCATACCATATCAGAATTGAGAAAAACAAAAACAAAGAGAAAATTCTTGAAAGAAGCCAGAGTGAAATAAAAAGCCTTATTTATAGAGGAAAAAGGGTACAAATCACAGTAGACTTCTTGTTGGAAACCATGTAAAAATGATGACACTGCAATTAAATATTTAAAGTGTTGCTAGAAAAAAAATCAATAATTATATATATGATGAAATTATCCTTCAAAAGTAAAGGAGATAAAGACTAAGAAAAACAAAAATTGTAGAAACTTGTTGCCCATAGACCTGCCTTGCAAGAAATGTTAAAGGCAGTTCTTCAGGGAGAAGGTAAATGACAGAATTCAGAAACCTGGATTTTCGTAATGAAAGGAAAAGCATCATAAAAGCAATACATGAAGGCAAAATAAAAAGCTCCCGATACTGACACAGCATTTAAACATAACAATTTTTCTACAAGAGGAAATGCTCAAAATGTAATTTTTAAATATAATTGTGTTAATTTAGATTTCATTTTTCTGATTTTTAATTGGTCTGATAAATACATATTCAGAGTACTAAAAGTAACAGTATATTGGATGTTTATGGCATTTGGATAAGTGAAATAAAAGACAGCCATGTTATAAGGGAACATAGAAGGGAAGAATTGGGTAGCACATGGACTTTGTTACAAGGTCCCTGTGCTACTCACGAAGGAATGTAGTGTTATTTGAAAGTGGATTAGCTGCAAATGTGTATTTCAAAGCCAATAGCAACCATTAAAAGCTTTGTTAAGGCATTATAATTGATATGCTAAAACAGGAGAGAAAACGGAACTTTGTAAAATGCTCAAAGTCACAATAGGCAAAAGAAGTGAAGATTTTTTAAAGTCACAAAAACCAAATGCAGAAAATAGAAAACCATTATAAACATGGCAACTATCAATCCAACTAAATCAATAATGATTTTATATGTATATTGTCTAAATACACTAATTAAAGACAGAGATTGTCAGAGTGTTAGAAACAGACCCAACTATATTGCCTACAAGAAACCCACCTTACATATAAAAACACAGATAGCTCAAAAGTAAATACATAATATATACCATGCTAGCACTAATAAAAAGAAAGCTGGAATATATAATTTATTTCAGACAAAGATGACCTCAGAGAAAGAAATATTCTCAGGGATAAAGTGGGGCATTGCATAAAGATAAATGTGTCAAATCTCCAAGAAGACGTAGCAACCCTTAATATGTATGTATCAACAACAGGGCATCATAATATGTGAGACAGAAACTAATAGAACTACAAGGAGAAATAGACAAATCCACTGTTATAGGTGGAGACTTGAACACATCTCTACCAGTAATTGATTAATCCATCATCAGGCCAATCTGTAAGGATATAATTGAACTGAACAACACCAACTGAACTTAATCAACTTGATCTCATTGACACTTATACAGAAAGAAGCCTCAGCAATCTCCAAGGACGTATGAAGTTGGATCACCTCTGTCCACTTCACCTTGCTGATATGAGGATATATTGAGAGAGAGTGTGTGTGTGTGCATGTGTGTGTGTGTCCAGTCCAACACCAGGCATAATACTGAAGCAAGGTATGACTTGAGTGTATATTTAATCTGAATCTTTAATATATTTACCTATACTTATTGTTAAAAAGGTACTCTTTCTACTGTACATACCTCTGGAGAAGTAACACTGAGCCTTGGCCTGCTTTCAGGTGCCGTGCTACCTCACTGTTACCCAGACTAGTGGCACAGGTTATGCACACTGAACCCTCAGCTCTGCTGCTCTCTGGTTTTAGATCGACCTCTCCATTTGTCTTACCATGGGCCTTGCCATGACCCAGTAGATGTATATAGTTCCAAGTTCTCTCCTGTTCATTAAATTAATGCCTTTAAAGCTTTATGGTTACATTTAAAATACTTACTATTTCACTGCAATTAAAATTTAAAAAAATATTTTAATGAAAAAACTCAGTGCTTGCTACTTTGTACAGAAACTGTGTGGCCCATAACTAATGACCACATTGGCCCACATTGAATTAGAACTATACGGACCACTGGAAATCAGGACTAATGAGACACTCCAGTAAACTTTTCAGTGTCTTCATACAATGTATTCCATCCAAAAGTACATGAGCAAGTTTCTCAATTTTTTGACATTTCCAACAGCAAGAGAAAATCCAGGCAATGCAATTTTTTAGTCCAAATATAAAATATTCAGTACATTGTCAAATTTTATTACAATCACAGGGAACATGGGATAAAATCTGATCTATTCAGGGAAACCTGAAAAATACTGTCATGCACTTACGACCTATAACTGACCTCCTGTTAGTAGTGAAGAGAAGGGATTGAATAATCTAAATTAACTAACTGGTCTTAAAAGGAGAAAACTGTTGCCTTTAATTTTTTTTTTCTTAACCAGTAATTAAAGCATGATAGTTATGTTTTCTTAACCAACAAACAAAGCATGATAGTTATGTTTTCTTAACCAGCAAATAAAGCATGATAGTTGTTTATGGTCACAGTGCCTGGCATGCAATAAGCTCTCAACAGATATTAACTGTCTCATCTTTTTCCACCCAGGAACCCAAGGCCAAAGGTTACAATCCATGTGTTATATGAATGCTGAATGTAATAAAATTTGACTGTCATTTGCTGCGTGCAGACATATCTGCCTTAATAAGAGCTATTCCTTGGTATATTTGCATTGTCAATACACATCTTTTCCTCCTTCAGCTTCATTCAGCAGGCCCTGTGACCTCTCTGATACAAATTCTACCCCAGTGGCAGCTCGAACACTGCTGGCATCCCAGGAGGAACAGAAACGAATTTGCTCCACCTCTCGATCTGTACTCTGGGCTTGGAACTAGCAGATATCTTGATAAGTCTGCCCAGCCTTGCTTCTCATTAAGGAATATTTAACACTCTCCAAATATTAATAAGGATCTTCTTACAAATGTGATCTTACTTGGTAGCAAAGCCTTATGGCTTTCTTTTTAAAAACCAGACTGAAAACACAGCATAATCCTTCTGTTAATAAGGAAGGAGAAAAACAAAGAATCAGTTCTTTGCTTGTGGCAAGGAATATGTTGTTAAACTTCCATGCATCTGTGGACTCTGTAAAAAGAAAACTATTACTAATAATTTTCAAACATAAAGTTAACTGTGACTCCCGATGAAGCTTCTTCCCATAAACTAGAATCCTTTTAATCCTGAAGCTGTGTATTTCAAATAAAAAAAAGTCACCTGAGTCTTTCTTTAAATGTGTTTAATGAAAAGTTCTTTTTTGCCAATGTGTGTCAGGCACAAGCAGATTCAATTCTTAACAAATACTCCCTATTTGCCTAAACCACAAAACTATTAGTGCAGTTGAATATATATTTACTTGATATCTATGCTGTGCAAGACTATGCTTGTTGTTTTAAGGAGTATAGGTAATATTAAGTGTCTGTTCTCACAGTCCAGGCAAATCTATACATAAACCTCAACTCCACCACTAACTAGCTGTGTTAGCTTTGATTTTCTTATTAGAGCATGTTCTAAGGATTGTTTTGACATGTTTTGTTCACCATAGACATGTCTTGTGCTACTGGGAGAGCTTACACTATAGTCTGAACTTCTACAGAGCTTTTTCCTACTGTGAACCTCACTCAAAAATGACAACCTTCCATTTCACAAGGTAAATAGACCACAGCAGTATTCCCAAGTACGGAATATGCTAGCTTCGCCCCAAAGAGGCCTATAAGAGGTTGTGCTTCCTTCCTAGTGGTGGAGGTTTTACATCGTATTCATTTGTCCTTTACTTTGGGAAGGACAGGATGTCCCATTATGCCCTCAAAACCAAGGGTCAACAAACTACTGGCCACAGGCTAAATTTAGCCCACTGCCTCTTTCGTGTGAGTAAAGTTGTATTTTCATACAGTCCATTCATTTGCAAATTGTATATGGCTATATTTGTGCTTCAATGGCAAAGTTGAGTAGTTGTGATGGTGTCTGGCCTGCAAAGCCTTAAATCTTAACTATTTGACCATTTGCAGAAACAGTTTGCCAACTGCTGCCCTAAACCTCTGAACACTTAACAGTTCCTCTAATGTGGCAGATATCTGAATCTTTATAGGTTTTATGTCTTAATATCTGTTGTCCATGTATTTTTCCAAACCTCTAACCTATTTGCCAAATCTTGCTCATCTATTCTGATTAAATAAGTTTATATGCTGGCATGGGCACCCTATGATTTTTAACTTCTTAATGATGAATCACATTTAGGCTTCCACTATCTTTCTCCAATGCATCAATAGCTCCCAGCAACAGTCATCCAATCCCATAAGGCTTTTATTGACTTCTTCCCCGTACCTCTCAATTACCTGATATATTGTACCAGAAGAGCTTTTTCATCCAATAATATACTTTCCCAGTCCTCTATCAGTGAAACATTGGACAACTGTACTGCTATATCTTGCCAAGGTTATCATTCCTCCTCGTACCAACTCGTAGGTGATGCACCTCTCAAATTCCACTTTAGTATCTGTCTTTGTACTACCCCTGGTAGCCTAAGATCAACCGTCATGGGTTGGGTTCCTTAGAAAAGGAGATGGATTTATATGCAGCAGA
Organism: Macaca thibetana thibetana; assembly: GCF_024542745.1. Classification (NCBI taxonomy): domain Eukaryota; kingdom Metazoa; phylum Chordata; class Mammalia; order Primates; family Cercopithecidae; genus Macaca; species Macaca thibetana. The sequence goes on along the minus strand of NC_065579.1, from coordinate 6,348,553 downwards.
ACTTTTGAGGGTGTGCGCTAAAGATCAACTCCCAGAAGTAAGGAAAGCAGAACTGGGCATAGGGAGGAATTGAACTGTGATTTAGTTGTAACAGAGAACGCAGGTGATTCCATGGAGTGCTCTGGAGCTGAGCTGGCCCAGATTAAGTCTGGAGGGCCAAGTCATTGTACTCCCACATCAAGCAGTTTTTAACCGGTTGCATCATGGGGTGGGGTCTCATCTTCAGTGAGGCAGCTCTCTTCGTCCAGAGCAAATCGTAGAAAGAGTTATTGTATTTGTGAGCTGTTAGTAGACAATAGTTTCAGCACCTGACAGAATGAAAGCCTGACCCCTGAAGTGGGTCTAGACAGTACAACGCACTATCCATTCCATGGACGTAACGAGCAAAAAAATCCTAGAAGGGTACTTTAATTCCAATGGTGAGATGGTTGAAATAACAAGCCAAAAATAACCAACGTTAACAGTCAAATGCTCTTGGAATGAGTTCTTGGAATAGAAGACAGCTTTACATGCCGTATCAGATTTGTATTTCTGATGGGGATGTCAAACAATATAGCCATTCTGGAAAACAGTTTGGCAGTTTCTTAAAAACTAAACAAGCACTTGTCATATGGCCTGGCGATTACACTCAGTCATTTAACCTGAAGAAATGAAAATTGATGTTCACACAAAAACTTGTACAAAGAAAGTGCATAACAGCCCAACATCTGAGGACACCCAGATGTCCTCCAATGGACGAATGATTAAACAAAGTGTGATACATACACACTACAAAATATTACTCAACAAAAGGAAAATGAAAGAACAAAGAACTATTGACACATAGAACAACCTGGATGGGTCTTTATGGTGAATGTCGAAAAAATCTCAAGAGATTATACACACTGTAGGGTTCTAGTCATATAGTATTATTGAAATGACAAAATTACAGAAATGGAGAATAGGTTAGTAGTTAGTTGCCAGGGTTAGGAATGGTAGGAAGAATTGAATTGACTGTAGCTACAAAAGAGTGGCATAAGGGATTCTCCTGATGGAAGTATTCTGTTTTTCCACTGTGGTAATACAAGTAAACACACAGTTAAACTAGTGATATCTGAATAAGATGAATGGATTCTCTGTGAATTCTCTGGTTATGATATTGTGCTATAGTAATATAAGATATTACCATTGGTGCAAAATAGTTAAAGGGTATACAGGTGCTCCCTATATTATTTATTACAACTACATATAAATCTACAATTATATCAAAATAGAAAGCTTACAAAATATTTTGTGATTTTTTTACATTCTGTAAAACACCCAAATAGAGGTTTTAATTAAATCATAGTAGGCAGCCATTTGCGGGTATTTCTATTGTTTTTGTTGGTGATAATATTTCCTCATATGAACCTAAGCACTATTAGGCCAGGCATTTACTCACCAGATCTGGTCTGGGGTTACATATGGGACTGAAAACTCACATATTATCTGGTTAGAGTAGCAAAAAGCAAGAAGACCTGGACAGTCTTCTCCATGCACAGGCCAAACAGAGACGCATGAAGCAGGAGGCAGGATTAGAGTCTTGTATCCTAGGTTGACTTATGTATTCAACATTTGATTGCTTGAAACACAAAACCTTGTTAAAATTTATGTGTCTGAGCATAAGTTTAACTCTCAAGTTAGACACGTTACTTTAGAAACACAGATACCATAGCACCTTCAAGAGAAGGGTGGATGGTTTCAGCTAACATTTCATTGAATCAGAATATTGGAAGGAGCTAATACTATTTTGTTTCTCCTACAAAAGGAAAGTCTTTAAAAGAAAGGTGGTAGTATTTTTTTTAATGTTATCACGATTCGGAATTACACCTCTAGGAGGAAATTCCAAGAGGAGTATTTCAACTCAATATAAGGAAGAATATTTTAAGTTATCACTACCCAGTTATAGAATAAACTGCATCAGAACATAGTAGGCATCCTCATCCCCAGAGAGATTCAAGAAGAAATGATGGCTAAAAGAGAAACAGAATGAGGGTTATATGTAATATCTTCTGAATTCCTTTTGAGACTTCAGAATCTATAAACAGATATTTTTATATAATTTGTTTTATATTTAGGATAATTGAAGGAATAATTTTCAATGAAAAGGCTTTACTTAAAATTCTTACAATAGCCAGAAAATAATTTTGGCACCAATTTCAATTGGTGGCACTACACCTTATGCCCATGAAGATAGATAACTTCCTTTGTTGCGATGTAATTTTTTTCTTCCTCAAAATTGGTGCAATAATCAGTTGTACTTTATTTCATAAATTTTTGCGTGTTTAATAAAATTTTATTAAAAAAGAATAAAAGGAATAATTTATATTTTATTATCCCTTGGATTTACAATAACAACTACAATATTTTTATATTTCTACTCTTTTTCTTAAAAATTTAATAACATTGGCCGGGCGCGGTGGCTCAAGCCTGTAATCCCAGCACTTTGGGAGGCCGAGACGGGTGGATCACGAGGTCAGGAGATCGAGACCATCCTGGATAACACGGTGAAACCCCGTCTCTACTAAGAAATACAAAAAACTAGCCGGGCGAGGTGGCGGGTGCCTGTAGTCCCAGCTACTCGGGAGGCTGAGGCCGGAGAATGGCGTGAACCCGGGAGGCGGAGCTTGCAGTGAGCTGAGATCGGGCCACTGCACTCCAGCCTGGGCTACAGAGCGAGACTCCGTCTCAAAAAAAAAAAAAAAAAAAAAAAATTAATAACATCTTCATTTAATACATTAGTATATAATCTCATCATTGTTATTTAAATTGTCATATTATTTTCTGCCATCATCTCTTTAAGAAGCGAGATGGTTTACCCTATAATCTTGTGGGGTAAATAACCCTGTTTGGAATGGTAGAGTAAATATACATGTGGTCGGCGAAAATAGTATTCTAATTATTATAAATCCCTGGTGGAAATATGGCATAGGAGAAAAGTTTACACGGTAATATGCGTGTTTTTATCTATTTTATTTTATTTATTTTTATTTTTTGTAGAATCAGAGCCTCACTATGTTGCCCCAGTGGTCTCGACTCCTGGCCTCAAGTGATCTTCCTGCCTCAGCTTATCAAAGTGTTGGGATTACAGGTGTGAGCCACAGTGCCCAGTCTGTGTGTGTTTTTATAATTGGAAGTACATAACATCTTTTACACAATATGCAAGTGCATATTGAGGAAGGAGGGAGACCAAATAGGTCTAAAAGTAAGAAGAATAAGTCTTGATCCATTAACTGTACAGATCAAAATCCACACTAATTTTAGATGTACAGAACACTATGTCTTTTTAAAAATCTATTTAGAAATTACTTACGGTATTTTTTAGAAAATGCACAGGAACCACTGTTAAAAAATAAAATATTCCTAACAGAGTTGAAGGCCACCCACAACCTTGTCATTTCGCATGCCTATTTCACTGTCCTTCCAATCAGAATAATCATTATGAACTCGGTGTTTATAATACCCATACATTTTATACCATTTCTTTCCAAGCACTTTTAGGAACGTTTAGAAACTTTTAGTTACATTTAAGAAATGCACACTGAAACAAATATAGTTCTATGATGTATTTACTGTTCAACAACAAGGGACACCAATTGTACACTGAAGTAGGAAACCATGGACTGTAATTCAGAGGCTTAATTCTGGTTCTGGCTCTTCATCAACTAACAAGTCACTTATCAGTACACCTTATGATCCTAATGTCTACAGTGAAGGGGTGAAACTAGGTTAGCAGTTCCAAGCTTTTTACCAAAACAAAAAATGCTTTTTGGATGTTTGGTTTTTTCAGTTTATGTTCTGTGATTTGTGACACTAGTAAAAGTACCTGGTCTACCATTCCTAGTTCATAAATTATCATAAAGTCATGGATACATTTTCTGGTCTGTGTAAGGTACTCAATATTTTCCCTCTGAGTAACTTTAATTCTAATGTAGACAGAAAAAAATGTCATTTTAATATACCTGTAGTACATTCTTATACTGAGTATATAGAGTCTCTCTCTCTGTGTGTGTGTGTGTGTGTGTGTGTGTGTGTGTGTGTGTAGGCAATATCCAAAGGATAATCTAGAGTATCTAGAGTAAATTGAGTCAAAAATCTATTTTGAAAACAGGTGAAAGCTTCAATTTCAAAAACATTTATTTACAGGTCTTTCTATGCTTTGCATTCAATAATTCAACTCAACACACAATGCTGGCATCATTCTCATCTTTTGAAGGGATGATAGGTATGCATCCAGCTACATGATAAATGCAGACTTGTATTAAATTTATTTATATTTGAAGTTTGACTATAAGTTGCAGTAGTCTACATAGCTAAGCATCTCTATTACTCTAAACACCCATATTTTCAGATGTTGGTTTTCATATTCAATGTTTCAAGACTGAAGGCACAAGTGAAATTATTATCAAAATATGGTCCATGCACACCTGCATTAGAATCACATATGATACTTGTTAAATTCTGAGTTTTGGAGATCTACTCAGACCGAATGCATCATAATGTGGGCCATGAAGATCCTGACACAGAATAAATAACAACTGAGAATTGCATTTCAGAAAAGTTTCTTAGCTGATTCTTTTGTTTCACAACTTCTCTCTAGAACAAGAGCCCAGTTCCCTCTCCAGCTCCATTAGAGCCTCTGGGATATATTCCACCATCAGAATAACAACAACGATCATAATACAATATTCTAGAACTTAAATTGGCATAAACTCTCAGCTCTTCATTAGAAAGAGAATCTAATTTGTGGAATAAATGAGACTCAGTATTTGTAGGGACCCAGATCCCTACTGACAAGAGCCTGAGTCTAGGAAGTACTTAACATAGTTAGAATCACTGTGGTAATTACAAGAAAGGTTCTGGAATGTTAGTTGTTAGTGTGCAGAAGAGATTTTTATCTTCAAAAATAGAAGCATTATTACCACATTGAAAACAAAAAAATTCATCCCAGAAGCAATATGTTAATTAATTGACTTAACAACATGTTGTCTTTACATTTGGACTTTGATTATAGCAGACTGAAGCTGCTGTGTGGGCGGGGTGGAGGTAGCGGGGCAAGGGATGGAGTGAATAAAACATCTTCGAGCTCTTTGGCTTTGAGGCAGAGACCAGCTGTCAAAATTAATATTAGATTCATAGGTTCAGGATCTCACATAAATTAGACTGAGTGAAAGAAGAAATGTTAATGGAACTTGAAAATAAATCCCATAGCACCTGTATATACAGGATTTTTTTTAATACAGTGATTATTCCCAGCTGCATCATTATAACTTTCTAAAGCATGAACTTAGCATCCTGAGGTTCTTTTGTGGGGAGAGAAAAGATGCAAGTTGAGACAAAGCATCATATTTTTACTGATAGGAGACCAAAACAGTCAATTAAAAAAAAAAAAATCAGTATATTATGTAAAAAGTAACACAACTAAATTTATTTAATTTTAAATGCAAATAAAGTATTGAAAAAATCAGTTAAAAATATTCTGAAGGTTTACTTTTATTTGATGTTAGCTGGAGAAAAACATTTAAATGTTATCTTTAAAACAAAACATTGATTGGGTGATCATAATCACGTCTGTATGTTCCAGAGAGACTATCTGTGTGACCATATCTCTATGAGAATCCCACAGTTAGTTAGGTCCTTGCTCATCACAATGTGTACTTAAACCTGCAGTATCAGCATCTCCCGGTAACTTGAAAGACATGTAGGCTCTCAGGCCCCACCCCAGACTTGCTGGATCACAATCTGCATAATCATCAAATCTCAGATGATTCAACTGAACATTAATGTTTTAAAGCACTGATTTAGGCCATTAAATAAACTGCCTCTTTTTAATTAGTTTGAAAAAATACTTTAAAAATAAGATTTTATTTTGCTAGGGCCCTAGACAATTGAACAACTTACTATTCCACAACATAAAATGATTTTAGACCTGGAGGGGTTTTTGAAACCATTTTATCCAATCCTTTGTTTTATAGATTAAGAATCTAAGAGCTCAAAAGACAGAACGGCAGGCCCAAGGTCATAAGCTATTTAATTACAGAGCTGAAATGCAAGCTCAGATGTCTTGGTTTCCAATTCAAACATGGAAAGAAAGCAAGACTGATCTGAAAACAGGCAGTGACATTTCAATTATTTTTACAAGTACTTCATACCAAAAAGAAACAGAAATATATTTCCCATCACTTTGCCTTGCAAACATGTATACAGTTATTTGTTTTCTTGGTTTGTACAATAATTGGGGCAAGCTGTCACATGTATTTAAAGATACACTTTAAAATTGAATTTCTTTTTATACTAGGACTTCTTTTCTGCCAGCTCTGCTCATCTGGACCACTAGTCTTCAATTCTGCTAGTCATTTTAATGCTGGATTTTTCATCTCTGATGATAGATGAGCTCACTAAATAGGCACACTATTGTGTAAACAATTAGTTACCAGGGATCACGGGAGAAAGGCCCTTTTCAAGACAGAAGAGCACTGGAGAGAGTGGACTGGCTGTTTCTTTTGCGATGATGGGTAACTAGTCCTTGAATATTGCTGAGTCAAAGGAAAACCACCAAGCCCAGAACCCTCGCGGCAGGTACAGCTGTGCCCCGTTAGGAGAAAGACACTTCGCCAACACCAAGATGTCACAGTGCCAGTGTGCTGCTGAGGCAGTTGAGATTATGTCATACATGCTGTTTTCAATGCTAATCATTATAAAACATTGACCAGGCAACACATGCAGCAGAAATTTCAAGATGAATAAAGAGTTGTAGAGGAGTAAAGACTGAGAAATAAAGAAAATATTTTTAAAATTTATTTTTATTTGATGTTTATTATCAACACAAAAATGGATAAAAATGTATTATGTTACAACTCTAAATTTTCTTTGACACCTAAATCACATATTAAGACTAAGTTAAGCAGCGAAAAAGATGATTAAGCAGCTCCCTAATATCTATTTGAGTTACACCACACCTTCTCTGGAATTTCATCACTGGTCAACTTGATCACCTTACTTCCTGTGAGATTTTAGTATTGGAGGATACATAGCTGACAGACAGAGAAAGAAGAAAGGAGAGGGAGAGAGTAGTGAGGTGGGGAGGAGCAAAATGAAAGCCAGAAGATGGAACCTAATGTGTTTAAACTTAAATAAATATGCAAATATGCAGTTAAATTACATATTTATTCTCCTGTTGTTCTTCTAAAATTGAATTTAACTGATGTGTCATACTCTGTGCATTTTAGAAATGATTTCTAAGTATTAAATTTCTGAGCACTCCATTGAATATGGAATACCCACAATAAAAGAGATGTAAAATTGCTGAAAAGTACGTACGGAGCTCAGCGCCATAGAACATATTTGTTAGGAAATATGTCTACTGTCTACTGCAAATAAACAATGAAAATTCCTAGGTGACCTTAATGTGCCATGCATACAACATACTGGTAACTATTTTTTTAGATAAGGATATAGGAGCTTCAGGCATGCCAGTATCCTGTCTGTCCCTGGGTTCCTCTGTTTGCACTAAACCTTGTACATTGGCATGAATTCCCTCTCCATCCTACCTCAGTTAAAACAGCATTTCTTTTATCCTCCTCACTTTGTAGTCTGGGAGGCTACCAGCTTATGAGTGGCAACTGCTCACTGAATGGTGCTATGGCTGAAACACAAAATGAATAGTAATGTCAATCACATATAATCTCTCTCAAATACACCTAGAAAGAGGAAGTATAAGGCCTTTCCATGGACATTATTTTGTTATTTTTCTTATTTGTTGTTGTTGTTTTTCCATAAACCAGTTTTTCTTTTTTTTTCTCTAGAGTATACATGACTTTTGTTTTATTTCTCTAGGATGTAGAGATGACAACGTGGTTTTTAGAATTAAGCTACAGAACATAAATGAAAATAAATGAGTGCTGAAGACTTCTCGTTCTTGGAATGTGAAAGAAAAACAGAGAAAGGCTCAGCAAACAATCTAGAAACGTACTATAAGATACAGCGAGCATCCTTTTACACGTATAGCTGAGTCTGCAAAAAAGAGAAATCCCAGCTGATAAGAAATGCAAGGACAGGCCGGGCTCGGTGGCTCATGCCTGCAATCCCAGCACTTTGGGAAGCCCAGGCGGGTGGATCAACTGAGGTTAGGAGTTTGAGAGCAGATTGGTCAACATGGTGAAACTCCGTCTCTACTGAAAATACAAAAAATTAGCCAGGCATGGTAGCAGGCACCTATAATTCCAGCTACTTGGGAGGCTGAGGCAGGAGAATTGCTTGAACCTGGGAGACAGAGGTTACAGTGAGGTGAGATCATGCCATTGCACTCCAGCCTGGTCAACAAGAGCAAAACTCCGTCAAAAAAAAGAAGGAAGGAAGGAAAGAAGGAAGGAAGGAAGGAAGGAAGGAAGGAAGGAAGGAAGGAAGGAAGGAAGGAAGGAAGGAAGGAAGGAAGGAAGGAGGGAGGAAAGAAAGAAAGGGAAGAAAGAAAGAAAGAAAGAAAGAAAGAAAGAAAGAAAGAAAGAAAGAAAGAAAGAAAGAAAGAAAAGAAAAGAAAAGAAAAGAAAAGAAAAGAAAAGAAAAGAAAAGAAAAGAAAAGAAAAGAAAAGAAAAGAGAAAAGAAAAAAGAAAAGAAAAGAAAAGAAAGAAAGGAGGGAGGGAGGGAGAGAGGGAGGGAGGGAGAAAGGAAGGAAGGAAGGAAAGAGAGAGAAGGAAGGAAGAGAAAGAAAAAAGAGAAGAGAAGAGAACAGAAAAGAAAAGGAAAAGAAAAGAAATGAAGCTCAAGGACAACACACAACACAAAACAGAGTAAACAGAAGCAGACTTTGCCAACAGAGACTATGGGCTTTATATCTCTGGGACTTCTCTGATGCCCACAAGTCAAAAGCAGAGGAGGCCTTTATACTCACGTAAAATAAAGAATTGGAATTGAAATCCCTACATGATGTCTGAACTCATACATAGCTGATCATTTTGTAGAAGAGTAATCTAGGAACCGTTGCCTGTCTCTGACTGGGCTTGGAGTGAGTAAAACATCTCTTAAGATTCTGTAACCAGAGGCCTCTGTCTTATGTTTGCCCAACACGCACATAGGAGTGATCAGTTCAGTAATGAAAGAAAGAGAAAGACAAGGTGAGAAATTAATTGGTTCTATGTCTTTAAAAATTTCTTAAAACGATTATCAGTTAAAGAGGGAGGTAAAGAGTACTTCAGGCAAAAAAACAAGGCATATGCAAAGGTCCTGGGTTGGAGAAAATAGGGCACATTTGAAGAATCAGATGAGGTCTCATGAAAAGGGAAGTGAGACAGAGAGACTAGAATTGGAGTGGCTGAAAATAGACAAATTATGAAACCAGGTGTACAAACAGCTAAAAAATAAGCAGAGTTGCACAAAGTGAACACAATTTGGGAATTGACACATTTGTCCATGACTAATTACTAAAGGCGTTTTGATGGGTTACTGCATTTCACAAAATGAGAGATCATCTTATTATTATTTTAGACACATCTGTGGCAAAGGACTACATGAATACCATTGTCATTTTTTGAATCCAAACCCTAGGTCCTTGAGCTACAACTAACAATTCTATAGATAGTTCCTGGACAATTTTCTAGACTTGATCTTGCCTTGAACAGACTGGGTACTGTGGTAGGTAGGCTGTCTTCCTTAAATATGCTCATTTCCTAATCAATAAAATCTATGAATATATTTCCTTACATGGCAAAAGGGACTTTGCAGACGTGATTAAACTAAGGAGCTTGTGATGAGGAGGTTGTCTTGGGATTATCCAGGTAGGCCCAACATAATCACCAAAGTCTTTATGAGAGGGCGACATTTGAGCCAGAGTCAGAGAAAGAGACATGACGATGGGAGAACAGATTAGAGTGATGCTGCCACAAACAACAACAAAAAAGAAAAACAAACAACAAAAAAAGGCAGCCTTTAGAAGCTGAAAAAGGCAAGGAACTGATTCTTCCTACAGCTCTCAGGAGGAATACAGCCCTGCTGACCAATTTTAAATTTCTGACCTTCAAAACTGTAAGATAATAAAGTTGTGTTGTTGGAAGTCACTAATTGTGGTGGTCTGTTAAAAAAAGAAAAAAAGAAAAAATTGGAAACTACGGAAACTAATACAGATACCTAGCATAAGCTGAATGAAGGGATAAAGGTAAGTTAATTGCAAAGGTTTTTTTTATTTTTTTGGTTTTTTGTTGTTGTTGTTGTTTTTGGGGACGGTGTCTTGCTCTGTCACCTAGGCTAGAGTGCAGTGGTGCGATCTCAGCTCATTGCAACCTCCACCTCCCAGGTTCAGGCAATTCTCCTGCCTCAGCCTCCTGAGCAGCTGGGCCAACACGCCTGGCTAATTTTTGTATTTTTAGTATAAACGGGGTTTCACCATGTTTGCCAGGCTAATCTTGAGCTCCTGACCTTATGATCCACCAACCTCGGCCTCCCAAAGTGCTGGGATTATAGGCATGAGCCACCACGCCTCGCCACAAAGATTTTTTAATAGCTAATTTTGATAAACACATACAAGTCCACAACTACACAATTCAACAGTACAGACGTGTGCTGTCTAATACAGTAGCCACTAGCGACATGTGGCTGTTGAGCACCTATAGGGTGACCAGTTCTAACTGAGACGGGCTTAAAGTGTAAAACACAGAGTGAATCTAGAAAATGTAGTATGAAAAAATGGAAAATATCTCAGTAATGAATTTATAGCAGTTATGTGTTGAAATAGTAATATTTTGGATAGATTGAGTTTAACTAAATATGTTGTTGAAATGGGTTTCACCAATTAATTTTACATTTTTTAATGTGGTTACTAGGATATTTCAAATGACCCATGTGGGAGGTGGAGCAGGATGGCCAACTAGAAGCCTCCATCAATTGTCCTCCTTGCAGAAACATCAAATTGATCAGCTATCCACACAAAAAGCACCTTCATAAGAACCAAAAATCAGCTTATATACCAGCTTGGCCACAGTAGGGTAGAGCACTAAGCAGGCTTTTGGGGTCCCCAGTTTCAGGCCTTGGCTCTAGAACAACATTTCTGGACCTGCCCTGGGCCAGTGGGGAGTCCACTACCCTACAGGCAGAGTCCTAAGCCTGGCAGCAGTCACCACAGGTTAACCAAACAGCTCTTGGTCACTGAATGAGCATTAGTTGTAGCCGGGCAGTACTCGCTCTGGGCATGGAATGGTGGTGGCCATGGGGAGAGATTCCTCTGCCTGTGGAAAAAGGAGACAAGAGTGGGAAGAACTGGGATTTGTGGTTTTGGTACCAGCTCAGCCTTATTGTAATAGAGAACCAGGCAGATTCCTAAGGGTTCCAGTTCCAGGCTCTGGTTCTAAGACACCATTTCCAGACTTACCCAAGAACAGGGGGACCTTGAAGTCACGAAGAAAATGACTGAAGCCTGGCTAGATTCATCACCTGCTGATTGTAGAATCCTAGGGTCTTGAACAAACATAGGTGGTAGCCAGGGCCCATGAGCAAGACCCAGTGATGTGTGGGCTTCAGGTCTGACCTAGTGGTGGTGGCCACAGGGGCGTTTGTGTCACCCTTCCCCCAGCACCAGGTTGCTCAGTATAGAAAGAGAGTCTGTTTTGGAGAAAATAAGGGAAGAGAACAAAAGTCTCTGCCTGGTAATCCAGAGAATTATTCCAGATTTTACCCAAGTTCAACAAGGTGATACCTCTATAAGTCTGCAAGAGCCACATCATTACTGGGCTTGCAGTGTTCGCTAATGCAGATGCAGCTGCTGTAACTGAAAACTTAGATCACAACACCCAAGTCCCTTTGAATCCCTGGAAAGCCCTCCCAAAAAGGACAATACAAAAAAGCCCAGACTGTGATGACTAAAATAAATACAAAACTCTTCAATGCCCAGTCACCAGTGAACATTTATAAGCATCAAAAATGTCCAAGAAAATATGAGTTCACTAAACAAAGTAAGATACCAGTGATCTATCCAGGAAAGACAGAGACCTATAAACCTCTCAGATGGAGAATTCAAAATAGCAATTTTGAAGAATCAAAAAATCAAGATAACGCAAAGAAAGAACTCAGAATCCTATTAAATAAATTCAACAAAGAGATTGAATTAATTTTAAAGAATCGGGCAGAAATTCTGGAGCTGAAAAATGCAGTGGACATATTGAACAATGCATCAGAGTCTCCTAGCAGCGGAATTGATCAAGCAGAAAAAGGAGTTACTGAGCTTAAAGACAGGCTATTTGAAAATACACAGAAAAGACAGAATAAAAAAGAAAGAAAAAAAACTAAAGCATGCCTACAAGATCTGGAAAATAGCCTCAAAACGGCAAATCTAAGAATTATTGGCCTTGAAGCAGAAGTAGAGAGAGTGATTGGGATAGAAAGTTTGTTCAGTTAATAACAGAGAATTTCACCAACCTAGAGAACTATGTTAACGTTCAAGTAGAAGAGGGTTATAGAACACCAAGGAGAATTAATCCAAATAAGACTACAAGACATTAAATAACCAAACACTCAGAAGTCAAGGATAAATAATCTTAAAAGCACCAAAAAAAAAAAAAAAAAAAGGTGAGATATTTTACCAACATCAGGCCCGTCTTACAAGAAATGCCTTCAGAAATCTTCCAAAGGCACAAAACTCACTGGTAATAGCAGGTACACAGAATAACAGAATATTATAACACCATGATTGTGACGTATAAACTACTTGAATGGAAAGATTAACAAATGAACCAATCAAAATTAATAAGTACAACTTTTCAAGACTCAGATCATACAAAAGAAAATAGAAATAAGAAAAGTTAAAAAGTAGAGAAAAGTTGTTAAAATGTACAATTTTAATTAGTTTTCCATTTTAATTAGTTTTCCATTTGCCTGTTAGTTGTTTATTTATGCAATTAGTGTTGTCATCAGGTTAAAATAATCTGTAATAAGATAATATTTGTAAGCCTCATGGTAGCCTCAAATCAAAAACCATACAACAGATGCAGAAAAAATTAAAAGCAAGAAATTAAAACATATCACCAGAGAAAATTACTTTCACTAAAAGGAAGACAGGAAAAATGAAAGAAAGAAGAGAAAACCAAAAAAACAACCAGAAAACAAAGCACAAAATGGCAGGCGCAAGTCCTTACTTATCAATAATAAAACTGAATGTAAAGGTACTAAACTTTCTAATCAAAATACATAGAGTAACTGAGTGGATTAAAAAAAAAAAGAGAGAGAGAGACCCAATGATCTGTTGCCAACAACAACAACAACAAAAAACACACTTCACCTATAAAGACACACAGAGACTGAGAATAAAGGGATATATAAAAATATTCCATGTCAATGGAAATAAAAAAGAGTAGCAATGGTTATTCTTATATCAGAGAAATGAGATTTCAAAACAAAAACTATAAAAGAGACAAAGGTCATTATATATAATGATAATGGGGTCAACTCAGCAAGAGAATATGATAGTTGTAAATATGTATGCACCCAACACTGGAGCACCCAGATATATAAAGCATATATTATTAGAGCTAAAGAGAGAGGTAGACCCCAATACAATAACAGCTAAAGACTTTAACACGCCACTTTCAGCATTGGACAGATCATCTAGACAGAAAAATTAACAAAGAGACATCAGACTTAACCTGTACTATAAACCAACTGGCCCTAATAGATATTTACAAAACATTTCACTCCATGGCAGCAGAATATACATTATTCTCAGCACTATAATTATTCTCAAGGATAGATCATATTTTGGGCCACAAAACAGTCTTTAAAAATTAAAAAAAAATTGATATTGTATCAAGTACCTTCCCTGACCACAATGGAATAAAACTAGAAATCAATAACAAGAGGAATGGTGGAAACTATAAAAATACATGGAAATTAAAATGCTCCTGGACGACCAGTGGATCAATGAAGAACTAAAGAAGAATACTTAAGAACCGGGCACGGTGGTTCACGTCTGTAATCCCAGCACTTTGGGAGGCCAAGGCCAGTGGATCACTTGAGCTCAGGAGTTCAAGACTGGCCTGGGCAACAGAGTGAAACCTCATACCTCCAAAAATACAAAAATTAGCCAGACATGGTGACACATGCCTGTAGTCCTAGCTACTCTAGAGGCTGAGGTGGAAGGATGTCTTGAGCCTGGGAGATGGAATTTGCAGTGAATCGAAAAGCCTCCCATAACAAAAAAAAAAAAAAAAAAAAAAGCTGAGACCCAATGGCTTCATGGCTGAATTTTACTAAACAATTTTTAAAGAATTAATACCAATCCTACTGAAACTATTTGGAAAAATAGAGGAGGAGAGAATACTTCTAAACTCATTCTTTTAAGCCAGAATTACACAGATACTGAAACAAGACAGACACAAAAGAAAAAGAAAATTGTAGGTCAAAATCCATAATAAAAATTGATGCAAAATCCTCAACAAAATACTAGCAAGCTGAATTCAACAACACATTAAAAAGATAATTCATCATGACCAAGTGGGATTTATCCCAGGGTTGAAAGGATGGTTCAACATATGCAAATCAATTGATGTGATACATCTTGTCAACTGAATGAAAAACTACAAGATCATTTCAATTGATGCTGGAAAAAACATTTGATACAATTCAACATTCCTTAACGATACAAAGCTTTAAAAAAATTAAGTATAGAAGGGACACACTTCAACAAAATAAAACACATATATGACAGACTCACAGCTAGTATCATACTGAAGGGGGAAAAACAGAAATCCTTTCCTCTAAGATCTGGAACAGGACAAGGATATCCACTTTCACCACTGCTATTCAACATAGTACTAGAAGTACTAACTACAGCAATCAGACAAAAGAGAAAAAACAAAGGGCATCCAAATTGGAAAGGAAAATGTCAAATTATCCTTGTTTGCAGAGGTATGATCTTAGATATGGAAAATCCTAAGGACTTCACCAAAAAACAACAACAACAACAACAACAACAAAAAAAACTATTGGAACTGATAAACATATTCAGTAAAGTTGCAAAATACAAAATCAACACACACAAGTCGGTAGCATTTCTATATGCCAATAGCAAACAATCTGAAAAAGAAATCAAGAAAGTGATCCTATGTACAACAACTACAAATAAAATGAAACATCTAGGAATTAATTTAACAAAAATGTGAAAGATCTCTACAAAGAAAACTGTGAAACATTGATGTTACAATGTAAGAAATTGAAGAGGACAGAAAAAAATGAAATGATATTCCATGTTCATGGATTGGAAGAATCAATATTGTTAAAATGTCCATATTGCCCAAAGCAATCTACAGCTTTATTTCAATCCTTCTGAAAATACCAATAACAGTCTTCACAAAAATAGAAAAAACAATTCTTAAACTTATATGGGACCACAAAAGACCCAGAAAAGCCAAAGCTACCCTGGACAAAAAGAGCAAACTTGCAGGAATCACATTACCTGACTTCAAATTATACTACAAAGCTTTAGGAGCCAAAACAGCGTGACACTGGCATAAAAACAGACAAATAGGTGAAAGGAACAGAATAGAGAACCCATAAATGAATCTACACATCTACAAGTCAACTCATTTCCAACAAGGATGCCAAGACCATGCATCGGGGAAAGAATGGTCCCTTCAATAAATAGTGCTGGGGAAACTGGATATCCACAAGTACAAGAATGAGACTAGACCCCTCTCTCATGCCAAATACAAAAATTAAATCAAAATAGATTAAAGACTTAAATCTGATACCTTAAACTATGAAACTACTGCAAGAAAAACGTTGGAGAAATTCCCCAGGACTTTGGACTGGATAAAGATTTCTTGAGTGCCCACAAGCACAGGTGACCAAAGCAAGAGTGGACAAATGAGATCTCATCAATTTAAAAAGTTTCTGCACTGCACAGGATACAATCAACAAAGTGAAGAGACAACCTACAGAATTTGAGAATATATTTACAAACTACCCATCTGCCGGGCTATTAACAACCAAAATATATAAGAAGCTCAAACAACTCTAATAGAAAAAAAAAACTAATAATTCAAACAATGGCCAAAAGATATGAATAGACATTTCTCAAAAGACATACAAATTGCAAACAGATATATGAAAATGTGCAATAAAACTTTTATACCAGGTCCAGGGAATAGTAAGTAAGAAATTGATCATCAGAGAAATACAAGTAGAAACTACAATGAGATACTATCTCACCCAGTTCAAATGGTTTTTATCCAAAGATAGCCAATCATAAATGCTGGTGAGGATGTGCAGAAAAGGGAACCTTCGAACACTGTTAGCAGGAATGTAAATTAGTACACTCACTATGGATAAGAGTTTGGAGGTTTCTCAAAATCTAAAAATACAATTACTATATGATCCAGCAATCCCACTGCTAAGTATTTACCCGGAAGAAAGCAAATCAGTATATCAAAGAGAAATCTGAACTCCCATGTTTACTGGAGCACTATTCACAACAACCAATATTTAAAAGCAAGCTGAGTGTTCATTAACAGATGAACTGATAAAGAAAATGGGGTACAAATACACAATGAAGTACTATTCAGCTGTAAAAAAAAAAAAAAAAAATGGAGATCCTGTCATTTGCAACAAGATGGTTGGAACTTGAGGTCGTTATGTTAAGTGAAATAAGTCAGGCACAGAGAGACAAATTTCACTTGTTCTCACTTAGCTGTGGGAGCTAAACATGGAAACAATTGAACTTATGGAGATAGAGAGTAGGAAGGAAGGTTAACAGAGTCTGAGAAGGGTAATGAGTGGGATGGGGAATGGAGATGCTTAATCAATACAAAAATACAATTAGAATGATTAAGATCTAGTATGTGGTAGCACAACAGAGTTACTACAACCAACAATTAATATTTTTAATTAAACATTTAAAAATAACTAAGAGTATAGTTCGATTGTTTGTAACACAAAGAAAGAATAAAGGTGATGGATATCCTGTTTACACTGATATGACTATTATGCATATGACTATATCAAAATATCTCATATGCTCCCTAAGTATATACCTGCTAGGTACACACGAAAATTAAAAATAAATAAAATAAAAAATGACATATTTGACTAGCATTGGTTTTATTTTATATAGTACTGAAGTAAACATTTCCACAATAACTCCATATTTTAGAAATCTTTATAGATTTAGAAATTCAAAATGAGATAGTATAGATATTTAGGACATTTAGCAAATGGTGTTAAACAAATGAGCTCATGTATAATACGTAAGTATGTTCTAGATCGGCGTGTGTATGTGGGTATTTTCACATATATTAAAATCACTAAAGTAACCTTTTTTTCTGTGACTTTCCAGTCATTATCAATTTTAAATTCTAATCTTCTTTGAAATTTTGATATAAATATTGACTTTTCAGTCTCTTATTTTGTTCTCTGGATATGGCATTATTTTTCTCTTTTTTGGGCTAAACAAACCTCCACTGGATTAGAATAATGCATCTGAGAGAATAAAGAATGGTTTTGTTCATCTTGGCAAATAATTTGCATTGATTTAATAATGTTCTCTGTTGAATATATGGCAAGAGAATAAATTGAATACTAACACA
The DNA here is from genome assembly GCF_024542745.1 of Macaca thibetana thibetana. NCBI lineage: Eukaryota > Metazoa > Chordata > Mammalia > Primates > Cercopithecidae > Macaca > Macaca thibetana. The sequence continues at coordinate 6,330,976 of NC_065579.1, read as the reverse complement.
AATCAATGAAATAAATCTATTAACTGAATACTAGAAATATTAGGAGATATAAATTTAAGCAAGTCCCTTTATATTCTCAGCTTTTGAACCTCGATCAGTTGGAACATTTCTTAAGTTATATTTCATAATTACCTAAAGCTCATTAAAATCAGCCTAAGTTATTCTTGGTGCTTAGTAAATTGTTTTTATTTTACTTAATTAGGAAAAGTACCAAAAAGCCTACCACATTTTATAATATTGTCAAACTATGTAATTTTTAGTGTGGATCAGAAAGAATAAATAAAATTGTATCAGAGAAGAAATAATAAATTGTAGTTGCAATCAAATCACAGTTTTAACCTTGAATAAATGAGAGGTGCATTTGAAAGTCATTTCCATGGCAGCCCATTTGTCGATTAAATGTATCTCATCATGAAAATATAGAGCCACAATTATCATTATTCATATAATGTATGGGAATTCATTCCAAGTGCCACTTCTGTCTCTGTCTCCTACCTGCATTTATTCCAAATGCATTTAAAGGACAATTGTTCCAAAAGAATAACTTAAAAATCAGCTTTCAGGTTCTAATTTTATTTGGAAAATCAGATACGAATCCAAATATCTTTGTCCACAAAATAAGTCCAGCAAAGATGATTTCACCACATTTAAAGTGTCTAAGTCTTAATTGAAATTATTATAAACTTTTGTTCTATTGAACACAAAAAAGCCTTTCATTTATATTAAAGGTGTTACATATTTTCACTTGCCTCTGTTATAACCACCAGTACCCACTACAAAGCAAATTTGGTCCACAGACCAAAAGAAGATTTTTGAATTGCCAGAGAGTTTTGCTTTTGTTTTTTAACTTGTTTTCATTAGGAAAGCAAGCAATAAAACTTTTATAACAGGTCCAGGGAATAGTAAGTAAGAAATAAAAGTGCATTGGTAAAATAAGAACTCATATATTGAGGATAAAAGGCCAATGGATGAATTTTGGGTTACCATGGTTTTAAAGAAATGGCAGAAAGATAGGGGAACATACAGGAAGGTAAGAAAAAAAGCAGCCTAAAGAGTAGAAAGAAGTCCAGAGCAAAAGGGCCATGTCACAGAAAACAAAAAGCATAGCAGCGTAACTTTGGGTTGCATACCACAAAGCCATCAAGTAAGATAAGGACTTAAAAGGGTCTATTAGATACAGAAATTTGAAGATGTTTAGTGACATTCTATTGGCTGAAAGAAATTTTTGTTGGAATTGCAAAGGAGGAAGCCAGATTATGATCAGTACATACAGATACTTGAAAGCTTTCAGAAGAATATTCATCTATACCATGTGTACTTATATAAGGTTTATTATGTTAATTTCCAAAATTACAGCAGCCACAAAATATAATTATTGGCCTTATTTTTCCATCTGCTTCTATCCCATTTTTCTTGTAGAAACACTTTCTGAAAAAAATATCATTGAGCTAGCAACATCTCAATATATTATTTTTATATATCATTTTATATTTTAGACTCTCTCCCTCTTCCTTTCACTAACCTCCCCCATATAAGAGAGCAATGGAGAATTAGGCATAGAAGAGTTAAGGGATATGTGTCACTTGGTGGAAATCTCTATCTTCTAAAGGCAATGCAGGTTTTGAATAGCTTTATGAAAACTCAGTAACAGGCTTCTATCAGTTATGAAAAGTCCTGTAATACCGAATACTTGAAATTGGAAATATCTATTTGGAACTTACTATGTTTTAAAACATATTTTGTTTTATCCACCAGAGGAATCTGGAAACAAAGCCATTAATAGCAACAAGCACATCTGTAGACAGACCTTGGTTTGTAAACACCAATTCTCTGTGCAAAGGAATCAAAAATTATCGAAGACCTTATGTCTGCTCTGGCAATATTCAGGTGATACTGGGACATCTTGTTTTGCCAGAGAGAAAAGGAATATCCAAGACTAATTGGAATGTATCAAGGGACACAGACACCGGCTTGAATGGGTTTCTTTTGTGAACATTTTGAGAGTGGAATATCAAAAACTGATGGACTCAGCCAAGCACAGTGGCTCAGGTCTGTAATCCCAGCACTTTGGGAAGCTGAAGCAGGCAGACCACCTGAGGTCAGGAGTTTGGGACTAGCCTGGCCCACATGGTGAAACCTCGTCTCTACTAAAAATACAAAAATTGGCCAGATGTGGTGGCATACATCTGTAATCCAAGCTACTCAGGAGTGAGGCAGGAGAATTGCTTGAACCCAGAAGGCAGAGGTTGCAGTGAGCCGAGATCGCGCCACTGCCCTCCAGCCTGAGCGACAGAGGGTAACTCAGTCTCAAGAAAAAAGAAAAAGAAATTACAGACTCTAATTGATTGTAAAATATTGGGTAAACAAAAATCCAAGAATGAATAGAGATATTAAAAAATGAGAAGGAAAAGATCTAATTTACCATCATCAAGTAGACTATTTCACCAAGGATTTACTCTGAAAAGTTGATAATTAAAGTAAAATTATCTACTTGGTCTTTATATACAGAAATGAGTTTCTTGTTTGATGAAGAAAATCGCTTTATAGGAGAATGCCAGTCAATATATTGTATTAGTCTATTCTTGCACTGCTCTAAAGAAATACCTGAGACTGAGTAACTTATGAAGAAAAGAGATTTAATTGGTTTATGGTTCTGCAGGTTGTACAAGAAGCATAGCTTCTGGGGAGGGCCTCAGGAAGCTTCCAATTATGGTTAAAGACAAAAGGGGAGCACATTTCACATGGCCAGAGAAGGAGCAAGAGAGCATGAAGGGGCAGGTGGTGCATACTTTTAAACAACCTCATCGCATGAAAACTCACTCACTATCATGAGAACAGTATCAAGCAGTAACGGCACTAAATGATTCATGAGAAATCTACCCCCATCATCCGATCACCTCCCACCAAGCCCCACCTCCAACACGGGGGATTACAATTCAACACGAGATCTGATGGGGACACAGATCCAAACCTTAGCATACATACTATACATAATGTTACAATTGGAAAAAAATCACAATTTTGCAATTGTAAAGTAATTGATTCAGGCAAGGATCATCAATTGCCACAACTACTAGGAACAAAAAGTTGCTGGAGAAAGAATCCAAAATGCACAATACAAAAAATGATCCCTCTATCTACACAACGCATACACATTTATAAACCGGGGGCGGGGGTCTAAATGTGTGTGTGTATCTTTACAACGGAAATATAGGTTCACATAATCCCCTTAGAGGTGTGACCACATTTAGCACCACTAGTAGTCTCGACAAATGTGTTTAACCAAACGTATTTAAGGCATTAGACCTAATTGTGAATTTACTAAAAATAAAGGTATTACAAAAATATTATTACATGATGCAGAAACAATTAGACATATCTGAAATGTGAAATACTCAACAAAAATACTAATCTGGTCATTTAGAAGAGTCAATTTCATGGCAAAAAGATGTGAAGGAATGCTTTCTGATTATAAGATACATAATAACCAAGTGCAATATTTGAACCTTGACTATATTGTGATTTGAAGAAAGAAAAGGTAATAAAATATGTTATTATTTTATGATAATAAATTTGAGATAATTGGAGAAGACAAGATGGTCTTACTAAAGTTTTATTGGATAATATCATAAATATTATTTATGGTATTAAATACTATTGAGAAAATACTTTTTTTCGATGTGACACTGATATTATAATTAATGTGGTAGAATGCCCTGTCTGAAGCACTTAGGGATGAACTCTCCTAATGTTTCTAATAACTTTTTTATATTAGAAATATTTACCAATTGAAACCTTTTATAATAAAGCTGGGGAAATAATTTTTAAATAACTGCTGAAAATTCTTAAATGTATATGCTCATTCCAAATTACTCTCTCTACTTCAGATGCACATTATCAACTGTCTTTTCAAAATCTCAGCTTATAGAGTGAATAAACATTTCCAACTTTCCATGGCCAAACATGAGCTCCTGATCTTCCATTCCAATAGATATCTACCTGCAGTATTCCACATCTTATATGATGGGAATTCTTTCATTCCAGTTCCTCATACTAAAATCATGGAAAACACCCCTAACATTATATTTCTGAAACTCCATTTCCAATATGTCAGGAAATCCTGTTGACCCTAAAGTCAAAATGTATTCAGAATCTCTTTATGTTACCACTCTTGCCCAGCCCATTGTCTCAAACTCTTATTCAAGTTTCTGGAATAGTCTCCTAATTGTCTCATTTCCATCCTTGGCAATTTAGAGTTTATCCTTAACCCAACATCCAGAGACATCCATGTCATGGTTCAGTGGTCCAGAGCTGGCAGGGAAGTTCTGCCACGTAAAACATAAGACTTCACAGTAGTTACATTTGTTGCCATTCCATAGCCAATGAAGGAGAGAAAGTCCAGCAAATAATTTCATGCATCAATTCTTCTCCTATACCATTGGCCAAAATTGGTCACATGGTGACAACTAGCTATAGAAGCAACAAGGAGAGAGTTGTGTTGTTGGATGATAATTAGTCTAGCTAAATATCAAAGTATCCGTTTCTAAAAGAAAGCATGGAAAACTATAAACTAGGAGCAGTTCTAACTGCAAACCCTCAGTTCATCACTCTGGCCATGTAAGCATCCATGCAGTTACTGCATCCAGCCCCCAATCCAGGATTTTGTGATGTGCAATCTTCTTTATCATATCTGAATTTGGCTCTTCAAAACCAAGCAATCTATTGCCTACATGGTAAGATATCTTCTCCTCTATCTTCTAATACATATCGATAGACTAGAAACAAAATAACTATAACAAAGTAAGCATTCAGAAAAAGGTAACAATGGGATACACAAAGTAGTCAATGTTTCATAGTAGTTATGAAAACCTGATAGAAAGAAATCACAATGACTTCCTACCTTGGCTCTGAGGTAGGTTCCTTGGTTCACCTATCCTGCTCCTCGTGGTTTCTGCTTTCTGGCCATAGCTCTTTTATTCATTGTTCACCATGTCCTCTGCTCTGTCCCCTCGTGACATCCTTCTTTATCACATATGACCAAATCTGATGTAAGATGAGTTGGAGAATGTTCCCTCTTTGGGATTGGGCAGTCTTCATAGCCCACTTTCTGCCAGTGAAGGTTTGAAGACTCAAGTATTGTTCAGGGATATCACAAACTTTTTTGTAGAGGAGGCTTTTGGTTTCGTGGTCAATACAATTCCCACAGAGATTTAGTAGACATCTAATCTCTTTGCTTCCAGTCAGTACAAGTAAAAGGGGGCACATCTAAACATCTCAACAGGTAAAAATCATTAAAAACTGTAATATTTCTCCTCATGAAGCCAATTAAAATAATAGAAAGACAATGGATGTCCTTGATCTGACCTTTACATCTGGGTAACTTTAAGCAATAATCTTATCTCTTGCTGTTTGAAACACATACATCATTAGACTTTTTAACTTTGAAAGGTTCAAAATGTCTAGATATTCCATCACTTTAACTTCCTAGACACAAATAAGCCTTCTTCACCAGCACTCTTCTGAAATCCATAACCACGTCAAACCTAGACAGGTTTTGTGTCAGTTTCCTTTCTGTAGCCACTTGCTAAACATATGAGGAGCAGCCAGTGTACGGAATCATTCTGAATTTTGTCAACTAATTTCCTCAGAGCTACAATCTCAGGAGGACATGATCTGCCTTCCACGCTATGCCAACAACAGTTTTACCAAACATTTTGCCATAGCATAATTACTTTCTCCAGTTTCCTGAGTCACAATATTTGTGAATTTTCCATCTGCAACTTTATCCATATTACACATAATCACTGTTTGCATAATCGCATCCTACTTCCAGGAATTGTTGTTGTCGTTTTTTGTTTGTTTGTTTGTTTTTCTTTGAGATGAAGTCTTATTCTGTTGCCCAGGCTGGAGTGCAGTGGCGCGATCTCGGCTCCCTGCAACCTCGGCCTCCTGGGTTTATACCATTCTCCTGCCTCAGCCTCCCGAGTACCTGGGACTACAGGCGCCCACCACCACGCCCAGCTGATTTTTTGTATTTTTAGTAGAGATGGGATTTCATCGTGTTAGCCTGGATGGTGTCAATCTTCTGACCTCATGATCCACCCGCCTCGACCTCCCAAAGTGCTGGGATTACAGGCGTGAGCCACCACGCCCAGCCAATCATGTTTTATTTTAAGGAAATGGTTAAAAATTTGAGATCCAAGAAAAATGTTCTGCCGCCCCAGAAAAAAAAATACAGTGTTTTAAAAAATAAGAAGAAGAAGAAGAAGAAGAAGAACACTTTTGTCTCTAATATTATAGTTTAGAAGTGAGCAACAGGACTGGTTGAGAGGGTTTTTACTATACTCTAAGTCTTTACCATTACCAGCTAGCAGCGACAAGAAAATAAGGAGTCTAGAATGCCCATGAGGTTGTACAGATAGTTACTTACACCCACCTAGTACTGATACAGATTTAGTCACGTGGGCACACATGGTGCAATTATGCAACAACAACAGTAAAAATATTGGCAGCAGGGTGCTCACATACTCACCTAAAATGCTTGATTTCCATTATCAAAAGATGAGAGGGAAACAGTTAATTGATCTTTACCCCAATTAACTTTGTGCCCGTTACTCTACTAGACAATAGAGATATAATAGACAAAAATTGAGCAAGATGTAGTTCCTACCGCTCTGGAGTTACTGAACTTCAGGGAAGGCTGTGTATAACTTCAGGGGCATCCAGGGGAGCACCTCTATATTTTAATAATTGAATGAAACATTAGCTTTTAGGTAAAGTCATTGTCAGCCTTTTAAAAGAGAGATGGATTAAAGATGTGTTCCTGCTAATAAGGGAGAAGTCGGCTTTGGGCAAAAAATGGAGAGAAACAAAATGTTGCTAGAAAAGAGGCAAAGGAGCATAGAAAAGAAGAAACATTTGATTGAAGACAAATTAATAAGTGAACAGACATATCTCCACACCTAGAAGAAAGAAATAATTACAAAGGTACAGTGGACATAGGGTGAATTTATGCCCCGGATTCAAGGAAAGGTAAATTGAAATGAGAGTGCTACTGGATATTTTGTTATTAGGCCGAACTGGCTTTGCCTTTTGCAGTAGATTCTTTGTTGTACTATCCAGATGTTTTCTTCAGAATCCAGGCATACAATACTACAGCTGTTGAGAGAGTTGATTGCTGGTGGCTCCCAGGTGTGTCCCCTTCCAGACAGTCCCCACCTAACTAAGGGTGCTGCCTCAATTAAATTTACAAGCCCTGTTTAAGGGCTTTGAATAACTCGGGATGCCATAAAACAAAGGCCAGACTCTTTGGCAAAGTTTGAGACTAAAGAGCCACCCTCACTCAGAGATCACACCCACACACTGAGAGTGGGAAGAGACCTCCATTTTAATTACATTGCGACTTAAATTTTCCCTGTGACCAATCAGTCCTGCTTGTCCCACTGCCTTAGAGTTGTTGTTCGTGAACCCCCCTCCTATGAGCCTCCTGTATAGAAATCTCAGTTTAGATTCTGTTTCCATGAAACTTGACCTAAAACAACTTTGAGCTTCCCATCTGAGCTGATGTAGGATAACTCATAATGTAGGAACTGAGCTCCATCTACCTCAATTTGAAAACAAGAAGTTCTTTCACACATTCTGTAGTCCTAAAAATGGGTACGCTTTCAGGTGACGGTTCAGTAATAGTTTCCTATTAGGATCTCGCATTGTTTTATAGCTTAACACATTTTCAAGGCCACAGTAACCACCAAATTGGGATCTGGCAATAACTGGGTAAGTCTTCGTCGGGTTGCAAGGAGTTCTGGAATTCTACAGCGTTACATTTACAACATACCATGGCAATCATCTAAATTATACCCGACAGATGAAGACCCTCACTTCACTTGTGTGGTAACTTAGTATACATCACTGACTGGCTCAGCGTTCCTCCCTCTGCTGTCGTCTGAAAGTCAGGGATCACGTCGACGTCGGCGTCATAGTCCCAGTTTCTATTCGGTACTTCGCATCTAATATTTTCTTAAAAAATGTTTGTTCATAGAACTTACAAAATCTAAAAGAGAGAGAACTAACATAAACAAGTTAAAATTGGTGAGCCATTCTAGATTCTAGTTGTCTCCCATATTCAATTAGTGATTCGCATTTTAAATCCTAAGGCCTACATGCCCTTGTAATTTGTACGCACCTCTTCCTTTACATTACTACTGCTTTGGTAAAGATGTTCATCATTTTACAATAAAAATATTAAAATAGCTTCCTGAGTGTTCTTCATGACATCACTGTTTTTTTAATTCAATTTGCTTCATCCATCTTTCACAATGTGGCTGGAGAGGTCATTCTAAAATAAGTAAATACATGAGCAAAGAAGTAAATAAGAATATGCAATGGCCCCACTTTATGTGCTTACTATAGGAAGGTCAAGCTTCTCGTTTAATCATTAAGTCCCTAAATACAGTGAGCTCTGCCTGCATCTCCACCATGCCCTCTGTCATGCCCTCTCTTGCACCTGTATCAGGGTCATGCCAACTACCTTCAACCCAAATGTAGCTTTCTTTTTTCTTAGAATTCCCCTCCTTTTCTTTTTCTTTTTTATTTGCTTAATTCCTATTTATCCTGAAACTAAATTGTCATCTATTTTAAGGGGTATTTTCTGATTTTTTTTCTGTTGATATAGAGAATTTAAAAATGTCTTTCATTTTACTGTAGCTTCTTGAAAGATTAAATCATGTGTTTCATAGTTCAATAGTGGGCAAGAAAAAGCAGAAAAATAAAGGTAAGAATAAACCTCTTCTGTTTACTCTTTTATGTAGTCCTAAAAATGCATAAGCTTTCAGGTGACAATGCAGTAATATTTTCCCATTAGGATCTCACATTATTTTATAGCTTTCAGGTAAAAGTACTTTTGTTTATTTGAAGGCTGAGGAAGAGGGTGGGGGTTATAAATGTTGAATGAACCCAAGAAGGAACTCAGAAATTTTAGAACAAAATGTAAACACATACACAACAGGTAAAGGTACTTGATGTAGTACAGATATTATGGGCTTCAAATTAGTTTTTTACCTCCCTCTATTTGTACATATGTAGTCAGTTCTCATTATTCACAGTAGTTCTGCTCTATAAAGTTGCAGCAAACACTGAATTAGTAAATATTAAACCATTGCTCCTAGGGAAAATATAAAATTAAGTTTTTGTTAGCTTCTGGTCACAGCATTTTTGTTAATAAACACATAACCTTGTTTTCTATTTGTTTCTGTTTGAAGACACCCTATTTAGTATATATTGTTGATTCAGTAATGTTGACTTCATGGTTAACCACAGTATAACTCATGCTTGAATTAAGCTTATCTAACACATGTTTGTTCTTCTTAGAGCACATCACGTCCCTCTCGCCCTTAAGAACACTAGACAATACTTCAGTGCTACACTCAGGAGCCAGTGAAAACATGAACAAAAAGAACAAAAGTGAGAAATGTGTGGTGCTGAATAGACCACAGAAAGTACACTTGTTTACAGTGTGAGAACTGAAACAAGAAGGTAGAGTATCCTCTTGTTCACTCCCAGCTAGGTACCTGTATCTGGGATGATTCGACTTTTTTGCTGTTCTGTACATGTCCATAAATGACTAGGAAAGTGGCACAAATATTGATTTGGGGGTTACAAATAAATATTAGCAAGTAGACAATTTTGCAAATATGGAATCCAGAAATAATGAGGAATGACTACATTCAACTCTAGTTCTGAAACATCCAGAGAAGAAATGATGAATTGTTCTATCTTCTCCTAGCAGTATTGTCTTCCCATACTATTAGAGGTTATCATGTTTCTATTTGTTTTTCTTTATTTATTTCTGGAAAGTTCAGGTTCTTTATGTGGATATTACCCAAATCAGAGCAAGGAGGATCAAAAGTGAAATATTAATTAGTGAAGATGAAACAGGAGATTAGCCTCTTACTAATTAGTCTCACTCTCCTACCACATAGAGAACTTTGAGTAGCCTGCTGCATAGATACTTGCAATTAAAATGGTGGCTGCTACTGCTGTTTGAATTTTCTCAGTCTTTCTTTTCTTTTAAAGCACCAATAATTAATTCTTTTTCATTTTCTCTAAGCCCTTTTGAGAAATACTCTTTGTTTCTCTAGCTAAGTTTTTTTTAAATTAAAATGAATCTGAAGGTAATACTCTGTATTTGCCCTATAAAAAGGTAACATGAAGTTTTAAAAAACATACCAAGATTTTTATTTGCAGAAAACCACGTTCTTTCTCCTTAAGAGTTCCACAGTGACCATAGGTGGTGGTTACTCACTGGGTTACTCTATTTGACTTCCACTTCAGGATGTCTTACAAAAACAAAAGGCCATCTCCTCCCTCAGACCGAACACTTGTCTCCAGGGTATTGGAAAAGGCCCTTTCCTCATGTCTTCACTGGATTTGCTGTTCAGTGTTTAGTTTAGCAGAGCCGAAGAGCCAAAGCCCACATGCTATTAACCAGATGTTCTGCAGAGGAGTGTAAACCCTACAACAATGGACAGCCAGGCCACCTTAGAAGGAGGCAGTCCTGCAGACTGATGTGCTGTCTGTTTTAAATCCTGGTAGCATGAGTTAATTTACAACCTGTAATTTCCTCTCTGAGTGGGAGGAATTATTCACATGTTATCAAGGAAGACACAATATAATGTAAAGGGTTTTTCTGCTCTCCAGTCTTTTGGTTTAAGTTTCTGGCATCCTCTGAAGAGAAAAGGTGATGCCTAACAGAATAGCTGACACAAAATGAATACTCCAGAAATGTTAGTGAGAGTAGAGACAGTATACAAGGAAGAAAAGGAGAGAGGGAGGGAGAGACGAAGGGAGGGAAGGAAGGAGGGAGGAGAGGAAATACAGGAGCCGGAAGGTCAGTGTTGTCAAATACTGAAGAAAAAATAAGGACAACAAGGACTCAAAAAGTAGGCCCTTCAATGTGAGAATTAGGTTATTCATAAAAAAGGAACAGTAGTAGGGTTGAGAGCCAGTAGGCAGGCCATAAATTTTGAAAGAAAATGGGGTGATTTTGGAAATACAGTGAATTAACTATATGTTTCTGAGTTTACTTCCTGGTGAAATCCCACTAAAACCGAAATCCCACTGAAATATCAAGTAATATTTAAGGCATAAATCTACAAATATGGGGGGAATAGGAGCAGGGAAATCAATAAACTAAAAATTTTGAATGCTAGAACACAGATATAATAAAGATAACTGATGTAGCAGCACGGAGAAAGCCAAACCCTAAGACTGCAATGGGAAGAGCCAGGAACCGACTTGAGGAACCGATAGCACTAGATAACTCTGGGAGTGATCGGTGAAGTGGAGCGGGGTGTGTGTGGGTATGTGTGTGTGTGTGTGTGTTTAGAGAAGCGATCGCCTTTTTTTTTTTTTTTTTTTTCCCAGACGAATCTCACACTCTCACCCAGACCGGAGTGCAGTGGTGCGATCTCAGCTCACTGCAAGCTCCACCTCCCAGGTTCACGTCATTCTCCTGCCTCAGCCTCCAGAGTAGCTGGGACCACAGGCGCCACCACCAAGCCTGGTTAATTTTTTGTATTTTTTAGTAGAGACGGGGTTTCACCGTGTTAGCCAGGATGGTCTCTATCTCCTGACCTCGTGATCCGCCCAGCTCGGCCTCCCATAGTGCTGGGATTACAGGCGTGAGCCACTGCGCCTGGCTGAGAAGTGATCTCCTTTCTAACCACATGAGTTCCACCTAGGAAACCAACTCTTTCTAAAATTTCTTGCAAGGACCTCTTCTATTTTAGCACACCCCTGAGCAGATAATGGCAGGTTTATCCTCTGAAGAGATCAAAGCGGAGAATCGATCAAGGTTCAGACAGAGAAGCAGGGTGACTATGAGTGTTATGTAACTAGGTGTGTGTCATGGCAACTAGGATTTACACAATTGTAGAAGACGTGGAGTATCAGAGAAATAACCACCCACTCCATCCAAGAAGCCGCACGTGTCCAACAGTGAATTGGGACTGCAGAGAGGAAGCTCATGGAAAGGTCTAGGAGATGCAATTGCTTTTAGGTAGCTCTTATGCCTACAGATCTTCAGCAAAGCATCTAACTGTGGGCCTGAGGTCCCCCTGTTGTCAGCATGGCAAACACTTTGCAAGCAAACACTGAATGTGAAGTTCAGGAGAGGGAGGACAAGTGGGAACCTGACAAACCCTTAATGTGTGTCTGACCTATTTGACCATGAAAAGAGTTTCACAGTGTATTGAGTGATGCTTCATTTCTTTCTTCTGAAGTTTTTTTTGTTTGTTTTTTTGTTTTTTGGTTTTTTTTTTTTTTTTTTTTTTTTTTTTTTTTTTTTAACCACTCTAACATAGAAGAATACAGGAAAAGAGTCTAGAAAATATATTTCGCAGCTTAACCAAGTTGACAGCAGAGGGTCTCTGGACTGACAGACAAAAGGGATGGTCTAGGGCTGGTATCATTTATGCAAACAGAGAGACCAAAGAAATTGATGCATATAAAATGCTGATCTCTCAGCCTTCTTTTCCCACTCACAAAATATTAGCAGCTAGGCCTTGATCCTCCAGACTAAAGATCAGAAGGGTCTTATGAAGTCTGACTTCCAATAAAATAAAAGCCTAAATATTTGGACTTCACGTGTTCTCTAACAAATGACTTAGCCCAATCTTGTTACAGTGAAATGATGCGTCAGTGAAACTCATCCACATACTCAGAATTTCTAGTTAGCCTTTTAGCCCACAACACTCTCAAATATGAAGAGACAGCCAGGATCACTAGGTAAGCATAGAAAGCCGCTAACACGGAAGAGGCAGTCCAAAGCAATAAACAGAAGAAAACAACTTGCAGAAAGTTGAGACTATGCAAATAAAAGGGTATTTTTAAAATGTATTACTAATATTTTCAAAGAAATAAGATATTATATTACATTCATTAAACAACTTTCAATATTATGGAAAAGAACTATTCATGAAACAAAAAGATACCTTATAAAAATTAAAATTTGAGGGAAAAGAGTAAAACTCAATATAACTTTCGTAGGATAAAGTTGAAGGCATTTTAAAAAAGGTAATCCAAAAAGATGAAGCAAGCAGAGGGAAAAAGCAGTGGACTCACTCAAGAAAAATTTCCAAGACTGAATGTTGTTCTAACCAAAATAATAACAAATCTCTTATGGAAGAATAAGACGGAGGTTTGCACACATCTTTGGAGATGTGGAGTGGGAAGAACCTAAATTTTCATCTATCATAGTGAGTAGTCAATAGTGCCAAATCTGAAAAAAATATATATATATAAAATACATACACACACACACATATACATATATATACACATATACACATACACACACACACATATATATATGTAGTGGGAAATAAGAAAATAGTGGGCCGCGGGCAGTGGCTCACGCCTGTAATCCCAACACTTCGGGAGGCCAAGGCAGGTGGATCACTTGAGGTCAGCAGTTCGAGATCAGCCTGACCAACATGGTGAAACTCCCGCCTCTACTAAAATACAAAAATTAGCCGGGCATGGTGGTGGGCGCCTGTAATTCCAGCTACTGAGAAGGCTGAGACAGGAGAATTGCCTGAACCAGGGAGGTGGAGGTTGCAGGGAGCCAAGATGGCACCACTGCACTCCGGTCTGGGCTACAGAGCAAAACTCAGACTAAAAAAAAAAAAAAATTATTTAGAGATATTAACGTACATACACAAAGAGTAATTGTCTCTGGATAAGAGGAAATAAGGAAAAAGGGTCTTGAATCATTTTTTGTCATAACAAATCTGGTGGAATTACTGGCTCTTTGAACCGAGTAAATACTTAGAAATGTTGAGACGAAAAAAACGACTAGATAGTGAGGAAGTAGATGCAGTCAGTCAGGCTGAGTTTGATGTAAATAGAAAAAATACGCAAATGACAATGAGAAAGCCAGGTGGGAAGGGCATCCTGGCAAAACTCCAACCAGCCGGTGCACTGGGAGCAGTGCGCGCCAGGGTGGAGCCATTTCCAGCCGGGGGGAGCCTGGCCCTTCCTCTTCCTGTGTAGAACCTGGGATTTTTTTTTTTTTTTTTTTTGAGACGGAGTCTCGCTCTGTCGCCCAGGCTGGAGTGCAGTGGCCGGATCTCAGCTCACTGCAAGCTCCGCCTCCCGGGTTCCCGCCATTCTCCTGCCTCAGCCTCCCGAGTAGCTGGGACTACAGGCGCCCGCCACCTCGCCCGGCTAATTATTGTATTTTTAGTAGAGACGGGGTTTCGCCGTGTTAGCCAGGATGGTCTGCATCTCCCGACCTCGTGATCCGCCCATCTCGGCCTCCCAAAGTGCTGGAATTACAGGCGTGAGTCACCGCGCCCAGCTTAGAACCTGGGATTTTAAACTGCTGGGCGAGAAGCGCACCACCAGGGGCTCTGGCTTTGTGGAGAGTCACTGTTTCCCTTTTATCCTTTTTTTCCCAATAAATCCCATTATTCTCGCCTTTCAAATGGTCTACAAGTCTAATTTTTTGTGGCCCTGTGATAAGGTCCTGGCTCTTAGCTGAACTAAGGAAAAAGTCCCTCAAGAAGTTATTGATAGGTGGAATGTAACAAGGAAGGGTGGGTGGGGTACTGTGAGAGGAACAGGGAAAATATGTGAATATTACTAGGCTGCAAGGCAGCAACCAATAGAGATGAAGAGAATGGTTATATAGAAGTGATAGTTACTAGATGGATGTACTTAAGATTTTGCGGGGGGATAATCAAAGCACATTAAAAAAAAAAAAAGCCTACCTTGGTAAAATATAAGAAACACAATTTGAAAACAAAGTTAAAAAACAGAGAAGTCAAACACAAATCTGACGTAAAGAAGTAGGTCTTGCTCAAGAAAGACCTTGAAGCAACCACACCAAAGGGTAAAGGAGCACTTTACTGGCGATGGAGGCGTAGACATCATTTGATTACTTTAATCAGAGGGCTCATATTGCCACACATTGTGCCCCAATATTTTAAAATAGCCATAAATTTTCAAAAGAACATTTCCTTATACGATGTATCCTTAAAAATTAAGAATGTGTATGATTCATCTTCCTTCCATCTCTCTTTTTTTTTTTTTCATGTCCTTCAAGTCTGTCTAGGTCTCAACTGAACAGATCCACTGCTCGATATAATAACTGGGATAAATCATTCTGAAAAAGTTAAATGAGGATTAGCTGGCTACACGGGAAGCCTCTGTTTCTAATTAGGTAATTACATTCCTGTCTATTAATCTTCAGTGTTAATCAGTCTAGGGAAAACAACCTGATCAATAAACAACAGAGAAAAAAAAAATCTTAAAATATATGGGTCACTAAAATCATTTTCTAAATGCTCTATATTTTAACAGAATGCCGTAGAAAATAAAAATGGACATTGGAGATTTCATTATTAGAAATGTTAATTTTTAAAAATTAGCTTTTTTTGAAATCCACTGCCTTTTGTAAAAGCCATCAATTCAGAAGAAAAAGAGTCTTATTTTTTGGAGCAAATGTTTATAGAATATACACGTGACTTGTGCTAGTTATGTGTTTATTTGTACCTGAATGCAAAGAGACCATGAATAATCTTATAAATGTGGCAGGATTCTCACAAACCCCGGAAACCACATGAGCCAATGTGCTAGAGCACAGTAGGCATTCTAACATAATACTTTGGCTGGAGGAAGGTCAGAGTGACCTTGTCAATTGCTGATTCTGTAAAGAAGTAATTGCCAAATTAACAAAGCAAAAGGACAGTCTGTCTAGGTTCAAAATAATGCTAGCACAAAAGAAAGTCTGTTGTTTGGCCAGGTACTCATTCCCTCCCAACAACATTCCCGAAGATACCCACATCTTAAGCAGAGGCAAGAAGAAAATTACCATTGTTTGCTGAACAGCTACTACGTGTCTGGCACTTTTACAGATATAATTGCAGAGTCTTGTGTCTGACCAATACTAAATAAAATGGAGATTTCTGCTAAGAAGACATTATTCACAAGCATTATAATTAACATGTGTGTTTGTAATGAGGAGTAAATGCATGCTATATGCAGAACTATGCAGGGTGAGGGGCAGAAACACTGAGAAGATGACGCAACTATGTCCCAGAGTGCCTAAGGAGTTGCACTCATTACAGAAAATGCCCTCCACTCCCCTCCAGGTTTGCATACATGAAGTAACAAGTAACTTGCTAGAGACGGATCCATTGTGAGGCATAGCCAATGGAATAGGAACACCACCACACACAAATACCCACCCACCCACACACACACACACCCTGGCATGTTAGGTTTGAATGACTA
Source organism: Macaca thibetana thibetana (assembly GCF_024542745.1). Taxonomy (NCBI): domain Eukaryota; kingdom Metazoa; phylum Chordata; class Mammalia; order Primates; family Cercopithecidae; genus Macaca; species Macaca thibetana. Next base: position 6,314,683 of record NC_065579.1, on the reverse strand, counting down.
AAAAACAGAATACATAAATTTTGAAGGCAGACTAAGAAAAACACATTACACGTGAGGAACAAAGATTAAAATGATAGTAGACTTCTTTTTCAGAAATCATGCAAACTGGAAAATAATAGATATCTTTAAAATGTTAAAGAAAAAATAATGTATTAAACCACAATTCTATACTAGACAAAATTATTTTACAAGAATGAAGAAGAAATACTTGCCTTGGAAAAACAAAAACTCTGGGAATTTCCTGCCTGTAAACATAATCTACAAGATATGAAAGAGAAATTTATTCAGATAGAAAGAATATGGCACCAGACAAAAAGTTGGTGTCACAAAGAGAAAGGAGAACTAGATATAAAATAAATTAAGGTAATATACTTTTTTCCCCTTTTAAATTACTTTAAAATATAACTGGCTTGAGAGCAAAAATTGTAGCAATCTGTTTTGTATTTATAGCTTACGTAAAAGACATAAAAACAATAGTACAAAGGATAAGAAACAATGAGAATGTTTACTTAACAAAACATATGGAATATTATGTTATTTGAAGAAAGTCTCCAATTAATTTTAAATATATATGTAATCTGTATTTAAATGTATATATTGAAAGAGAGGGCCAAGTGCGGTGGCTCATACCTGTAATCCCAGCACTTTGGGAGGCCACGCAAGTGGATCATGAGGTCAGGAGTTTGAGACCAGGCTGACCAACATGGTGAAACCCCATCGCTACTAAAAATACAAAAATTAGCCTGACATGATGGTGCGTGCCTGTAATCCCAGCTACTCAGGAGGCTGAGGCAGAAGAATTGCTTGAACCCGGGAGGTAAAGGTTGCAGTGAGCTAGGGCTGTGCCACTGCACTCCAGCCTGGGTGACAGAGTGAGAGAAAGAAGAAAGAGAGAAAGAAAGAGAGAAAGAAAGAAAGGAAGGAAGGGAGGGAGGGAGGGAGGGAGGGAGGGAGGGAGGGAGGGAGGGAGGGAGAGAAAGGAAGAAGAAAAAGGAGGAGAAGGCGGCAGAGGAGGAGGAGAAGGAAGGAAGGAAGGGAGGGAGGGAGGGAGGGAGGGAGGGAAAGAAAGAAAGGGAGAAAGAAAGAAAAAGAAAGAAAGAAAATGTACAACCCTTAAGACAATCACTAATAAAACTTTATAAAAAGGAGATATAAATAATAAGTCAGCAGATGATATAAAATGAGATAAAAATACACTCAAGTAATACCAGATAAGATGTAGAAACAAAAAACAGAAAGAATAGATAAAACAAATAGAAAATATTTGTTGATATTAATTCAATCCTATTAAATAGTAAATAGGAATCATATAAACACTCCAATTAAAAAATAATTGTTATCAGAGTGTACAAAAAAGCAGTATCAAAGTATTTACTATACAGAAAAAATCACAATATAAAAAACAGATAAGTTGAAAGTAAAGGGATGAAGAAAAATGTTCCATGCTTATACTTATCAAAAGAAAGCTGAGGTAACTATATTAATGAGATATATTATACTTCAGAGTAAGTATTATTATCAAGGTTAAACAGGGGCATTATCTTTTAAAAGAGAGTCAACTTTCCAAGAGTACATAATAATCCTAAATGTGTATGTATTTTAAACAAAAATGTTTAAAATACATGAAATAAAAACTGTTAGAACTAAAAGCAGATGTCCATATGCAAAAAAACTTTGATACAAATTTCATAACTCTTACAAAAATTATTTTTAAATGCATCCATCATAGGTATAAAGGTAAAATATAAAACTATAAAACTTTAGATAAAAACAAGAAAAAAACTGTGTGACCTTGGTTTGGCATTTATTTTTTAAAGATACCATGGCAACACAAAATGTATAAAAGAAGAAAATAACAAATGGTATGCTGCCAAAGTTTTAAACTTTTGCACTGAAAATACTACTACTAAGATAAGTTTACTTATAGCCACAGACTAAAAGAATATATTTACAAAGTGCGTATCTGATAAAATATTTTTATCTAAAGTATATAAGAATTCTAACAACATCTAAAAAAGGGGAAAAAAAGCAAAAGTTCTCAACAAAATAAGGAAGATAGGTAGATAAAAATAAATACACAAGATGTTCAAACTCACTAGTCATTAGAAAAATGTAAATCAAAATCACAACAAAATGTCCCTACCCAGACCTATTTTACCATCAAAAATGTAATGTCTTAAAAATGACAATGTTGTGTGCTGGGAAGAATGTAGAGATACCACTCTCACACATTGTTGGTGGGAGTACAAAATAGTGCAGTCACTTTGGGAAAATGGCAGTTAAAAATACACATACTGCATAACCCAGCAATCCCACTCCTAAGTATTTACTCAAGTGAAATGAAAACCCAAATACTCAGAAACCTATGCATAAATGCCTATAACAACTTTGTTTGAAACTCCAAAATCTGAAAAGAACTCAAATGCCTTTCAACAAGTAACTAGGCAAACTGGGGTATATCCATACAATGGAATAGTATTTGGCAGTAAAGATGGAACAATCTTTTGATTCATACAATAACATGTCTGAATCTTTTTTTTTTTTTTTTTAGACGGAGTCTTGCTCTGTCGCCCAGGCTAGAGTGCAGTGGCCGGATCTCAGCTCACTGCAAGCTCCACCTCCCGGGTTTATGCCATTCTCCTGCCTCAGCCTCCCGAGTAGCTGGGACTACAGGCGCCCGCCACCTCACCCGTCTAGTTTTTTTGTATTTTTTAGTAGTGACGGGGTTTCACTGGGTTAGCCAGGATGGTCTCGATCTCCTGACCTCGTGATCCGCCCGTCTCGGCCTCCCAAAGTGCTGGGATTACAGGCTTGAGCCACCGTGCCCAGCCCAACATGTCTGAATCTTAAAGGCATTTTGCTAAATGAAAGAGGCAAATCCAAAAGTCTACATATTACATTTTTCCATTTGTATGGCATTCTGGGGAAGTCAACATTATAGGAACAGTAAAAAGATTGGCATTGTCAGGGGGTAGTAGGGATGGGTTAGATGTGTAAGAGAAGCAAAGGGAGTAATTGAGATGTTCAAACTTTCTGTTTGATACTGTGATAGTGGGTACACAATTGCATGCATTTTTGAAAGACTGTAAGACTCTGCATCACAGACTTACTTCTACAGCATGAAAATTTAAATTTTAAAAAATAAACAAGTATTGGGAGGAAATCAAGAAACTGAAAACAGAATGCCTATTGTGACCATTCTCACTGCACTATAAATAAAGGACACAACCACATTGAAGAGGTAGTGAAGAAAGGATCTAATGTAAGTAACTTTGGACAGCAGTGTTTAAAATGGATACTGGAAGGCTAAAGACAAAAGGAACTGTATATAAATATTGTACTCTAGTTGAGTAAGTTAGTTTCTGAAAGGGTTACGAATTAGCAATTCTGAAACTGCTTTTTATTTACCCAAAGAGTGAACTGATAAGTAAACATATGATATATGATGAGAGCCAGTTTTCTCACCATTAAAGAAAGAATTCAAAATAAAGAGGAAAAAAGAGGGTAAGGAAAAAGGGAGAATGCTAGGAGGAGCCCTGTGTGGTTGGATTTGAATTGGAGGTATCTGTATAAACTCATTGATAAGGTTTGGCTATGTCCTCACCCAAATCTCATCTTGAACTGTAGTGCTCATAATCCCCATGTGTTGTGGGAGGGACCCAGCAGGAGAAAATTGAATCATAGGCGCGGTTACCTCCATGCAGTTCTCATAATAGTGAGTTCTCACAAGATCTGATGGTTTTATAAGTGGCTTTCCCGGACTTCACTCTGCGCTTCTCCTTGCTACCACCATGTGAAGAAAAATGCGTTGACTTCCTCTTTCACCATGATTGTAAGTTTCCTGAGTTCTCCCTAGCCATGCTGAACTGTGAGTAAATTAAACCTCTTTCCTTTATAAACTACCCAGCCTTGTGAATGTCTTTATTACCAGTGTAAGAATGAACTAATACACTCATGTTTTGCTTTTTGGTTTTTAAGCTATATATATATATATATGTTGATATGTATAGACATAAATATACATGTGTGTATACATGGGTTACTATACATGCATTTAATGCATTTATTCACTAGCTCTGACATTTGAGGAGTCCTAGAAGCAGTGATATCCTATTAACAGTGATAACGCCTAACACATATTTTAGCTTCTTAATATCATTTTCCAATTAAACAACAAACAAACTTCTTGGAGAAGAGCTTGATATCAGGGCTGGAGAGAAGTGAAAATATAAGTTGAGTTTGAGGCATCTTGTGGTGCCAGAAAAAATAAATTAATGAACTAAATAAATACAGAATCGAGGCATGTAGAATCTATGCAGGAGCTAACCCGGAAGAGTTCACAAAGGTCAAATGAGGAAAAATTTCAGAAACACAGTAAGTAACTACAATATTGAATTATAACCCAAAGAGTAAAATATGTATCCATGATTCCACATTGATACAAACAAATGATTAAATAAACACAAAAGGAGAAAAAGGATTGCATCTCTTCCTTATAGAATTCCCATTAACATAGAATGAAAAAGAAAAAAATGTTTAAATCACTATTTAAACCTCACAGTTACAACTGTTGCAGGCAAGTTCCTTGGAATACTAAAAGTGTCGGTTAAAGTTTAAGTAAGACAATACGTGTATATTTGATGTATCACCCCCTAAATATTTATTATTTATAAAAAGAAGGAATAGCAATTTACAGTGCAGAAATCTGGCTGACACTATCTTAACTAAGTTGTCAATGTCAATATAACCAGTAATAAAATATACTGATGCACTAAGAAGGGCACATCAAACATCTGCGATATTTTTCTCCAATTAACTTAATCCTGAGAAAACATCAGATAATCCCAAATTGGGGACATTCTCCAAAATATTGTACCAGAACTCTTCAGAAGTGTTAAGATCATGAAAGACAAGGAAAGACTGAGGAAGTATCACAGATTGAAGATGGCTGAGGTTAGGTAAGACATAACTACTAAATACTATATGGAATATTGGATTCTATTTTGGAACACAAAGAGACACAGTGGAAAAGCTGGTGTTGAAATAAAGTTCAAATAAAGTCTGTAACTTAATTAATAGTATTGAACCAGTGTTAACTTCTTAGTTTTGATTGATCATTGTACTGTAATTAATAAAATGTTAACATTATTCAAAACAGGATGAAGGGTAATGGGAACTCTCTGTGCTATTTTTGTGACTTTTCTATAAGTATAAAATTATTAATATTTAAAATGAAAACAATTTTTAAGTGCCCATCCTTTTTTTAGATTCTATCGTTATGTATTTGGGCATCAGTATTTTTCAAAAACTACTCTAAAGATTCTAAAATCAGAGTTTAAGAACACTGCTCTCAAGGGGTAAAAGAATGAAGAGAAAGTGAGAATTATAGTAAAATAGTCAAGAATTAATTAATGGAATAAATTGTGATTTGCTTATATTTGCCAGAAATTTTATGAATACAAAATGTATGCTTATATAAACCCAAAAAACTTGCTTCTGTGTTTGTTTAATCAGTCAGTTAAAGAGTCAATGTCAAAAAAAAAAAACAGTCGAAAGAGAATGTGACAAAATAATAACTATGAGTAGCTGCAAATAGAAGAGGTATTTCTCTGTTCCTTTGTGTTTTTTAGTTCTTTCAAAAAAAGATTTACAACCGCTAATTTTATAATCAGGAGAAATAAATGTAAAGGTCACAAAGAGAAACACGTCTTCTAAGTGATTCAAATGCACTTTAAGTTTTGAGGACATTTGCCCTGGAGCAGTTTCTTCACAGGCCATCTGGATGGCAGAGGTATATCGCTGCACAGCCCATTAGTTGAAGAACTGAAATTATCCTAACCTCTGTTTCCGTTCTGAACTCTCTAGACCTCAAACTTTAATATGTCCAACTAGCAGCTCCTTTAGGGCTCTCTGGAAGTGGATTGTTTGGACAACTTGTTCACTTGTGGACTGCATAAGTTATTGAAAACTGCCCATTAAAAGTCCATACCACGTCTTCTTTTCTATTTCTATCTACTTGACCCCTGAATTCAGACCTTGAAATAATCTCAGTTTAAATTAGCTGTCACTTAGGAAATGGAGGACAAAAGTGGATACAAAGAAAAGTTCAGGGTCAGTCCTTGGTTCTTCTATTGATCCAGTTACCCAAGGACCTCAAAGACAATTGTATGGAAGTGTGAATTTGAAACATATAAAATAAATTCAGAATCTTCTCATCCACCTCCCCACATTCCAAATAAGTACAACAAACACTCCTTAGGCTTGCCAAAGCCACTACATAAAAGTGTTTTGGTTTGAAGAAAATGAACCAACATTTTTAAGTGGCTAATTTCTGAGGAGAAAGCAGATATCCAGCCTCTCTTAACCCACTGGGCCCAATGGCAAAGCTCAGGCAGGAAAAAACAAGCAGTTAGCCACAGTCCAAACCAATCCTTGTCACTTTGCATTAGGAAATTTTTTTTTTTTTTCAATTCACATTACTTGCCTGGTCTCTATAACTGAGTAAGTTTTTAATACCTGACTACATCTTTAAGAGTGAATATTCCTTGCTGATAAAAATGGTGTATTATCTCAAAAAAGGGAAAAAAAAGATGGACTAGACTAATTAACATGTTGTTAAAGACCTTAGGATGGATTAGGTCAGAGGAATGAATGGGGAGAGAGCTAACAATCTTTGAGCACCAAAATTTGCCAGGGGATTGTGCTAAGCACATTAAATATTTTATTCCACTTGCTATTTGCAATGATATTATACACAGGTATTATTAACCTACTTTATAGATGAGAAACTAAGTCTTAGAGGGAAGAGAGCGCAGGTTCACTGCAGCAGATGCAAAGAATGAGGAAAGCAATTCTTCATTGTCTACTTCATCAGCCACTGACTTGGCCAATGAAAGAAAAATAAGGAATCAAATTGAATGCCCTTCAGCTGCCACATGCTGGGACATCTCCTTGTTATAAAAGTTAGAATGTTTTGATCTCAAATGTATAGCCTTTTATCAGAGTACCCAGCAAGATCCTTGTATTTTGAAAGAGTTAGCACACTCCAACCTAAACCTAAAAATATTGATCGGAGACGTGCAATCATATGATATCAAAGCTGGCAGGAATTTGGAAATCATCGGGTTAGTGCTTTCCAAATCTTTTAAGTTTCAAAGGAGAGTGCCCTTTCTTTAAACTAAATTTTACTGAAAAGCACTTCCTATCAACCAGATAAAAATAGGGTGTACTAGCTGCAGTGACATGTGGTCCGAAACCAGCACTGCTCCTGCTCCTTCCCCAGCTCCGGCTCTCAACAATGAGGCTGCTAAAGTGCTTCTGCAGAACCTAGAGTGTCAGGACTATGGGGGAGGGGGAGGCAAGACATAGGGAAGAAAAATTTCCTAAATCTCTCATTTCCTGGAAATGGAACCTAAAGCCCAAGATCATATAGAAATTCAGAGATTACACTGGAAAATAGAAGGACTTGGGCTAAACTGACACGTTACATCAGCATGAAAGACAGAAAACATGGGGACCTGTCCCCATCAAAAACTCAGCTTTAGTCCAGGTCTAGTGATGGTACTTCAGAAAATAATGCAGCTGAAAAATGATTCTTCCCTTCCATATTCAATTTTATTTAGAAGATGAACCACAAGACCGGGTGGCAAGGGAGAAAGAGCAAATAATGAACTCATGGTCAGAGAACAATTACAGTTTTACAATCATTCGTGATCCTAGGTCCATTTTCTGCATAAAAGGGCTAATAATCTCTACCCTGTCAGCCTCAAAGGGCTGTGGTGAGACATAAGACTGTGTTTTTAACATTTAAAGTTAAAGAACAGAAAAAAAACCTCCTTACTATTTTTTTAATGGCTAACTTGTACAGCTTGAGAATGCAGTGTCTGCATGACTCTGTAGTGTGCTAAGCATGATCAACAAATATTATTTCATCATCTCTATTATTTTAATTTTCAGCTTGCATGCTTAGTAGTTCATTCCCTTTTCAAAAGCCAATAATAAAGTTAAGTGATCAGAATGCTTGACATGCCATGTTATTCTTTCAGAGGCTCCGCTGTTTGCGCCACCTTGAAAAATGTGTTTCAGTTTCCAAAATACCTTGCCTGGTCAATTCTTTCCTGCTTTTTCTTATTACACTGTAGGTACTGCCTGGCTCTTCACAGCAGAAAGGTGCCTGTTAGCCTCTCGCTCCTCTTGGCTCTGCTCCAGCGAGCCATCCCTCTCCACTACCCGTTCCACTTCCTGGCAGCTGGATGAGGAGGCTGGAAGCCAGTGGCAAACTGTGGCACCTGGCTGTTTGGTCTGTCACTAATGACAGCCCCTGCTGAATTATGACTCAATAGCAGTACTTTTTCTTCAAAAGGATTCAAGTGAGAGAAAAGAAAAGGCTGCTCTGACCTCTGGCCCATGTTCCCCTGACGCAGAATGCTTCTGTTGACTATTTTCCTACGTTTAATAGGTGGAAGCAGACTGAAAGTGTAGAAGGAGGTTAGTAAATTTCTTCTGGCCTGGTCATCTGACCCTTGCATTTAGAAAATAACTACTACTCTGGAGAAGGTAAGGAGAAGGGGAAGAAAAGGTTTGCTTGATAGCTGCAAAATTACATAATGTGCATACCACCTGAACTGCTTATGAAACAAAAACAAAGAAAGAAAGAAAAAGAATGCTAGGACTACCCAGCAACATTATCACTCTCCAGTCTTCATCTTTGATTGACTACTGCTCAATGGTGATTTGACCTCTTCTCTTTCCCCTTTCATCCTATGACTTTTCCCCCCATGGCAGCTACTTGAAAACCACTTATTACCAACACACTGGTTAGCCTGGATATGGGAGCAAGCCGTCCGAGTGACGGGTTGTCCTGAGGCAGCCTGCTTCAACCCAACATGTGGCACTTGGGGCAGCAGAAAGGCTTCCAGATCTACATGCTAGAAGCTGGAAGCAAGTAAGGGGAATGACAGCTAGCTTTTCTTGCTTTTAGGGCTCTGAGGATTACTACCACCCTTAGGTTCACTGCCTTTTGAGAGCGCTAACAGCTTTTAAATAATTGGCCCTTTCCTTTCCACCTTTTATGGCCACTCATATTGTTTGTCCTTTTTTATTTTCACTCTCACAGTATTTGTTTTATAAATACTTTCTTAATTTACCTCTACCCTTCCTTTTGTTTGCACTTGTTTTTCAGCCTTACGTTTCCTTTTTGCTTGCCAAAATCATCTATTCCCTCTTCTTAGGTGCACCTTCTTTTACTCCAGCCTCTCCCTTTCATTATCTTCATTATCTTATTTACGAACATCTTAGTTCTTCATTTGTTTTTCGTCAGAACTTGTTTAAATTTTTTTTTTCCTTAAGTGTTTGCTTTTTATGGCTCCAGATTTTACTTTTTTCTCCAAAGGGAATGTTCACAAATGCCGTTAGATTGAGAAACATAAAACACATTACCAATTGTTTCACAACGCTAAAAGAATAGGTTGTCCTAGATGGTTAATGAGAGCTTCAGGGGTGGCAGTCCTGCTGGTTGCATTAACTGTGCACTCCTAATCTTTTCTGGTAAGCATGCCTTCCAGGAAGATAAAACAAATCAAAGGCTGCTTTTTCAACCTTGTAGTTTGATGTATGCTAATGCAGTTCCTGGTAGATACCATTTTAACTCCCTTTCACATGAAAAATCTGAGCCTCAAAATCAAATATTTTCTCACTATTCCCTCAGGCTCCCTTGTCAAACCTTTTGACCAACTGAAAACACAAAGCTTCAGATCCTAAAACAAAATCTTTTAAACATCGAAAAATCAATGAACATTTTACCTGGAGGACAGATGTTGTTTTATGGATTTGAGCAACTAATACAGCTAATGTAGCTTGACTTCATTTTTTGCATTAGGTGTGTTCCCCCCAAAATATGAATGAACATATATATTTATGGGTGATCATATTTCGTCACAGGGATGTACTATAACTATGAAGGTTTAATACACAACTGAAAAAGGATTTTAGATCAAATTTAAATATCATCACATGTAATTCAAAAAGGCTGGCTTTGTTAATGTGCAATCAATGTATATTTATTTCTCTCATGTGAAAGTCCACAAAAAGTAATCATAAACAGTTTACATTATCTTTGGGTATTCATTAAAAGATACATATTGAAATTAATCATTCTGTTACTTGCTACTTCATCAAGAATTCATTCTAGCTCCAGGAAACAATGATAATTAGTAACTTACATAATAATTCTTGGAAGGTCAATAGATTATCAAATATGTAATATGAATATTCTAATTACATATTTGAGAGCACATTGAATCCCAAAGCTATGAATAGGTAAAGCCATTCACCCAAATGCCCTAACTTCAAAACAAGTTCTCATGAGACACTGGAAAGCCATCACAGAATTTGTATCTTGGCAAAGAACTCTGGGAAATAATATCTCTAGGACTACATGAGGAAGATAAGCGGCTTAAGTGTAGCAACAGAACCAAAGCAGGAAGCAAACAGCTTAATTAATATGGTCATCTTAATCATCACTGTTTTTTCTCCACAAATAACCTCAGGACTGTCAAACCTATTAAATCAATGGCCTTAAAAAAAAAAGTTTGTAACGTCTTTCAAGTTCCACTCTTTTCTAAGCATTTAACACATTAATTAATACATTTATTAATATGCCACAGTTAGGGATGGAGCTAATTAGGAAACTTCAGATAGTGTGAGACAGCAGTCCACAGCCTTTTGGGCACCAGGGACTGGTTTCATGGAAGACAATTTTTCCACAGACAGTGTTGGGGGGGCTGGTTTTGGGATGATTCAAGTGCATTACATTTATTGTGCACTTTAGTTCTATGATTATTACACTGTAATATATAATTAAATAATTATACAACTCACCATAAGAAAATCAGTGGGATCTCTGCGCTTGCTTTCCTGCAACTAGATGGTCCCGTCTGGGGATCACGGGAGACAGTCAGACCCTAAGTGTATTGCTTATGTCCGGTCTATTCTGTAATCTCGTTTTGGTTGCTGTCACTGCAGAAATCTCTGATTTACAAAGAAAGGATGTTGGAAATGGAGGTAAACTTTTCAGTACTTTTATGACGATCTCTGGATATTACCCCTTGACTTTAATCCAGAATATATGGAGATTTGAAGTTGTCTCAAACATACTTTTAAGGCCACCATCATTTGCGATCTCGCGCAGTGGATCCTCTTGTAGAACAAAGTTGATTCACCTGGCTTACTCACAAACGGGTCGTGGACGCGTTCCTTCCCGGTTTGGGGGTCTTTTGTGGTTGGAAGTAATGCTCAAACTCTTTTGGAAGCTGAGATGGGTGATTATGCACCAGCTGGGAGAACGAAGGCCCTGTCTCTTTCAAAATCTCTGCTAATGTTTGAACATGTCAAAAATCCGAATGTTCGCCCATCACCTTCATAATTTCAATTTGCCATTGAATGCAGCCACTTTATTTGCCGGCTTGAACACAGTTGTTCTCCCCTGAAGTGACAGATTAAGTCCATTGAGCAGGTTGAAAATGTCACACAAATAAGCAAGTTTTGTGATCCATTCTGTGTCACTAAAATGTGCTGCCAATGGTGACTTTTTCTAAAAGAAACCTCTGAAGCGGCTCTCATAACTCAGAAACTCTGGCCAATCATCTACCTTTAGAAAACCATCTCATTTCTGTGTATAAGATAAGACGTGTGCTCTGCATCCATCTCCTCATAGAGCTGCACGAACAGACGTGTTAAGGGCATGCACTTTAACGCGGTTGATAATTTTAATCATACCCTGCAAATCATTGTTAAGTTCAGGTGACATTTTTCAGCTAGCCAGCATTTCTCTATAGATGACACAGTGTGTAGACTCACATTCAGAAGTGACTTCTTTGACTCGAGTAGTGAAAACAGAAAGTCACCCAGTCATGGCAGCCACTCCATCCATGCATATACTGACACAAAATGACCAGTTTAGTTTTCCTGATATGTAATCATTCAAAGACTTGAATAGTTCTGCAGCTATGGTGTTGGTTGGCAATGCGAGTGCACATTACATATCTTTATGAACATACTCCTGAAAAATACATTGCACAAAATTAAGCACTGTTGCCTTGTTGTCAACATCGGTAGACTTGTCAACCTGGATTGTATACCACTGTGACTCATTTATCCTCTCTAACAATTGTGCCTCAATATCCTCTGCTATTTCATCAGTTTGTCTAGTTATGCTGCTAGCCAAAAGAGGAGCACGTGCCACTCTTTGAACTGCAGCCTCTTAGAGCTGCAGCCTACAGATCATCAGGCATTCGGTTCTCATGAGGAGTGTACAACCTAGATCCCTCACATGCTCAGTTCACAATAGGGTTTGAGCTCTTATGAGAATCTAATGCCAACGCTGATCTGACAGGAGGTGGAGCTCAAGTGGTAATACATGCGGGGGAGTGGCTGTAAAAGCAAATGAAGCTTCTGCTGGCTCACCAGCTACTCACCTCCGGTTATGTGGCCTGGTTCCTAACAGGTACTGACACGTGTCATGGGGGCTGGGGACCCCTAGTCTCAGAGAACATGATAAAATGATAAGAATTGGAGCAAACATGATACATTGAGACAGAAAAAGTAAATTAGAAAGAAATTGGAGTGAAATTAGAACTTAGTGATACATGTGTCACTGAGGAATACAAAAAAGAGGAGAATGACTTCTCAATTCTAAATTAGATTCTTGGATGAATGACATTTTGCAAAAGTTGATAAGCTTATTTTTAAATGAACCTTTTGTTTTAGAACAGTTTTAGACTTACAGAAAATTTTCCAAAATAATACAGAGAGTTCTCACATACCCACTCCCAGTTTCCCCTATTATTAACATCTTACATTAATATGGTATGCTGATTAGAATTATTAAACTAATATACATACATTATTATTAACTATAATTGACACTTTATTTAGATTTCCTTGGTTTTTACTTTAATATCCCTTTTCTGTTTCAGGATTGATACTTTATTTAGATTTCCTTCGTTTTTACTTTAATGTCCCTTTTCTGTTTCAGGATCCCATATGCGATACAATATTACAATTAGTTGTCAAGTCTCCTGAGGCTTCGTTTGGCTGTTAAAGTTGCTCAGTCTTTCCTTGTTTTTGATTACCTTGACAGTTTTAAGTTGTGCCGTTTTATCAAGAGTTTTGTAGAATATTCCTCAATTGGGGATGTTTCTCATGAATACACTGAGGTTATTGGCCTTTGAGAGGATGATCCCTTAGGTAAAGCACCACTTGTCTCACATCCAGAGTACATACTATGCACAGGATTTATCACTGTTGATGGTAAACTTGATTACCTGGATGCGGCAGCACTTGTCAGGTTTCCATTTCATCAATTTGTCTCGTTCCAATGTTACTCTTTCCTACCCTCCCCTTTCCATATTGCACTCTTTAGAAGGAAGTCACTATGTGTAGGCTACACTTGAGGTGTGGGGAGTTTGGCTCCAGCTCTCTAAGTATGGCTTTCCACATAAATTATTTGAAGTTCTGAGTGGAAGATTTGTCTGTTCTCCCGCAGTCATTTATTGTTATTCAATCATTTATTCATATCAGTATGGAATCATTGATATTAGTTTTACACTTTGGGTTATAAACTAATACTACTTTATTCTGTTGCTCAAAGTTTTCTAACTTTGATCATTGGAAGCAATTTCAGTGGGTTCATGTGTCTTTTTGGCATACCACTATCATCATATTGTTTTTTTTTTTGTTTTGCTTTGGAATACTGTCCTCCTTTCTGACACCACAAGATGCTCCAGGTCCATCTTGTATATTTCCTGCCCAATCCTAGAATCAATCATTTATCTAAGGAGACTTGGCTCCTGTTGTTGGATAATGGGTTTAGAAACCAGAGTCAGGGCACTAGTGTGCTCATTGCTACTGGGATACTTATTGCTACTTTCAGCTAATACTGGTTATGGTGTATACTCTGACTCTACACACATATCTACAAATATTTCTATATTTAAACACATATGTCTACATTATACTAAAAATGAGATTATACTGATGTTTCTGGCTGCTGATTGTTACCACTGGATCATTTGAACCTCTTCTTACTGCTTGTCTGTACCCTTCCACTCCAATCGTGAAAAATCTGATTCTCACCATTCTCCATACCTTTGCTTAATTGTCCATTTCAAGTATATATGTATAGTCTTTTCAGAATTGTTAACTCATACACCCATGGAAAACAGTTTTATCAATTAGAGTCTAGAGCTTATGTTCCGTTTCTTTTGCTTTTAGTCTTCCAGACTCTACTCACTTCCAAATTTCCTTAGGTCAGCATCTTTTTCTCCCCATACCTTTCAGTGAGATTGGTTCATACATTTGCAATACAGGTAAATTTTTTTGTTACATTATTGATTCCATTCTGTGGTCTTCCAATTTACTAAATAATTTTTTAAATATTTGTGTATATTAAGATTCATTGTTGGCCATATAAATTTCTATGAGTTTGGACAAATGCACAGTGTCATGTATCAACCATTACCATATTATACAGAATAGCTTCACCACCTCTCAGATTACCCTGAGCTTCACTTGTTCAACTCTAAACCCTAGGCAATCACTATCTTTTCACAATCTCCATTGTTTTGTTTTTTGTTTCCAGAATATCATATAGTTGTAATCATACAATTGAAGGCTTTTTAGGCTGACTTCTTACAACTTAGCTATGCACATTGTGATCCACCTATGTCTTTTCTTGGTTTCTTAATTCATCCATTTTTTTTGTTAATGAGAAGTGCACTCTAATTATTTTTCATGTTTCTCTATAAGTTAGGTGTTTTTCCACTCCTTATTCCCAGCTCCTTTTGAGATTTTCTCATTTTTCTTTAGTATGAATATGATATAAATAAATGTAGATTTGTCATATTTATTTTACTTAGGGTTCTCCAATCCAATCTAATCCAGTGGTTTGGCAGCTCTTGTTAACTCTAGAAAGTTTTGGGCCATTATTATTTCAAATATTTTTCTGTGACATTCTTTCTTTCCTGGGTTACTCCAATTACCATTTTTTTTTATTGTTACATCCATAGTTCTTGGAGGTTCTGTTCTGTTTTTTTGTTTTTTTTTTTTCATTCCTTTTTTCTCTTTACATTTCAGTTTGGGACGTTTCTACTAATTTTTTTTTTTTTTAACACATTAATTCTTTCCTTAGCAATATCAAGTGCTGCAATTAGTACATTAAAGGCATTTTTTATGTCTGTGAGAGTGTTTTTGATTTGTGGTATTTCCTTTTGATTCTTTCTTAGGATTACCAATTCTCCACTTAAACGTATGTATCTGTTCTTTTCCACTTTCTCCTTTTTCCATTGCAGCACTGAACACATCGATCATAGCTATATTATATTCCCTGTCTCATAATTCCAACATCTCTCTCATATCTCAGTCTCATTTTAATAATTGCATTGTCTCTTCAGACTTCGTTTTGTCTTTTGGAATGACTGACAATATGTTGTCAAAAGCTGAATATGTGGTGATAGGTAACAGACAAACAGGTTTTAGTGTTAGAATTCCCATTAATCTGGCTACAAGTTGGGCTGTGTTTAATGTTTGCTGAAGCTGCAATTGTCAGAGGTTTTAAATGACTTTGTTGTCCTTACTTTTGTCTCACTCTTGACTCAGACTTCCTTATGCACTCTTCAGAGCCAGCATCTTAAAATTCAGTCATAGTTTACCATTGACATGTTGGAACTCTCTTTGGTGGTGGTAAAGTGTGAGGGAGGAAAAGCATTCTATAATCTTAGGATTAAATCTTAGTGGACATTTAATCCTAAAATTGTGGGGACTTTTGAGGCTGTGACCATCATAAGTGTCAAACTAGTGGTATAGATTTTCGCCTTTAGATAAAACAAGAAGGCTAGAAGGGAATGGAAGGGTGAGAGTGTTCTTACTTCCAGTAGGTAGAGTCTGATAAAATCTTCATTCCTGGAGGGTAGGTCTTTGTTACGTAAAAATGCTCTGGACCTATATCACAATGATTATTCATTTTTCCCATTTCTAGAGAAATTAAGCTTAAAAATCTTCTGGGGTACCTGGATATAAAGCCCTTGAATATATTCTCCACTAAGACTGTCCCTAGGAGGTTCTTATTCTCGTATTAGTCCATATTCAGTCTCCAGTAACCTGTGAAAATTAAGTGTTCTTAGCATTTTATGGCACCAGCATGTTCTATTCCGTGTAAATAGATCTTGGCTGTTACTTTCTGGATTATCTCATCACTCCAGATTTTTTAGTGGGAATTTGCCCTGCAACCTTAATTTTCTAATGAGTTCTAGAAAAGACATTTGTTTTCAGCGTTTTTTTCAGCTTTTTCTTATAAGAATGTGAATGATGACTTTCATTCTTTTTACAGGTCAGAGCTTAAACCAAAAGTTAATAAGCTTAATTTTAATATATTAATTCTAATATATTTAAAGATATAATCTATTTAGCATATTAAATTTGAGGTTAATTCAAAAAATGGATACTTTACTAGCAAAAGATAAGTATCTTTCTTTGTCTTGCATTTCTTAAACTCCTGCCTAGGATTACAGAATCCTTAAGAGACACTAGGCCATTTGATCTTGTATTTGCATATCAGAAGAGAAAACATTGTCAACAAATTAAAGAATTGGGTCACTTTATTGATTCGGTTTTAATATGCATGCAAGTTGATGTGGTTAGTTTTGGCTAATAGTTTTGTAAATTTCTGTGGGATGAGTCACAGCAGTCAGCCTTTCGTCCGCTTGTCTCAATTTTTAATGAATTGGAAATAAATGTCTAATAACATAGAAGTGTTAATAAACATTTTGCTGGCCTGGCCAACTAATGTATTAGATTGTGTTAAGAAATGGGGTTATATTTTATGGTTTCTTAGACTATGTGAGTAGGCCACCAGCTTCAGATAAATAAGTTTGTACTTCTATGTATGCGTGCTACTCTACCACAAACTCCTCCTTTCTCAATGTTATCTTTCACAAGAAATTATTCTTCTCCTTCACTCACCTATTTCTTCTGACATAATTTGTACCAAAAAATATATTTTTCTCTTGAAGATAAAGAAAGCATTCACACCCATCCACACACACCCATCCACATACACGTCTCCTAACCTAGTTACCGATCTCAGTTCCATTTTTTCTCTTATAATTAGATTTTTCAAAATAGTGACGTCCACTAGTTTGTTCAATGTCTTAAACCACTGTATCTCCTTAATCACTGCCCCTCTACCACCATTGCCTCACCCCAGTAGATGTGCATGCACCCCATTGTGCTGCTGCAGCTGCTGACACATATGAGTGAGCACAGATTCCACAGCCACCACCCCAACAAAGTGCTTTGGCCAGCATTCCCCTTCAGAGTGTTGTGGCTAGTGAACCAGGAACACCTCAGCACCTCCAGCACAGCAGGTTCCTAACCTCTAGGGGCAGAAAAGAAAACAAGGTACATAGTACCAGAACACCAGAGTTAGAGCTCATAGCCCAGGAGTAGCGAGCTGAGCCTTGCCTCCCTATAATCTTCTAAAAATGAAGCCAGTCAACTGAACCCACCTTATATCACAATCAAAGCCCCAAGGGCATCAAAGAAGATAAAGGGGAAAAAATATCCATAGGACAGTAACTTAAAAGACTGAAGGAACATCAGCCCACATAGACAAGAAAGGACCAGCGGAAGAACTCCGGCAATTCAAAAAGCCAGCAAGTCTTCTTACATTTAAATCACCTCACTAGTTCCCCAGCAATGGCTCCTAACCCATGCTGAAATGACTGAAATGACAGATGTAGAATTTAGAATATGGATAGGAAAGAAGAACACCAAGACTCAAGAGAAAGTCAAAACTCAATCTAAGGAATATGATAAAATGACACAGGAGCTGAAAGACAAAACGGCCCTTTTAAGAAAGACTCAAATTGATCTGATAGAGCTGAAAAACTCTACAAGTAAACACAATCAGAAACCACAAAGGGGAAATTACTACTGATCCCACAGGAATATGAAATAACATGAGGCCACTATGAATACCTCTATACAAACATACTAGAAAACCTAGAAGAAACGGATAAATTACTGAAAGCATACAACAAACCAGAAAGAAATTGAATCCTTGAACAGAGCAATAATGAGTTCTGAAGTGGAATCAGTAGTAAAAAGCCTACCAACCAGAAAAAGCCCAGGACCAGAAGGATTCACAGGTGAATTCTACCAGATGTATAAAGAAGAGCTTGTACCATTCCTACTGAAATTATTCCAAAAAATTAAGAGGGTGGTACTCCTCCCTACTCCGTCTTATGAGTCTTATGAAGCCAGCATTATCCTGATACCAAAGCCTGGCAAAGACACCACAAATAAAGCAAATGTTAGGCCAATATCCTTGATGAACACAGTTGCAAAAGTCCTAAACAAAATACTAGCAAACAAAATTCAGAGCATCAAAAAGCTAATCAACCATGATGAAATAGGCTTTGTCTCTGGGGTGCAGGATCATTTCAACACACACAAATCAATAAATATGATTCATCACATAAACAGAACTGAAACAAAAAACACAAGGATCATCTCAATAGGTGTAGAAAAGGCTTTTAATAAAATTCAACATCCGTTCCTGTTAAAACCCCAACAATATAAGGCATTCAAGAAACATACCTCAAAATAGTAAGTGCCATCTATGACAAATCCATGGCAAACATCATATTGAACAGGCAAAGGCTAGAAGCATTCCCCTAGGGAACCAGAACAAGGCAAGGATGCCCAACCTCACTACACCTATTCAATATAGTACTGGAAATCCTAGCCAGAACAATCAGGCAAGAGAAATAAATAAAAAGCATGCAAATAAAAAGAGAGGATGTGAAACTGCCTTTGTTTGCAGATGATATGATTCTATACCTAGAAAACCCCATACTTTCTGCCCAAAAGTTCCTAGGTGTGATAAACAAAATCACAAATTTCAGGATACAAAATCAATTACAAAAAATCTGTATCTTCTCTTTCTTCCGTCTTTCTTCCTTCCTTTCTTTCTCTTTCTTTTTTTTTTTTTTTTTTTTTTTTTTTTTTTTGACAGAGTCTCGCTCTCGTCACCCAGGCTGGAGTGCAATGGCACAATCTCGGCTCACTGCAACCTCCACCTCCTGGGATAAAGCAATTCTCCTGCCTCAGCCTCCTGAGTAGCTGGGAGCAAAATGGCAGAATAGAAAACTCCATTCCTCTGCAAAGGCACCAAGTTAACAACTATCTACACAGAAAAAAACACCTTCATGAAAACCAGATATCAGGTGATCACTCACACTACTTGGTTTTAACTTCAAATTGCTGAAAGAGGAACTGAAGAGAGAAAAAACATTCCTAAATCACCGACGTCGCCCCTCCCCCACTCCAGGTAGTGGCTCTTCGGGCACTAGGGGAGAACACAGCAATTGTGAGGCATTGAGCTCAACACTGTTCTGTTAGAACAGAATGGAAAACCAGAACAAACTTGATTGGGTCCTGCCCACAGAGGGAACATGTAAATGAGTCTTAGCCATGGGGGAATCGCCCATCCCAGTGGTCTATCCAAATCTGAGTACTTGCAGACCTCTCCACTAGGGGCCAAAGTACTGTGGGTCTCTAAGTAAACTTGAAAGGCAGTCTAGGCCATGAGGACTGCAGCTCATAGGTAAGCCCTAGGGTTGAACTAGGCCCAGAGACAGTGGACTTGGGTAGCATGCAACACACTGAGACACCAGCTGGGGCAGCCAATGGAGTTGCTGGCATCACCCCTCACTAACCCCAGACTCTACAGGTATTGGCTCCAAGAGAGACCCCTTACTTCCACATGAGGAGAGAAGAGGGAAGAGTGGGGAGGACTTTGTCTTACATCATGGATACAAGCTCGGCCACAACAGGATGAGCACCAGTCAGTCATGAGGCCCCCATTCTAGGCCCTAGCTCCCAGATGATGTTTCTAGACACACCCTGAACCAGAAAAGAACCCTCTGCTTTGAAGGAAAAGACCCAGTTCTGCTAGCATTCCTCGCCTGCTAACGGAAGGGCCCTTGGCCCCTGGCTAACCAGCAGCAATACCCAGGTACTACATCGATGGCACTGGGTGAGCCTCTGAGACTTGTTGGATTCAAGTGAGACACAGTACATTACCAGCTGTGATAGCTACAGGGCAAAACTTTCTAATTGAGAAAAGCAGAGGGAAAAGTGAAGGGGACTTTGTCTTGCACCTTATGCCACAGGGGGCTAGAGCACCAGGAGGGCTCTTGGGGTCCACAATTTCAGTACTTGACTCTTGAACAACATTTCTAGACCTTTCCTGGGCCAGAGGAGAGCCCACTTTCTTGCAGGGTGAGTCCCAGGCCAGGCAGCATTAACCACAAGCTGACTTAGGAGACCTTGGGCCTTAAGGGAACATTAGTGGTAGTCTGGCATTACTCTTCATGGTCAGCGGTGGCTGTGGCTACGGGGTGAGGCTCCCTTGCCTTGAGAAAGGAGAACAAAGAGGGAATACATTGAATCTTTTGGTTTGAGTGCCAGCTCAGCCACAATGCAATAGAACACCACGTAGACTTCTAAGAAGGGTGATTCTAGTCTCTGACTCCCAGACCACTCTCCTGGAGCCACCCAGGGCCTGGGGGCCCTCACCATCCTAAAAGGAAGGACACAAACTTGGCTGGCTTTGCCACATAGTGATTGTAGGGCCCCAGGGCCTTGAGGAACATAGGCAATAGCCAGGGAGTGGTTACAGCAGGCCTTGTGCAAGACCCAGTGCTATGATGGCTTCAGGTTTGACTCAGTAAAATAATAGTGGTGGCGGCCCCAAGGGTTTTTGTGTCGCTCTATCTCCAGCTTTAGGTGACTCAGAACAAAGACAGGCACTCTGTATGTTTAGGAGAATATAGGGAAAGAGAACAAGAGTCTTTGTCTGGTAACCCAGATAATTCTCCAGGGTATTGTCCAAAGCATCAAGGCAATGATGAGTTTGCAAAAACCTCAGCATTGCTTGCTTGGGTTGTCCCCTAAAACAGAAACAGCTTAGGTCACAACACCCAAGTCCTTTCAAATAAATGAAAAGCCTTCCCTAGAAGGAGAGCTACAAAGAAGCCCGGATAGTGAAGACTACAACAAATATCTAATTCTTTAATGCCCAGACACCAAAGACCATCTACTAGCAACAAAACCATTCAGGAAAATATGACCTCACCAAATGAGCTAAATAAGGCACTGGAGACCAATCTGGAAAAACAGAGATATGTGACCTTTCAGACAGAGAATTCAAAAGAGCTGTATTGAATGTGAGGGTGATCTGGCTGTGACATCTGTCACCCCATTGATGTCCACAGTTGATTCACCTGATCTGGCTGGCTAGGCAGGTGTCCCCTTATTCCCTCACTGCTCCATGTGCATCCTTCCCAAAGCTGGGTGCTTGGTCAAAGAAGATGACAATCTCCGGTAGAGGAGGACTGGTTTTTGGACAAGCATATATCAGTAGCTGCATTCTCCTGCTAGAACTCCAAACAAGCTCTCAAAATAGCTGTGTTGAGGAAACTCAAAAAAATTCAAGATAACACAGAGAAGGAATTCAAAATTCTGTCGGATAAATTTAACAAAGAGATTGAAATATTTAAAAAGAATCAAGCAGAAGTTCTTGAGCTGAAAAACACAATTTGCATAATAAAGAATGCATCAGTGTCCTTTAATACCAAAATGGATCAAGCAGAAGAAAGAATTAGTGAGTTTGAAGACAAGCTATTTGAAAATAAACAGTCAGAGGAGATTAAGAAAAAGAAGAAAAAAGAATGCAGCATGTCTACAGGACCTAGAAAATAGCCTAAAAGAGGCAAACCTAAGAGTTATCGGCCTGAAAGAAAAGGTAGAGAAAGAGATAGGGGTAGAAATTTTCTTTAAAGAGATAATAACAGGAAACTTTCCAAACCTTGACAAAGCACCAAAAGGCTACAGAACACCAAGCAGATTTAATCCAAATGATACTATCTCAATGCATTTATTAATTAAACTCCCAAAGGTCAAGGATAAAGAAAGAATCCTATAAGCAGCAAGAGAAAAGAAATGAATAACATAAAATGGAGCTTCAATACATCTGGCAGCAGACTCTTCAGTGGAAACCTTACTGTACAGGAAAGAGTGGCATGACATATTTAAAGTGCTGAAGGAAAATAACCTTCAGCCTAGAATAGTATATCTGGTTGAAAATATCCTTCAAACATGAAGGAGAATACTTTCCCTGACAAACAAAAGCTGAGGGATTTCATCAATACCAGACCCATCCTACAACAAATGCTAAAGGGAGTACTTCTCCAAAAAGAAAAGGAAGTTAATGAGCAATAAATAATCACCTGAAAGTACAAAACTTACTGGTAATAGTAAGTATATAGAAAAACACAGAATATTATCACACTGTAACTATGGTGTGTAAATTACTTTTGTCTTAAGTAGAGAGACTATATGATGAACCAACAAAAAAAAAAACTGCAACAACTTTTCAAGACATAGACAGTAAAATAAAATAGAAATGGAAAAAACAAAAAGTTAAAAACTGGGGGGATAAAGTTAAGGAGAGTTTTTATTAGCTTTCTTTTCGCTTGTTTATTTGTTTATGCAAACAGTGTTGTTTTCAGCTTAAAATGATGGGTTATAAGATAGTGTTTGCAACCTCATGGTAACCTCAGACATAAAAACATACAATGGATACACAGAAAATAAAAAGCAAGAAACTAAATAATATCACCAGAGAAAATTATCTTCACTAGAAGAAGACATGAATGAATGAAAGGAAGATAATACTACAAAACAACTGGAAAACAAATAGCAAAATGCCAGGAGTAAGTCCTTATTTATCAATAATAACATTAAGCGTAAAGGACTAAACTCTTCAATGAAAAGACGTAAACTGGGTAAATGGATAAAAAAGCAAGACCCATTGAAAGACTTCATTTACTAAGAAGCACAAAGACTGAAAATAAAGTGATGAAAAAATATACTCCATGCAGATGGAAACAAAAAAGAGCAGGAGTAGCTATGCTTACATCAGAGAAAATAGATTTCAAAACAAAAACTATAAGAAGAGACAAAGAAGGTCACTCTGCAATGATAAAGAGGTTGATTCAGCAAGAGCATTTAACAATTTTAAATATCCATGCACCCAACACAGGAGCACTCAGATATATAAAGGAAATATTCTTAGAGCTAAAGATGCAGATAGCCCCAATACAATAATAGCTGGAGACTTCAACATTTCACTTTCAGCATTGTACAAATTTTTCACACAGAAAATCAACAAAGAA
The DNA here is from genome assembly GCF_024542745.1 of Macaca thibetana thibetana. NCBI lineage: Eukaryota > Metazoa > Chordata > Mammalia > Primates > Cercopithecidae > Macaca > Macaca thibetana. The sequence goes on along the minus strand of NC_065579.1, from coordinate 6,291,386 downwards.
GAATGAGACTTAATCTGCAATACAGACCAAATGGATCTAATAGATTATGTACAGAATATTTCATTCAAGAGCTGCAGAATACACATTCTTTTCCTTAGCACATGGATCATTCTCAAAGAGAGACCATATGTTAGGTTAAAACAAGTCTTAAAACGCTCAAAAATTGAAATGTTAATGATATCAAGCATCTTCTCGGACCACAACTGAATAAAACTAGAAATTAATAACAAAGGGAATTTTGGAAATTCCTCTTGGTATTAATTACACAAATACATCAGATTAAACATGCACCTGAATGATCAGTGGGTCAATGAAGAAATTAAGAAGAAAACTGAAAAACTTCCTGAAACAAATGATAATGGAAATACAATATATCGAACCTATGGGATACAGCAAAAGCAGTACTCAGGGGGAAGTTTATAGCTGTAAGTGCCTATATCAAAAGAGAGAAAGAAAAAACTTCAAATTAAAAAATTTAACAATACATCTGAAATAATTAGAAAAGCAAGAGCAAACCAAACCCCAAATCAGTAGAAGAAAAGAAATAATAAAGATCAGAGCAGAAATAAATGAAATTGAAATTTAAAAATACCAAAGATCAATGAAACAAGGAGTTGTTTTTTGAAAAGTTAAACAAAATTGCCAAAACTCTAGCCAGACTGAGAAAAGAATAGAAGATCTAAATAAATAAAATCATAAATGAAAAGGAAGACATTACTACTGATACTGCAGAAATTCAAAGGATCTTTAGTGGCTGCTATTAGCAAGTATATGCCAGCAAATTGGAAAATCTAGAAGGCATGGACAAATTCCTAGATACATACAACTTACCAAGATTGAGCCAGAAAGAAATCCAAAACCTGAACAGAACAATAACAATTAATGAGATCGAAGATGTAATAAAAAGTCTCCCAGGAAGGAAAAGCCCATTACCTGATTGCTTCACTGCTGAATTCTACCGAACATTGAAAAAAGAACTAATGATACTAATCCCACTTAAACTATTCTGAAAATAAAGGACAGAACACTTCCAAACTCATTTTATGAGGCCAGTATTACATTGATACCAAAATAAGACAAAGACACATTAAAAAACAAAAACAAACTATTGACCAATATCTCATAAATATCGATGCAAAAATTCTCAACAAAATACAAGCCAGCCAAATTCAACAATATATTAGGAAGATTACTCATCACAACCAAGTGGGATTTATCCCTGTGATGCAAGGATGGTTCAACATACATAAATCAATCAACATGATACATCATATCAGCAGAATAAAGGATAAAACCCATACAATCATTTTGATTGATGCTGAGAAAGCATTTGATAAAATTCAGCATCCCTTCATGATAAAAAGCCTTGAAAATCTGGGTATAAAAGGAACATATCTCAACACAATAACAGCCATATACTACAGACCCATAGCTAGTATCATACTGAGTGGGGGAAAAAAAACAAAAAGAAAAAAAAAACCCTCCTCTAAGAACTGGAACACAACAAGGATGCCCACTGCCACTATTGTCATTCAGTGTAGTACTGGCAGTCCTAGCTAGAGCAATCAGACGAGAGAAAGGTATAAAGGGCGACCATACTGGAAAAGAAGAAGTCAAATTATTCTTATTTGCTGATGATATGATCTCATATTTGGAAAAACCTAGACTTCACAAGAAAACTAATAGAATTGGTAAAAAAAAAAAAAAAAAAAAAAAAAAAAAAACCTCAGCAAAGTTGCAGGATAAACAATTTGCAAAAATCACTAGCATTTCTATATGCCAACAGTGAACAAGGTGCAAAAGAAATTTAAAAAGTAATCCCATTTACAATATCCATACATAGAATTTGATACCTAGAAATTAACCAAAGAAGTGGAAGATTTCTATAAAGAAAACTATAAAACACTCATAAAGGAAATTCAAGAGGACATCAAGAAATGGGAAAATATGTTTACAAATTGAAAGAATCAATATTGTTAAAATGTCCATACTATCCCAAACAATCTACAGATTCAATGCCATCCCTATAAAAATACCAATAACAGTCTTCACAGAAATAGAAAAAAAAAAATCTGAAAATGTATATGGAACCACAAAAGACACACTTCAATAAATTGTTGACTTCAATAAATTGTTCTGTGAAAACTGGATATCCATATGCAAAAGAATGAAACTAGACCTTTCTCTCTCACTATATACAAAAATCAAATAAAAATGAATTAAAGACTTAAATCTAAGACTTCAAACTATTATATTACCACAAGAAAACATTGGGGAAAATCTCCTGGACATTGGTCTGGGCAAAGATTTATTGAACAATACCCCACAAACACAAACAACCAAAGCAAACATGAACAAATAGGACCACATCAAGTTAAAAAGCTTCTGCATAGCACCCATCATTCTCAGCAAACTAACAACGGAACAGAAAACCAAACACCACATGTTCTCACTCAGGAGTGGGAGTTGAACAATGAGATCACGTGGACACAGGGAAGGAACATCACACACCGGGGCCTGTCAGGGAGTGGTGGGCAAGGGGAGGGAGAGCATTAGGACAAATACCTAAACCATGCAGGGCTTAAAACCCAGAAGACAGCTGGGTAAGGTGGCTCACACCTGTAATCCTAGCACTTTGGGAGGCCAAGGCAGGTGGATTGCCTGTGCTCAGGAGTTCGAGACCAGCCTGGACAACATGGTGAAACCCTGTCTTTACTAAAAAATAAAAAAATTAGCCAGGCATGGCAGCATGCCCCTCTAATCCCAGCTATTAGGGAGGCTGAGGCAGGAGAATGACTTAAAGGTGGGAGTTGCAGTGAGCCGAGATGGTGCCATTCCACTCCAGCCTGGATGACAGAGTGAGACTCCATCTCAAAAACAAAACAAAACAAAACAAAACAAACAAACAAACAAAAAACCCAGAAGACAGGTTTCAAACCAACATGCACATGTATACCTATGTAACAAACCTGTACGTTCTGCACATGTATCCCGGAACTTAAAATTTAAAAAAAAAGCTTCTGCATAGCAAAGGATACAATCAACAAAGTAAAAATACAACCCACAGAATGGGAGAAAATATTTGCAAACTACCTCTCTGACAGGGTACTAATAATCAGAATATATAAGGAGTTCAAACAACTCTATTGAAAAAAATCTAACAATCTGATCAAAAAATGGTCAAAAGATTTGAATAGACATTTCTCAAAAGAAGACCTACACAAAGCATACAGCATATAAAAAATGTATTCAACATCGCTGATCATGAGAGAAATATGAATCAAAACTACAATGAGATATAATCTCACTCCAGTTAAAAAGGCTTATATCCAGCCGGGCACGGTGCCTCACGCCTGTAATCCTAGCACTTTGTGAGGCCGAAGCGGGCAGATCACTTGAGGTCAGGAGTTGGAGAACAGCCTGGCCAACATGGGGAAACCCTGTCTCTACTAAAAATACAAAAATTAGCCAGGCATGGTGGTGCACACCTGTAATCCCAGCTATTCGGGAGGCTGAGACAGGAGAATCATTTGAACCCAGGAGGAAGAGATTGCAGTGAGCTGAGATCATGCCACTGTACTCCAGCCTGGGCGACAGAGACTGTCTAAAAAAAAAAAGGCTTATATCCAAAATACAGACAATAACAAATGCTGGCGTGAATGTGAAGAAAGGAGAATCCTTGTACACTATTGGTGGGAATGTAAATGAGTACAACCACTAAGGAGAACAATTTGGAGGTTCCTCTTAAAACTAAAAATTGAGCTGCCATATGATCCAGCAATCCCAGTGCCAGGTACATACACGAAGAGAGGAAATCAGTATATTGAAGATGTATCTGCACACCTATGTTTATGGCAGCACTGTTTGCAATAGCTGAGATTTGGAAGCAAACTGAGTGTCCATCAACAGATGAATGGATAAAGAAAATGTGGCACATATATATACACAATGGAGTATTATTCAGCCATAAATAATGAGATCCAGTCATTTATAACAACTTTGATGGAACTGAAGATCATTCTGTTAAGCGAAATAAGCCAGGCACAAGAAGACAAACATCACATGTTCTCACTTATTTGCAGGATCTAAGAATCAAAACAATTCAACTCATGGACATAAAAGAAGGGTGGTTACCAGAGGGTGGGAAGAGTAGTGGGGGGCTGAGGAGGTGGTGGGGATGGTTAATTGGTACCAAACAAATAGAAAGAATGAATAAGACCTGCTATTTGATAACACAATAGGGTGACTATAGTCGATAATAACTTAATTGTATATTGTAACTTACAGAATGTAAGTAGATTCTTGGTAATTCAAAGGATAAATGCTTAAGAATATGAATATCTCATTCACCACACTGTGCTTATATCACATTGCATGCCTGCATCAAAACATCTCATGTACCCCATAAATATATGCACTTACTATGTACACACAAATTTTAAAAAACAATGTTTAAAAGTTTTAAAAAAGACCACGAACCCATTTACAATAGCCACAAAAAGAATAAAATACCCAGGAATACAGCTTACCAGGGACTGAAAAGATATCTACAATGAGAATTCCAAAACACTGCTGAAAAAAAGCAGAGATGACACAAACAAATTTTTAAAATTCCATTCTCATGGATAGAATCAATTTTGTTCAAATGGCCATTTCTGCCCAAAGCAATTTAAAGATTAAATACATTCCTATCAAACTACTAATTACATAATTAGAAAACTATTCTAAAATTCATGTCTAACCAAAAAATAGCCTGAATAGCTAATGCAATCATAAGTAAAACAAAAAACAAAGCTTGAGTCATCACATACCCCTACTTTAAACTATACTACAAGGCTATAGTAATCAAAACACCATGACACCAGTATAAAAATGCATAGATGCATAGACGACTATAATAGGATAGCCCAGAAATAAAACTGCACACCTACAACCATCTGATATTTGACTAAGTTGATGAAAATAATCAGTGGAGAAAGGACTCCCTATTGAATAAATAGTGCTTGGATAACTACCTAGGGATATGAGAAGATTGAAAATGGTACCCATCCTTATATCACATAAAAAATCAACTCAAAATAGATTAAATAATTAAATGTAAAACTTAAAACTATAAATATCCCGGAAAATAACCTAGGAAATACTATTCTGGACATGGGTCCTGGCAAAGATTTCATGAGAAAGACACTAAAAGCAATTGCAACATAAATGAAAATTGACAAATAGGACCTAATTAAACTAATGGGCAAAAGAAACTATCAAGAGAGTAAACAGACAACCTACAGAATGGGCAAAAATGTTTGCCAACTATCCATCGAACAAAGGTCTAATATTCAGAATCTATAAGGAACTTAAACAAATTTACAAGTAACAAACAAACAACTAATTTAAAATGTAAGCAAAAGACAGGAAGAGACGCTCTTCAAAAGAAGACATACACATGGCCAACAAGCATATGAAGAAATGTTCAACATCACTAATCACTAGAGAAATACAAGTCATATCTACAGTAAGATATCATCTCACACCAGTCAGCATGGCTATCATTAAAAAGAAAACATAACAGATACTGGCGAGGTTGTGGAGAAAAGGGAATGCTTTTATATTGCTGCTAGGAACCTAATAGTTCAGACACTGTGGAAAGCCATCTGGCAATTTCTTAAAGAACTTAAAACGGAAATATCATTCAACCCAGCAGTCCCATTATTAAGTAGATACTCAGAGGAATAAAAATTGTTCTACCAAAAATTGTTCTCATATGTCCATCACAGCACTATTTACAGTAGCAAAGACATAGAATCAACCCAGATGCCCATCAGTGGTAGACTGGATGAAGAAAATGTGGTACATACACACTATGGGACATTATATAGCCATGAGAAAGAATGAGAACATGTCCTTTGCAGCAACATGAAAGGACCTGGAGGTCATTATCTTAAGTGAACTAACACAACAACAGAAAACCAAATACCACACGTTCTCACATATAAGTGGAAGCTAAACATTGAGTACACATGGACACAAAGAAAGGAACAACAGACACTAGGATCTGCTGAGGTGGAAGGTGGGAGGAAGTTAAGGATTGAAAAACTACCTATCAGGTAGCTATGCTTATTACCTGGGTAATAAAATAATCTGTATAGCAAACTCCCATGACATGCAATATGACTACATAACAAACCTGCACATGTACCCCTGAATCTAAAATAAAAGTGAAAAAAATAAAAAGTAAAAAATTAAAAAGTAAAAATTAACTATGCAAGCCAGAGATAGAGAAATACTGAGAAAGTACTGTAGGAAAAAATGCTGTAAACTTAGAATTCTACATAGAGCAAAACTATCTTTCAAAAAATAAAGTTGGAATAAAGACAGATTTAGATAAACAAAAGCTGAGATCATTCACTGCTGGCAATCTTGCTCTAGCAGAAATTTATATATATATATAAAAATATATATAGTAGTATCATATATATATAGCTCTAGTAGAATTTTATATATATACATAAATGTGTGTGTGTGTGTGTGTGTGTATATATGTTTATTTTATTTTATTTTGACACAGGGTCTTGCTCTGTTGCCCACACTGTAGTGTAATGGCACAATCATAGCTCACTGTAACCTCGAACTTCTGAAGTCAAGCTATCCTCCTACTTCTGTCTCCTTGGTAACTAGGACTATAGGCATAAGAAACCATGTCCAGCTAATGTTTTCATGTTTTGTAGAGGAGTTGTCTTGATATGTTGTCCAGGTTGGTCTCAAATGCCTGGCCTCAACCAAACCTCCCACTTCAGCCTCCCAAACTGCTGGGATTTACAGGCATGAGCCACTACACCTGGCCTAGAAGAAATGTTAAAGGAAGTTCTCAGGCAGAGGAAAAATGATAACAGATGCAAATGTTGATCTGCACAAATTAATGAAGAGCATTTGGAGATGGCACACATGTGGCTAAGCGCAAAAGACAGTTTTCTCAAATTTTATCTTCTTAAAAGTTTAAAAATCATATTAAGCAATAATTGCATTAAAATTCCAATTAATAGTTGAAAATTGTTGGAATAAATAAGAAAGCAAAACCAAATTATATGCTGTCTTAAAAATATTTTTAGCAACAAATATATGGATAAAATAATAGGAGGGTACAGATATAGTGTTCAAACATTAAACCAAAGAAAACTGAAATTGCCATGTTAATATCAGACAATATAAGTATAAGAAATTACAAAGAGACCATTTGATAATAACAAAGAAGTCAATTCATCAAGAAGACATTAAAAACCTAAATATGTATACACCTAAGAGCCTCAAAATACATTTCAAGAATTGGATTTAGGCTGGGTGTGGTGGCTTATACCTGTAATTACAGCACTTTGGGAGGGCGTGGCAGGATTGCTTGAGGCCGGAAGTTTGAGACTAATCTGGGTAACATGGCAAGATCTTACCTCCAGAAAATAATATAAAAAAGTATGTGTGTATGGTGGTACACACCAGCAGTCCTAGCACTCAAGAGGCTGAGGCACAAGGGTCCTCTGAGTCAAAAAGTTTGAGATTACAGTGAGCTATGATCATGCCACGGCACTCCAGCCTGGGTAGCAGAGTGAGACCCTGTCTCTAATAAAACACAATTGAATTTAAAGAAAAAATTGATAAGTTTAAATTAAATTTGGAAATTTTGACACTTTTCAATAAATTAGAGAATAAGTAAATTATACTCAACATGCAGCAATATATCAAAAAGATATCATATCAATAAATGCAGAAAGAACACTGACAAAAGCAACACCCTTTCTTGATGTTTAAAAAAATTTCTCACCAATGGTGTAGAAGGCAACTGCTTCCGGGTTCTTCCTCACCAACTTTCCCGCCTGCAGGAAAATGCAGCCGGAGCCCGGGAAGATGCAGACCAACCGAGCATGCGCCAGGTGACGTCAATCCGAAGAGACTGAAACTTACCCGGCCACGCCTATGGAGACGCCCCTATCACGCCCTTATCCCGCCCACTGCCCTCCCCCTTTTCAGTACCAATGCATAAAAGTCCGCTGCCGGCAGAAGCCGCTGTGACTTCTTCAACCCCGTTTTCGTGGGTTGGAGAACCTCACCTGAGAATGTAGGACTTCCCTGGCCCCTCACACCTGAGGACCGGAGAACTTCGCCCGAGAGTGTGTGCATATTTGCAATAAAAGACTGCCACTTTCTTTTTTTTTTTTTTTTTTTTGAGACGGAGTCATGCTCTGTCGCCCAGGCTGGAGTGCAGTGGCCGGATCTCAGCTCACTGCAAGCTCCGCCTCCCGGGTTCACGCCATTCTCCTGCCTCAGCCTCCCAAGTAGCTGGGACTACAGGTGCCCGCCACTTCGCCCGGCTAGTTTTTTGTATTTTTTAGTAGAGACGGGGTTTCACCGTGTTAGCCAGGATGGTCTGGATCTCCTGACCTCGTGATCCGCCCGTCTCGGCCTCCCAAAGTGCTGGGATTACAGGCTTGAGCCACCGCGCCCGGCCTGACTGCCACTTTCTTAGGTACTTTGGCCTCATGTTTAATTATTTAGCTCTCCTAAATTAAGTATTAAATTAAGTATTAAATTAAGACAGTTATTAAATTAAGACAGCAACTAACTTGACGTATTTCTTTGATAAAAGACTTCTACCAAAACAAACAATTACAGCTAGTATCATATTGTTAGTGGTTAAAAAAAACTAAATGACTTCATCTTAAGATCAGGATGAAGGTAAGAATGTCTTCCACCACTTCTATTCCGGTAATAGCTACTGCAATACATTGAGAAAAAGAAGTAGGAGAAAAACATATTGGAAGTAAAATCTTTTGTATCCAAAAACGTTATGGTTTTTGTTGTTGTACAGCATAAGGTATACGCAAAAATCTGCTAGAACAGATAGTGATTTTAGGAAACTCATAGTATACAAGGTCAATAAACAAAATTTAAGTGTATATCAGCATAATCCCAATAAATTGTCATTAAGAAATCAATATCATTTACAATAACATCAAAAACACAAAATACTCAAGATGAATAAAATATGTGTAAAACATGTATGCTAAAACTATATACTTTGCTCAGAGAAATTAGAGACCTAAATAAATGGAGAATACAATATGTTGATGGATCTGAACACTCGATATTGTTGAGCCAGTAATTCTTCCCATATTTATCTGCATATTCAATGCAATCCCAATCAAAATCTCAGTAGGCTTTTTGTTCAAGCCAATAAGCTGATTCCTAAATTTATTTAAAAATGTGAATGCTCCCAGGTAGCCAAAATAACAGTAAAATATTGAGAGACTTGTACTACTTTATTATGAGACTTACTCTAAAGCTATAGTTGTCAAGCCAGTGTTCGATCTGAGAAAAGATAAACTTACAGATCAGTTGAATAAAACAGAGTTCTGTTCAATTTCTGCTGTGAAAAGAAGTTTAATAAAGGCGAGGAGGCACATAAAATGATGCCAATTGTTGTTAAACGTTATGAAAATGCAAAGCAAAACTTCAGTGTGATAGCACTGCACATCCACTAGAATGGGTAAAGTGGCTGACAATACCAAATGTTACTAAATATGTAGAGAACAGGAATTCTAAAACAGTACTCTAAGGAATGCAAAATCCTACAGCCTGTCAGGCCTCTGAGCCCAAGCCAAGCCGTGGCATCCCCTGTGACTTGCACCTATATGCCCAGATGGCCTGAAGTAACTGAAGAATCACAAAAGAAGTGCAAATGCCCTGCCTCACCTTAACTGATGACATTGCACCACAAAAGAAGTGAAAATGGCCGGTCCTTGCCTTAAGCGATGATATTACCTTGTGAAATTCCTTTTCCTGGCTCATCCTGGCTCATCCTGGCCGCCCACCAGAGAACAATCCCCCTTTGTAATTTTCCTTTACCTACCCAAATCCTATAAAACGGCCCCACCCTTATCTCCCTTTGCTGACTCTCTTTTCAGACCCAGCCCGCCTGCACCCAGGTGAAATAAACAGCCATGTTGCTCACACAAGACCTGTTTGGTGGTCTCTTCACACGGACGGGCATGACACAGCCACTTTGAAAAACAGTTGGGAAGTTTTTTATAAAATTAACTATATAGTTTCGTTTAACTCAGTAATTCCACTCATGGGTATTTAATCAAGAAAAATGAAATCACATGCCCTCAGGAAGACTTACAGTGTCTTGTTTAAAGCAGCTTTACTCACGATAGCCAAAACCTGAAAACAAATGAAATGTACAACAAGTAAATGAACAGAAAAATTATGGTACATCCACACTCAGCAATAAAAAGCAACCAACAGTTGATGCCTGTATCAACACAGACGATTAACGAAACCGGAATCAAAGGGTTCCACATTGTATGATTCGATTTATGTGGCATTCTGGAAAAGACAAAACCTTAACGTTGCCAACTGCTGAAATTGGAGATAAAGAATTCTGAAAAAAGAGGCATGAATTATCACTGAATCTTGATTGTGGTAGTACTTATACTATTGTGTATATACATCAAAAGTCATCATATCATAAAGGTAAAATGGGTAAATTTTATTGTATGGAAATTATACCTGAAGTTGATTTTAAAATTATAGAATCATATATTCAGATTTCTTATTTTACTTTTTAGCAAAAATGCATGATATGACAGAAAGAACAATGTGTTCACAGCCAGAGAGGGAAAGAGGAGAATGTGATAGAAAGTGGAATGACAATTAATGTATAAAAATCCCTTTTATAGGTAAGACACTTATGAGATTTTTAATTTTTTTATTTTTTATAAATGAAGAAAGAATTGCTAGATTTGACTTAATTTAAATAAAACAATTTAGTCAGTAAAGTATTTGAGCGCAAGATCTGATGTATTTCTAAAATTTGTATTCTGGCCAGTATCCCCATGCTGTTTCTCTTACCCTGCAGAATAGACTTCCGGACCCAGATCTAACCCTTACTCTCTGTGCAAATTTTTACGTGTTACAGAATCTCCTTAAACCTATTTTGTTTCCTGTACAATGAAGTCGAGATTTACTAAATTTGCAAGATTGTTGTAAGAAGCAAATAAATCCATGTGTGTGGTGGTACCTTATAACCATGAGGTATTAAACAATGCAATTGCTATTTTTCATTTTCTCACTGTAATGAATTGTGGGAATTTAAATTCCGAACCTCATTATTCACTAAATCAATGAGCACCCAAGTCACTGGCTATATCAGAAAATACTGTCAAGATTCAACAATTTAACGTGGTCAAAGAACACCCCTACCATATTAAACAAGTGCTGTTTAGCAACTCTGAGTTCCACCACTGCAATAAAAATGCAAGATCATTGAAAAAAGGATTGAGAAGGTCAAATACCTCCCCCACAGAAGCATGGAGCAAGGACCCAGGAAAAATTAAGCTGTCCAAAGATATGTGACTCTGCATGGATAATAGTCTATGCAGCAATAGTCTCTGGCAGCAATGTCTGAAGGAATTTATCAACACTGTGTGAAATAAACCCTTACTTTATTTACCTAAATTAAGGGGCAAAGTCTGCATATATTTTTTATGACATAAGTTCATCTGGATATGTACATCAATAAATCTCAGGAAAAAAAAAACTCACTGCAAATGTCCTTGTCATTGTTATCGTTTAAGCACTTGCCTATAATTAATTATGCATTTACAACTCCAATACCAAAAATAAATTCCCAAAATTGCTACTATATTTTCAGCATACAGTAGGGAATTTCAGCATATAGTGGCACTGATAGCTGAATGTCAGTCAACAGTGAACAGAAAGAGGGAATATAACGTAGATTTGTGACTGCTGATTTAGCTGTTTGTTTTTCCCTGTGGAGTTTTACCATCTTGACACACATTGACCAAGGCATCCTCAGACTGATTGAACTTTAGACAGGCTTCTTTCTGACCACAGGCCACCAAAGTTCCTTTTCTTATTCTTAGAGCATTCACTTTAGAACACTTGCCATTGTAAATTATTTCTCTGCCTCTGCCTTCTTAAGAGGTAAATCTTCTCCCATCGTCTTGACTTTGAAATGTAATCATCAGGAAAGACGGGGCAGGCCAGGCACAGTGACTCACCCCGTAATCCCAGCACTTTGAGAGGCCAAGGCGAGTGGATCACCTGAGTTCAGGAGTTCAAGTATACTTGGCCAACATAGTAAAACCCCATCTCTACCAAAAATCCAAAAATTAGCCAGTGTGGTGGTAGGCGCCTGAAATCCCAGCTTCTCGGGAGGCTGAGGCAGGAGAATCACTTGAACCTGGGAGGCAGACATTGCAGTGAGCCAAGATCGCACCACTGCACTCCAGCCTGAGTGCCAGAGTGAGACACCGTCTTAAAAAAAAAAAAAAAAAGATGGGGCCTCTATTTCTCAATCTCTGTGGGGAATGTGGGAATGTAACTTCAATAAGCAATAATTAGCGAACACAGATGGCCTAATCACACTGACCAACCTGTCCCCTAATACCCTCCAGTACTTTTCCATTAATTCACCCAGCATTTAAGAATCCTCCCACCTTTGTTTCTGCAGAGTTGAATTCAATCTCTTCCCCACTGCAGTAATTTTGACCCCCTATTGCAATAGTCTTAAATAGTTTTTCTTGCCATTTTGGTAGGTGTCCAGTCCAATTCTTTTGCCACCATACACACGCAATGTATTTATTTGCTATGATAATGCACAAGCAAGTAGTGCATTTCAGTTTACAAATTGATTTTGACCTAGGGTATTATTGAAGCACTGCAAGAAAGGAATAATACCACCGTGTTCAGGAAAATGAGTCTAATACTCAGAAATTAATACATTACTAAAGTTGTAGTTATTAAGAGGTCTAAAACTTGAACCCCAGGTATTTATGTCCAAGTCTAAGGCTCTTCCAACTGCATCTCACTGAAAGCAGTGCTCTAAGAAACATCTCAATAAAGTTATGTTCTGAAAAAATATACAGATATTTAACAACACTTACTGATTTATCAAGACTTCCTGAGGGAAAACAAAATAGATTTTGAAATATCCTGAGAGCAAACTCATTTGTTGATCTAACATCATGGCTAAAATAAAAAATAGATGACACTGTGTTTTTGCTATAATAATACTAAAGCTGAGTTTAACATCTGAGATTATTAATGAGATCATATTTAGTTTGTTACAGTAATATTAGTAAATATGTTCTATTATTACATTATGCACACATTTTTGTAGCCACATGGAGATTTTAGGCAGAAAAAGTCATTGCCCTCAAATTTTATCGTAAGTAGAGCTAAGATGTAATTATGTATGTTTTCTTTAAAAATGTTTAGATAGTATATTCCTTCCTGATGCGTTACCTTCCTTACTGTTACTTGAATCATGAACAACAGAAAAAGAGTTTTAAAAAGTGTGATTGTCCTTTTTCTATCTCATTCTCTCCTTCTACTGAATCCTCAAAGTAGAATAGTTAAAACATGATTTTCTTGAGAATGTCTCATCTTGATCATAGATGACTGTAGAACCGCTGCAGCATGGTGTGCTAGTCTTTATTGTGCTCTGTGCAGCACCAGAACTGTTTGAATAATTATGAGATCATTGGACAGATTATGAAGAGGACTAGAAGACAGAAACAGGAAAAAAAAAACTAGGCTACATTTACTTTACAGATCAGCATCTGTAAGTAAATTCACTGTCACGTCTCTTCTTTCTGGCTTAAATTTTTAGACACTGGAATAATGGAAAGTAAAACCAAAATCTTCATTTCGTTAATTTGAACAGAATCCATGCTGAGAAAAGTACTAACAATGAACTCTTTATATACAAATGCGAGCACACACATACATAATTAGGTACACAGAAACCTTAAGCTGCCTTCAAGCATACTCCAAGATTTTAATATTCAGTTTAATGAAGTATTCTGATTACTTGAGACTAACTGTGTATGCCAGAGCTGGGTTGTCCAATATGTTTTCTTAAGAATTTGAATTACTTTGCATAGTTTTTGTCCACTAGAACCTACTATAAGATGTCTTGGTGACATAGGGTCAATATCCAAAGCGTTGGTCATTGTTTTGTAAATGTGCAAAATCAGTTTCAAGGAATGTATTTGCATATAAAAGATTGTTTATGGCATGATTTAGGGTATCTAGTTATAATAACTGGTAACTCCAGTTATTTCAAGGATCATTGTAAAAATCTAAAATAATAAGGCAAATTATATTTACTTTCCTTTAATGTTACCTGTGAAGTCACAGCGTGTTCTTTCCAGAAGTTCTGAGGAGGCAGGGAACTTTTGGCAGAGAGATTGACGGTTCAAACAAATAGTGGCTTCTTGGGAGCATGACTTTTGTCTTATTTATCTCTTTATTTCCCCATGTTGCTTAGCATGGAGCCTCACACAAAGTAAATGGCCAATAAGTGCTAAGTTGACAGTGTTAGACTTTTAAAGACCCATGAATTTTTCATCTAAATATGAGTTGTTGAAGTGTTGGGTAAGTCTAGTATTAGCAGGCACTTGGTTGTTAAAGAATAAAAGCCCATTTAGACTTTATACAAAATTCATTGCCTACTTTATTGAAATCCTTCATGCCCTCCAATAGATTCCTTTCCATATACTGGAGTCCTCACAGCCACAGGGCTTTCATGATATGTCAAAATACTAATAGATTTGGAACTTCGCCATGGTGACTACAAAAAAGAATTCAGTGCTGTTCTTTGATCCCTCCAATGACAAGAGCAAAACTGAACTTCTGGGCATCATTGCCAAAATACAAACAAGGAGAATGCAGAATTTAAATTTGCAGTCCTCTAAATAAGACATTCTCCCTGACCAAAGCAAGTGCCCCTGCTGTTCACCTTTAGCAATAGCTTCTTATTGCTCCACTTCAAAGTCTTCAGAGGCATTGAAACTGAGGATCTTCAGGTACTTTTCTAACATGAGGGTTTCTAGGAGCTGAATAAGATAGAAGCTCCCCAATATATTCCTGCGCAGTAGGAAGAAAAAGTGATTTAATTTCTCCAGAGGACTACAATATGTACCCATAGCTAGATAAGAGAAATCCTGATGATTATTCACAAGACCTTTGGGCAAATTTTACGTTCTCAGACACCTCTTATAAGAGCACCAAATGTCACTTAAATCAGTGATTCCATAGGAGATAATCCTCCATTTATTTCCTGCCTAGGATTTTGGAGCATAAAATCCAGGGGAAAAAAAAGGAATCAACTTGTAGGCTGAGCTGGGAGAACTGGGAAAAAAATGGTGTGATTATTTTTATTTATAAATTTATCTCTTTCATGAACATAACATTAAAATTTTTAATGTCTTTTTAACCACATGGAGATGTACTTATTTTAATTAGTAAATGAACTGACAGATGCTGATATTCTTAGTCCTCAGCTTAAAGGTATTATTTGAAAGATCAGTGGGAGAAGCCTTAGCTCAATGATGTCCTGGATGATTACCGACACTCAGGCATGCCAGCTGTGCTAACCAACCTTTTCTTTTGCTGGAACAATTTATTCCCCTCATGCTGCCACCTCCTGCAGTTCGAGGGAATGTATATTTCATTTCAAAGGATGAAAAACAGGACAAAGACATACAGATAGATATAGATACTTTCAAATGATCATTTCTTTGGGACAATAATAAATCTATTACCTAGAAAATGTCAAGTTTATTAACATATTCACATATGAATCATAATAGGGAAGTAAATAATGTAAGGTGAAATGTTACCATGTGAAAACTGTTTCAACATTTGGCTTAGAAGATGGACTGAAGTTGGAAAACACAATAAAATATGCACAAGCAATAAGTAAACAGCAGAAGATAATAGCAACCCATTGGTAATACCATCTCATATTTATTGGTAAATCAATTTAGAGTTTGATCAGTATAATATCTGTGTGACATTGTCAGGGCAGATAATATACGGTCTTTCTTACCTATGATGGAATTAACAAGGCATAAAGTGGAAGAAAGATATTCCTTCTGAATCAGAAATATTCTCTATGAGGTAATCTTACTACTTTCACTCATTGTTGATTGGCCACTTGTTTTTCTTCTGTTTACAAAATACAATTTAAGAGGATACACACACACACACACACACACACACAAAGAGCTAGCTCTCTGCAAGCACAGTAATCCTGAGTTTTTCCTGCCTGATATGAAAGAGTTTACATTGCAGTAAAGGACAATGTCATGTTACGATGGTAAGAGCCACACTCATATGGATTTTATAAATCAAGTATGGAGGATGACTCATAGAGCAGACCAGTAGATGTCCCCAACAATTTATGGTGAGAAAGAATGGAAGGTGAGAGGAAGTGGATCAAGAACGATCTAATTTACCCTGTGGTTCTTGGAGATGACATTCTATATATGTGAAGATTGGTATTGACTTGTAAAATAGATGTAACGAAAAGTAGTAAGTACTACATGTGGTTTAACATCATACACAACATATAGCTCTGAGAGGCAGAAGAGGATGATGGTTTAGTACAGAAGCTAGGGAGCAACGTTGCTAAGGAAACTTAACTTCAGCCACTTCCAAGGCGTATGACTCTTGGCAAGTTACTTTACTACCTTTCATTTGCTTTATCATCTGCCAAAGCCTCAAAGGATAATTTTTAGAAAGTTAATTCATATAAAGCACTTAGTAGTTCCTGGCACATAGAAAACACACAATAAGTGTGAATTTCTACTAGTATTTAAAAAAGTATTAAGTTAATAATATTAAAATATTTTCCAGAAAAAAAGTGTGAAAGTAAGAGGATCTTATTTAAAATTTGGTAATACACAAACCTCTGAATCTGTCATGACACAAACAGATTTTCTCCTTGATCAATGATTAATCTCCAATTACCTTCAATTGACTTACTAAGAAGAAACAGTAAGAGGTAGGCTTCAGATACACAGAGCTTTATGACTTAACATTTGCTGCTCTCAGGAATTATTCACCATCCTTTATAAATCTAAAGATTCATGTGATATTAACGTAGCAGGACGAGCAGCAGACAAAAGTCCTCCAAAACCGAGTTAAAGAAGGAAGGGGTTTATTCAGCTGGGAGCATTGGCAAGACTCCTGTCTCAAAAGCCGAGCCTCCTGAATGAGCAATTTCTGTCCCTTTTAAGGGTTCACAAATCTAAGGGGGTGCACGTGAAAGGGTCGTGATTGGTTGAGCAAGCAGGGAGTACGTGACTGGGGGCTGCATGCACTGGTAATTAGATCGGAACAAAACAAGGTAGGGATTTTCACTGTGCATTTGTAATCTATAGATAATATAACTGATTAAGTGAGGGGCTGATCTTTAACTACCAGGCCCAGGGTGTGGCACCGGGCTGTCTGTCTGTGGATTTCATTTCTGCCTTTTAGTTTTTACTTCTTCTTTATTTGGAGGCAGAAATTGGGCATAAGAAGATGTGAGGGGTGGTCTCCTCCCTTATTAAAAGTGTAGAGCTGTATATCCCCAATGTAATTATTGATTTTATTTCCCTACTTATATTGCCTACTCTCCAACGTTCTTAAGATCTAATGAGGTGGGAACAATAAGATTCTTATTGCTGTAAGTGGCCCACATTGTTTGGTTTTTCTCTTCTTCCTTAGACTTAGAGATAATAAAACATGGGCACATCCTCTCTCTCTTCCTAGGGCTATGGAAATGAATGAAATAATTTGAAGTATGTAGTTCATTTGTTTTCAGCATCGATGTGCCTTTTTCAAGAGTGCTGTACTTACCTATCTCAGTATTTCTGCTCCCTTTCCACAGTTCCCACCAGGAACCATGCCAAATCTGACCAGTCTCCAAGCTACCTTCCTCTGAGTCTTTTGTCTTTGCATATGCAGTCTTCTTTATTATAATTTTCGAATGTCTAAGCTCAAAGTAGGGGATGCCCTGAGTGATTTAAATTTTGATAATTATGAACAATAGTGCCAATTTCCTGGGGCTGCCGTAACAAAGTACCATAAACAGGATAGGTTAAAACAACAAAAATTTATTCTCTCATAGTTCTTAGAACTAGAAGTCTGGAGGTTAGTGTCAGCAGGGCCATGCTCCCTCAGAGATTCTGGATACAATCCTTCCTTGCTTCTTCCTAGCTTCTGGGGGTGCCCATAGATCCTTGCCATTCCTTGGGTTGCAGCTACATCACTCCAATCTCTGCTGGTCATTACGTGGTGTTCTCCCTATGTGCATGTGTTATCACATGCCACTTCCTCTTCTTATAGAGACTCCAGTCTTACTGTATTAGAGCCCACACTAATGAACTCACCTTAACTTGACTGCATGCGCAGACTTTATTTCCAAAAAGGCCACATTCACAGGTGCTAGGGTTTAGGATTTAAACATATCTTCAGGGAGGATAGAATTCAAATAACAAGGAATTTATAAAGTATAATATTAGCAAATATATTCATAATTTTTTATATATTTATCACCCAAACTGCTCAGAATAATGCTTTAAGCATAGAATATTAAAATGCATACTGATTTGAATTTAATGTACTTTTATCCCCATGGTAACATAAGGTACACTATAGTTCTCTGATAACACTAAAGAATAAAGTTCTAAGTTAGAGAAATATTTGTACCTTGTGATGACTGTAATTATTTAGTGGAATGAAAGAGATTTTTCTGGAAATCATGGTTAGCTTCTTGTTAAATTGTGTATAAATAGTTAGAATCAAGAAGTTTTAGACTGTATTTCTCTGGGTTTTTCTTTAGCTTCCCAATCACTTTTTCACCTTTAGAGGCTCTATTGATTTTCTTCACTGTGTCAGTCTTTGGAAACAAAAGTTTGCTAGTTACTTGTAAAAGTCACCTAAGTAGCCATCTGGGAAGCTAATAACATGGGTTTTGATTCCATATTGACCAACTATCTAGATATCTGACTTTGGAGAACTGTCTTCATGAGGATTGTCATGCTTTTTCTAACCCTCTCTTTCCCGCATTTTTCTTTTTTTTTTTTTTTTTTTTTTTTTGAGACAGAGTCTCGCTCTGTCACCCAGGCTGGAGTGCAGTGGCCGGATCTCAGCTCACTGCAAGCTCCGCCTCCCGGGTTCCCGCCATTCTCCTGTCTCAGCCTCCCGAGTAGCTGGGACTACAGGCGCCCGCCACCTCGCCCGGCTAGTTTTTTGTATTTTTAGTGGAGACGGGGTTTCACCGTGTTAGCCAGGCTGGTCTCGATCTCCTGACCTCGTGATCCGCCCGTCTCGGCCTCCCAAAGTGCTGGGATTACAGGCTTGAGCCACCGTGCCCGGCCTTTCCCGCATTTTTCAATGAGGGATTTAGAAATCTAGAATATAAAATTTGTTTCCAACTCAAAATGATTTTTGCTTTTTATGGTATATCTGTGTCATCTCATAGAGTTAGGTATGTGGATTTAACAAACAAATGTTAAGAACATATATTTTACCACTAACTTCAGATATTCTTAAATATTAAATTATATAAATATAGGTATAGTTATACAAGGAATGAACACTAGATCTTAATTTGTCTGTCTACCAATATGTGCAAATGGAAAGGCTTAATTTTCAGGACTCTGTAATGATAACGATATTTATGACTATGGCCTTACTGAATGACTAAGGAAATTTAATTACATTCTATAATTTAGGTATTCAGGCCTAGAATCTTAAAATTCTGTTTCTCAGGCCAGGATTTCTTGATAAGCACTACACCGAGGCTCAATGTATAGCCTTAGTTCTAGGTGTATATTATGTCACAATCATTTTAAAAATATACTTGTGTTTACAGATGCTTCTTCTGAATCAGCCAGAATAGTCATTCAACATGTACAACCAATCAGCAATTCTTCCATAACAGGAGCTCATCACATCTATTACAAGCAAAATCCATACATCACTAATAAGTTTTTCAAACTCAGACTCCTGGCTTTTGTAAATTTTACTTAATAAACCAATTAAGCTGTATTCATTATAATCCTTGGAGGATTATCCACCAAGACAATGCTCTTACAACTAAATTGTCTAATTGAAATATGTTCAATCTGTCTAAAATTGCCATTGAACCATTTTACTGTTGCAGACCGGCAAAATTTGGATGGGATTTGGATTCATCTAGCAACTTGGGAGACAGATGGTGTTAAAAAAGATACAGATGTAGCAGCTTCCACTGATTCTTAATATGCCCCGTTTTTGTTGTCTTAAGCATTTTCATCAGTAAATGAAACACTTGTTTTAAGTCAATGATTTGCATATTAAGTTGGGAGAAAAAAACATAAGGCAATAACTAAAAACTTGTGCTACTACTGCTGTAGGGAGGCAATTTCCCAGAAAGAAAAAAATCCTTAATTTTTGAAAGACATGACTCTATCATTATCCATTAATTTGCTCACACATTTATTCACCCAATAAATGACTTTTAGCACTAGTCATGGTACGTGCCATGATAACCCATGGGGATGGTTATAAATATAACTAAACTGTGATTCTTGCTCTTAGAGAACCTCTCAAGTAGAAAATGAACAATGAATAGAAAAATACCAAGCAAGTTAAAAAGTTGAAAGTGCCATAAAAGATGAAGTACCCCCGAAATTCTGCCATGGGAGGACTATTTGTAGCCAAATTCATAAGAAAAAAATACATTTATGTTAGAACTTCTAGGCTGCTTTCAATAAATGGAGATGAAAAGGTAGGCATTTGTGTCAGTGCTTGAAAACCTCTTGACTAGAGAAAACTCAAGGCTAATGAAAGGAAAAGAAACTATCTAGAGAGGTCAGAGATATAATTGGAAAGATCGGTAGTTTTGAACAATGATTAAAAGATTTGCACTTTAGTAAGCAATAAGGAGCAATTAAAACTTTTTGAGTAGAGGTACGTTATGTTTAATGAGGTTTACTTAGTAATGATATGTAGGATACTTTAAAGGAGCAAAAAAGTCTAAGTTTGAGAGGTTCAGTTCCTAAAACTGTTTAGGACAGAACAGTGAGAATAGAAACCAAAATAAAAATGGAGTCAGATTAAGTTTAAAGGAAAAACATAAACTGATTAAAACATAAAGGATTATAATGAATTCAGCTTAATTGGTTTAAATATAAGGCTTGATGACTGACTGAATGAATGAGCACAAGGTTGAAATGAGAGTATATGGTGGAGAAGGGCTGTGAGACAGGAAGGTCGAAGAAGGCCCAGGACTAAACGCAAAGGGGATAGGAAAAGAGCTGCTGCTCCATCCAAAATAAATCAGATGGAGACACCGGATTAACAGGGAATATGGAAAGTATTATGGAGTTTTCAAAAAGCACCATCCAATCAAAATATAATGGGAACTCATCTTAATTTTAAATTTTCTAGGAGTCACCTGGACATTTTAAATTAAAAGTTATATAAAATTATAATTTAATGTAAAAAAGAAGCAGGAGTAATTAATCTTGACATATTCTGTATAAGCCAACATATGTAGAATATTGTAATTGCAACATGTAATTAATATAAAAATTATTATGTATTTGACATTAGGTTTTATACTATGTCTTTTAAAATAATACATATTTTACAATTATAATGCATCTCAATTCAGATTTGGTACTTTTCAAATAGTCAACAACCACATGTAGCCAGTGGCCATTATCTTGGACAGGGCAATTTCAGAAACTTCATGTGAAAATACTCAAGAAGTTGAGAGGAAAGTTTTTACCATCAGATGGAATAGTTCATGCATATGGTGGTAGTTGATAAGTAAGAAGTATATAAGATCCTTAAGAGTATGAAGAGAAATATAAGAAGGAGAGCAAAACCATATACTTAGTAAATATTCATATTTTAATGACAGGAAGGACAAAAGAAATAAGTGGAGATGAAAAAATACTATTGGAGGTATAGGAGAAGAAACACACAGAGGGTTATGGAAGTCAAAGGAAATGGGACACTTGGCTGGGCATGGTGTCTCACACCTGTAATCTCAGCATTTTGGGAGGCCAAGGTGGGTGCATCATCTGAGGTCAGGAGTCTAAGATCAATCTGGCCAACATGGTGAAATCCTAACTCTACTAAAAATACAAAAATTAGCTGGATGTGGTGGTAGGTGCCTGTAATCCCAGCTACTGGGGAGGCTGAGGCAGGAGAATAGCTTGAACCCGGGAGGCGGAGGTTTCAGTGAGCCGAGATGACGCCAACTATAGACATAGCAAAACATATCATCCGACCAGACTCTCAAAATCTATTCTAGTAATTTACAGTAACAAATGAGAAAAGCACAATGCGAGAGAAGTCCTAAGGATGACATATTGCAGGTAAGACTTCTTCAATGTCCTTCCAAGTTGTTTAGTAGTGAAATAAAGAGATGCTTTAATGGTATGAGCATTTGATTATTTAAGACTGTCAGAGACCTGGACATGTCAATAGGCCAAGGGATCAGGAGAGAGTACAGATACAAGGAAAATTTTAAAATATCAGAAGGAGGATAGCCAGGTCCTGTGGCTCACACCTGTAGTCCGAACAATTTGGGAGGCCAAGGCGAGTGGATCACATGAGCCCAGGAGTTCCAGACCAGCCTGGGCAACATGGCAAAAATCCATCTGTACAAAAAATACAAAAACTAGTCAGGTGTGGTGGCATGTGCCTGTGGTCCCAGCTACTCAGGAGGCTGAGGTGGAAGGATCACTTGAGCCAATGGATGGAGGCAGCAGTGAGCTGTGATCATATCACTGTACTACAGCCTGGGCAACAGAGTGAGACCCTGTCTCAAAAATAATAACAATAATAATAGAAGGAAGAAATAACTCTTAAAGTAGAGGTATGTTTCTTTTCTCCAGATAGAAAAACAAAGGCTTAGTGGATATAAAAATTGAGGCAACCATAATGAAAAGAGGAAGTAGCTAAAACAAGTTCTATTGGCTTTGACATTATCCTCGTATAAAAGAGACAATCACGTATACAAAAATGTAGTGGTAGCAACAAGTCCCTTAAGAAGGTGGAAAACTTTTCCATCGATTACAGAGTCAACTGGAGAAAAACAATGGGAAAGTAGCTATAGCATTACAACATGATGAGTTCACAGTGAACCCAATTAGCAGTTTTTAAAAACGTCTTTATTTGCTCTAAATTATGCATTGTGATATATCTGAGTCTGGGGATTGCCATGGCAGTAATTCATGGAAACAAATCATCGTTTCATTTATTCATTATTTCACTTATTTTTTTATTTTTAAAACTTGACACAAATATTCTGGGAACCCGCAATGTTCAAGGTGCGATGCTGGAATATACTTGCAATATAGCAGTGAACAAAATACAGTTCCTGCCCGCGTGGATCTTATACTCTGATCAGGCAGAATACATATTAGTAGGCAAATATATTGCAGTAAATGTTACAGTAGAGCATGTACCCAGGGTTATATGACTACAGAGAAGAGCCCTCTAACACCGACATGAAAGCATGAAAGGTTTCCTAGGAAAAACTAAACTGTAATTAACAAAGAATGGAGATGAGTGTGTGTATATATATGATATTACATTATATATTATATATAAATATATATTATACATAAAAATAGTGAAATAATGAATAAATGCATCAGTGATAAGTGTATATATATACACTCATCTCCATTCTTTGTTAATCACAATCTAGTTTTTTGTGCATGTACATATATACACACAGTATATAAGCCCAGAACATTAGATGTGTATTAATATGTCAGTAGGACAGTGATACTATGAAATATAAAGTTGGTCTTAGTCCCCATTTCCTGATGTACAACTCCTAAAGCCCTTGAAATCTTCCGAGTGATAAGTGTCTTTTGTATACTAATGATATGACTCGTTGGCTGGGGGCCCCTAGATAGCTTCAGGATGAGGGCCAGTCACCTAAAAGACCAAGGGAGGATTAGAGGGTTGAGACTTTCAACCCTAACCCTCTAATCTTTAGGGAGGGGAGAGGGACTAAAGGTTGAATTAATTACCAATGACCCACCACATGATCAATTATGCCTATTAAATGAAGGTTCCATAAAAACCAAAAAGATTGGGTTCAGGAGCTTTTGGATTGCTCTACTTTAAGAGTTATTTCTTCCTTCTATTATTATTATTATTATTATTGGCTACTTTGTTTACAGTAGTGTATGGGTGTGATTTGTGGCTCCCCAAAATAATTACAACAGTAACATCAATGATCATTGGTCACCGATAACCACAACAGATAAAATAATAATGAAAAAGTTTGAAAAATTGGGAGAATTGCTGAAACCTCACCCAGAGACATGAAGTGAGCATACGTCGGTGGAAAAATAGTGCCCACAGACTTACCCAAAGCACGATTGCTATAAACCTTCAATTCGTAAAAATGCAGTATCTGTGAGATGCAATAGAGTGAAGCACAATAAAATGAGGTGTGCCTATGTTTATCTGGGGCCTACTTTTGGCTCAGCTCTTTACTTCGTATTTTGGCTAATTAAGTCTGCTTCTCTAGAGTTTGGAACATCAGTATCTATGCCTTTGCAAATAAAACATACATTAAATCACAAAGTGATATATTACTTATGTTATTCAAACTACATTTATCCACAGCTACTATGACCCACAGACAATGCTTGATTATTTTCAGGTGGAAAATATTTATCCCTGACTTCTCTCTGTCTCTCTATTATACAGCTCTTTCTTTTTTTTTTTTTTTTTTTCTTTTTTTTTTTTTGAGGCAAGAGTCTCGCTCTGTTGCCCAGGCTGGAGTGCAGTGGCCGGATCTCAGCTCACTGCAAGCTCCACCTCCGGGGTTTACACCATTCTCCTGCCTCAGCCTCCCGAGTAGCTGGGACTACAGGTGCCGCCACCTCGCCCGGCTAGTTTTTTGTATTTTTTTTTTTTAGTAGAGACGGGGTTTCACCGTGTTAGCCAGGATGGTCTCGATCTCCTGACCTCGTGATCCGCCCATCTCGGCCTCCCAAAGTGCTGGGATTACAGGATTGAGCCACCGCGCCCGGAGAACTATTTCTAATACATCAGCAAATTCTGTTGAATTTACGTTCAAATTCATCCAGAATCCAACCACTTTTCATCTCAATTACTACCATGCTGGCTAAAGCCATCATCATTTCCCACTTTAATGTAAAACAGATTTTAGTAGGTGCCCATGTTCCTAGCTCTGCCCTCTGTTTAACATATCAACCAGAATGATCCTCTGATAATATGTCTGCTTGTCACTCCTCTGTTTAAAATCCTGTAGTGCTGAGCCACTTTACTTATAATAGAACTAAACTTTTACAAATTCCTTCAATATTCATTGGATACGGTGCTTCCAATCTGAAGTATTTTTCTACTAACATTCTTCCCTTTCTAGCTGACCCATCGATATCTGCCATAATTGCCTTCTTGCAGTTCTATATTTTTTTCCAGACATGCTGTTTTTTTCTGCAAGACTCTTCCTCTAGATGTCCTCTTAGCTAGATCTCACCTCTCCTTCAAGTCTTAGCTCATATATCATCCTACCAATAATACCTTCACTAACTCCCCTTATATAAAACTATAAACTACCTACAGAATATTCAACTCACATACCAGATCCTAGTGCTCCATCTCTGTATTTCCCACGTAGTGCTTTAGAGCATACTTCACAGTTGATCTATTTGTTATTTTTATTATTTACTGTTTGCTTCTCCTCCCTGAATGATAAACTTCACAGAAAAAGTTTTGTATCCTACATGCTTAGAAAAACTAATGTTAATAGCAGGTACTCCATAAATATTTATCAAATAAATGAATACTTATTCTCAGTTGAATGCAAATCATTTTTCCATAAATGTGAGCACAATTCCAAATTTGTGATGATGTCCTATTGGTACTGAATTATATACTACTCTGTCTCTGAACACATCAGTAATCTTAAGTACTCTAACATTTAGTACAGTTTTAAAATTATTATATTGAGAGTATAGGAAGGAGGTTGTGATCTTATTTTAATGAACAACAAAACTTGTCTGTACACAGCCTACCACCATAAATTACGCTGTAAATCAAATTTAGGTGTGTAGAGCATTAGGGGTATGAATTTGATTATAATTTGCATACTGTGGCTCATTCAGAAAATTCACTAAGCACCCTTTGTGTGCCAGGAACCATGTTTGGAAATAAGAGGATGAAGTGAAGAGAATATTACCTCTAAGCTTAAAGGAACTTATATTCTGAAAGGGAAGAAAGGAGTTGTCTGATGAAAAGACCCAATGGAAGCAGCAGCAGAAAGAGATAAGCTAAAAACAGAAAAATCCATAAAAAAGCACATATTTGAAAATTACATATCAAGGCTAAGCATCTTAGAAACTTCCTACTCATTGGGAATATGTTTAATTTGATTACCCCTCGCAAGAAGCAAAGAGATAGGCAAGGAAAGGCCAATTATCCTGTAAAGTAGATTTTTGAGTTGAGTGCAACCGAAGCTTAAAATGGGTACATTATTAATTGCTTGGCAATTAAAAGGCACGCTCTAGTGAGAGCAACCTCTTGTTTTCTTCCTGGAGATCCTCATCTTCTCCACACTGCAGCCATTCTGTGTACATTCTTATGCCTGCTATCTTAATGGTAATAATAATGACAACAACAATAATAAATCAAAGTAATAGTAACAGCAATAATAATAATATAAATATGATTCGTAAACATCTATGGGTCATTTTATCTAGAAAGGGAGTAATTTACATCATCAATGTCTAATCTTGCAATCTTCATAATACTCTCTATGGTCATTTTCTGTGGCCATCTCTGCCATCCCCTGTATGTCTTTATTCAGAGTTTTTCTCTTTAAGTGTTCAAGTATATATTTATTGTTTTTACCAGCCTGCATATTCATTTTATCATCTATTAATTTTCATATATATATAGTGTTTCTAAGTTTACCAAGTATTTTATCTGTTTAAATCTATTTTTGTGTATCTATCGAGATATTACAAACCAAACCATCCTGCAAATACTGGATGTATCTCTACTTTAGCTATTATGTCCGAAGTCTCTGAAGTCCAGAATCTAAAGATCATTTAAGTCCAATCTTTCAGTTTACAAATGGTGAAACAAATACATGGAAAGTTAAGTAATTCATCTAAAATCGTTGACCTATGTGTGAAGAAGTCAGGCTTAGAAAACAATAAGATGTATTAGCTATTTTTGGTGCACCTCTAATCTTTGTATAATCTAACTCTCCTTTAATAAAGCATAGAAAAGTGGATATAAATTTAACAGCATGGGAAATATTTCATTCAAACAATCTAAACTACTTAGTATTGAGGTGGTTTTGGTTTTTTAGTTTGTTTGTTTGTTTTTGCCAGAATTTCCTTCCTTTTTCAAGAATCCTTTTTCTGAGTGTTTAAAGCTAACACAAAGCTATGCTACAATTTTGCAAGAATACCTGATTTTAAAGATACCCATATTCCTATGGCAAGAAGAGTACAATTCAAAATACCTTAATATGCAAAAGTCATCTGTTTCTCATACATTCTCCAGCCTTCTCCTTACACTTGAATGGATTTCAACGGACTCTTGAAAAATGTTACCCTCAATGACAAGAATTCTTCAAACACATCTTAAAAGAGCAATTGATATTCATTCCTTAGAATCAGAATATTTAACCTTTACATGATGAATCCAATCCTTCTTTAACCTCGTTCTTTATCATTTACAAAATGCTGGAATAGTATTACACTTTGCCAAAATAAATTTTAAATGGAGGTATCTATCTTGTAAAATGTATGAATAAGAAGCAGATAAATGCATATTGCCATTTTACAAAATGAAAATGCATATGTGAACAGTCTCTGTGTACTCTAAAGATCAGATGGTAAACAGATGAGATCAAAAAGCTGTGCTTGCCAGCTAAAGTGAATGGTAAATTTTGTGTTGTAACATGATTCTTAGCCAGAGATCTCACCTTTAGCTGTAGACAAACACCTCAAAAATTAAGGCCTAGGTACCGCAGGGGTAAAAGAAGAGAATTTTGTGGCTTACAACAATTTTGAGACAGTGGAAATAAAGGGTCCTGGCATCAGGAAACCCATCTTCCAGCTTAGAATCTGCCAACTACTTAGCCAGGAAGTCACAGTCAACCCATTCATTTACTTATTCATTCTATCATGCATTCATATATTTATTAAATACTTATTACCATGGGTGTGGTGGTACATGCTTATAGTCCCAGCACTTTCGGAGTCAAAGGCAGGAGAATTGCTGGAGGCCAGACCAGCCTGGACAACATAGCAAGACCCCATCCCTGCAAACGATTTAAAAATCAGCTGGGCGTGATGGTGCACCCCTGTAGTCCTAGTTACTTGTGAGGCTGAGGCAAGAGGATTGTTCTTCAGGAGTTCAAGTTTGCAGTGAACTGAGATCATACCACTGCGCTTCAGCCTGGGTGACAGAGCAAGACTCTGTCTCAAACAAACGAACAAACAACAAGACTTACTGGCATGTACTATGGGCCAGGCACTGTACTTGTGCTAGTAATATAGTTCTGAACAAATAAGGAACACATGATGTGCAAGGACTCTGCCTATGCTCCTCGTAAGCTGTACAGATTTTAAACTATGTATGACAGGAAGTTATTGAAACTCTTCAGAAGGAAAATAACATGGTTTATGTTTTTTAAAGATCACACTTTGATTGTTCTATACAGATCACATTGCTGTGGATACAAGAGCAGAAGCAATTCTAAAACCATGTTCACAACCATTGCAACATGCAAAAAAGGCAGGGAAGTGATGATCACAGCCACTGGCTTATTGGAGGAACTGCAGTTTGCTGAGATAGAATGCCCAGTTTGTGGATAAACAGTGACAGGTGACAGAACCAAAACTAGAAAAAAGTTTATTTGTTCTTCTACTACAACACAGCTACATTTCAGTAGTCAACTATTCATACATTCAATCAGCAACGTGGTGTATTAAGCCCTGTGTATAACTGATCTCACAAATATATAAACATGTTTTACAGTTTTATCTTGGATGAGTGAAGTGAAACAGAGGAATTGGCTCAGGAACCACCATTTCCCAGTCGCTGGATTTTTACTTGACATATTGTTCCTTCTGTTATGTTCTGCAAACAGATTGAAATTTGAGAACCATCTTTGATCTGGGATATCTCTATTCACCCAGATATTATAATTCTATCTCTTAAGAATCTCTGGAATTCATCTCCTCTTATTGTAGACTCTAATTAGTTAATTTTTAGGTTATTAAGCAGATTTTATCTAGTCTCCCTATTATCCTATTTTTATAATTTACAAAAACTATAGCCCTTTATATTTTCCATGTACTCTGGAGGTCTGGAAACTTACTTATGAACAAGACACATCTTCGACAAATCCACAGAAGAGCAGGATGTATGTGTAAAGTACTAGATTCAATGCAGTATAGATAAATATACTTAGAATGCAGCATAGACAAGCAATTTTACTAGCTGCTGGTCAAGGCAGGGCAGGTTTCATTTAAGGTAACGTTTGAGATGGCTCTTAAAGAATGAAGCTGGAATGGAGATCAGTCTTTGCCTTATCTAATTTTCTCTCTCCACCTTTTAATATCAGTGCTTCTAGTATTAAATCACTGGGCACAGTTCTGAGCATTGCAACAATTTTTAACATTTTTGTACCTAAGCATAAAGTCCGATCTACACTATGGATTCAAAGCTCTTGACATAATTCTGTCTTCTTGTTTGTGCTTCATCTTCCACAAACAAGTTTCTCAATGTATAGTAACAGGCCACTATTAATGCACAATATTATTTTAGATGAGTAGGATTCTTAATATCAGTAATTTTAATATATTTAATATTCATTAGGAAAATTACTACTAGTATATCAAGCCTAGATGCTTAGTAGAATTTTAGCTAAAAAGTAAAATCAATTAAATAAAAAATAAATAATGGTATATTTGGCAAATCTTTGGATAGAGAAAAATGTGAATGTCATTATTAAATCACTGAACTTTGGAAAACAGCATTTAATAGATGGTCTTGGGATATTCATTAGCCAGCAACACCTAATAACATTTCAAGTGGCCTTGAGTATATCTTCCTAACCTTCTACCTCTGCTCAGGCCATTTATTCTGACTGAAATGCTGGTTTCCTCCACTCAATTATAACCTCCTCTTCTAACATTTAGTTTAAATCTTTATTATAGCATTTAATATATATTCTATTATGTGTTCAAATCATGTTTGGCATTGTCATCCCCGCAGTGGTGGAAACGGAGAGGAGGGCTCGTACAGGCTGGATGTGTCTCTGGTTTTCTGTTTCTAAACTAAGCGCCTGGCTTACACTTCCCAACAAGCGAATGAGCATGAAAGTACAATGTAGGTGGTCAGTTACTGTTTGCTGACTTGAATTGATTAGGCTGCTGGAAAATCCAATTCCCTTAAGGTCTCCATTGTTAAATGTCACTTCTGACTTAGACGACAATGACAAACCATCGCTTCTGCAAAACCATATTTAAAATAAACATCCGTTGCCTGGGAACAGAGCATGTCTCATTGGCAGAGTTCTATGGACTATTTTATCTAATTAGCTCATATCAGCAAGAAATGCCTATGAGTATGAGATAAAGAGAGAAAAAATGAAAGGGCAATCATCATAATCATGATGGCCATTTGAACAGAGTTTTATCATTTCCTTACATTTCTTCACTTCAGATTGATTTCATCCATGTGACAGATACTGTAGTTACTGTTACTACTCCCATATTCCATTGAAATGATGCAAATGAAAGTACAGAATTCAGCATCTACCGTCTTCTTGTCTTCCTTTCTTCTTTTTTAGTGGATTTTTACTTTTTAACCTATTCTCTTAACTCACAAATCGTAACAATGTTCTAGGTCAAATTTTATTTCAAGATAAAGACCGGCCTTATACATGGATTGAATACCCTCTCTATTCATAAAAATCTTCCCCCATCAGTTATTCTCTTTGCCTAAACATTGACACAATTTACTAGAAGAGAAAAACAATGCTGAAAATTATTTTAATGTTCATTTCACATTTATTTTCTTCAGATATTTATTTCAATTATATACACCTGTGAATACAAATCCTTTTAATAAACATATTTGGATATGAGCTGAAACATTGTTTTCATGACTAAAGACTAATTCTGAGCATTTGATGTACATTATTAGTGTCTACTTTTAAAAATTTCAAAGCTAGTTACTAAAGAAAACTTCCAGAACATTTCGTATGACTGTGTAATTATTTCTGCTTCACAGAGAAGAACGTAGAGGAAGTAAGATTTCATGGAACAGAACAAAGTTTCTTCTAGAGCCAAAACAGTAAAGAGGATCTTGGGTCGAAGGGAGACTCCATTAGGGAAAAGGGAATTGCTCAGAAGAAAAACTATTTCCTTTTCTTTACCAATAGCTACAATGAAATTACCTGCAGGGACTGTAGCAGTCAAAGTTCAGTCAGGAAAGAAGAACCACTAGGAGTATTACGGAACGAGGACTTCACTATAAGGGTTGGCTGTTACTCAGCTATGAAAAGAAATGAAGATTAAGGTTTAGAATGGAGGAGCTGGAGGATTCGAGTCAGGTTGCTAAGCTGCCAGGCTGAAGCACTGGCAAGGGGAATTGGGAAGCCAGACATGTCCATGTGTTGGTGTGTGGCCACAGTGTGGAGCTGTTAGGAAACTCTGTGGAAAGCTATCACCTCTGCATCTTGTGGTCAGCCCAGCGTTGCAGTTGGTTAGCAGGGTCCCAAGTCAGAAAGAACTAGACATAAAAGAGTGATAAGTGAGGACATGCTGAACCGCACCAGTACCTCTAGGCTCATCTTTCAATGTTTTGACTGCTATGCTCTTCAGGAAGGAGGAGCTCCTGCTTCACTTCTTCCTTCTATGCCTCATGCAAATATTTATTTTTGTCAATCCCGAGTTAGAAGCACCCAGAAAAAGAATTTGAGAGAATGAACTTCCCACTTAGCCAAGTTGACTCAGGGGAAAAAAAAAATCACAAAGATTTCTTGTTTGCATTCAAGTTTCATTGAAGCATCGGTGTATCAAAGTCATGCAATTAATAGAATGTATGTTTTAGGGAGATTCTGATTCTAAAATGTTTTGATGGAATTTAATTTCTCAGGCCAGAAGAGATTTTAGTTAAGCGTTCATTATAATTGACATTATTTAGTAATCAGAGAGGAAGATTGATGTCAACATTTCACGTTTTTATCAATACAATAAGAATCAATCGTAAATGAGACATTGTGGTTACAAACAACGATTTGAATTGTATACTAATATAATATGCTTTCTCAGTCAAATTGGACTAATCTGTACGGATCTTTCAATTTAGCCATAACCAAAGACCAGACTTCACCAGGGAGCAGATTTCTGAATTTTCACCATGGATACTAGAAACAAATGTTCTCTAAAATAGCCAGAATTACAAGATGAAATTCATCCAAAGTGTAAGTGGCAATGTCAATTTATCTAAATTAATACCACATACTAAGGCATTTTAGTTCTCTCATATCTTAATTTAGATAAATGAAAATGTTATTTAAACCAATCTTAAGGTCACTGAATGTAAAAACATTAGACAGTTCAATGAGAAAATGAACAAGAAATGAACAAGAAATCTCTCAAGAACAATGAACATAAATGGCGTGCAGAGAACAATGAACATAAATGGCGTTCAGACAACTGGGCTGACAGAAAAAAAGGGCACTAATAATTCCTTCTTCCGATAAAAAGGGAATCAGGGGTATAGCAGTAATTCTCAGCTATAGAATCCCATCTAGAGAAGTCTTTCATCAAAATAAAAATGCTGTGTAAATAATATAATGATTTAAAGTGGTTTACTGTGGTGTCAATATCATTACTTTTAAAAAACGTGGTTTACACACTTACAACCTCCAGTGTCCCTTTTTAAACCAATGCTTTGATGAGATGTGTCAATCAGTTATAAATGAAATGACATTCCTATATCCCAGTTACTTTTATAAACCTATCATTATGTGTTTTAAATCTAACATGGATCCATGTTTTAAATTCTGTCATTAATATCTTTGCAGGATTTGTCTCGAACCTATCACTGCAGCTTCAGTACTGCCCTTCTCACACATTCTCTCAGTCATAATAAAGTCTCTACTATTTTTCATACATGCCACATACATCTTGGCCTCTGGCTGCTATGTATGTTGTCCCAGGTGTCTTCTTTCCAATACTGTTTTTCTGATTGAATGCTAGTCTCCCATGAAACACTCCCTAATCCTCTGAACGATGTAGGATATGTGCCTATTTTGGACGAATAAATCAGAATATTTGTGCCACAGCTAACTTCCTTCTTTATCTTTGTTGGTATTTTATTTTATTTTATTTTTTAGATTATGTGCTTAGCTTCCACCACATAATTTTCTTAATAACAGTAGGGAAACGTCTTGTGTATCCTCCATCAATTGAATTGATGTTAGTATTTGTTCTTAGCTCCTTGTTATTTGATCTCTGGCAGTGACTTGGGCTTAGTATATGAAAAAACATATACATCGTCAAAAAGGCTAATATCAAACTAACTGTAGCAGAGTGTTATGTAACCAATCCTATAAATCTTAGTTTATGATTAACTTCCTTGCTATATGCCTCTTCATTAATATAGGATCTTCCAGAATTTGGTAATTATATTATTATATCAATCTTTATATGTGTATCACATAGGAGGGGGACTATCTAAGTATATTCAAAAAATGATTTTGTCCAGAATATCTAACAAAATAAGATTAAGTGAACACTTGAAAAAAATACATTGGTGATGCAGCACTGAGAGTTGAGTTAAGAAGGATGCATAGCTAAGGGAGGCATAAGCACTGTTTTTGTTAGGAGATAATTTGGCCAAGTTATTTATGTAGGCAATGCGGCTGCTGTGCCCACTTAAGCTGTTTCATAAACTAGATGATTAGCAATACAATACAGAGCCCTCTTGAACTTCTAAAACAGCTGTTCACCTCTAAAATGACCACTGTAAATTAGTTCAAGATGAAAAGAGAAAGGAAAGAGAGAAAGGAAGAGTGTTGGAGAGGGTAAGGAAGGGAGTCAAAAGAGAAGGATAGAGAAAGCAAGAGAAGGGAAGGGAGGAGAAGAGAAGGAGGTGAGAAAAGGTGAAGAAGAATGAAAGGATAGAAGAGAGAAAGACATTTTAAAGAAGTACAACTAATGAGTATAAATGAGTTAGACAAGGTAAATATTTTAAACATATATATTTTATTGTTTTTCCTTTTCAATTTTGCTTCTAATTTTTGGATTTCAATCTCTGAGGTTAATTATACTTCTCAATTAATGATCCATTACCTGTATGAGACATTTGTTTGATTTTATTTTGCCCTGATTCCCCACTACCATTATATCCTTCCTCTATGTATAATCATTTTGATATTTTGATGTTGATTGCATATCCTTATATTTATGTATACATATTTAAAATGTGTTTGTTTCCTTTGTATGAGTATGTGTGTTATTAAATTATATGAATGGTGTTTTACATAAATATCTTGTTTCCTTCCTTCCTTTTTTACTAGTGCCATGTTTTTGAGATGCACTATTGTTGCTGCATACACATCAAGTCTATTGTTTCTAACTGTGGTGTAGTATTCACTTGAGTGTATCCACCATGTTTTAATTATCCACCTCTCCCTCTGCCACAGTGAAGGATAACTACACTGTCTACAATTCTTTGCCACCATAAGCAACGTTGCAATGAACATCTTCAAGCCTTTCTCTTTAGGTATTTTTATTAGAATGTGAGATGCATATCCAAATGTGGCCTGGCTGGATCATAAGTATGGTCTAGTTATCGACAAATGTATTGTTTTCAAGAACAGTTACATCAGCGCACACAACCATCAGCAGTGTGTATTTTATGTTGTCTTTAGAAATGGTAAGCTTGCCATAGTCCCAAATTCTTGAATGTATGCACGTTGATTTGTAATTCTGCTCTTCACCCTGTAATGATAAGTCTCTTTTTTACTGTAATCTCTTTAAATGTTTGAATTGTGTGAGCGCAACTGGACTACTGTCTGGGACCTATCCTTTATTGGCTATGAGACTTTCAGCAACTCATTTCTTCTTTCCAATCTTTCTTTCATTCACTTACTCAGTCATCATTCAAGCACTATTAAATGAGCACCTGCTATGTACTTAGTTTATGACTCTATCACCTGATTTGTATGTTTCTTTATCAGAAGGAGAACCTCCATGTAAGTGTTGTAAAGACAGCAGTTCATATGAGAGATAGTCCCTGCTCTTAGAAAACTCTTGGATACTCAGGGACACCTTCCTCAAGAAAGAGAAATTTAATTTGAAACCTGAAAGGAGTTGGTGATTCAAAAAAACCAGGGAGCTGAGATAATTTTTAAACTGAGGATGGTAAAAGTAAATTGTATTCTGTATAGAGGGAAACAATGAATGCCACAGATCTGAGTAGAAACATCCAAGTAGAGATTCAACAATGGAAAGGTGTCCCGTAAGGCTAGAACAAAGAGAGTGGCATTTGCAGGAGGCTCAGAGAAGCAGGAAGGTGGTGTCAAACCAAGTAGGGTACTGAGACTTGGAAAGCATTTTGGATTACAGAAGTCTTTCCGGATATTAAGGTAATATCCAAATATTGTATAAGCAGCTGGATGCGTACTTCAATGGTGTCTTCCAGTCTTTTCATTTTGGGTTTTTTTCTAAATCTCTGCTTCCAATAAGCCACATGTGGCTACTGAGCTCTTATAATGTGGCTAGTCTGAATTGAGAAGTGCTGGAAATAAAAAATAAACACCAGGTTGTGAAACCATTGTATAAAAAAGACCGCAGGCCAGGTGCAGTGGTCCACGCCTGTAATCTTAGTACTTTGGGAGGCCAAGGCTGGTGGATCACTTGAGGTCAGGAGTTTGAGACCAGCCTGGCCAACATGGCGAAACCCCGTCTCTACTAAAAATACAAAACGAATTAGTTTGGCGTGGGTGGTGGGGACCTGTAATCCCAGCTACACGAGAGGCTGAGGTAGGAGAATCACTGGAATCCTGCGGGTGTAGGTTTCAGGGAGCCGAGATCGTGCCATTGCACTCCAGCCTGGTCGCAGAACAAGACTCTGTCTCAAAAAAAAAAAAAAAAAAAAAAAGAAGACTGCAAAATTTCTTATTAACAATCAATTGTATATTGGTTACATATTGAAATTATGATTGTTGGATATATTGGCTTAAATATTAATTTGCCTATTTCTTTTTACCTTTTTAGTATGCTTACTAGAAAAATTTAAATCATATATGTGGCTCCCAACACGTATTTGTTAGGCAAACCTGTTCTATATCATTTGCTTCCTGAAAAACCATAGAATGGCGAAGATTCATCTAAAGTGAAGATTTCGATAACCAAAATTTTCTTCCTATTAAATCTGAACCCAACAGAAGGAGCCATGTAGCCTTGAGATAGTTTCAACTAGAGTCCCAGGCAGAAAGCCATTTGACTTGATTATAAGCTGTATAGACTTCAGCAGAGCAATTTAGAAGATGATGTGGGTGTTAAAATATATGCACATATTCCGTTATATATTAACAAGATATGTGCTCAGAGAAGACTCCCACATACCCACACACCACTTAGAATACTGGCTTACATTTTTCTACCAGTAAAGTCACTTTGAATAAAGGAAGAAAAAAATCGAGCAGTAGTACAGTAAATGCCACATACTGTATAGTTAATTTGCAAGAATCGTTTTGCAGAAAATGAATTTTTCATGAGTGTTCTTTAAAATATGTTTTGCCAGGATATTTTTCTTTGATGTGGTCAGCTTAAAAAACCCGTTACCTTTTATTGAAATTTTATGACTGATCTTTTTCACATTTGAAACAATTTGATGAAAAATTATTAAATTCAGTTTTGTGCCAATTTAGCTGAACAGACTTCATTTCAGGCCTTCAAATGCTTACAGTTCAATAGAGGAGATTGGTGCACAAAGAAATAAAATAGTGTGAAAAGTTAAAGAATCAAATTACATCTAGGTACAAATGTAACATGATTCTTTCTGAGAGGAATGAAATCAGTTGTATTTATTCCGGAAAACCTTAGCTACATTTAAAAACTGTCTCACATAAGCAAAATTTGGAACTGACCCTTAATTTTAATAAAGTATTTTCTTTGGAGGATCTGTCAAAATAACAGTGTATACATGTTCCTACTGGCATTTTATACCTGGTGATTATTATGTAGGTATTGGAGAAATCATATTTTTTCCCAATCTCTTTGAGTCTTCTGTTAATAAATTTTGCAAACTTCCTGGTCAATGTGTCTCCGACATAATCGTGCATAAAGTGCATTTATTTATTTACAGAGGAAATGTACCATGAATAGCTGTCACTGTGGACTTTCCCCTCAGTGCCCCATTTACTCTGTCACACTGTAGATGTTGCTGGGGGGAAAAGGGTCAGGTGTTTGTGGTGTAGGCATTTTCTATGGTTAGCCAGCTTTTATATTTCTTTTGAAGCACTAAGCTGTAACGAAAGTTGTAGGATGGCTCTATGATGAGGGCCATGTTTTGGCCAAATTTCTAAACACGAATCAGTGGATTAAACAGAAAGGTTAAATTAGTTTTTCACATCTTCTTTACTTTTTAAAATATTATTTCAAAAACTATAATTTGAAAGTCATACAGTATCACATTTTATATATCCAGGTGTCAACTGGATTAGATGGAGATATTTCACTTTTCCCCACGTCACACAGCATTGGTAGAGTATTGGAATATTTGATGTTTTAGGTTCATTTCTCCTAGGTTTTATATTTTCATTTGTTAAGTCAACTCTGAGGGGGAAAAGGGGAGATTTTCATTCAGAAAACTGACTAGATAAAATAATTGAAATATAAATAAATGTCTTTAAATTTGGGGGATTTTTAAGAATATCAGGGGTCCTGACTGGACAATATGGAATAAACACTGGTCATCAGTCTTCAGCACTGAATAAAAACTAGACACATGCAACACAGCAGCCCTTTGAGGACCCTGATAAATAGAAGACAAACTGGGGAAGAAGCCCAGAATTCAAATACTGAAGAATGTATCACTTTTGTTTTCCTTCAAGGCCCACAACCAACACAGCAGTGATCACAAAGGAGTTGGCAGAGAAAGCTTAGGAGAAGTCTAACTCTGGCTTTTTCTAAGAAGTTCTCTCTAGTTCTGGCTCAAGAAGCAAGAAAGGGAATTTAAAATATTCAGAAAGTGTGTGGAAATGTCCGGTTTTATTTTTCTTTCTTTTTTCTATTCTCCCATGGCCTAGTTCCTATGCGATCCTGTGGAGCCAAAATTCTAGGTGAGGAAAGTTTCTATTAGTGCAGTCCCCCCTTATCTGTGGGGAATATGTTCTAAGACCACCAATGCATGCCTGAAACTACCAATAGTACCAAACCCCATATATTTTTTCTTACACAAGCCCACAGTAAAGTTTAATTTATAAATTAGGCATAGTAAGAGATTAACAACAATAACTAATAATAACGCAGAACAATTATAACGATATACTGTAATAAAAGCTATGTGAATGTAGTCTCTTTCTCTCTCTCTCAGTGTATCTTGTTGTCACGTGTACACCTATTTTCAGGCTTTGATTGGCCACAGGTAACTGACACTGCCAAGAGCAAAACCAAGGATAAAAGGGGACTCCTCTCCCATATCTTCAGCAGAGGATCCTTGGTTCCAAGAGAGTGAGGCTGACCACCATTGTCGTCCATCTGGATTGTCCTTTCATTGTTTGGACCTGGATGCGGGCACACTTCACGACTGCACCTCAGAGTGGGATAACTGAAACCCTGGCTTCCTCGACATAGAAGGACCCCAAGGAACTAGAAAGTCTCAAAGTTATGGAGAAAAAGGAACTCAGGAAATCAATTCCAATAATTGTTTATAAATTTTGGACTCCTTCCCAAGCTTGCACATGTGGATCTGATGTTATTCAGCCTACA
Organism: Macaca thibetana thibetana; assembly: GCF_024542745.1. Taxonomy (NCBI): domain Eukaryota; kingdom Metazoa; phylum Chordata; class Mammalia; order Primates; family Cercopithecidae; genus Macaca; species Macaca thibetana. Next base: position 6,252,516 of record NC_065579.1, on the reverse strand, counting down.
AAAGACACCAACTGAACAGATACACCACTGCCCAATGTCTGAGACTGGCCACTAGGTGGCACATGAACTGGACTGATGCTTTGAAAACTGTGCTGGGATTACCAGCACTTTGGGAGGCCGATGCGGGTGGATCACGAGGTCAGGAGATGGAGACCATCCTGGCTAACATGGTGAAACCCTGTCTCTACTAAAAAATACAAAAAAATTAGCCGGGCGTGGTGGCGGGCGCCTGAAAACTATGCTGGCATTGCAACCATACCACATGGGAGAGGCACGTTGGAACTTAAGACTGAACCTAACCAGGCTGACTCTTACTAAATGAAAATGTTAACATTCTCTGTAGGATTTAAAGAAGTCCCAGAGTCTCATAACATAACATAATATTCAAAATGTCCAGGATACAATGAAAACATTTTTGATATGTAAACTACCAGGAAAATCTCAATTTCCATGGGGAAAGACAATCAACAGATATAAATATGAGGTAACAGAGATGTTGGAATGATCTGATTCTTGAAACCAAAGGAAAAATAGAAAGTACACAAAGTAAATGGAAGCTGTCAAGAAGTACCAAATGAAGATTTTAGAACTATAAAAATAATAACAACAGTAGGCTGGGCGCGGTGGCTCACGCCTGTAATCCCAGTACTTTGGCAGACCAAGGCAGGCGGATCATGAGGTCAGGAGATCGAGACCATCCTGGCTAGCATGGTGAAACCCCGTCTCTACTAAAAATACAAAAAATTAGCTGGACGAGGTGGCGGGCGCCTGTAGACCGGGAGGCTGAGGCAGGAGAATGGCGTGAACCCAGGAGGCAGAACTTGCAGTGAGCCGAGATCGCGCCACTGCACTTCAGCCTGGGCTACAGAGCTAGACTCCGTCTCAAATAATAATAATAATAACTGTAATAACTTTCCTCAAAACAACAGACAAAACAAAATTTAAAACCCTCCTTTGACAGACTCAGTAGCAGAATAGAAATGACAGTGAAAAGAATCAATGAACTTGAAGAAAAATCAATAAAAATGATTTAATCAGAATAATAGAAAGTTTTTTAAAAATAAAAAGACAAATAGAACATTAGACATCTGTGGGGTAATAACAAAAAAACTAGTGTTTTCATTATTTGAGTCCAAGAAGGAGAGAAGAAGTGCAGTGCAGAAAAAAAATTAAAGAAGTAATCAGTAAAAATGTCCCCAAATTGGCAAAAGAACTGGACATAAAGATTAAAAAAGCCCAGTGAATGCCAAACAGAATAAAAACAAACAAATCCATACCCAGAAGCACCGTAATCAAACTGCTAAAAATTAAAGACAAAGAAAAAAGCCCAGAAGGCACCCAGAAAAAAAAAAGATGAATTACTAATAGAAGAACAGTGATATAGCTCAGAAGGAAGTGTTGAAAGAAAATAACTTTCAACTCAGAATTCTATACCCAGTGAACATATCCCTCAGGAATAAAGTTGAAATAAAAACACTTTGAGAAGAAGAAAAACTAAGGGAATTTATTGTCTTGCAGACCTGATTTAAAAGCATTGTGGGGGAAAAAAAAAAAAAAAAAGCTCTTTAGGATGAAGGGAATTAATATAAGATGGAAATATGGAACATTAAGAATGAAGGAGGCTGGGCACAATGGCTCATGCCTATAATCCCAGCACTTTGGGAGGCTGAGGCAGGCAGATCACTGGAGGTCAGGAGTTCGAGACAAGCCTGGCCAACATGGTGAAACCCCATCTCTACTAAAAAAACAAAAATTAGTCAAGCATGGTGGCATGCACCTATAATCCCAGCTACTTAGGAGGCTGAGGCACAAGAATCACTTGAACCTGGTAGGCAGAGGTTGCAGTGAGCAGAGATTGTGCCACTGCAGGGCAACAGAGCAGAGCGAGACTATGTCTTTTAATAAACAAATAAATAAATAAATAAATAGAAGCAACAATAAAAATGGCAAATTATTTTTTCCTAAATTGTATGTGGGAGTTGAAAGCAGAAATTATAACATTGTCTAATGAGATTTCAATGTATGTATATAATCATTACATAAATGGGAAGCTAAGGTGATCTATATGGTGGTAATCTTTCTACATTCAACCAAAAGTGGTAAAATATGAATTCTAAGTAGACTGTAAAAAGTTAAATACATATATTGTAATCCTTTGTGAAATAACAAAAGGAAGTCAGGAAACAGAGAAATGAAAAAACAGAAATAACTAACAGAAAACAAATAATAAAACAATAAACCTAAATCCAAACATATCAAGAATCACATCAAATGCAAATGGTCAAAAACATCTATTAAAAGACACAGATTTTTAGGGTGGATAAGGAATATTAGACAATCAAATTAATCCCTGCTTTGAAAAGTGTCTCTGTCTTACGATGAGGAAACAGAGATTTAGAGGAGAAATAAATTGTTCAAGATCCTACAGCAACCAGATTTAGAGGACAGTTTTTCTAACTTCTTAGATATTGCTTCCTACTACTTTACAAAATAGTATTGCTGAGATAAAGAATAAAAAAGTGGGAATAGCTGGATTGCATTGTTTCAGGATTGAATTCAGAGTTAAATGTCAGGAGGGTCCTGACTTTGTGCCAGAGGAGTGTGTTACTAGGAAAGCCATTGAAAAAGCCTGTCATCATATAGGGAGGTAGTCAATAATGGCTAAAGTGGCATCAACCCCATAGGGATCATACTAGGTTTATTAGTCAGGATTCTTCAAAGAAATAGAACTAATAGGATACACACACACACACACACACACACACACACACACACACACGGAGGAGAGGGGAGATTTATTACGAGGAATTGGCTCATACAATTGTGGATGCTGAAAAGTCTCGTGATCTGCCATCTGCCATCTAGAGATCAGGAAAACTGTTGGTGTAATTCCAATCCAAAGGCCAGAAAGCTGAAGGTGCAAATCCCAGTCAGGGTAAGAGAAGGCCTGTGTCCCAGCTCAAGGAGACAGGCAGGAAGCCAAAAGGGGTAAATTCCTCCTTCCTCCACTTTTGTGTCCTATTCAAGCTTTCAACAGATGGGGTGATGGACACTCACATTGAAGAGGATAATCTACTTTACTGGCACTGCTAATTCCAATGCTAATCTCATCTGGAAGCATCCTCACAGACACACACAGAATGTTTCTATATGGGAACCCTATGGCACAGTTATGTTGACACATGAAATTGACGACAATACTAGATCTGACCCAATTTCCAGCATGCTTCTTGGGAAAAAAAGGAAGTGTGAGGCAAATTTCTCTAGGTTTTTCCTGAGGAGAGTTGCATACATTCTAGTGACCTGGTAACCAGGTATATTCTTTTGATATATGCTCCTTGCATCCAGCAGGTTCTGAGCAATGAAGCTCAGAGTAATCTATAGCGAATTTCTGACTTTCCCTCCCTTATTTTTGGAGCAAATCAAGGAATTTTATGAGACAAGTTGTGTGTCTTCTGGAAAGAATAAGGGCAAGGACTAGAGAAATATAGGGTACATGGACTTAAGTAGTAAAATACAGAAACACACACTATTGAATTACACAGCTTTCTAGCTTTCTGGAGGAGACACAGATTTCTGTTTTCTTCCTTATGATGGGTTCGGTCACTGTACATGTAATTTAGGTAGAGTCATATGTTACCTCTTGGTTTTTAGAGTGTGGGGCTGGGCAAAGAAAAAAAATAAAATACAAGTGTCACAGTTTTGGTTGCAGGAGACAGTGTGCTCTGAGTAAAAGTTTGAAAAAAGCTATTGTAACTTAATTTTGTCCTGAGAATGGGTGCTCTGATGCAAGAGAATAAATCTGATTACTCATGAGCTAAGAGACGTTCATAGCCAGGACTGTATTGTCAGGGGAAAGTGAACTCCTTTCCAAGTAACAGAGAAGTCTATCTTAACATGTTCACACTACTAAATAAAGTAGCATTGTGAACCATTACAGCAGAAGCAAAAAATATCACTTTTTTTTTTGTAAAGCTCCAGATTTTAAATACATGCTCTTAATAATTTGGGGGCTCTATGTCAAGACAGCAACCACATTTATTAACCTAATTCAGATCCAAATATTTTGTTCATGAAGTAAGCACTCACATAATGCGATTGCTTAAACAAGTATTTCTCTGGATTCACACAGAAGAAGTTGTCCTTGAATCAACTCTGAATATTCAGGCAACAGCTTAATATAAGGCCAACCTCCATATCAAGAAATCTTTAAATATATCACTGCGATACCTCTAGGAGATTAGGCATGATGCTGAAATATGGCAGGAACATTGCAGAAGCTTGGCATCTAGTATCACCTGCTATTCAAATTGCCTAAACCTTGTCATAAGAGAGTCTTCTCCTCATAACTCTTACGCACATTTACAACTTAAAATTTCTCTGGAAAGTCAACTCCAACCAGCCTTGACTAGGCACTTAATAAATGTTAACTATGGTTTATTAAGGGTTCATTCAGTGGAGTGATTCTCAAATCTGCAGGAAAGAATCACCTGTCTTTACTCCAAACCGATTTCATCAGGATTTCCAGGGGTGGGGCCTAAGCCTCAGTATATTTTTTAGAAGTTATCAGGTAATTCTAATATGCAGTTGAGGTTACAAACCAATGATTATATCCTAAGCAAGAATAGTAATGAAATCTAAATAGTAACAATGTATGATAACTACATAGATACTGAAATAATCAATTACTTTTGTTTCCTTGAAGAAACGAAATCAAGAAAATGAAATCATCTTATGCATTCTTGATGATATGCCTCTTAGACTTCTCCATCTGGAAGAAGGATACATACACTTGACCAGAGCCTAGGCCCTAACTATAGAGGCAATGATGTACTGGGTTTTGGATGGGGGAAACAGTGAGGAAGTAGAGAGAGTTAATCCCTCCAATTCCTGCTTCCAAAACCAAGTTCCAGATAACTATATACTCTGTATCCGAGAAGTGGGTGGCCATCTGCAAGTCTATGGACAATTATGCTGGCTATATTCTAACAGGTCACAGTCACTTGTTTTGAGATAGGTCAAAAATAACTCTAGCATTTAAGATGGAGAGTGAGTTAGTAAAGCAGATTCATGTCACTCTTGTCCATAATTCCATGATTAGTTCACATTTGGGCTGAGATGTCCCAGCACAGGTCATCTGCTAGTAGTGTGGGCAAGTTTCATAATTCAGTGAGAACCCCAAAGCGGGGTGCTGTGATGATCATTCTCCTAGTGAACTAGATATGGTAAAGTAATAGCATCTATGCTCTATCATTCTAGGGTGATCTGACCAAGATTTCTTGGTACACGATTTAGAGAATATTGCTATTCTAATCGATAGTGTTGAAAGAAAGAATTCATCTCCTCATACATCCTTTGTGCCTCTCATTGATTTCTTATAGGGAACACCCAAACAGCATGTAGGTTAGTTACTTTCCTTGTTGTACAGGAGATCAGAAATGACAGCGGCTCAGCTTGCCGGAGAAACAAGTATCCTGGAGCACAACAACATCATTAACCTAGACCATATAACCTGTTGGTTTTAGGACTGTCAGCAAGAGGATGTACTAGACAATGGAAGAGGCTGTGAATATGCCCAGTACAAACCTCAAGGGCAGTCCACATTTTGTGATAGAGGTGTCTAATTCCTCACCCAATTTCAATTCCTTTTTCTTCATTACCCATGAACCTCCAGTTCTGGCCCGTGAGACTTATGCCGGGGGTTTCTAGAAAAGATGCTTCCATGGTACATGTACCACATCTTTCTACCTCCCTGTTTTCCTTTTCCCTGTGTCCTAAATTTGAACGTGACACCTACAACTAGAGCAGCCATTTTGGACTGTGAATAAATGGTACTTTGAAGAAAAAGTACATTGAATTGCAGAGACTTTGTTCCTGATGTCTTCTAATGGTACAAATAACATATGGAATGCCTGTATTCAGGTTTATCATTACAGAAAAAAAAAAAGCAAACAAACCCACAACCTTCCAATTTAATTTAGCCACTATTTTCTTGGTTGTAAAGGTAAAGTACCAATTAGGTCTATTATGAGGGTATGTTTATGAGGTGAAGCTGTCAGCATAGAAAATAATTACTCAAAACACTAGGGAGAATATCATAAACAAATTCAGAGAGTTAAGTCAGTCAATGAAGCAGTGGTACAACTGAAAATGCATATAAGAAACAAAAAGATGAAACAGGCAAGGAAAATGACATTACAGACAAGTCACAGCATGACTGATATGCAATTCACATATTAAATACCTCCTCCTGCAATGTTCTTCTTGTGTATGTCTTTGTGTGCCTCTCTGGATCAGGAACATATTTTTCAAGACAGCGAGTTGCAACGGGTAGGCAGGGTTAATATACAAGTAGGTATCATATATAAGAGACATAGCACAGAAATTAAGATATGCTGTCTTTCAGATAAGGTTGTCAAAAAGAATTAGAAAAATAATATGACAACAGCAATATTATTTTATACTCGTAAGAAAAACAATTGTGAAAATATGAGCTCAGAAGATGCACATTACTTTTAAATAAAATGTATTCGATCCTCTCGAAAAAACAAACCTGAAAGTCAGTGGAAAATCAAGACTTTTTTTTGAAAGATGGTAACCCAAGGTTTTGATGCCAATATAAATATAAAACCAATACTTTCCACAAATGGAATACGGTGGTTTGGATTGTTAATACACTTCGTGCCATCCAAAGTGTTCAAAACATGTGCTATGTTCTGTAGAGGAGATTCAAGAAAGACAAGCATGGTTGTTGCAGGTGATTTTGAAGTGCAGCATTTTCTAATGGCCTAATCCTAGCAGTGCTTCTATGGGTATGAATAAAAGTAGATATGATATGAACTTCTGATCTAGAATAAGCAAACTGCATTTTCTAACCCCCTCCATGAGAGTCATCTAAAAGCACTGAACATATCAGATATACTGAGTTATTGTCAAATGTACCACTTTTCTTTAAAATTGCAGCTGTTTTTCTCTTCATCAGTGACCTGCACAGTGCCTTCTTCATAGCAGTCAATTAATAATGCTTAGGAAATTGAATTGTCAATGCTTTTGTTTGTTCTTATGGTTTATGGCAGTAGCTTTAATTAACCAATATTTGCATTTCTCTGCTGATTTTTAGAATATCCAATGACTTGTGATAGAAAATACATCTATTCATTAGTAGTAGAGATTTGCCACTTTTTGCTCTTCATTTCCATTTCCTCTTAATAAAAGGGCTCTGAATTTCATTCAAATATTTACCCCTCAACCATGCAGACTTGGATCTTTGGGGACAATCCAACCTCCACGTCTTGGTTGACTTAAACTAGTCAACATATCTCAAATTTCTGGCCATGGTCAGTCACTAAAGTGTGGACACATGATCTAAATCAGGCTAATGAAATGTAAGATGTTGTCTGGGGGATTCGAATAGAGAATAGATTATATACACATGCAGGTTCTGAAACTTCTAAAGGAACTTCTGCCTCCAAGAGGGAAGTTATACATGGAGGTGGACAGAGCTGAGAGAACTACAGACAAATTAAGCCTTGATGGTGATGCTGTGTACCTAGATATTCGAGATGAAGTGCCAGTTTGGTTTGGGGATTCTTTCTGAGCAACCAGAAGCATCCTAGCAGATACAGATGTTCAAATACAAAGGCTGTACTGAAAACCTTTGAATAACTTTTCATTTTTATTGATCTCAACTCAGTTTTTCTTCCACCTCCTTTTCTGAACATTCTTCTCAACTAAGCCCTGCTTTGCAAGTATCTATATCTTTCCTTCAAATGATTTTCTCTTCTTGAGAGGGCTTTGTCGTCTCCCTTTTATCACTCAGCAAATATCTGTTCTTTTTCAATCCCTGAGGATGCCTTTGTTGGCTCCTCAGTGGCATAGAAAATCTTTTTGGCATCTATCATAGCACATACTTTCAGGTATTGCATTATTTGTTTATTTATGTGTCTGCCTTTGTTATTGTTGTTGTTTTTGAGATTGCAGTTTAGTTTATGATGCCTAAACTCAACTGAGCCTCTAGTTGGTATGTTATGAACAAAAGAATAAATGAACGTACTTTAGTTCTTAATCCTTGAAAGCAAGATGTCAGGTTGAGACAAGTAGCTAAATAATTCCAAAGAAACATTTACTTTTCTTTCGACTCTTCAACAAAATCGGACATCTTTCCCATCAGTGAATCAATTTGTGATCTTTTTCTTAAGAAGAAACAGCACTTTTTCAGCAATATAGGATAAACACACTAAAAAAAATTGGTAGGCTTCTCAAAGAAGTTTAATGTTTAAAAAAAAGTGCCAATATTTTGTCTATGTGCATGAGCATCTCAGGATTTAATTGTTTTTAATTCCAGGAGGGTAGTGATGTATAAACATTTTACAAATCTGAGCTCAGAAAACAATGATTTGAATAATCTGTGCTTTAATGGAAAAATGAAACATTAATTTGTTTAGTTTCTCATACAACATGTTTACTAAACATTTCAGTGTCAATAATTTTTTAAGATTGTAACATTTAACCTTGTATTGGAGCTCATACCAATTCTAGCCATGGGAGTATGTTCTGGACTTTTTGAACAATTTTGAGTAAAATGAATGGCATTGTCTTCAAATTGTACGTGGAGCAAAGACAAAGAAACATCAGCTCATTCTTTCCAACTAATAGAACATTTAATGATGCAATTTTTATTACATTATTTTAAGGCTATTATCATAACGTTAAATATTCTTATTTTTGCTTCCATCTGTTACTAAAGCTCAATATATCATTTCCGAACATTATTAATTTTCACTTAACTTAGATTTAAATATTGAATTTTTAACTTGGGCTCCAGGAAAAATCCTGAAAAATAAAGATCAGCATCTAGCATCCTTTTCCTAAGCTTTCACCACAGATTCTCAATTTGATAGGACTTATCATGAAATCTGTATTGGGAAGTATAGCTTTTTAAGATAACTTTTTGTAACTAAAAAATAATTTCCTGCGCATCACAAGGGGGATTAAAAATCACTAAAGTACCGAAGGAACGTGTGCTTTGATTATTATTCCCACCTGTTTCTTTTTTATTATAAAGTGGCAATTTGTACTATCATTAGAAATATACATTAATGTATAAAGTTTTGCATTCAAATCTCTTTATTTTTGACTATGTATGACTAGAGACCACAAATCAAATAAAAACTCTATATAATATATCCTTATTTCAGAAGCATATGTATATATACACATATATATTTGTAGAACAATCCACTGTTTTAAATGTAATTTTGACTTAAAAAATGCTATTTACAATTTTATGACAGAGAAATAACCTCAGCCTTTCATGGTATTAAAATGAGCAGGGAATTTTTATGTTTGCGTCTCATCTTGTGCAGATGAAATTAAGCAATATCATGGAAAACCTTCTCAAGAGCAAGGCCTTGTAGACTAAGGTATGAGGGTGAAATAGATTTGCTATTTCTGGGTCTATGTTTTAAAAAAATTACTGGCAATGTAGTCATACTTACTTCTTCACCAAGAAATCAATGCTCCCAAATTAGGAATTCCAAACTTTTCAGTATGCAACCGTTAAGTCTTTCCTTGTCCTTACTCTTGTCTTAATACTCTCATCTCCCACTGGTGACACTGCAGGACCACCAATCTAGATATTAGATTGTTGTTATTTTATTAAACAGAAGAGTCTTAGTTCTTTTAAACCAGCTTTCTGAATTAGAATGAGGCCCATAAAGCATCACATTGCATTACATTGATATCTCTTTATTGCACCAATCCATAATGGCTAAAAATATGCTATTAAATTTGTATGTAAATTTCAAAGCCAAAACTATTATTATGAGAATAGGATGGCTTGCTGCCCTCCAATTTGCAGAAGCACAAAAGTCTCTGAATTAGCAAATGGAACTTCAGCTCCATTTGTTTCTATACTTTATTCTCTGAGCTTACAAATCAAGTAAGGTATATTGACCAGAAAGCTATTTTGTGAGACGCTCAAAAGTTTTGTTTTCATTCTTAAGCTCGTTGATTTTGAAACGTATTCCAATAAGAACTCAGGATAAACATATCTTAATTTATATCTGCACAGCCAATTGCAAAGCATTACTAAAAGTCATATTTTTCCTGGGAAAAATCCCAATGCAACTCAAAAAATAAAACTTATTTTACTTAAAAAGGAATAGGTGATGAATGAATTGAAGACCCAGAAATCAGAACAATGAAAATCAAAGATTATACTTGAAATATGCCTGAAAAACAAAGTACTTAAACTCAATCATATTTTTGGATGAAGTTGGATATTATATGTTTATACATGGTAATATTTTTAAAAACTCAGTGACTACTGGCTTATTCTATTAAAGGTTTTATGTACTTAAGACATAAGCAGCAGTTAAGCTAACATTCACCCTTTGCTCTAAGCTACATTTTTTTGTCAGGTTTATGTATAAAAGAAACAAGGTTTCCAATTAATTCTCTGAACTAAACTGGAAATAAGACAAAGCTAATTTCCAAAACATTTTACTGCAGTAAACATTTGCTTAACATAATACAGAAAAAAACAATATACAAATTGGGTGGTTAGAATTCTTTCTTAACTGCTATCAGGAAGGAGATAAATGTGAGTCTAGATGATAAATGATGAATAGCCACTGAAAATAGAGGGAGGAATTTTGTTAGTGATTCATATCTCTTATTTTTTTCATAACCAACTTAATTAAATATATTTTGTCATGAAATCAACATTGTGATTGATTTTTTATGAATTTCATCAATTGTATTATTTGTGAAACCATCAATTGTTTCACTGATGAATGTGTATCTGTGTGTATCACCACAAAAGCTCAAGTCATTTCATGCTAAGAGAGCCAGTGTCCCATAGTGTTGAGGTTTCTTTTTAATTTTTTTCAAATAAAATAAACTTTGTGCTTGGGATTTTTTTTTTCTTTTTTTTTGGTTCTGGTAGTGACAGGTGTATTTATAATCAAGTTGAATCAAGAGTGACAAGAAGAAATACAGCTAGAGTTATATTTTTTCCCCCAAGGGTATTCTTTTCCTCGAAGAGCAAGTCTATTTTTAGAAAATTTAAATGTCTTTCTTTGTTACTTTCCAAATATTTTGGTTAAACAAATATCTCTTACAAATGTATCTTCAAAATCTTTGCCTAGATGCATAACATTTGTTCTTCCCAACTGCTTAGGTAAATTCCTTCATTTCATTTTCTGCTAACCTCTAGATAACATAAATAGGATACTTGGTGAAGGATATGATCCACTATTGAAGAATAATGATTGTGTAAAGTGAGGGAAACTATGTTGACCTTGAAATACGGCAACCAATGGCAAGGTCTGAGGTGAGGGCCTAGAGCTTCTGCAAAGTGTATGTATTTAGGGAGTCGTATTTGGAACAATACATGCTGGACACTAGAGATATAGGAGAAGTTCCATGCTATGTCTTCTCATTGGTAATATCCATAAATCTGCATACATTTTTTAACATTCTGTTTTGTGTGGTTTTTTTCTTTAAATTTGGATGTCTCTACACCACTCCTGATTTGTAGGACTAAATAGATCTATTTATTCCAATGCAAATTATAGAACATTTATTGCTTCCTTGATTTTTAAAAATACTTTAGTATTCTTAACTATGTATGTGCCTTCTCTTACACGGAGTTCTTTTTTGCTACTTTAAGCTGCTCACACAATCCTGTCTGTTGGAGTCATAGCTGCTAATTCCATATTATTTCTCTACACCCCTTGAAAATTTAGTGTATTACTGGTACCTTTCTGTGTTCTAGGAAACAAACGAATTGCAAACTGGACTTGTAAATGAGGATATATGTGTGCGTGTGCGTGTGTGTGTATAGCAACAAATTAGCTACTGGCTTCATAAGATAGTAAGTTAGGAATTTCACAGTCATGTCTCCAAATTTCATGGCAGAGTTTAAAAAACAATATAAGACTGTGGTAAGGTACAAAGGCAAATGCAATTTGCATTGACTAATTTCCTAGGACTTATTTCCTTATGTAAAACCCCTCTTCTTTCTTTCCTGTTGCAAGACAGGATACAAAGCTTTCTAAAACATGCACTTATACTCAAAGGTGTCCACAAAGCAAAAAATCAGACCAAATTACAACAACAAAGCAAGTAACTTATATCTTACCACCTAGACATGGCACTGGCAAAGAATTCCCAAAAGTCACTTCAGCATTAGAACAGTAACTTTTTTTCCTAAATTACTGAAAAAAAACCCAAAAAACAAAAAACTTCTGAAATAATGTCTTTGATAAAAATATTATACTCTAGGATAATTTGAAATTATTTTTACGAAATAATTAAATTCGTTAAGGCTATTCGATTCAATACATGACTTTCCTTTTACATAAGACAATCTTAAATTACATCTCAAAAATAATTTCTTACTCTTTTCTTGATGATAAATGGTTCCTGGCTATATATGTTATAGGTATTAGAATAGTTTATAATTTGGAAATGTTCAATTGCATGGTTACAAAAAAATCCTGCAAACAGAATGTAATGGTGTGTCAATTCCAGATGCCCAAATAAAATACAAAATCAAGCAAAACCACACATCGCAGCATTATCATGAGTTTAAGCTATTTAGTATATAACATCAGTTTGTGAGTTCAGTTCTCCAAAACCCTTTCCTTTAAAGTAATAACTTTATTTCATCTTTATTAATGTCTTCATTACAATTAGCCTTCTACGCATAACAATACAGTTTAATTTAATGTTTGTGGAGTTCTGATTTTATTTTTTCCTTTGCTTTTAAGTGTGTTAAACTTTGTGCATGTGAATTTTCTACCACATTGCAACAAGCAAGCTTTGGTTCAATTTTCTTGTCCTACACAAAGGAAGATTTTGAGTGCAGAATCTTAGCCACTAGGTCTTGCGTTGTCATTTTATTTTCCTCTCCTTGGGTGGATTTACTGGAAGGAAATGGGTAAATGGGAGGGAAGAGAAGGGGAAGGGATGAGAGAGGGAAGCAGGGGAGAGTTCTCAGCTATGTTGAATCTTGATTCACAACTTTGCCTCCATTCATGGTTGGTGTTCCAGAACTTTTCCTTGAACGCCCTTGTTTTTCTCCAATTTCATGTAGTGATGGTTCTCTGTACATACACACTGAAAGGCAAAATAACAAAAAATTACTTACGATAGTGGACATACATTTGCTTCAATAAGCTTTTCAAATTTGGTTTTACAATATTCTTCACTCTCATCACAAGCTCTTCTTCCCATTATAAAAAACAGTTCTAACTTGATAACATATTCAGTGGATACACATAATTTTCTTCCTGTTCTTTTAGTCATAACCTTTTAAACTTTTCTTGAACTATAGACATTTAAGTTGTTTCTGTTCTCTCATAGACAAGGCTTGAATCTTTACAGTTTCCTAACCTAGAAAACAGGATTTTCATCCAGAGTCAGAGGAGACATGGGAAATATTCCACTTTTTGGTCCTTAATCTGTAGTCTAATTTGGGTCGGTAAAAAAGTATTTATTTACGTGTTCCTAATCTTTACCCTACCATAGGAAATATGATGCCGTATCAAACCGAAATATGTATTGTCATTTCCAGGGCATCCTATGTAAAAAAATAAGGGAGGACAAAGAAAAGGAAAAAAGAAGAAGCAATTTCCCCGACTGCCCTAGATTTACCCAAAGTAAGAAACACAGTCCGTGACTTTTTAGTCATTCATCAATAGGGAATGTGATTATGCAAGCATGAGACTTCCGTTCACATCTACATAAACAGTTCTTTTCTCCTCTATTGTTTTGTCTGGCTGTAAAGTTCAGTCATCTGTGAGCCATCACGGCTATTCCTAGATAATTGTTTAGGAAGAACAATGCTTTCAAATTATAGTTATACCTACAAAACACATTAATTCAGCTTCATTATAGTGTTGTGAAATAGACAAATGTGACTAGATAAGAGTATATGATATGTCTTATGAAAATATCAGGAGTTACTTTTATCCTCGGCTTAGGAACAAACAGGTATCTCCACCTATTGAATCATCATTACAAAGGTTTAATAATTTGAATGTTACTTCCAACATCAAAGAGCCTCCTCCCTTGAACTTTCAGTGGTTACCGATTTGGGAACCGCGCGACCTGGATCCACACCCAGACTCAGCCATCTACTAGGCTTGTTAAGTTGGACACATTTTCATAAATGAAAAATAGCATGTTTGTGAAGATTAAATGCCTTGCATAGAGCAAGTACCAAAAAATGTTTATGAAACGTAAGGAGCTGATTTCTTTGTGAGCATTTTGAATAACTGATCTTCAGAGAATATAGAAATAAATTGTTTTGGCTGAAAGTATTCTAAATCCAAAACTAGACTAAAACAGAATTTAGAGTACAAGTGAGAGTCTCCTGAGACTGGTGAGGAGACAGATTTCTTCCAACGTATTCAATTATAGAACTTCTTAAATGTTACTGTACATGCGAATCACCTAGGAATATTGTTAAAACGCAGATTATGAATCAGAAGGATTGTAGTGAGCTTGAGTCTCCATTTTCAATAAGATCGCAGGTGATGTTGATGCTGATAAAACCCAGACTACACTATGAGTAGCAGAAAATATATGTATAGGCCGGGCGCGGTGGCTCAAGCCTGTAATCCCAGCACTTTGGGAGGCCGAGACGGGCGGATCACGAGGTCAGGAGATCGAGACCATCCTGGCTAACACGGTGAAACCCCGTCTCTACTAAGAAATACAAAAAATAGCCGGGCGAGGTGGCAGCGCCTGTAGTCCCAGCTACTCGGGAGGCTGAGGCCGGAGAATGGCATGAACCTGGGAGGCGGAGCTTGCAGTGAGCTGAGATCCGGCCACAGCACTCCAGCCTGGGCTACAGAGCGAGACTCCGTCTCAAAAAAAAAAAAAAAAAAAAAAAAAGAAAAGAAAATATATGTATAAAATATGTGTGCTAAGGCTGTTACGCAAATTAGCCATATATATTTTAATGAGATTTTAAAGTATTTCAATTACTGCACTGATGGCTCTTCCAGCATCCCCAAAGGACTAAATGCCTTTGGCTGAAGTAACAGAGTATACATAGGAAACCAGCTCAGAGAGTAGATATATAATTTTCAAATGATACAAGTAAGTCATTCAAGTTTGTCTTTCTTTTTCTTGTTTTGTTTCAATAAATAGAAGATCCTTATGGAAAATCTTGCCAGAATCTTGAAGTTCCCTAAGTCCAATGGCTCTTACCTCTCTTTCTATTATAAAAATAATTAAAAACTCCAAAATTAAGGCATAGTTTTTTATTTGTGCAAAATACAACCATTTACATATAACTGCTCAATGCACAGGGAACATCAAGAAGCAACGAAGTGATTCAGCTGGAACGCTATTCATATGATACCATAAAATAGGTCTTCCCAACTCTGTCACCTAATCAGCTCTGAAAACTCAAACATCTGCAGGCCGCACTACAGATTGCTAAATCAGAATCTCAAAGAATTTACAAAAATCTCCTTTCTAAAAAATAATATATTTTGACCTGCAAATTCTTAAGCTTCATTTGGGGATACTTGAAGAATAAATTTTTTAATTTTCATTAAAGTGTGTATTTTTATCTTTTTTTTTTTTTTTTTTTTTTTTTGAGACGGAGTCTCGCTCTGTCGCCCAGGCTGGAGTGCAGTGGCCGGATCTCAACTCACTGCAAGCTCCGCCTCCCGGGTTCACACCATTCTCCTGCCTCAGCCTCCCGAGTAGCTGGGACTACAGATGCCGCCACCTCGCCCGACTAATTTTTTGTATTTTTAGTAGAGACGGGGTTTCACCGTGTTAACCAGGATGGTCTCGATCTCCTGACCTCGTGATCCGCCCGTCTCGGCCTCCCAAAGTGCTGGGATTACAGGCTTGAGCCACCACGCCCGGCCATTTTTATCATTTTTTAAGCTGAGTTTCTTAGAGTTGCAATTTCCTTTTTAGTTTTCTTATGCCACAGATTCTACCCAAAACATTCACTTGTATCTTTTTTTTTTCTTTCTCACTTGCACATAAAATGCTTCATTTGTGTCAGCACACAATGTTACTATTATAATGACTGCTGCAGATAACTTCTCCAGTACTTTAACCCTGCTGGCCATCCTTCTATTGAGAGGTATTGCAAACTGACATCTGAAAATAGACAGTGTTTCAAAAAGACCCAAACTCACCAGTGCCACCGCAGGAGGTACAATTTGCTCTTTTTCTCATACAACTCAATTTCTCATTTCCCAATCTTTGCACTAAATGGAGTAATAAAATTAAGGGTTTTGAAAACCTAGTTCATGTCCCAGTTAGAAAACGACAAGTAAAAGGTAGGTTTTCCAGTTCACTGATGAAAACTGCCCTCCTCCTCAATAAATCAAATAGGTATTTAAATTTCTACACTTCTGTTAGCCAAAATAAAAAGATGTTCAGAGAATGCAAACTAAAGTTATTCTAGAAATTGCATGCAAATACAAGTACAGGGAGCAAAACCTTGGTCAAAGCAATAGATGAAATGTAATTTCTTGAGCATTAATTTTCATTGTTATTTACAGGACCTAGGATTCAGTAATACATCTGATTTAAGAAGCTGACAAATAAAGGGGAATAAGTCTCAATCAAATTTCTGAATTACAATGTAATTAAAAGACCATAATCCAATTAGAAAGGCAAGAAAGAATAAAGTACCTCCCTTCAGTAATATAACTGACTTACTACCATCCATAGTTGCATTACACTTAATGACTGCTATTCTGAATGTACATGGTAAATAATGAAACAAAATTGAGGAAGAAAACAAGGCGTAAGTGTTCTTTGAAGTGGATTACATGTGCAAATGTAAACGAAAATCACTGTGATGTATATAGCAGCCTCAATGATAAGTCCTTGAATAAATCTATCATTTCAGAGTATTCCAAGCAATTTTAAATTGATTAACTAAATTTTACGATTATAACAAACCAGTGAATATAGTAGGTGAGAAATTATCACCCTCATTTTTTAAATATAAAAGAAATTAAGCCACTTCCATAAAGTCGGATAGTGGGTAGTGGCAGGGCCAGGATGAATGTGTAGAGTTTCAAGGTCCTAGTTAAGAGTTTTGAATAAAATCAGGAATACCATAATTTATTCAATAAACAATGTAAAATGACTGACATATCAGTGTTTGAATTCTTACGTCTGTATGTTAATCAAGATTTAAGTTGGCCTTAACTTCAGTAAATATTCCTAAAGTCATTCGGAAATGGTAATAAAAGAAAATGTACGGCTGTTATAAAAAAATCAAAAAAGAAAGTAACAAGAGTTTGTGGAGAAATTGAAACCCTTACGCATTTCTACTTCGGTGTAAATTGGTGCAGCCACTGTGGAAAATGAAATGGTGACTCCTCAAAAAATTAAATATGGATGTACCATAGGATCCATCAATTCCACCTGTAGGTGTCCACTCAAAATAAATGAAAGCAGGGACCCCAGCATCTATCTGTACATCCATGTCCGTAGAAGGATTATTCACTCTAGCCAAAAGATGGAAGCACCAAAATGTCCATTGACAAATGAATGGGTAAATATAATGAGGCCTATACATATAATGAAATATTATTCAGCCTTAAAAACAAAATTCTGACAAATACCACAACATGAATGAACCTTGAAGAAACTGTGCTAGGTGAAATAAGCCAGTTACCAGGGGCCAAATATTGCGTGATTCCACTTCTGTGAGATACCTAGAGTAGTCAAGTTCACAGAGGCAGAAAATAGAACAGTATTTGCCAGGGGCTGGGGGAGAATGGGGACTTCACATTTAATGAGCACAGAGTTTCAGCTGGGGAAGATGAAAAAGTTCTGGAGTTGGATGATGGTGATGTTTGCACAACAATGTGAATGTACTTAACGGCAATGAAATATATAATTAAAAATGATTAAAATGGTAAATTTTGTATCATCATATTTTACCACAAATAAAAAGCAAACACACAAACAACTTGTCCTGAATTGTCCTGAGTATAAGGTATAAGAAGTGACTATTAAAGCCAGAGGTATTCTATTGGCATAGGAAGAACCAGCAATTCCCCAAAAATCAAAAACCTTAGTTTTAGAACTGTATTAAAGAAGAGAGAGTTGAGATATAATTGAGGAGGTACAGGGTGAGGGAAAGGATAGAGGAATCTGATGAAAATATTCTAGGACTGTGCTGCCTAGTATAGCATCCATTTAGCCATATGCGGCCACTGAGCACATACAATGTAGCTAGTCCTAATTCAGATGTGCTGTAAGTACAAAAATAAACCCTAACAGACTGGATAAAACAGGGAGGTGATGACGAATAAGAAGGATAAGGCTAGTTGGTGTCAGACCTTGCTGAATTCCAGGCCAGAAAATTTAAACCATGAACATCATATATATCAGCCTCAATATGATGGTAAATGAAGAGTTAATATACTTAGTTAATTAAGTGATATAATAGTAAATGAAGAGTTAATGTCCATCAGACATGAGCGTATAAAGAAAAATCTATTAATTCTTTTATGTAGAAAAATGTCTACGTTTACATGATATGGATACAACTAGTCAGTATAGTCAAGAAAAATCATTCAAACTGAATCTCACTGGATGAACTCTGTAAGGAATGGCTGGCAGCATTTGAAACTTTGATGAGTTGTTCTGGTGCTTTGCAAACACAATCACAATTTGGTAGGAATAAATCTAGTTGAAGACCCATTACGTGTATAGGGCCCACTGCCTATCTAATATACCCCTTCCAAGTACCATAATTCCGAATGCAATTGAAAGGTGGGGTTCATTTGGGCATTCTAAAACATGTTCTTTTGTTTTAGGGGGAGCTTTATTTAAGAAGCCTAAACAAACAAAAAATAAATTAAGAATTACTAGTATCATTGCTTCTGGCTTTTTGGCTATGAACAAGTATGAAGAATTACTAATATCACATAGAAAATGGGAATCACATGTACTTTATAGTAAAATGTATTCATGATCTTATATAAATATCAGTACTAGAATTTGGAGTTCTGCTATTAATTTCTAATCACATGCTATTAAGCAATGAGTGGAAACCTTTAACAAGTATGTCCAGAGAACTGTCTAGGCTCTGATCTTCAATAGCTACATAAATTCTACAACTCTTAAACTGTGGTTCTCAAATTATTCTTATCCTATGCCAGATTAAGGTTCCCTTCTAATAATCGGACCCTTATTATTAACCAGAAAGATTCCTAGTCCCCTGATTTGTGGTAGTTCAAAGTGCAATGTATTTCAAGAGGGACTTTTTTCACCTCTTTCTGTTATAACGAGCAATATTATTTCACCAGCAATAGATCCACTGTGCTTTAGGAGGTGCTCGAATTTTTTTAAATCTCTTTTTTTTCTTGAAATTTTTTTTCCTGCTTCCTCTGTGTTATGCATTGGAGCCTACTTCAACTATGAGAACAAAATTTGATATTTTAGTTCTTATGATAAGCAGTTATTTCTAGACTGGAAATAACGCAAAAACAAAACAAACAAATAGAAACTTCCTATCGTTCTTGTCTTCCCAGTTCCCCAATCGTGTTTCACAAAAACTCAGATTCAGTGGCACTTCCCATATGAAATTTGAAACAAATCCTCTAATTTAGACAATGTGGGATGTTACTGGTTAACATGTCTCACTCAGGATCTTGGGGCTACACTTGTGATACAGATTTTATTTTCAGCAGGTATGATATTATAGATAGTACTTAACATAAGACTGATTTCAAACTTTGTTTCTTTCTGATTGCACTTGATACTATTTTTCCAACACACTTTCAGTACCCAAATTTCAAGAATGTTCAGTGTCCTAAAGATGCAAGGCCTGCATGATAAACAATGTTATTTCGCTTTCACCTGGCTTTTCCGGGTTGTCCTTGATCAAGCTGCTTGCCCTGTTTCTATTCATTTGTCAAGTACATAGAGTAGGAAAATAAATATTTGCTTCCCCCGACCCCAGGATATTTCTGAGATAAAATATCATTGTTCCTCTAACGCATGTGTCATCATAATAGTTTTGGACGAATGGTAAAATGAGATAATGTTTTGAAGAGAAAGCATTTCCTTTTGGTTCTTCAGTACTCTTTCTTCAAATCAAAGCACAGTCTTATTTCACTGCTTTTCTTCTTATTTTTCCTCTATTCTGATTTACATTTCCATTTTCTTCCTTCTTCTTAATGTTTCTTTCTATTCATGCTTTTGACTTTTCTGGAGCTATCGTAGATTGAAACGGAGAGATTCAACCCGGCTTTCTGAGTGAAAATAAGGTAGAGATTTGGTGCGAGAGTGTTCCTCCTTATTTTTAGACACAAGGACAAGCAAGGGTTTCTAATAACACAGCTCACAGTATGTGCTACTTCAAAGAACAGTGTTTACTAGCAATCGCCAGTTTAACCCTTGAATGTCAGCAGAATGCACTTGGGAGATAGACAGTAGTTACCAGGTGACCCAGCACAGTGCAGGTTTTGATTTTAACAGCTGTCCGACCACGCACTGACCTTGTAGCCACGGAAAGCCCTGCAGTTCTGGGAATACAAATAACATGCAATACTTGCTCAGAACCAGACCATAATATATTGACTTTGTGGTGATATATGGTATTTGTTCTATTTATTTAGTTCTTGCTTCATTTTAAAGTGAATAATTACACTTTTAGAAAAGGAGAAATGTGAAATATATATCACTGAGCTTTGAAGTATTGTCAAAAAAATCCATTTTCTCTTTGTAGGATTAGGTATGGATTTTTTTCCAGGGCAAGCTTTCTATTTGATATTTTTCTATTATATTCTTTTCGCTGGTGCCTGTGTTGCAAATGCAGTTATCAGAATATGCAGGCTTTCCTTGCCATCGTGGTGGCTCAGATTTCCCTATTTACAACTTTTAGCATTCAACAATACCTTCTATTTTAGTTATAAATTTCTTCTGAAAAAATTACAGTGAAACAATTACTGTGTTAAAAGTATGAAAAAAGTAAAATCTTGGGCATTGCTGTTATTTATAAAGCACACAGCTATAATAAACCAGGTGCCAAGTACCATCCTATGGGTACTCTCTTATTAAGCAGTAGCCATCTTCATAATAATATCTAACATTAACTGAGCACTTACTATATGCCTGCACATTATACAAACAAACAGTTTTTTAAATGACCCTAAAAATAGATACTTTTAGTGGCCTGTTTTGCAGTTGAGTAAACTGAAAAACAAAGAGGGTAGCTTGTCCAAAGTAATATAGCAATACAGGGCAGTCAGCTTTAAAATCCATGTGAGATTAACCCTGGTACCCCTGCTCTAAGCTGATAGCCTAACAGTTGAGTATGTCTAAATATGTTGAAAAACATAAAACTGTGTTGACTGGTCTTAAGGCAAAATCTTGACCCCAAACCTCATGGTGGTGGTACACAATACTTTCTGGAATTCTACTACATCTTTCTGGTCAATTTGCTCTCTCATTCTTCTCAGTGACTTATTTCACACCTGCTCCTTGCACCTCAAGCTTCCAATACCACCTCAGCCCCTCCACAGACTCAGGAAATAGGCCTGCCTGCTTTTCATTTTCTTCCTTTTCTTTCTTTCTTTCTCTTTCTTTCTTTTGTTTGTTTGTTTCTTTCTTTCTTTTCATTCGTTCTTTCTTTCCTTCCTTTCTTCCCTCCTTTCTTTCTTTTTCTTTCTTTCTTCTTTCTCTTCTCATTCTTCTCTTTTCTTTCTTTCTCTCACAGACTCAGGAAATAGGCCTGCCTGCTTTTCATTTTCTTTCTTTTCTTTTCTTTTCTTTCTTTCTTTCTTTCTTTCTTTCTTTCTTTCTTTCTTTCTTTCTTTCTTTCTTTCTTTCTTTCTTTCTTTCTTTCTTTCTTTCTTTCTTTTTCTTTCTGTTCATTCATTCGTTCTTTCCTTCCTTTCTTCCCTCCTTTCTTTCTTTTTCTTTCTTCTTTCTCTTCTCATTCTTCTCTTTTCTTTCTCTCTTTTCTTTTTTTCTTCTTTCTCCTTTCTTTCTCTCTCTTCTTTTTCTTCTCGTTCTTCTCCTTTCTTTCTCTCTCCTTTCTTCCTTCTTTCTCTCTTTCTTTCTCCCTCTCTCCTTCTAATTCTTCCTCTTTCTTTATTTTCCAAGACAATATACTATCTGACTTTATATTTCACTTAGAAAGGAGAATCAGATGAGAAACGTTTCCATGGCAAAGAATTATCAACCTATGCACATCTACCCTCACATGTTCTGACTCCTGCTTGTTAAAATGCTTGCACTGTCCTGTTCTTATCTAAATCTAGAGCGCCACGGTGCACTCAATCCCAGCCCTTTTACTCAGTGTTCTTTGGTGTCCTTCTCTCCTGTAATCCCAATTTCGGCTTATCCCAGATTGTTCCCATCAGTATATAAATATATGAAATAGCTTTAAAAACAAATAACCCTACCATATAACTGTCATGTTTCTCACCAACTCCCTCCTCATTTCTCTACTTCCTTTTTATAGCAGAAGTTCTCAAAAGAACTTTCATATTCAGTATTATCTTCTTCTTTTCTTTGCCTCCAGTTATTATTTAATTCTTTCCAGTCAGACTTTTTTCCGTTTCACTCAAATCTCTCATGTCACGTCACTACTGACCACGAGTTACAAAAGCAATGATCAGTTCTCATTTAGCAACTTGCTAGACACTCCAGCAGTGTTGGATACAGTTAATTATTTCCTCCTTTTTGACAAGATGTTTTCACTTGGCTTCTGGAACATCAATCAAAGTAGCCTAGTCTTTCTGCTAAATCACCGGCTACTCTATTTTATTCTCCTTTGCAGGAGCCTCCCTTTCCAATAAATGTTAGTGTTCCCCAGGAGTCAGCCAGCAGCTACATTCATTTGCTTAGCAGTGTGAAGAAACCAGGCAAGTGTTCTCCCCATTTCTTGTCACAACTACAGTGATGAGGGTCAGGGTGGTATTACTAATGTTCTATAATGTGAGAAAGTTCCACACAAGGGAATAATTTTTCCAAACAAGACAGTCTCCGCGTTTGAAAAGCGTCATAGAACCCAGCGCGGTGGTTGTCAAGCGGCGGTGAATTTGCCTTCGGCGAATCTTTGGTAATATCTGAGACGCGTCTGTCACCACTAGAGAGGATGATTTGCTATTGGTATCCCGAACACAGAGGCTATAGATGTTGCTAACTATCCTCCAATGCACAGGGACGTGCCTCACAACAAGTAATTCTACAACCCAAAGTCCCAAAATGTCAGTAGTGTCTGCATTGTAATAACCAGTACTAGGGGATTAGAAGTGATTTTAAAAATGTCATATTTAAGTTGTGTGTGTGTGTGTGTGCGTGTGTGCGTGTGTGTACACATTTCAGCACGCAGACCCATTATTCGCCCAGTTGATCATGCCTAACACCTAAAAGTCATCTCTGATTTCTCTCTTTATCTAACCACCTACATCCAATCCATTAGCATGCTCCTTCAGGTTTAACTTCAAAATAAGTTCAAAGTCATTCTCTCCACCTCTAGTTATAAAACCCTGGAGTCCAAGCTGATATTATCTCGCTTAAGATCCTGGCTGATTTCTCTGCAATTCTGCTCAAAATCTATAATGAATCCACATCACATTAACCATAAAATCTAAAGTCCTGAAGGTGGTTACAAGCCCTCAAATTATACGGTCTTTGCTTTCCCTCTAAGTTCCTCTTCTACCTTCCATTTCTTTAATCCATTCTAGTCACATTGGCTTTCTTGCTCATTATTAGACATGCTCAGATTCTATAACAGCCTTTGGAATCTGTCAGTTTTGCCTGCAAAAACCTTGTACCACATCTTTGCATGGTTTACTACTAAATTTCACTCAGATTACTGTTCAAATGTCATTTATGTCATCTTCCCTAAAAAGTTTACCTTCATCATCCTTTTAAATACAGTCCCACTTTTTTTTTTCTTGGAACTAATCTCTAGTGATGTTTTAAAATGCCTGCTTATTTTTAATTGTGTATTTTTTACCCATTTTCAGACATAAACACTATCAAGTCAAAATTGTCTTTCCTTGAGTACCACTGCGTCCCCATTAGTACAGTGAAAGATCCTATTAGTAGGTGTTTCATAGTTACTTTCCAAATGAATATTCCTATCTACTATGCTACAGTGACTAACTTAAGAAGTCTTTGGTTGGAGTAAAGTTGATTTTTCTTTTACCTTTAAAGTCAGTGAATCTTTACTTTCTCTAAGGTCCTAAACTTGGGACTGAGTTCCCTGAAATTGACCAATATAAACATAAAATAGATGACTTTGACACAAAGGGAGCAAGGAATACTATACGGTGGAGAGTATTTATCAAGCTCCTTTAGTTCAGTGATATTTGAATAATCAATTAATAAGCCTCATCTTCACAGAAATAAGAAAAATAAATGAAAAAGAAAATAAACCAAGAAAGTTGACGACCACCCTTACCTTTCCTTGTATATTTGGTACATTACAGAGTCCAGGAAGGAAAGAGATTCTGAGGATCATTGCATCAGACGGTTCCCCAAACTTAGTGATTCTCAAGGCATAACCCCTAATCACCACCACCAACAGCAACAACATTAAGAAATGCAAATTATTTGGCCAACTCAAACCCACAGAATTAAGAATTCAGGAGATGAGGCCTAGCAATCTATGCTTTAGTGGGCTCTCTAGGTAATTCTGATGCACAATCAACTTGTAGAGTTGCTGTCCTTAATTCTTCCATGAGATATACCTGGGTCTTCTAAGAATACATATTTGTATCTATGTCTTGCCTCTGCAGATTCTAATTCATAAGAAGTTACACACAAATACACGCACACAGACACAACTGATTAAGTAACTAAACTGAATGACTTTAAGGAATGACAACGCCTATTTACACACACACACAAAATCACATCACATCACATTTATAGTAGGAAAAGCATGACATCTGAAGTTACAAGGTAACAGTTCTGGTTTTGCTTCTTTCTAACTGTATACACTTGAGTGAGTTAACCTCTAGAAATGACATCTTCCTCGTGTTTAAAACAGGGATAGTAAATCTTAACCTTCATACTTCCAATGATTTAGTGGCTATTAAATGATACTCTGGTTCAGAAAGCATGTTGAAATGACAATATGCCATTCAAATGGAATATAAGGTAGTATAGCTGCTATTAATCATCACTTTATATTGTTGCTGTATTCTTGACAGATCCTTTGAAATTTGAGAGTACTAATAGTAATGAGGAGTAGCAGGTATTAATTTTTCAGTGTCAATGTCACTCTGTAGTGGAGAGTTGA
This sequence comes from Macaca thibetana thibetana, assembly GCF_024542745.1. Lineage (NCBI taxonomy): Eukaryota > Metazoa > Chordata > Mammalia > Primates > Cercopithecidae > Macaca > Macaca thibetana. The sequence continues at coordinate 6,227,240 of NC_065579.1, read as the reverse complement.
ACAGTCTGTGTGTGGGAACACTGTAGTTGTTCTGACAAATTCTGTTTTCCAAATAAAAACAATTTAACTTCTGTTTTTAATGAAACTAAAATTTTAAACTCTATAAAAAACCCCCATCGACTACTAGTTACCATCAAAGACAAGTTAAATATGATTAATCATTTTATTACTACAAATTTAATTGAATTTTCCTTGGTCCTCTGTAATTCCCAAGAAGCTAAAAGGTTACACTGCTGTGTTAGTTAATGCACCATTGAAGGTATTTAATTGTCTTAATAGCAGATCATAGAAGGGTGTGGGTAATTTAAATAAAGCAATTTCACACCTTAATTAATGTTACATGGAATCCTTTTGGAACTGTAGGAGAATTTTAAGTGCTGGTTTGGAAGAAATGCATTGCCTTAGAAATGCATTCACTGTGCTATACATATTTACTATAATGAGTTAAGAGATGTTGTGAACAAAAGCATCTATATGTTCATTTAGAAAGAAAGAAAAAGCAATATTTGCATGAGGAACAGAGAGAGAGAAAGAGGAAGAATGTGTGGGGAAGAGGTAGGAGGGTTGTATTAAAGACTACATTCAAAAACCAGAAAAAGCTAGTTTGAAAAAGTTACAATGGTTTGCAGGAGTATCACAGGCTGGCAGAAATCCAAAACGCAAAAGAAAGAGTTGCAGTTATTATCCTTTCTGTAATTAAAACAATTACTGGCAGAGAGGTTCTTTTTTGCTCCATCTTTCTGCTTTTGTCTTTTAGTATGGTTGGGTCCAAAAGAGAACCAAGACATTTATTTCTATTTCCAGTTTATTGAAATAAAAATACCAAATTTGGCATTAGTGTCCTACCAGTTGGAGCTTTATAACATCAGGACTCCTGATTTGCTCTGTTCTTTGGTGTCTTATTATGTAGTTTTGAAGGGATTATTATTTTCCTTCCAGATTCCATTTTCATTGCCTTTAATTTCTAACGCAATGCCACATCTCACAGCATTTTTCCAATACAAAACACAATAAGATAATGTCTATTTTCTAAGATAAAATGAAAAAGGCACTTCATGTTTGATCTGATGGAATTCTCTTGAGAAATCCAACTTTCTACAATGTCTAATTTTCATATTATTCCTTAGAAGCAGGTGGAATTTGTAATAGACTTTATCTTCAGAGATGACTGAGGTGGAAGGAGATAAATTATTTTCTCAAAATTACTTAGCAAGGCTGCTCTGCCTATGGAGTAGCCATTCTGTTTCTTGACTTCTCTAACACACTTGCTTTCATTCAAACAAAAATTGCTTAGCAAATCATTGCCAAATTTTGACCCAAAGAATTAGACACTTCTGTATTCTTGGTTACTTGATTTTCATTGGGTTGCTCTAGGAGGTCACTTTAATAAAATAATTGGTACTACCTCTACTAACTTCATATAGTAATTTAACCCTGCACTAAAATATGCCTGTCTTAATAGTAGTAGGGAATGTAAAAATGTAACATACATAATATACTAAATTTCATGTCAGAGACAATTTATATTACATTAGATTTAGTCCAATATATTGATCACAATGATATGAATAAATTTAAATCATCCATGGCCAGATTTGACCAAAAGGAGCTTAGAAACACCAAATTCAGAACACCACATCTCAAACTCAATGCCATCAGAAATCACCCGGACAGGGTTTTAAACGTATAGAGTCCTAGGTCATACCTAGGTTTAAAACATCAGATCACTTTGGAGATTTGGTTTGAGAAGCTGTTAGCTTCTAAGAACACTACAGATGGTTCTGATACTGATGTTTGGGAAACAGCAGTTTACATTCTTCTGAGACTTAAATCAGATTCTATGAGCTTAAAGCACCAGTTCTAACAAAGAAAATGGATAACATGTATATGCCCAAGTGTGTGTGCGTATGTGTGTGTGTGTGCGTGTTAGCACTGTCTCCCCACTACAAAATAAATTAGGAGAAATAAATCAATATTCCTTTATTCCAAGTTTAATACTTCTCTACAGATGGCTCTCAATTGATCCTTAGTGATCTTATTTGCAGATATATTTATCTCTCCGGGACTCAGCTCTTGAAGCTTAAATCTTTGCAAAGTACACAGATTTTTTTTTTTTTTTTTCCGGAAGGTAAGAACCAGATCCTGAATACTCAGTCACCTGCAGGAGCTGAGTAATGTGCTTCTTGAAGGAGGAGGGAGGAGAAAAGGAGAAGACTGTATTTTGTTCTTTGTCAGAGTATTTGGCTGCTGTATCTAATGCTAAAGGGGGAGGTCACAACTAAAACACTTTACATCTGGGGGAGTTACTTATCTGTGCTTTGAACAATACTCTGAAAGGGCAGAATTGAGAATCAGGAAGCCTGTGCTGTTGTCCAAAATGCCAGGGGAGGGGACCCATGTAAGTAGAGGTTTATGTGCAATGTACATAGTAATGTGCTTAAATATCAAGTCAGTCTATCAGAATAGGTGACCCTGAAACCCCTCATTAACACTCCTGTTCTCTAAACAGGATGAGATGTGAAAGAGTGAAGGGAAATGGGCTGGTGGGTAATTATTATTGTGTTATCAGTGTAGGACTTAACCACCCTCAAACTGGCAGAGCTTAATTTTGGGAATCCTGACATTCAGAAGAAAACACCAGCAGGACTGGTATAAAGGCAGACATATTTGAAAAACAAATCAGCAGTAAACAAACAAACAAACAAAAAAGCAAAACCCAAAACTAAAAAAAACCTACTTTGGCTTTTCCTCCATCAGAGGTCAATTCCCCTCACAAAGGAAGGGCTCATTTACCGTGCAGTCTGGACTCTGTTAGGATGCTGACAGTATTAGCACTGGGCTTACAGGGTTACAAAAATGCCTTTAAACATTACAAATAAAATAGTCAATAATTTTTTTGGTGAACCTATTAGCAGCAAGGTAGCTAATCTCTTATGGAGCTATCATTTTCTAATCGTTTCCTAGAAGTATCATCTAGTTATGTGCTTTATACCTGCCCTATGGAAAAATATTATCAAAAACTTTATTTATTTATTTATTCACTTATTTTTGGGACAGAGTCTTTCTCTGTTGCCAAGGCTGGAGAGCAGTGGCACAATCTCAACTCCTGGCAAAATCCGCCTCCCTGGGTTGAAAGGGATTCTCCTGCCTCAGCCTCCCAAGTAGTGGGGATTACAGGTGTGTACCACCATACCTGGCTAATTTTCGTATTTTTTAGTAGTGACGAGGTTTTGTCATGTTGGCCAGGCTGGCCTTGAACTCCTGGCCTCAAGTGATTCACCTGCCTCGACTTCCCAAATTGCTGGGAATACAGGTGTGAGCCGCCGTGTCTGGCCTAAAATCTATTTAAAGATAAGTTATAGCTAGGATGCCTTTCATCCTATTCCCTCATTTAAAAAAAAAATCACAAATAATGGAAATAGCTCATAAAGCTCTAACTTGTTTATTCAATAATTAGATAAACAAAATATGTTTAGACCATTTTTACATGTAAATTCTATGCTAGGTTCAATGAAAGAACATGATTTTACAGTAAAGGGCTTATAAAGACTGCCATACAATGTCATTGCCAGAGAACTTTAGGAATCATCTAGTCCAAATTTTTTTACTGAGTAGGAAATAAAACTTGTTAGAATTTACCAGAAAAGAAGTGATGCATTGTTAATTCTTTCTTGGCTAGCTTGAATATGGCATTCCATTAGCTGTTTTTTCTGATTGTTTACAAATATGAGTGTTTCTCATCATATCATGTATACCTGCCTCAATTTTCCATGGTTTAAAACTAGTTTACTATTCAAGTTGCATCATAGTATAACATTTCTGCTTTGCTATCACTGACTTTTCTGAGTATTTGCATATACATAGGCTTACTTCAGATTGAAGGGCAATACATCGCAGAGGTTACGTACATAGGCATTGACATTAGGGTTCTTAGACTGCAATCCCAGTTCTGTATTTATCTAGCCCTGGTTATCTAGCAACCAGTCTTGGACTGGTTACTTAATTACTTTAAATTACATTTCTTCATCTATAAAATGAGGATAAAAATCGGTTTCCTCAGGGGAAAGAAAAAAAAAGGTTTATTCTAATGGTCAGTTTGAAATAAATGAACAGAGTAAGAGTATTAAGTGATTATGAGCGGAAAGGTGATAAGCTCACCTGGGAAGGATGCAATGTAATACCGTAAATATAAAACTATCATTTGTTTTTCAAGGGTGGATCTTGAGAAATTAAATTATTAGCTTTAGAAAAGGAGGAAATTACATACTAGATAGTAACTACCACTCCTTTTCTACTTTCAAAATGTTTCCAGCTTCTATACTCAGGCATTTTTTCAAGTGCCAAGTCTTTGTAACAGAATTTTCCTTTTTTTTTTTTTAATAGGAAGAAATTCCCAGTTACTACGGAGGCTGAGGCAGGAGAATTGCTTGAATCCCGGTGGAGGTTGCAGTGAGCCGAGATTGCACCATTGCATTACAGCCTGGGTGACAGAGCAAGACTCCGTCTCAATAAATAAATAAATAAATAAATAAATAAATAAATAAATAAGATACTATTGTGTTTTCTGAATATTTGTTTTGAATCCTTCTTCTGATCTGTTACATTCCAGGCACACTCTCTGGAGCACAAGGGCAAGGAGCAGAATTGATGTCAACACACAAATAACGGTCCAACAAAGACAGTCAGTTGGTTTCATACCTTCAATAGGTTTCGGTACAAAATGTGATGAGGGCTTGGTTTTCTTCACTCTGTTCCCCTTCATAATTTGACCTTCTTTATTGAGTCCCAGAAACCAAGCTCGGCCTGATTCTTGCTGGCGGTACAGTGTGGAAGAATAGATCACATAGTAGTTTTCAAACACAGATTCCTTAAATTTGCATTCTGGAGTGAAAACATCCTGTAGGAAAAAAAAAAAAAGACACAAAAAAGAGGAATGATTTAAAGGTGAATCAGCAAACGCTGAAATCCAATAAGCTTGAAATCCATGTCCTCTGTTAAGAACAAATGAAAGGCAATGACACATAGTTTCTATTATCCTTTGGTTATAAAGATTCATCATACAAAATAAAAAAACATGATTTCCTTTCTAGCCAACCTTTACCCCAGTGATAACAATTTGCTCAGGCTTGAAGCTAGGTGAAAATCATTCAGGACTGTGGCCAAGTCTGCGCTCTGATCCTAGCAATATGTTTTGTAAACTAAAGTCATTGGCCATTCCTCATTTACTCGCCCTTAACATGTAAATAAGGAACTAAAATTTATCCTGGAAATCAAAATCAAATATAACCACAGCAAACACAGGCACACAAGGTGCTTTTGAAGAGACTATTCTGTATATACAAAAACATATTACATAGCCACAGCTTGGTCAGTAAAATCACCACTTTTCTTAATGTCAGTAACTTCCTCTTTAATTTCCTTAAAACATTTTTTTCCTTAGTAATCAAAATCTCAGATAAAAAGCCCAGGAATAAGTAATAGAAAAAAATTACTATTATATTGAAGAAAATTACTAACAGTAATTCCTATTACTATTGACCTCAGTGAAACACAGAATGAGAGTTTTAGTCTCAGAAGAAACCGTAAGATCCTGTACTTCAACTGCAACATTTGGTAAGTGAGAAAACCAAAAGGTTATATGATTAATTCAAAAATACATTTACAAAACTACTGAGTCAATGCCAGAGCTCACATTTATTGCTTCATAATCACCGCCTCTCAGGCTCACCTTTTCTGCCTGAGTCTTGTTTAGTGACTTATGATGAGATTTAAAAATCAATACAATAAAATCATATCCTAACATGTCACATGAACAAAATCTATTTTGTGGAAGGAAGAAATTTCTCCCCTTCTGAGATAAGCAGAAGAAACACAAATGCTATTGCATCTTCTTCAGCTGAATTAAACAAGAGTCCTACATGTCAGACATATTCACCATAGTCATCATCTTCCTCTCCATGTACTGGAAGAATTTCAATGTGAGACCCCCATGATTTAATGCAAGCAAATGTGAAATTAAGTTATTAATGAATAGAGGAATAGGGTTGGTTGAAACCATGTCCTTATAGGTGATACTCCCATGCTAATCTCTTTATTTGTAGAGAGTGCTCTCTCTCTTCTTTTTTTTTTCTTTTTCTTTTTTGTAAGAGATGGGGTCTTGCTATGTTGCCTAGGCTGGCCTCAAACTCCTGGGCCCAGAAGATCCTCCCACATCAGCCTCCCAAGTAGCAGGAACTACAGGTGTGTACACTGCACCCAGCTTATTTTTGAATAGTTCTAACATTACAGATTAAGAAAAATGAGACTAAGAAAACTGGAGTAGGCTGGGGTGCAGTAGCTTACCTCTGTAATGCCAGCACTTTGGGAGGCTGAGGTAGGCAGATCATTTGAGGTCAGGAGTTCCAGACTAGCCTGGCCAACATGGTGAAACCCCATCTCTACTAAAAATGCAAAAATTAGCCGGGTGTGATGGCGGATGCCTGTATTTCCAGCTACTCAGGATGCTGAGGTGGGAGGATGACTTGAACAGGGGAGGTGGATGTTGCAGTGAACAGAGATTACACTCCACACTCCAGCTTGGGTGACAGAACGAAATTGATCCAATGCCCACTCCCCCCAAAAAAAGTCCAAGCAAACACTCCCCAGAGAAAATTGGAGTAGAAAGGTGATTGTAGATACTAAAATAATAAGAGTAGCAATAAATTAATACTATGTTTATATTAATACTGAAATGTGATTTCTTAGAGTACTTTCAGTTTTAAGTAAGTGAACTACCAGCTTAAGAATCAAAGAAACAAATGACCATGAGATACTACTTCACATCCACTGTAATGGCTATAATTGAAAAATGGACATTGTAAAGTGTTTGTGAGGATGTGGAAAAGCTGCAGCTCACATACATTGCTGGTGGAAATGTAAAATGACGCAGAAGCTGTGGAGAATAGGTTGGCAGTGCCTCAAAAGGTGAAACACACAGTTGCCACACAATCCAACAATTCCACTTGTAGGTCTAGTTCTAAGAGTAATGAAAACATGTCTGCACAAAAACTTGTGCACAAATGTTCATAGTAACATTATTCATAATGTGGAAACAACCCAAACATCTATCAAGTGATGAACGCATAAATATAGTGTGATAGTTCTGCAGAATGCAATTGTAATATCATTCAATTATAGAGGAGAATGAAATGCTGATTTATGTGGCAACAAGGATGAACCTCATACACATTATGTTAAGGGCCAGGAGCCAGACACAAAAGGCCACATGTTGTATGATTCCATTTATATGAAATGTCCAGAATAAGCAAATCCAGAGATAGTGAGTAGAGTAGTGAGTATCAATGGTTGGGGAAGGAGGTGAGATGGATATACGGGTGGAGTGACTGTTTGTTGGAGGGATGAAATGTTCTGGAATTAGATACTGGTGATGTTTGCAAAACTTTTTGAATGTACCAAAAACCACTAAAGCATGCATAAACTTTAAAAATGTAAATTACATGGCATTCAACTGATATCTCAAATAAAAGAAAATCAGATAAACAAGGTGACTAAAGAAAGTGAGGGAAGGAACGAAACTATTGCACATTCCTTGCCTGGCAGCACAGGGCTACATGATAACCCATGGGAAGGAAAACCAGCTCTTTTAAGGCCTTGGCTCAATATTGCCAGGATAGAGTTTAATCACTGCCAAGTAAAATGGATAAAACTAATTCAGATTCAATTTAGGTGATAATATTAAGTTCTGGTTTTCTTCTAGGACTAATAAAGTATTATTAAAATGCTTAAATTTAGGTACAGATTTAGGTTCATTTTCTTTTAAAAACAAACTAAAGTAATCCCAAAGCTTTTTTTTTTTTTTCCTAGATCTAGTCCAATACTAACAAACATAGTATTAACCCTAGATGCTATGCTAAGGAACTCTGGAAAGTTCAAGCAATACATTCTATGTGTGAGATTTCAGACTTTATAAAGAAGTTAGGGAATAAATAATTCCTGTTTCGTGTAAGTACATATCGTCATATATGTAGATAGTGATAAAACCTTCTTATGAACGTACATCACAGAAACATGTACATTTGAAGATAGATACAAAGCTGCTTAGTGCTGCTTAGTGACAGTACAATTTGGCGCCTTTATTTAACAAGGTAATGAAAGTTCATGATAGTGAAATATTTGTCCCCAGTGTCACAGGAAGTTAGAGGCAGATCCAGACCCTGTGTTGAACAGCGGGCTCCTCGCTGCTGGTTCAGTACTTCTTCCAGTGCCACACATTGCTTTCCTACTGCATAGGCAGTCCTGCTTTCGACTCCAAGCTTGATTTGAGCAAGCCTTAGTCATTATTATAGAAACCATATCAGTGATGTATAATTACTACATTGTCATTTATACATGAGAAAAACAACACTCTCATTTAATAAATAATGACTCTCAGGTTTGTTTCATACTCGTTTAAAATTCCCTCCCGGAACAGTAAAAGTCAGAGATACTGCGCAGGAGCTGGAGTCCTGGGGTCCTGAACCAGGAACAGCATTAGGTAGGAACTGGGCTTTGGACTACTACATTGACAAACGGGGGATTTCTTACACAGCATCCAGGTCCTAATCAGCAATGAAAAGCCAAGTGGAGTTTTCCATTCAGTATAATTCCAACAGGGCTATGCAGTCAGAATCTGAAAATGAGGCAGCTATTAATACCTGACCCGGGCAAGACATTTCTGGGTGGAAACATGGCAGAAGTTTGCTGCAGGCACTTGTGTGGACACAGCCAGGCTCCCCTACAAACTGGAAGGGAAACCTTAATGACACTGAACCAGCTTGGATAGTCATTCTAAGTAGAACCTTCATAATATATGTGCAGTTCCAATTTCAATATGGAGTTGGGCATCAAATAATTTACATTATATTTGCTATTATACCTCTTTTTTTTTGTAATAAGAAATCAAAGCCCTACACGTGGAGTAAAAAAACAATCAGGGTTTTCCTTCTGGCTCCACACATATTAGCTGTGGATTTTAGGTAAGTGATTACAACTCTCTGGATTTCACATTTTCAACCGTACATTGAGTTATTTTAAGGAAAAGCATGCATATGGATGCATATTATAAACGTTTAGAATTTTAAAACCTCCAACTCATCATTATTGAGTTTTCAGGTAGCAGGAAAAATACAATGAATTCTATAACAAGGCACTCAATTCTGCTTTTGTCACACATGTTTATATCCGATCCAACATCCAAGACCTGTGCCATAGGAGTAGCTAAGGCAGGTTACAAATATGTAGACATTTAAAAAATAATCTAAAGCTTTTGGCAAAGACTTAGCAATCAGATATATTCAGAAGGGTTTCTGTGGTTATAGAATGTGTGTTCAGATTGACAAAAAATCTAATGTATAATGGAAACAGGCAGGCTTGGGGTCAAAGGTGATAAAATCCTAAGCCACTTTGGTTCAGTGCATATAATAGAAAGAATTCTATTATTCTTTCAGTGCATATAATAGAATAGAATTCTTTCTATTATATGCACTGAATCAAATTATATGCACGTGATGGGATAGAACTGATTGACAGTACTGACTCAATCCCTTTACCTGGATGAACTTGGGCATGCTATTGAATTTTGTTAGAAATCTCTTTTTCTATTACATTAAACTGGGAGCAATAATTCTCACATTAAAAATGTGTTGAAGATTAAGTAAAATGACTGATCATATACTGAGTAAATGATCAGTATAATAAGGAGGATTTTGTTTCTTTTGTAAGAATAACCAGTAGTCATGTTGCATCTCATGAGTGTTTCTTCTTCCTATAGTCTTGAGCCCTCAATTCAATGTAGGCATCAGAGCAAACTTATAGAAATCTGTTGAATTAGAAACACCCCCATGTTCTATTCTATATCATATGTATAGACATGTGAAATGATGGGTCTATTTTTCAAAATTATTATTTCAAAATCTGTCCATTCTTCAACTTACACTGACTTTGACTTCAGCAGAAAATGAATATTTTGATAGTGTTCTCAAATTATTTTTGAGTGCTCCCTCTTTTAGCAGCATTTGCAGAACTGAGTTTTTGTTCTGTCATGGTATCAAGCCAATATTTGACCAATTCTTGTTCACATTCCAAACACCTGTCCACCCTAGCCTTGCCTCAAAAGTTAAAATCTCCAACTCATTTTAATCCAGATGATGAATGAACGCTGGAACCCTATGTAAGCCCAACATGGATCACTCAGGACCCCTTCTAATCTCTCCCCATCCCATGGGATTCCAACCTACTCTCCCTTGAATTCTCCCTGACCCCAACTTCATAGCTTCATACTCTACCTTGATTCCTCTTCAACACTGAATTTCTTCCTGTTTCTTCTCCCACCACTTAGACAACTGAAATTCTACAGTTTCTGGCTTCTTAGGGTCTGCCACTGCCCAGGAAAAGTCCTTTCCTCTCTAGCTAGCCTCTAACTATGTCATCTTTGGCCTTTCCCACTCCCCCATCTGAATGGAATTCCCCTTAAGATATAAACATAATGAAGGATAAATAGACAGAAACTTAGAGATTTGAATGAATATATGGATAAAATGCTATATCTTTTCAGGTTTGACTCCCACTGTCAACATTGTTTTCATCAAACGCTAATTCCTTGCAATGCCCCCACTTCCTAGCCCTCAAGCTGTGCTCTGCTCAAGCTGTGCTCTGCTCAAGCTGTTCTCTCTATTTCTCTATCAAAGGGAGACATAATAGGTGCTCTTTCAAGTCTCTTTGGGTTACAGCAAACTTTCCTTCCTTTTGCTTCTCATAGTATGTGATATGTCTTTTAGTATTTAATGTGTTCTGTCTTGAAGCATGATGGTTTTTCTTGCTTCTATAGTAGACAATGTGAGCTTTGGTTCATAGGGACATAATCCTCTTCAATGCTTTTTATGAAACCAAGCAATTCAGCACCCAGTTTATCCTTGTTTAAATAAATGTGGCAATAATTAAGTCAGGGAAAGAGCAAAGATTATGTGATGGGATAGAACTGATTGACAGTACTGACTCAGTCCCTTTACCTGGATGAACTTGGGCATGCTATTGAATTTTGTTAGAAATCTCTTTTTCTATTGCATTAAACTGGGAGCAATAACTCTCACATTAAAAATGTGTTGAAGATTAAGTAAAATGACAAACATTGTTTCCCAAAATCTTTGTCCTTCTTTCAATATCAAGTTTTTCCTACTTGATGATATATGGCAATTTTAATAACAAATAACAACCATTCACTTATAGGTTGCAAGCAGATTTTGTTCAAGATGAAAATATAACATTGTGGGTCACATAACTTATTCAAGAAAAAAATATTTTCCATTCTGTCTCCAACTAACACGTTCCCCTTCTTATTTTCCATTCCAGACCATGATATTATACAATGCTTATGCTTACATGTTTGGTTTACTAACATTGATTGTAAAACTGCCTAAGTTAAAAGTAACCACTTACAAGGTCCTACAGAATAATTATATCAAGACATCAAATGAAGAGAATAGGAAAAAAGAATCGTCCAGGACACATGGAGAAATAAACAGTAAATATTTTCTGGAAAATCATTTGGATTATCTAAATTTCTGATTTGTCATTCACTGACAATTTTCTACTTGACCTTTAGCACGCCAGTTAACCTCTCTGAGCCTCAACTTTCTCCATTGTACACTGAAGATACGTTTACTATCCAGACTCAGGGTCTTGTAATGATCAAATTATTTAACAGATATGAAAGCTCTTTGATAACTACAAAGGTCTATAAAATTATTTGAGATTATTTCTTTTCACAGACAACTATGATATTGTAACTTTAAAGGCTTCTACATTTTAGTATGACATCTGCTCAGAATAAATTTCTTGAAAGGTAAAGAATGTTATGTGATTCACTTACAACCGCTTTTGCTCCCAAGAGCTTTCCTTGCCAAATGCATGCTTTCCAGCTCAAGTAGGAATACAGCAGTTGGTAGCACGGTATAGTTAATATAATTACATGATACCATAACCATAACTCATCTTCACTCTGCTCTTTGCGGATCCCCATTTCCTCCTTACCGCTCTGGCGGAGATAACCCACGGGTGAATGTACAGCCAATGAATGAACGCTCATTGTACTTAGCCACTGGTCTCCTTGCTCTTGCTGAAACACAATAAGCATGTCCCATTTCAAATCATTCACAATCAATATTCGTTGTTCTTGAAAATGTCTTCAGTAACCTATTAACATGGTTGGTCTCTTATTTCATTCAGGTTACTGCTTAAATGTAACTACCTCAGAGAAAGCTTCCTTGACTACCTTACATAACTTAGCACTTGAGTCACTTTCTAACCCTTTACCTTGCTTTTGTTTTCCTTCGTGACTTGACCCTTTCTGGCATTATACCACGTATGAATTTGTTTAAGCTTCTTGAAGGTAGCCACCATGATTGCTATGTTTTCTTCATATTCTCAACAGTTGTGCGAATTAACAAAAGAATCGACTCCAAGAAAATAATTTGGTGAAAATACATAATAAAATCTGAATTTTTTACTCCTGTATATCTCTAAGTTGTGATCCAATGGGAAAGTCCTCTTTCTTTCTTAGGCTCTCAGTTTCTCTAAACATAAAAAAGAAATGCCAAATTACGCAATCTCAAATGTCACTTTTGTCTTACTTTATAGCTATATTATTCATATTAAATAATTTATTAAAATTAAAGAGACTATATAAAATATTGTTTCTTCGAAAATAGAGCTTTCCCTACCACAGAAATGGTGGTAATATATTATTATTTAAAAAGCAAACAAAGAAAAATTAATCAGAGAAATAGACTTTGCTATTGTATTAGTAATTATGACTAATGATTCTCCATATGGTATGTAGAAATTATTGAATTTTCAAGCATATGCCAGATTAAAAAAGGCCTCTGATTTTGGTTCTATCCTTTCCAACTAAAACCCCAAATCTAAACTCTTTTTTTTTTCTTTCCCAGACGGAGTCTCGCTTTGTCGCCCAGGCTGGAGCGCAGTGGTGTGATCTCGGCTCACTGCAATCTCCACCTCCCTGATTCAAGCAATTCCCCTGCCTCAGCCTCCTGAGTAGCTGAGATTACAGGTGCAGGCCACCATGCCTGGCTAATTTTTTTGTATTTTCAGTAGAGACAGGGTTTCACCATGTTGGCCAGACTGGTCTCTAACTCCTGACCTCAGGCAATCCGCCTGCCTTGGCCTCCCAAAGTGCTGGGATGACAGGCGTGAGTCACCGTGCCAGCCCTAAACTCTTTTCAGTGTATATAACGACCTTCTCTGTTTGCTGTGCAACCTTGTGGATTTGGTTTTGTATAAGAAAGGAATCAAAAACAACTGGGGATTCTTCCAACACAATTTACGTCCAACAACTCCAGAGACAGAGTCTCTTTGGTTAATATCACTGGATATTTGGCTGTGAAGCTTCTGATTTGCTAACTTCATTAATGGCCTTTAGATGGACAGAACTTGAAAGTCCTTCCTATGTTAGCTGCTACTTTGTTAACTCTGTTGTCAGACATAATGATATTAAATCAAGCAAGAGAACTATTGTTTTCCATCCTGACAAGAGGCAAAGAAAATGGCAAATTACATTATCTCAAATGAATTTTTTTGAAAAAAAAAAAATTGGGATTGCTTTGACTAGAACAAGTCTAATTTTATAACTTCAAAAAAAAAAAAAAAACAGCTCTGCAGATACGGAAACCTTTGTCTATACACTTTTGAAATAATTTTTACTGGAAAACTACTGAGCTGATTCCTCTAAAAATAAAGGTTCTTTGTTAACACATTCTTTGCAACATCTGACAAGGAAACAAGGTAAATTTATGCCATCATAAAATAATGCGACCTGTGATGTACTGGAAATGTAATGTGGGAGGTAGATAGACACAAATATTCAAACCCTTGATTTTTGACCTTGAGCAAGTTACTTCATTTCTCTGAAACTCAGTTTTACATCTGTAAGCTAAGGTTAATTATATCATCACTGTAAGGTAGATTTTTTTTTTTTTTTTTTTTGAGACAGTTTTGCTCTGTCACCCAGGCTGGAGTGCAGCAGCACAATCTCTGCTCACTGCAACCTCCACCTCACCTCCCGGGTTCAAGTGATTTTCATGCCTCAGCCTCCCAAGTAGCTTGGATTACAGGTGTGCGCCACCCCACCGGGCTAATTTTTGTATTTTCAGTAGAGATTTTAGTAGAGACAGGGTTTCACTATATTGTCCAGGTTGTTCTTGAACTCCTGACCTCAAGGGATCTGCCTGCTTTGGCCTCCCAGAGTGCTGGGATTACAAGCATGAGCCATTGCATCCGGCCGGGTTGGGATTATTAGACTAGACAATGAAGGTGTGTCAAGCATATGGTACCTGACTTATAACTCACTCTCCTTACTCCTGGTTACAATTTCAGGGGATAACTGATATCACAAATGAGGACGCAGTAGTCTGAGCAGCAGGCAGAGAAAAGTCACTGTATTTGTGGATCCACAAAATGTGTCATGAGGATCTCTTACCTGTGACAGGTAATCAAGATTATCTTGCTTAAGGCTCAATTAGGCCATCTATATATAGAGAACACACAGATATCAGATCACTTTTCTTTCTCTGGTAGAGGAATTTGGTGCCATCAGTTGGAGATAAGGGATGTGGCAATTTCAGGTTCTCATCACCTCCTAATGAGGCATTATACTACAATACCATTGGACTCAGCCTCTAGCCAGAAGACTGTAAGTATAGAAGTGAGGCGGGAGAAAGCCAGTGGGTGAGGGGGTGTATTATGTTACAATTCACTGTTATCATCAAAATAATTTCCAGGACCTTCAATGTTCTGGAGATGATGTATCTAGAGCAGATATTGGAGGGCAGCACAGTTCTCCATTGAAAATACCTTTGGTTCTTACCAAGTGAGCATGTGCACAATACAGAACCATGTGTCCCACTATGATTGAACTTGGAAATCATGACAAGATATGTGCTTCTAGTGTCTCAGCCTCTGTCTTCCTTTGCTGGGATAAAAATGAAAGTGGGGATGTTGTCTAATGCACATATTTCAATTTAAACATTCTTCTACTTTTTGGAAAGTCACATTTCATATACTAAAAGGTACGAGAAATTATCAACTAAGGCTAAAAAATGTATTTTTTACATGAGATTGCCTAATTTTTAAAACTTCTGTGTCAACTCCTATGAAGTCAAACTAACTGGTATCAAACTTAACTTCCTGATGTAAGCAATGATAAAACTGGACAAGGCATATGAGGTAACAGTTTCCAGGCACTTGTCAGCTGGAACTGTGGGTGTTCGATCTTTGGGAGAAGGCAGATACACAGGAGGTAAGTGCCATGTATTTGCTTAGCTCTGTGTTGGTCTTCTTGCATTCTTCAAGGGACACTTTCGAACTCTGAAGTGGGCAGGTGAAGCTGAAGGACAGCGTTGTGCCTTTGTGAGGTTGAGGAGGCAGAAACGGGAGTTTGAGATTCCTAAGGTGACTTGAATTTGTGGAGCAAGGTGCCAGTGAAAAGGGGCTGGATGGAATGAGGGGCAGGAGACTGTACGGAGATCTCCTGAGGATCCTGGGTTTACAGAGACAAAAGCACACGCTCAGGATGAGACTCTTCGAGGCCCAGCAAAGAATGGCGGCTCCAGGATTGAGAGCTGAATGGACACGGCTGTGGCTGTGCAGGGCTAGGATATGATAAACTTCCAGGCAAGTCAGAAAGCAGAGGCCTCACTAAGCAAAGATGGCATTCAATGAAGACCTCAGAAAGGCCACAGGTTCAGGTTAATGACCACACCCTAAGTAAGCATGTCCTCATCCCCCAGACTAAAGACAGAACCAAAACAGTCAAGACAAGACCTACACACAGACAAACAGACAGACAGACAGACACACACACACACACACCCCCCCCCACACACAGCATGACAAGAGCAAGAGGATTTATTAGTTATTAATCTAAATGCCACAACAAAACACACACCCGTATTAGCAGATAATGTAATACATTCTACAATGTATCGTATAAATGTCTAACATATCACAAAACATGGATGCAAGCAGCACAATGTAACTCATGTTCAATTATGCAGACAGTAGAAAAGATCACAAGGTGGCCTAGATGTTAAAATGAAGAGAAGTAATTTTTTTCTTTTTTTTGACACAGGGTTTCACTCCTGCTGCCCAGACTGGAGTACAGTAGCAGGATCACTGCTTGCTGCAACCTCCACTGCCCCGGCTCAAGCAATTCTTCTGCCTCAGCCTCGTGAGTAGCTGGGACTACAGGCGTGCACCACCACACCCTGCCAATTTTTGTATTTTTAGTAGAGACGGTGTTTTGCCATGTTTCCCGGGCTGGTTTCGAACTCCTGGGCTCAAGTGATCCACCTGCCTCAGCCTCCCAAAGTGCTGGGATTACAGACATGATCAACCATGCTCAGCCAGCAGATGAGAACTTTAAAACAGCTACTATAAACATGTTCTAGGCAAAATATATCTCAATGAAAAAAAAAAGAACATTATGAATAAACAATAAATATCAGCAGAACAAATATAAATTATTTTTAAAACCCAATAAAAATTTAAGAACTGAAAGACGGCCAGGCGCGGTGGCTCAAGCCTGTAATTCCAGCACTTTGGGAGGCCCAGGCGGGCGGATCACGAGGTCAGGAGATCGAGACCATCCTGGCTAACATGGTGAAACCCCGTCTCTACTAAAAAATACAAAAAAACTAGCCGGGCGAGGTGGCGGGCGCCTGTAGTCCCAGCTACTCGGGAGGCTGAGGCAGGAGGATGGCATAAACCTGGGAGGCAGAGCTTGCCATGAGCCGAGATCCGGCCACTGCACTCCAGCCTGGGCGACAGAGCGAGACTCTGTCTCAAAAGAAAAAAAAAAAACAAAAACAAACTGAAAGGAACCATATTTGAGGGAAAATGTTACTGGATATAATTAACGATAGGCTGAATACTGGCACATATAAACAAATAGGTATTTGCGTGTATTATGTATGATTGGAAAATGTCTTGAAGCTTACACAAGCTGGCAATAGTGTTGGCTCCTGGGAAGGGATTTGGATGGCTGGGGAGCAGAGATATAAGAAATAGATTTTGTTTTTCTACATGTATTATTATTTCAAGTAATGAATTTAGGGGAAAAACTCTGGGTCAAGTACAATTAATGTACTAGTTAAATGTAGACTACAGACCTCCAATTACTAATAGAGTTTTATTTCAAATCTTATAAAACACAGATTCTGAAGTGCAAATGTACTTACCCAGGCTCACACAACAAAGATGACTTATAAGGATATACCATAAGTTTTCCTAATCCCATATAAAAGAATGGCCCCTTCCTCTGAAAAATTACTGAAGGAAGAAAATCAATGAAGAACGTATTAAATAGGCAATCTCAAAATGGACTCGTCCAGTGAAGGAGGGAATGAGAATAAATATGTTTACTTACCCCATCGTCTATGTCCTGCTTAGACCACCAGAACTGCCTCGGCCCTCAGTACAGGGGAGGTATATTAAAGCAAACAAACTCATCATTCTTTGAATTCTACTTACTTCATTTTTCAGTATTTTCATGATTTGGATCAATCCCAACATCCAGTGGGCCCTGAAATTTCTCCTCCAACACTACCTGATTTTCTAATCAAAGCTGGAATGAAGGATGTAGGCTCTCCAGAAAAGGATGACATTTCACCTACGAATATGCAGTAAAGGGCTTTCGTTGGGGGTCTTATGTCCCCGTCATGACATAAAATTATGCCTACGGCCATGGAGAAGAAACAACTCCAGAATTTGTTTGTATTACTTGCTTGCTCATTGGGTTTAAATTATACGTTGATCTAAACATAGACTTCCTGCAGGTGATTACAATGCTCAGTGACTGAAACATTTCTCAGTGAAGAGCGACTGTAATGGTCAATGAAGGAGAAAGGTGGACTGGGGTGCACCATGTGGTGCAAGATGGTTGAGACATTGATGTCAGTAGGGCAGACACCCCAAATCCTTTTTATGGATCTGGAGAGCATGTAAGATTCTTTTTAAGCAAAGCAAAGAAGCCCCAACAACATGAAGACACCCAGCAGGCAGCAGGCTGAGACCTGACGTCATATCCCTAGCGAAGCTGGAAACGCACACCTCACAGGTATTTTCTGCTCAGGCTCAATCAAGCCTGCATGGACTGTCACCCCAGCCACGTTCATTTCAACAGCCTCAAGAGTCATCTGCTAGACAAACAGTTCTGATGGCACTGAAAGGCCGGAGCTGTGATTTTTAAAACATATCTTTGCTGCAATGTTCTTGCCGTGATGATGTGTCCTCAGAATGAGAATTCAAAGTTAACACTTTCACCACCAAAGAAGAATGTAAAGAGAGAGGCCTGTTCACTTTATGCTTTATTTCTAAAGTCCCAGGAATATTATTTACCTGTATCATGTTTTGGATGTACTACCATTTGGACAAAGAGATCACAAGTACACTTGTTTAATTTCATAAAAGGTACTAAAAAGAAGTTCATAAGCTCTGTCCTTATCGTGATCATAGAATCCTTGAAATCTACAATTGCAAATATGTAGTTTGACTCTTCACTTTACAGATGAAAAAAGCAAGGCTGAGCAGGGGGAGGAATTGACCCGATCAGGACCATGGAGCTAAATAACAGCAGAATAAAGATTAGAACCTGGTCTCCAGTCCAGGGATCTGCCCTCTCTTTGCCACGGTGGGTGCTTTGCTTACGATTTATGCACTTTCATAGATTAAGAATGACTAGGTAAAATAGACTTTTATAATCCAGGCATGGTGGCTCACGCCTGTAATGCCAGCACTTTGTGAGGCCGAGGCGGGCGGATCACTTGACCCCAGGAGTTTGAGACCAGCCTGGGCAACATGGCAAAACCGTGTCTCTACAAAAACATACAAAAATTACCCAGGCATGGTGACAGGTGTCTGTAGTCACAGCTACTCAGGAGACTGAGGTGGGAGGATAGCTTGGGCCTGGAAGGCAGAGGTTACAGTAAGCCAAGATTTTGCCACTGTATGCCAGCCTGAGCAACAGAGTGAGACGCTGTCCCCAAAAATAAAATAGGCTTTTACTTTTAATTCAGCATATTTTCCATTAATTAAATGACTGGCCAATGTGCTTCAGTTAATGTAATAGCTGTTTTCACTTTGCTTACCTATTGGAGTGAATTCTCTGCTTTTAGACATTTTGGCTGCAGGTAGGAAGTAATTTGCTCTTGATTCCATAAAGCAGACATTAGTGATATAAGAGGTGGCAAAGGGCAAAAAGGGGTGATTCTTTTTTATAGGAACAGGATAAAACCAGAGTAAGCTTGACTGATGGTCTTAATTAGAGATGGTGAATGGAGAAAATACTGTACTTTTCAAAGTAGAATTGCCATTTGTGGGCAAAGGAAACAATGGGTGAAAGGTCAGGAGAAGGCCAATCCAACTCTGAAACTCAATAGCCCTACTCCTACCTCATGATCCTACTGACGTACATTTTGAGTTCAATTTGTTTGTGATTTAGAACTTAGGATTCGATCCTAGAGTAATTTTCTCTAGCAAGCTGAAAGTTGGCAAGTCTCTTCCTCAAAGCATCTTTGCAGACCCTACAAAAATGGTAGACAAATGAAATCATTCTCCAAACATGTGTTTTATCTACCTACCTATTTTCCCATTTACAGTGTTGGATTACAAATCCATAAAAAGAAGAATTCAGATATATGTGGATACTTTACATTTTCTATCTTTACCATCAGGTTACTAAATCACCTCATATATGTGCATCCATCTTATTAGGATACTTGATATATATCTTATCATTTCTCACAGATTTCATTACGATTTATAGTTATTTCATTTGTTGTTACTACTGCTGTGCTTTCACCTGCGGCCAAGTCCTCCCACCTACATCTGCAAATCCAAATCTCTCCTGTTCTTAAAGATCTAGTTCAAATTCAACTCCCTTCACAAAATAGCCTCTGATCCTGTCATCTGAAGATTATCTCTTTCCCTTCTGACTCCCATCATAGCTATTTATCTGTGGCTATCTTAACATAATGATCACTTTGTAGTACATATCATGTGTATTTGCAACGATGACCTTACTACATAGAACTTATTTGAGACCCCGGCCTCCGTCTTATTTCTCACTGAAATAAGATACTTGCACAGTAGCTGGCATCTGACACCTAGTAGCTCTTCCACAACTGTTTGTAAATGAGTTCATGAATGGAGGAGTCTAGCCTGTTCCATGTCTGGAGTGGTTTGACGAAATAGCCTTTGTAATATCTTATGAAGCCTATTACAGATAGCTTCCAGCACTAGACTTTCTACGAATCAACATAGCTAACAAAATTCAGAACTTAACCCAACCACGAACATTTTCTTTTTTCTTTCGTGAAGTATTTTTTGAATTGAAAGTTAGAAGTTACAGCTAATAGGCTGGGCGTGGTGGTTCATGCCTGTAATGCCAGCACTTTGGGAGGCTGAGGCTGGTGGATCATGGAGTCAGGAGTTCAAGACCAGCCTGGCCAACATGGTGAAACCCCATCTCTACTAAAAATACAAAAATTAGTCAGACATGGTGGCAGGTGCCTGTAATCCCAGCGACTCAGGAGGCTGAGGCAGCAAATTGCTTGAACCCAGGTGCAGAGGTTGCAATGAGCCAAGATCGCACCACTGCATTCCAGCCTGGGCGACAGAGTGAGGCTCTGTCAAAAAAAAAAAAAAAAAAAAGAAAAAACCACACACACAGAAGAAAAAAAAAAGTTACAGCTAATAATAAACAGATCAGTAGTCTAAAAAAAACCATTTAATTTTTCAGAAAATATTCACTCATTGATGAAAGACAGAGGGAAAAAACATTAAAAAAATATAAACTGAAGCATACAATCTCAAGAAGCCTACAATATGAGAGAATAAACACAGGTATGATTCAACCTCCTCTTCACATTCTATGTTAGTTTACAAAAGATAGTGATTTTATGTTGGGTGTAAGAGATACTATTTTTTTTTCTTGAACTAAGAATCAATTGTGTAGAAATTCAAATATATGTTAACTTGATAAATGTCATTAACATGTATGAACCAAAGCAAACAAATGGCATTCTGGGACCTGGAGAATATAAGGAAAATGCTAATACTTCTTTTCTGATGTTAATACTTTGAGAATTACATGTGAATCATTTAAGAGTAAACCCATTGTTTTGATACATTCTAAAACGTCTGGGTTCCTGTTCGGTTCATGACTACATGGTGCCACCGACTTGCATAAAGCCTTAGACAATGCTGTCTGATAAATACTTAGTGACATGTACATGATTTACTCTTATCTATGTGGTTCTGCACATATTAAGATTACTAGAAAGAAGGCTATTTACTTCCTTTTTATAGACTCATTCTATTAAAAGTTATTTTTCAGAAATATTGAATGAATAAACAATTTCTTCTTCAGATCATCAACTACAAAAACCATCAGTTCATTTTCTCTTAAATGTGTGTGTGTGTGTGTGTGTGCGCGCGCGCGCGCGCGTACTGCTACTTTATTTGAAAGGAAAACAATTTTGATTCATTTCCTGTTTTGATTTTCATGCTCTTCTGCAAAAAATAAAATAAAGAACTGGGTTGGCAGTTTCAAGAACAATTGAAAAATCTATTGTTTAGTATGAGTCATGTCTCCTCTTGACCTTAAATTCTTTTACCTGCCTAAACTTCAGTTTTAAAGTCTGAGGTTCAATTGTTGATAAGCAGTTAGTTTTTGATTTTGGTTGCCCCTGAAATGTACCAACACACTTAAACATAGTCTGCTCTTTTCAGATATTTTGCAGCTTGGCATTTTTTATTCTTTTCTCCTTAGTAGAAGTCTGTATTAGTACAGATGAAGCTGAAAGGAAGCTTGGAATTTTTCTAATCTGAATTTCATCATTTCTGAATTTCATCAGAAACCTCAATACTGTTTCTGTTCTCTTAACTTGAAGCCAAGTAGCAGAGGGGTCACAGCAGCTCATCAATTTAGCTTGTATTCAACATGAATAGAATCTCACCATTTTCCCTAATAGAGTCAGCATGCACATTTCTAGCATTCAATTTTGAAAAGCTGTATTTAAAACGACTGTGTGGGAGGGCAGAACAATATGTGAAGGAGATATGATGCTAGAGTCTACGAGTTTTAGTTTCTGACATATATAGTCTTTTTTTGAGCAAAGGCAAAATTTATATAGTATATCTTACAATTTATCATAAACAGGTCAGTAAAACCATAAGCATATTTTTGCCTGTATTCTCAACTTCCATATAAATTTTTAATGTAAAACAGCTATAAATGATCCAGTCAAGGTAGAAAGAGAAGGTTCATGTGAAGTTGACAAAATAGCATTTGCTATTTAATTACACAATAAACACTAAAATAATTATGTAATTCATGTAGTCGTTTAGCTAACACTTAAATTCTGTTCATGTTCTAACTGGCTAATGATGAAGAGATTAACAAACAGTTTTTGCAAAGAGTTTGCCATACTCTGAGGTATAAGATTAAGTGATAATGCTTCCTTCTTGAATAAGAATCAGAACCAAGGAGAGCTTCCTGGAAGAGGCTGCGTTTGATTGACCCTTGAAGAATGTGTAGGAACTTGGAAGAAAACAAAGAGAGGGAAAGGAAGGGAGAGAGAAAAATAAATAGAATAGATGGAAAGAAAAAAGAAAAAAAGAAAACTAAGAAAGGAAAGTGAAGGAAGGTGAAGAAAGGAAAGAAAAAGGAAGGGAAGGGAGAGGGAAGAAAGAATAGTAAATTTTCCTCGACATGGAGGGGTCAGCTGTGGTTACGACATCACAGAAATAAATAGTAGCAGATCTGTGTATTAGGAAATGAGAACGGAAAGACAAGTGAGATTTAGAAAGTGGAGACATTCCTATTCTAGTCCCAGGAGTTTCAGAGATATTCCAGTGAAACAGAGTCAGGAAAGCTTCCTAAGGAGAAGAGTGGCCTCATGTATTTATTCATGTAACGTATTATTTTATTAATCCAAAAATCAATTTGTAATAGTCTAATAACTTTATAATCATGTGATTCCAGGAATGAAATCTAGAATTCAAAGAGGTACTAGTGAGACAGCCTGAATTAAAAGATGGTGCAATGGCAGGAATTCTAAGCCTAGGACCTCCATACTCTTTGCTCCATAAAACCCAGCACATTTCAAATAGTGTTATTCTGTCCTTTTTACAGGTTAACGGGGATGACAGATTGAAACTATGCACGTGTTTTTGTGTTTCAATTTTCAGGTTGCTTTCCTGAGGTGGCACTTAACCTCCAATTAGACAATGCCGCCACTAGGTGGCGCGGTGGTGACTTGGTTCTAAGAGGCTACAGTTGGGACCAAGAAAAGGAGGGTTATGGGTCCCATGATTCTTAGATCTATTTCATTTATTTCTTTCAAAAACTGCAGAGGGCAGTTGAGAAATAAGCTTCATAGTAAGTTTTTAGAAACAACTAACTGTGCCATGTGATACCTGGATGACAATACATTTTCTGAGAAATACAATAAGACAAATGAAAACTCAGGGCTTTGATGCCAGACCCTGAGTTTCAGTTTTGCCTGTGCCATTTATTAGTTGAATGAAAAGCTGCAGCAAGTTCCTTCATTTCTATGAGGGTTGGACTCATTTAAAACTTGAATCATCATACTTATTTCACAAGTTTGTTACAAGACAAAGCCATGTGGTGCAACGTGCTTTGAAAAGAACATGGATAACCACCTAGATACGATTCACAAATATGCCTGATCTAATCCCAAGAGGTTTTTCAAGTTCACAACATTTCACATAGAAATGTAATCTCTTAATTTCTTATGAAAAGTCTGGAGTTCAGGCAACACTTCATCTTCACTTCTCTAAGAATTAGCTGGAGTTACCTCACCCAGGCTCCCCTCCCTGCACATGAGTGTGCTAACACAGATTTAGGAGAAACTTGCCTGGGACTCTGGCACATCAATGTCAAAGAACTCCTTGACTGTTTTCATGCCAGCCAGCAGCTTGTAGGCCTCCTGAGCCTCGGTTTCATGGTATCTCCAGTCCTGTTTAAGCCATCTAAAAGGGGCTTTTTTGATTTCCTTTGATATTGTTCTTTCTTCCTTTACTTCCCATACATGGAGGAATCCAGTGGAGAAAGAAAATATTAATTAGATAATCTCTAATGGAGTCAAAGCCTTTCCTGTGACATAGGCATGCTTTTCAGTTCCAAAACGACAGAGAAATTTGACCTCTCCAAACAGAAATTAGCTGGCGACTGAATGTATTTATCCGTTAGATTAAAAAATGTAAAGGTGACCCACCTCTCTCCTCCTTTTGCCCTCTGTTATAAACTAAATTGTGTCTTCTCTCACCCCAAAATTGTTATGTTGAAGCCCTATTCTCCCAATACTTCAGAGTGTGACTGTACTTGGAAATAGAACCTTTAGATTATGTGAAATGAGCTGTTAGAGTGGGCTCTTTCCAAGCTGACTAGTATCTTTATCAGAAAGGGAAATTTGGACACACACAATAACACCAGATGTGGCGTGCACAGAGAACAGCCATGTGAAGAGGCAGCAAGATAGTCGCTATCTGGAAGCCACGGAGAGACGCCTGAGGGGAAACCAACCCTGCACTTTGATCTTGAACTTCCAAGGTCTCCGTAACCACGAGAAAATTAATTTCTGTTGTTTAAACCATTCCGCCTGTGGTACTCTGTTATGGCAGCCCTAGCAAACTAATATACCCAGCAAAGAGGATTCTGGCTTGGCTACCCAGTCCCTCCCATTCCTCTTTCCTTTGAGCAGGATGTTTTAAGGACTTTTGTGTTTGACAGTCAGGAGCAAGGGAGGATGGTGGGGGGAAGACTATGTGAAACATAGAAGGTCAAGGAGGAATTTTCCATTTTTTAATGGATCAGGACAGATTGAAAAAAGCATGGAAACACCTAAGGTATGGTACATAGTTTATGAGAGCTAAGGAAAAGAATTTTTTTAAAGTCATAAGAAATATAAAACATTTATTTTGAAATTATGTTGCATAGACTTTGCATTTTTATATAACTTCTCTAGGATCAAACACAGTGGTCAAAGCTTTACAGTTATTATACAGTAATACATCTTCCCATAACAACCACGCAAACAAAAACAACTTTTATAAATTGCAACTGGTGTGAAGTTTTGTTTCAAAAATTCCTTATGTGTCAAAAACTATTTTAAAGGGCAAGTGATTAATTCATTGAAAATATTTTAAAGCATCCACATTTTAGAAGAAAATTTAACGAATTCTTTAACAGAGCTACAATCTTCTTTTTACATAAACCAACTATACATTGATAATTAAAATCTGACAATCTCTAAGCCCAATACTCTTTTTGAGATATTCTTTATAAATCTCAATAGGTCAACATCTCCCCATGAAAAGAATCAGAATACAAATGGTGTGATAATGTTAGTGAAATGGTCTTTCAAATTACAAAGTATCATGTATGTGCAACAGATTACTATTTATGAGCCTTATCTGAAGAATGATGACTTCTTCACAAGAATATTCATTCTTTCTGTCAATTTCTTTAGGTTATCGTAAGAGTGAGCTGAAAAGAAAGCAATAATAGATCTTGTATAATTAGACAAGATATTGTAGTGACACCTCTGTAATTTTTCTTGAAGGTACATCTATCCCATCCATACTTTTAATTGGTGACTACCATGACATAATATGGACAAGTATTTTCATATGGAAAATAATGAAGTTCTACAAAACTATGAGGACAGTAGAAGGATCAGTTGATGGCCAGGGATCCCAGGGGGAAGTCAGGATGAATCCATGAAAAATAGAGGATTTTTAGGGCAGTGAAATTATTCTGTGGGATACTATAATGGCCGATACATGTCATTATACATTTGTCCACAGTCACAGAATGTAAAACACCAGGAGCGAACCCTAATGTAAACTACTGACTTTGGTTGATAATGGTATGTCAATGCAGGGTCATACATTGTAACTAATGTACCACTAATGCGGAAGATGCTGAGAATGTGAAGGCAATGCATGTGTGTTTCAGGGAGTATATGGGATATCTTCATTTTTTTCTCAATTTTTTCTGTGAGCCTAAAACTGCTCTAAAAATGGCCCTTAAAAAACTAATAACAAAGCCCTAAACAAATAGCAGGGATACAGAGAGACACACAGAGTAGGGGAAAGGTTTCCCAGAAAATAAGAGAATTACACTGAATAATTTTTAGGTTCATTGTATGTTTGTCACATAGGCATGGGATAACATCATGTGCCTTTAAATACACTGAGCATATAACAGTGGTAAGATCTGGTGCTCTGGCATAAACCTTCAGGACAAACTCTAGAGAAATCATTCTTCAACCTCATTGGATCCAAAAACTTGGACACGCTAAATGAAGATCTGTCATAATTAGAGCTGGAAGTCTTGCTCTCCTTTCACTTAATGGAGAAAGAATACAATTATTACTAGCTTCATACTTTTCTGACAAGTGGATCAAAATGGAACTATTTAGCTATTGATTACGGACTTTTTGGTAGAAAGGGAAATTGTCTTTCATTGTCTCTTACACTTACAAAAATTTATAAGTCTTTTATTTTATTCAAATTATTATATATTTACACATACATTTCATAGAAGAAAATTTGTATTTTATTCAAATATGCATATATAATTATATATGATAAATATATCATATTATACATGATAAATACATAATTACATTATATATGATAAATACATAATATAAATATATAATTATATGTTATATATAAATTATATATATACACACACAGCAGGGCAGGAAACAAGATAGATTTTCTCACTTGAAAGAGGTTTTTAACATAACTAGTAGTAACTTTTTTCTTCTCTCCACACTTTTGTTATGCATTCTTGCCCTGTGGAATCATAGAATCACAGTATTTTCAAACTTAAAGGGGAAAACATTTGATTTTTGCAAAGAAATAGGTCCTGAGAGGGAAAATATAAACTAAGTGTCTTTAATTTTATATTGTTGTGTTAAGTGCAGGTTCAACAGGTATTTATGAATACCTGCAGTTATTTTTTATTCACATAATACATCAGTGCATACATAGTATAGTGTTGTATAAATAAAGCATTGAGATGTTTGTTATTTTAAATAAGAAGAATTTTGCATCATGAACTGTCAATTAAAATGAAATTAATGACAATAAATAATCATTTAAGCAGCAGTGTCAAGAATACTTTTAGCACCTATACTGAGTGAAATGTTGTTGCTGTAATTGTCCTTTTGGGAAGTAGGAAGAACATAGAGCAGGACAAGATACGATCCAGGTAGACCAGAAGCTGCGTTTCAATGGTCTGGGTTCTCAAGCTCACTTCTTTCAGAGACCAAAAAAAGTTTCATAAATGCCATGTGTATTCTTAAATATTCTAAATATTTTAATGATTCCTACGATATGGTTTGACTTACTTCCTGGTCTCGCTTGCCTTGCTCTAGATACGTTCTGGATTGTCAATGTTCCTGTTAAAATATGACTCCAATAAAGGAATGCCTACTTTAGACATAATCTGATCTGAGGTGACAAGCGAACAACTTTAACTCTTATGCCTTGGATATGATACGGCCACGATCACTCCATCACTGTCTTAGACTGAGACACTGGACTGCACAGAATACTCAGAAGGGTGCTCATTTTCTTCCACAGGTCATAAAAGACCCATTCCCAAGCAGTGATCCCAGTTTCTTTTCCTTTTAAGTAGGTTCTCATCAGTTTCCTTTATCAGCAGCCCTAACATTATCATGATCTTATTTGACATTCTCTTACCAAGCATACCTCTTCTCTTGAAGATTCATGATAAGAGTTACCTGGGTTAAAATTGAGTATCATTTCCAGAACACACTCTATAGTCTCACCCTATGTCATCTTCCATTTTCAACACAGCTGGTCAATAACATCACTCTACCGATCTTGGAATGACTCCCCAATCCTTACTGAAACATTTTTAAATACTAGAAAGTGGCCACTGTCCTCTTTCCTTTTTAAAGATATTTTTATTCCGAATGTATTACAATTTGTATATGTGCCATCAGTGTGACTCTCAGGAATACTTCTGGCCTGTCCTATAAAGCGATTACAGTCAGCTCATCTTCGTGTACTTGAGTTTGACTCTGAATAAATAGCTTTCTCAACTTCTCTTTCTACCAAATGTACATACAGGGCCAGCAGGGATGTGTAGTATGTAGAAAAAATAAGAGCAGCATTTTTCTAGCTAAAACAACATCACTTCTCCAACTCATACAACCCTGTATTTCTGATCCTAACATAATGTTCAAAAATAAATTGGAGAGGTTTTAAATGTAGGCACATATTTTATAAAATGCATAGCTTTCTATTACTTCAAGCAGCTGATTTATATAAAGCAGAAATCCATTCAAATAGGTCAGAAATTTGTAAAATGTATGACAAGAGATGTAGCTCAATATGCTTCTCTTGTGGTCTGCCCAAATTGTTAAAGCTTGTGCTTCGAAGTGTGCTCAGCCTCTCCGGCACACTGACCCAGAGATTAATATTTTCTCATCCAGTGCAAGGATAATGCAAGCCTCAGGGGACCAGGTGGTAACTAGAATCATTGAATCAGGCTGAGTGAGAGCTATGAAACTCTGGGGATTCTCGTTTCTCCACCTACAAAATGAAAGTGTGGCTTAGAGTCTAATGGACGCTGATAATGCCATAGAGCTATACATTCACATTATTCTGGATGAAATTTTCATTCACAGCGCTGAACATCTGGGTATTTCCACATGGACTTATTTTCATACATTTAGATGTTTGACAACCTAAAAATAAAATAGTGTATACCTGTGGAATTGTTCTTTCTATCCATGACTATCATATGGATGGATACAGAGTGTGTCAAGTTTTTCCTGATGGGATACTCCAAGAAATGTATCTTTATGAACAGTCTAAAAACCAATATTATCTTTGAAACGGTGTCGAGCCTCTGTTCACTTTACCTAACTATAATGAGACGTTTTAAATGTATGCTTTTTTAGTAAGGGACTTGATCATTTTTATGACATATTTGTCAGATTTCTCACCAACAAAAAATTAAAATACAGTGCAACCAATACTAAATGTTAAGGTTTAATTAATTCATAGAGCAAGGATTTACAAGATACCTGCTTTGGGTCAGATATCGTGCAAAAGATTGCGGTAAAAGAAGGATGCTGACTGACTTTGTCCTCACATGGTTTACAGTTTAATGAAGAAAAGCACCTCCACCAACCGTTCTGTCTCCCATTGTGATCTTGGAGCCAGAACTAGGATGCAGATTGACAGTCCCATACACAGCCAGGGGTCCCGCCAATTGTGGCCCACAATACCTCTTTCAACAAAGGCATCGTGAACACTCACGTTGAAGCGGGAACTAAACAAATTTTTTTTTATATGCAATTTATCATTGGCCTTTTGTGTTATTTTTCATAAGGATTTTATTTTTTTTTTTTTTTTTGAGACGGAGTCTTGCTCTGTGCCCCAGGCTGGAGTGCAGTGGCCGGATCTCAGCTCACTGCAAGCTCTGCCTCCCCGGGTTCACGCCATTCTCCTGCCTCAGCCTCCCGAGTAGCTGGGACTACAGGCGCCCGCCACCTCGCCCAGCTAATTTTCTTGTATTTTTAGTAGAGACGGGGTTTCACCGTGTTAGCCAGGATGGTCTCGATCTCCTGACCTCGTGATCCGCCCGTCTTGGCCTCCCAAAGTGCTGGGATTACAGGCTTGAGCCACCGCGCCCGGCCAAGGATTTTATTTCAACTGAAGTAGTTACCATTTAAACGATCAGAGAGAAAAGTCAGAGTCCATAATTTTTGTTACAAATGTTTATAATGACAGATACAATTATATGTCTTTATCACGTACAACACGATGTTTTGAAGTACAGTCACACACCTCACAACATTTAGGCCAAGAACAGACCACATGTGCAAGTGGTGGTCCCACAAGATTGTAACACTGCAGTTTTTACTGGACTTTTTCTATGTTTAGATACACAAACACTTATCATTATGTGACAATTGCATACATTATTCAATAAATGGACAGGTTTCACAATATGTGTGTATACATATATGTATGTATGTGTATATACGTGTGTATATACATATATATATATAAAATCTTTATATATACACACACGAACACACATTGTTAAATGGTTAAATATACCTAAGTAACAAATGTATACCTCACCTAGTTACCATTTTTGTGGTGAGAACACTTAACATCCACTTTGCATTTTTCAAGAGTACAATATGTCTTCATTAACTACAGTCACCATGCTATACAAGAGAGCTCATGAACTTACTCCTCCCATCTAACTGTATTACCTATACTTTAAGGAACATCTCTTCATTCCCCCTTCCCCCGACCACCTCCGCCTTTGGCAACCACTATTCTATTCTCTAATTCTATGGGGTTAGAGTTTATAGATTCTGCATGAGTGAGATCACGTGGTATTTGTTTTTCTGTGTCTAGCTTATTTCACATAATATAATATCCTCCAGTTTCATCCATGATTTCAAAGAGATCTGCACTCCAATGTTTATTGCAGCGCTATTCACAATACTCAAGATAATGGAATCAACCTAAGTGTTCCTCAATGGACGGATGAAAAAAGAGTCCATTGATTTTAAAAGACACAAAAGAATGTTCCAAATATTACCTTAAAAATTGAGATTTAAAAAAATAATCTGGGTAAATAGCACATTTTTAAATTCCTCAGGCAAAGTTTTTAAATGGGAGTGTTAGAACACAACAAAATGTAACACTCTGAAATGTAAAAGATCATTACAAACAATAGAGAAGTGAAATGCCACTTTTCCTTTTTTAGCCAATACTTAGAGCTTATTAGATAAGAATATTTGATGGGACAGTAGAGCTTTTTAATTGCTTGCAAGACAGAAAAAAAAAAATCTCATCCATGCCATAAAGCTGTTTAGCAACATGTTTGGCTGCTAAGAATGTGAAATGTGGATAAAATTAATAACTAAAATATTCTAGGGTATACATTTCTAACTTTCCTTCAAAAATAACACTCTAAATGTGAACCATCAAGGTAGACTTGACAGCATTTTATAGCATTCTTTCCACCATTTAAATCTATTTAGTTTTTGTGTGTGACAATTTGACAGTCTTGAGCATACAAACAAAGATACAGGGTAAAATTATAGATTCCGTTTTCAGAGACCATATTTGCAAAGACAAGTATTTTTTTTTAGCAAGAAATCAACTAGGCAGTAGTTAGAGAAAATAACTTAATATGACAGTGGACAGAAAACCAGTATCTATTTAATAGACCCTTAAGAACGAGATCAGTTATGAGATGCTTGGGGTTTCTGTTTTTGTTAGATAAGATGTGCAGTTACCAGAAATCTAAGGAAAGGTAACAGCCCCCTCAAAGATTTCCCTTAGAATTAATGATCTAAAAATAATAATGGATTACTGTTCCTGTTGATTGCTTAGATTTGGCCCACGACAATCTCTGCTTTGACAGTACATGTACAATTTTTCTATAAGTCTTTCTGGAACATCCTAGTATAAAAAAATGTATTTATAGTGATTTTTGTTTTAAATTCTGTATTCTTCTCAGTGCCTACATAAAACTCTATAGACAATTACTATGAACTTCAAGATCAGGCAACCAGTTTTAAACACTAGCCATGTGTCCTTCTGTACTAATTTTTAAAGATGTTTAATATTCAGTATGAGGTTTATATATTGGGGATAAAACGAAGTCTGCATTATACGAAATTTAATTTTGAAGGTAACGACATTTGAACGGCAGTGTTACATTGTTTTATTTTCTTTCTTGTCTAGCTTTTATAAAATGATCTGGAGTAAGTACCATAAAGATCATAAGGACTTTATAAGTCCCTGCATTTGAAACAGTGAAGGGAAGTGTGTTGCTTTCACATTTCCATCCTGTCCAAGGGGCCTCTACAGTGTTTGAACTCACCAATGAGGTAACCGATGAAGGGAGAATAGTGATGGCCTTTACAAAGCCTTCCGGGGGGCAGGATGTGGTGGTTCACACCTGTAATCCCAGCACTTTGGGAGGCCGAGGCAGGCGGATTACCTGAGGTCGGGAGTTCGAGACCAGCCTGACCAACATGGAGAAACTCCGTCTCTACTAAAAAAAAATACAAAGTTAGCTGGGCGTGGTGGTGGGCGCCTGTAATCCCAGCTACTTGGGAGGCTGAGGCAGGAGAATCACTTGAACCCGGGAGATGGAAGTTGCGGTGAGCTGAGTTCGTGCCATTGCACTCCAGCCTGGGAAACAAAAGTGAAACTCCGTCTCAAAAAAACAAAACAAAAAGTCCTCTCCGGGGGTCCTGAGTGCCAACCTACAAAGCCAATTTTTTTTTCAGCTTTCTCTCTCACAATATCAGCAAATTTGCTGTCAACAAACTTTTTAACTGTATAGTTTTGTACAAATTTTGAATAAAAGAAAAACCCCAAAGAATCCAGAACAGTGCATCTATTCTAAAGGCAGAGCGCTGAGCATTTTGTATTCTGATAAAAAGATATAAGCAAATGAATCGCATAAATAGGATTAGGAGAGAATGTTCGACTTTTTTATGACCAAAATGTTTTCATGCACTTGAAAATTAGAAGCAAATGTTCACTGGTGGCGATTAGGGAATTAATGGCCTTTAAAACTGACAATATTTGTTTCATTGCTTTAGTTAATATCTATTTTCTAACCTTTAACCTGAGTAAAAAAGAATCTGTACATTAGATTGAGGATAAAAACCACTGAGCAAGTGAAAAATAAAATCAAATCAGTAATAATGCTCACTAAATTTGTAAATGTTGAAATGTTGCTTTACCTTTCATGACCTCACTTATATCATCCATGAAAAAAGGGTGAGAGAAGGAAGGCGGCAAGGTATCTCTATATCTGTTCTCTAGGTGTAAGAGCCTATGAGTGTAAAATAGAGTGCTGAGGATATTAGAAAGATTCAGTGAAAATTAAGATTTGGGGAATATAAAAAAGCTTGCAAATCTGATGTTCTCCAAATTCCTGAAATTTGTAATTACCAATATCATGACCCAACTGGTTAGAAATATGTAAACAACTAAGGAATGTTTTGAAAAGTCCTAATTATTATAATGAAGAGGTAAATAAGGTCAACATGCTAGTGTCCACCATGAAAAGGAAATTTCATGTTGTTTACTCAGCTTCTCTGGACACTTCCAGAGACACGACTTTTAATGGCTTTTAAGGTAGTTTCTTCATTACTGGGCAATAGTTCATTAACAGACTATCTCAAACTTATATGACCTTTTCATTCTGGAAAATTTTACACATGTGTTGTTTAGGTTAATCAGAATAAACAAAGACTAATCAGAATAATCTTTAGTAGTAAGCTAATTTAGCTCTTCTCAGCACCGTTTCAAGGAAGATATGTGCAAGATGTGTGAACAAATGGGAAAGAGTTGAAGTCAGTAACAATACTAACTAATGTAGCAACTGCTGACATGTTACTTTATGTCTCTTGGCCTCACTTATTCATAAAATGGGGCAAGGGGAGAAAGGGATGAGATAATCTCAGTTCTGTTCCATGTCTAAGAGCCTATGAGCCTAAAACAGAATGCTAATAAAATTGAAAAGGAAAACTGAGTAGTAAGTGTACTGAGTTGTGCTCCTGTTCAATCTTTTTCTATTCAATCTCCCTAACATTTCACTCAAGGGTAGCATTTCATGTAAGACATATATCATAACAGTTCATATGTCCTCTGTATTTGAGATTTCTTACTTTCTTGAGAGGGAAGGAGGTGATTAGGACAAAGAAACAGCATTGTCTGCAAATACCAAGTAGCTTAATGAAGCCAGCTAACAAATGGAGGCCAAATGTATATGTGGCCTTCTTTCACAAGCAGGCCGATAAATGTAGAAAGCTCACCTAGCCCGCATTTGCTTTCAGAGCCAGTGCATGAAGTTCAGGAAAAAAGGATAATTATTTGGCCATCTGAGAAAAGCTAAATCTTGTAAGTGGGTATTAAAAGATGCAATAAACAATATTCCTTGCCAATCTGAAAAGGCCAAAAATAAAAAGATAGTCTAGCTGTTTATGAGATCTAACTGCTCCCTCCTCCTCCCACTCTGAAAACAGTGAAGATGAAAGTGATTGTATCATACACTACTCTTATGCCAGGAAAGCTCAAGAATAAAACCACCACAGTTCAGATGGACTAAAGGGTATTTTCTAGGTTTATGACCAGAATGATTCATATATCAAAGGCCAATCATATACATGTACTTGCTCAGGGATATTTAAGTCAATTTCTTAGAGATGAAAGGTATGGCTCCCTGGCTCCAGGAAACAGAGCAATGCTAAAGAGGTCAATCAAAACAGCAATAGAAAGGCCGGGTGCAGTGGCTCACAGGTGTAATCTTAGCACTTTGGGAAGCCGAGGTGGGCAGATTGCCTGAGCTCAGGAGTTTGTGACCAGCCTGGGCAACATGGTGAAATCCCATCTCTAATAAAATACTAAAAAAAAAAAAAAAAAAAAAAATTAACCGGGTGTGGCAGCGTGCACCTGTAGTCCCAGCTACCTTGGAGGCTGAGTCAGGAGAATTGCTTGAACCAAAAGGCAGAGGTTGCAGTGAGCCGAGATGGCACCACTGCACTCCAGCCTGGGTGATAGAGCAAGACTCTGTCAAAAAAAAAAAAAGAAAAAAAGGGCAATAGAAATTACTCATGTTTGGGAACATGAAGATATTAAAATCATAATAAAAGGAGAATGCCAATCAAACAAGAATAAAAACATTTGCTATGTACTATTTTTCTTTCTCCAGTTTAAACCAGAAAAACACTAGATCCAAGAGATAACATGTAATACATTAATTAAGAAAGAAACTTTGACATAGGAAGCCAAATAAACTCCCACATTGTTTCCCCCATATGTGTACACTAATTACTGGAGCATCTTCACATGCCAGCGATTATCAAAGCCTCCCAAGTGTAGACTGCAGTGTCAGTGAGTGCTTGGTGAGATAGACCTAACTCCATCAGTACCTTTTGCCACGTGATCCTGGACAAGACATCCTTGCTCTCTCTCATGGTCATTAAAATGGGAGAGGGATTGGGGGCAGCAAGATTCTACCTCAACTCTTTACAGCACCACAGATTTAGTTGTCTCTAGCAAGGCATATGTTCCTTAAGTTTATGGATGTCACAAAGTGGTTCTGTATTTTATATTATTTGTCAGAACATTAGTAACAAGGTTGCATTAGACAGAAGAACCAGGCTTTTGTGTGAAAAAAAAAATGAGTGAGTAGGCTACCTCAGTATTTTAAGAGATGGTAAAAGCATCCTGCTTTGACAGCCAGGTGAAAAAGCTAATAAAAGCACAGAAAGTTTTCATAAAGGGGTATGGCTTCAGATGTCTCCAGATAATCCCTCTGTTAATGGTGAAAGGTTATCTGTTGGGGCCACTGGTATACATCTCTTTACTAAGTTAGCTGGTTAACACTGGCCTTAGGGAATGAGATGATGTATGAACAGGAGTCAAGGTGCTAAGCTATATTTTATGTTCCAAATGTGTAATTTCCACTGCCTTCTTGATTGATCTCTTTAGCACTGTCCTGTTTTCTAAAGTCAAATTTTGACACATAATGGATGGACAATAAATTTCATTATATGCATGGGGGAATGGAAATAGAACACAACCACTGAAATGGAATTATTCAAAAAGGGGCAGGCAAGGGCAAAGCTTTATCAAGAAGCTGTGAGTGGACACCTACTCTACAGGTCTTTAAAATTCATTTTTATGCATTTAATTAACACTTGTCATTTTACAAAAGACAATGTCAATGTGTGTTATTTGACATTATCCTCACCGCATCTCCATGCAGTAAGCCCAGAGACTACAGTTTAGAGAGCTGATATAGCTCCAATCAGACCACAAATTTCGTAACCTGCAGAGCTTGAATAGGAACCCAATCTTATATTCATCCCTCTCTGTATACCACCACCATCAGCCCATAACTATGGAAACTCTATTAGCATAGGAACTCATTAAAATCATGTTACTAACTTAAAATCATACTTATTTAACTAGATGTCTCATTAGCTTATTGAAGTCATTACTGCCTGTCAGTCAGAGAAAGCAAATGAATGAATATTCTTCACAACAGAAGAGCAAGCAGGACTGTAATTAATGACTTTGCTAATAACAGCCCCATGTTTGTGCACATTGATTTTCAGATATGGAATATACACATAAACCTCTGGGGAACAATGTTTTTCTATTTACCAAGAACAAATCTACTAATAGCTATTAACAATACATTCTTTAAAAGGCTTTATTCCTAATCATCTCTTACATATGGATGTTTCTTCAATGTGAATTACCTAATTGACTGAATAATTTATGCTGCCAACTTTTTCCATTTATCTCATTCAAATGACAAAAGTAAATACACCAAAGATTATTTCTATACATAAATGTCTCAAGTGGAGGTGACATTTGAGATGGGATCTTGAAAAAAACAGAAAGTAAGATATCCAACAGAAAGTTCCAATGCAGAGGGAATGCAAGATGAAGGAAACAGCCAAAAAACCAGACAGATTGAGGAAATGGCACAGTTCCCAAGACAAGAGGTTGGTCTGGTAGTTCTAATGAAAGCATTAGAGGAAAGATCTAAATAGAGTTTTGATGTCAGGCTTTGGAAAGTCATGAGTACTTTGTCTACATGATAGCAAATATCCAGATATTTAAAGCCACTACCCAAGAATTTTGTCTCCATTTGTGTTTGGTCTTAGGCACAGGTTTACTATGTGCCTGTACTAATTAATGTAGGCAAAAACACTATTTTTATTGAAATAAGCACTTTCTGTTTTCATACAACACTGAACAAATGCTAATCTGGAAGGTTTTATTTTTGTTTTTGACAACAGTTTCTCTAATTGAAAATGAAAATCAAGAAAATATTTAATTTTGTCTCATATCTGAATAGTAGCAGAAAGGCCATATTGTTGGAATGTAGTGACGGGAGCTCTATTATTCTCCCTATGTGAATTTGGAGCATTAGGATCTCTGAACCGTGGGTCCTATCACCAAAAAGTTGAGGATATCAGTAATTACCACTTTACTTGCTTAGAGGAATACAAATTATAATGTATATGACAAGGCTTTGCAACTTAAAAAGTGCTATAACACAGTGAGCAGCTCTCTATGTGAAGCTGATAAAGACTGAAAAAAATAAGGTTAAGAGCTTGTGATTATTTTATCTTTATTTTCTATATTTCTAGTGCTTGCTCCATCAATGAAGAAAAGTGGGAAATACAGCCTGCTAAACAGTGCTTGATGGTAAAAAATACAATGCTAAAGCATTTCATTGGCTGAACTACTTTTATTTTCAAAAAAATTCAGTCTATATATAATATTAGGGGGGAAAGACTAGTCAAAACATTGTTTAGATATTTTTTAAAAACAGTGTACTTAAAAGCATTAAATATTTGTGTGTTTGTGTGTATGTGTACATGCACACTAGGTAAAAATAACATTCTTCTGTAGGCCAGAGGACTGATAGAACTAATTTGGTATTTTCTTTCCTTGTAAGTTGTAGCTTTCATATGCATTTGTCTTATAGCCTGTATTTTTTTACCTTGAACTAGCTTAATGATCCTTCTAAACAAGATATTCTCCAATTAAAAAGTAATTAGAATTATGTGAAACTGACTAGGGAGGTAAAACTTTATTTTCATTCATTTGCACATACCCTTATTGAAAAGTATAAATGAAGTTAAGATTTGGAAGGCCATGCTAAACTCTTCTGTAAATATCACATATCTATATGTCTAAGGATTTAGATACATGTTGCAAAAGAAGTAGCTTAGGTGTTTCTAATAAATGAGCCAGCTTACATTCTTTTCTTTTCTTTTTATTTTTTTAAGACAGGGTCTTTACAGACAGGCTGCAGTGCAATGGCACAATCATGGCTCACTGCAGCCTTGACTTCCTGGGTTCAAGTGATCCTCCCTTCTCAGCCTTCCAGTAGTTCAGACTACAGACGTGTGCTGTCACGCCCAGCAAAATTTTTAAATTTTTTGTAGAGACAGGGTTCTCACTATGTTGCCCAGGCTGGTCTCTTGGCCTTAAGCAATCCTCCTGCCTTAGACTCCCAAAGTGCTAGAATTATAGGCATGTGTCACCATGCCCAGCAATTTACTTTCTTTACTATGATTTCAATTTTAGACATGTCAGGGGCCTCCCTGAATAACTGCACTTTTTAGAAATAAAGGCCAGTGGTTCATATGGCCAAAAAGAAGTGGTCATTTAAAGAAAATAAATCTGTCAAATTTATTAGTTATAATTGTGTGATTTGATCCAACCAATGACAGATGGCAAACTTCACTTTTCAATTTGTCTAGGTATTAGATGAAGGTCACCCAAAACTGAGTTGGCAAAAAAAAAACTTGAAAAGGAATCCATCCAGTCCATGTCTCTTAGCCCCACACAAGGCAGATCTGAGCACAAAGATGAAAGAAAATTCCATTGTCTTTATCACAGAGCAAATAAGAGTCTCAACATGCAAAGCGGTACAGCAGAACTTTCTCTGATGATGGAAATGGTATACTTCTGCACTGTCTAATACAGTAGACACACACCACATGTGACTACTGAGCAGTCAAAATGTGGTTATTATGACTGAGGAACTAAATTTTAGATAGTCATATGTGTTTAGCGTCTACTATATTAGAGAGTGCCACTATATATTTTAGTCACACTTTACTAGAGCAAGAATTGTAAAGTGCCACAAGCCAGGTAGATAAATATGCTGCGTTTTAATAACCTGTGAAGTCAGGTTGTTGCCTTTTACGCAGGTCCCATAATATCAGGAGTTCACCTTCAGATTTGCACTGGGAGCCAGGAGTGGTGGCTCATGCCTGTAATCCCAGCACTTTGGGAGACCAAGGTGGGTGAATCATTTGAGGTCAGGAGTTTGAGACCAGCCTGGCCAACATGGCAACACCCCATCTCTACCAAAAATACAAACATTGGCTGGGCATGGTAGCGTGCACCTGTAGTCTCAGTTACTTAGGAGGCTGAGGCAGCAGAATCTCTTGAATCTGGGAGGCAGATGTTGTGGTGAGCCAAGATCGCACCAAGATTGCACTCCAGCCTGGGCGACAGAATGGGACTCTGTCTCAAATAAAAATTAAAAAAAAAAAAAGAAAAAAAGACCTGCACTGGGACTGTCCATCACTCCTTGGAAGAAGTATGCACAACTCTGCCTCATTACCTCTGCATTTCTCGTCATTAGACTTGGTCACTATTGACTTTCTACCCTCCTAAGCTTGGACTGCTCATTCCTCCTAATATAAATGCTGTCTAAGCATGTGTAGTGGCAGAAGTATCCTCTATTATCTTTTGGGAGGACAAATTATGACAGCCATTAGAAAAAAATGATTAATCTATTTTAGAAAATCTCTTAGAGTAATAGGTCTTCAAGTAGATTTTTGTGTGGTCCTGGAATTGTAGCTAAATCCAAGATTAAAATATTCAACCTTATGCACCCCACATTCTAAATAAGCTTCCTAGAATTAGAGCCATCTACTCTTTATAGCACTTATGAAGAGATTAAAGAATTACTGCCAACTACCATACCATATCTTACCCCCATGTTAATATAAGAAAAAATGAGACATGAGGAGGGTTTTCTTGGACGTAGGTCTTCTGAGAGATGCAGCGTTCCTGAGGACAATCAGTTCCCTTCCCTTCTTGTGGGTTAGTTAGGGGAAGGGAGAATATCCCTCCTCCCTGAAGCTAAATGAAGGAAGCTCCAAGAATATCATGCCTAAAACTTAAGTGCTCAGCAAGAAGAGACTAGTATCTTATCCTTGGACTAGGTGCTTGATAAATAGTAGTCCTGTTGGTGTAGGCAGAGTAGGGAGTGCTTAAGAAGTTCTTGTAAAAATGTGACTTGTGGCCGAGCGCGGTGGCTCACGCCTGTAATCCCAGCACTTTGGGAGGCCGAGGCGGGTGGATCACAAGGTCAGGAGGTTGAGACCATCCTGGCGAACACGGTGAAACCCCATTTCTACTAAAAATACAAAAAATTAGCCGGGCGTGGTGGTGGACTACAGGGTCGCAGCTATTCGAGAGGCTGAGGTAGGAGAATGATGTGAACCCGGGAAGCGAAGGTTTCAGTGAGCCGAGATCGCGCCACTGCACTCCAGCCTGGGCTACAGAGCCAGACATTGTCTCAAAAAAAAAAAAAAAAAAAAAAAAAAAAAAAGTGACTTGTGCCACCCTCATGTTTTAGGACTTTGAGAACATAGAAAATGGTGCCCACTTCTGTTGAAAAGATTTGGAAACCAGGCTCCCTGCTGTAATTGATTATGGGATCATGGAGGAGGCCTTGAAGTGGTGTGGTAAGCATGGAAGAAGACGAGGTTGCCAACTACTCCCTTCCAGTCTTCACATCCCTGGAAGGACACAGAAGAAGACCTCTGGATTCCTCACGGCTATGCGTATTGACGGCCCAGTTCAAAGACTGTGGTGCTCTACACAGAGGAGGGGTTACTATTGCGCAACACTGATGGGGTCATCAAAGACACAGCGGCCTCTCTGAGAAGGTCCTCACCAACAGAGGGTCCCAGGAAGTTGAAGACGACTCCAGGAAAACCGTGCATATTGCTCACATGGAGACAATTACACCACCTGAAGCTTTAGCAGCAGACAGAACCAGGCCAATGCAGAGCAGTGCCATAGACATCACTCCAGTATCTTCACGGGCCTTTATAAACAGACCTCTGCCTTTCCATCCTTTTCCCTTTCCCTGAAAAACTGAATGCTCTAGGCACAGAAGTAGCAACAGAAGGGGGAGTCTTAGAGAACCCTCTTCTCTCTCCACCCAACAAAG
The DNA here is from genome assembly GCF_024542745.1 of Macaca thibetana thibetana. Taxonomy (NCBI): domain Eukaryota; kingdom Metazoa; phylum Chordata; class Mammalia; order Primates; family Cercopithecidae; genus Macaca; species Macaca thibetana. The sequence continues at coordinate 6,186,280 of NC_065579.1, read as the reverse complement.
GATCATAGATCATAGCTCTAGTCTCCAAAAGGGAAGATCAATAGCCTGAAATCAGATATGAGATTAAAGTTTTTTTTTTTTTTTTTTTTTTTTTTTTTTTGAGGCGGAGTCTCGCTCTGTCGCCCAGGCTGGAGCGCAGTGGTGCGATCTCGGCTCACTGCAAGCTCCGCCTCCCGGGTTCCCGCCATTCTCCTGCCTCAGCCTCCCGAGTAGCTGGGACTACAGGCGCCGCCACCACGCCCGGCTAATTTTTTTGTATTTTTAGTGGAGACGGGGTTTCATTGTGTTAGCCAGGATGGTCTCGATCTCCTGACCTCGTGATCCGCCCGTCTCGGCCTCCCAAAGTGCTGGGATTACAGGCTTGAGCCACCGCGCCCGGCCAAGATTAAAGTTTTACGCTAAATTGGACCAAGTGGTTGGAGAATAACAAAATCTACTCAGTACACTGTTAAGCAGGAAAGCTGGATTTGACAAAGTACAGTTAAAAGTAATGACAAGAAGAACAAAACAAGGTATAATAGGTTTATATTTATACCCACCAAGTTGAGATTGCACAATTGTATAAGAAATATGAATGCACTTCTCTGTTTTTGGTTTTTAGTCCAGTTTAACAGCACTCAATCTACGTTAGTAAATGAATGTTTCCAAACCAGATCACACATTTTGAAACAAAACCCACTAATATTTTTGGGCACTTTTTCAAAAAAGAAAAAAACACATTTTCGACGAGGTAGGGTGAATGATGGGGACCCTACCTGTAAGTTTTTTCCCTCAAAAGTTGCCTTGCTGTCACTGAAACAAATGGTGAGCAAAATGAAGTTAACAGTTTAACATTTTATTAAAAGCGTGGCTGTATCCAACTCTAAAGCACTGCCCTGGCTCTCAACCCTCCTGGAGAGCCCCCTGGAAGCTGCCGCGGAAACTTTCTTCACACTGACTTCAATAGTGGGAAATTCTATTCTCTCGGGGTAAACACAAACTTTCGAGTTAGGCAGAACATAATTTCACACACTTTTTCATGTATTAGACATCAGTCGTGGTGCTAAATCTTGAGGAGGAAAGATATTACGTTGGGAAAAAAATAACTAGACTCTGGCATCAGAAAACGAGATCGAATCAAGGCTATAGGCTTTATTGGCAGTCTAGTCCTGAGGAAGCTCCCTAGCATCTTTGAATATCCATCCATTCATCAATGAAATGAAAATAATACTTCATAATTTTATTGAGAGTCCTTAATGATATATTATTTGTAGAGCATATAGTTTCTGGGATTTAGTAAACATCCCAATTTTATCATCCTTCAACATAAAAAGATTATTATGTCATGCCTCCTAAACTTAAAGGCTAGTTGTGGAGACATATAAAGGTAATTACAATAAAATGTAATGAGTTCTCTCAGATATGAGCAGATTGCTATGGCAATAAAGAGGCAGTCGACTGACTTTACTTGGGAAGATGGAGCAGTGATATTTGAGCTGAGGCTTGCAGAAGGAGGGATTCTTCAGGTGCAAAAGATGTTGGACAGAGAGCAATCCAGGCATAGCCAAAGGCAAATGCAGAGAAGTATGAAATGTTCAGTGTATTTGGAGAGTGAGGAGAAGTGAAGTGTGGCTAGAGCATATGGCATGTAGGGGGAACACCAGGAAGTGTTGCTGGAAAAGCGGTCAGGGCCAAAATGTGAAGGGCCATCGATACCTTGCTAAAGGGCTTGGCATTTATCCAGCAGAGGGTGAAGCTCTGCAGTGGGGATCCAGCAGAGGTTTTCGGCAGGGCAGTGAAATGAGTGGATTTGTTTTTCAGGAAATATTTCCTTGGCATCAGAGTGGCTGATGAATTAGAGTTGAGAGAAACTGGTGTCAAGACTTACAGCAACAGCCTCCTACCTGGGCTCCCTGCCACCATTTCAGACACACTGAAGTGGAGGTGCCTGCAGGACATTCAGCGTAAACCACACTCACAAGGCTACGCAGAGGAACATCCTACTTCGGGCCAGATAAATTACAGGGTAATTATTTCCACTGCAGAAACATTCTTTGCTTCACAAAAGGATTCATTTTAGGATCCCAGAGTTCCTTTAAATAGGAAGTTTCTTAGTGCATTTAGGCATCCCTTTACAGCTCATTAGCTACTTGATAGAGGCGGAGAGAGTCAAGAAAATCTTAAAGATGTACTTTCAAGTGTTCTTATTAAACATCTTCATGGATGAAAATAAAATGTTTGAAGTTATCATTTTTCAATGAAAAAGGAAATTCAATTTATAAAAGCACTTCAATGTGATTTATAGAAACTAGAATAAGGAGAATGTCTGTTACGAGATTCCATAGAATGCATCTCACAAATTTCAACCACAATCGCTCAAAACACTGTTGGGAGTAAGTGTGACAATATGAGTAGTCAGGTTAATAGAAATAGCTAGAAATGTAGTTGTTGAGCCCCTAAATAAGAGCCTCTATTGTCTTTAAGCCTGACTCTCATACATAGCTTTATGTTAAGTGCTTCTCTCTGTCCACAATTTGTCATCAGATGAACTATGTCCTTTGCTACATAAATTAAAGAACATGTTTTAATTTGGATATTATATATATACACCAAATTATAAAGGAAAAACTATTTTAATCTCATTATACTGTATTTTCTTGTGAATAGATATTTCACAACAATAAATTATTAATATCAACAGAGTCACTTCCCAAATACAAATAAATGTAGAATAATCTCAATTTTAAAACAATGGAAAACACTGTTGGGAACCCTCTCTGAGGAATGCTTTCAGAGCATTCTTTGAACTATCTTTACTGGAAGCAACTCCTTTGTAGTGAATTTACTTTTTCAAAATAGACAAATTTCAATTTGAGCCAAATGCTTCTCAGTTTCCACGTGAGAGGTATCTAACTTAGCTACTGTCTATGAGTGTCTCACCGGGCATAAAGTGTATTATTAGTGTTTCTTACAGTACCTTTAGTTCAACTAGTTCAGAGAATTCCTTGTTGATTTAAAAACAGCATGTGGCAGAAACTGAAAATTGTCTTTCAGTATTCATTCTTCTTTTCTAATGTGTTTGAAACAAAACACATATTTTTATACTTGGCTACATTACTTAAAAAGTTAGACAACATTTACCATTCTTCCTTGTAGCTATCTGTAGTCATCTAACTAAATTAAGGCTAATATGATATAAATGAATGTATATTATGGGACTTTCAGAAAAGTTGATTTAAATGAGCTGATTTGACTTAAAGGAAAACATTTTCTTCTCCCCTACTTCTTCCAACTATTGCCACCACCACCACCACCATCATCATGGAATGTGGATGTAATGGATAGAATTCCAGCAGCCATCTTGAATCAAGAGGTGATGAAAACTATCAATGAGGATGGAAAAACAGAAAAATAGAAACCTGGGTTCCTAGTGTCCTCTGGGAATTCCTGTGCTAGCTATGGACTGTAGACCTTCAGATCTTTTTTGGATAATAGAAAGAAACTTCTGTCTTGTTTAAACCACTTTTATTTCGTTTAAAGTGAAAATTAATCTTACCTGACACAGGTTATCTCAAAAGAGAAAGTATTCTTGTCTACGTAAATTATCAGGATAAACATGCACAAGATGAATTAAGGAGAAGTGTTTTGTCATTCTGAACTTTCTAACTTCACAAACAATGATGATGCAAATAAGAATATCCCCTCACATCAGTACAGGATTTTAGAGACAGGAATTTTTACATCCGTGACCACATTTAATCTTTGAAGTAACTCTGTAATAAAGCAGGACTTCCATTTCCCATACAAACAGATAATGAAATTAAGGTTAAGCAATCTGCCTAAGGTCAAATAACCACAGTTGGTGCAGCCAGAAACCAAATGTTCTTGACTTAAAATGTGTTGCTTTCCTGTTGATAACTTGCAGGTTCTACATGTGAACATTAGTCACATGGTATATACCATTCATTACCTGACTCACTTATATGCTCCTCTGATTAAAGATTAAAAAAAATAGCTTTCTTAGAGCTTCTCACTGGGCTTCTGTTTTTGCCATGGTACAGTAACAGTGACTAGATTTAACTTCCCACTTTAAACAATCAAAAATTATACCATATATGAAACAATGATTTTCAGATGTTGGAAAACATGCAGTGTACAACTGTGATCCTTGAGAGGAAAAAAACGTAGTGAGCATTGCCCCAGAAGGAAATGTCTAGACAGTGGCATAGAGAGAAAGAACACAAACAGCCAAGGAGATTCACTGAGTTGAGGAAACAGAAACTGGATTTCAGGGAGCCAGGGGAGGCAAGGTGGCTAGAAGTCAGGTGTCAGTGTATCAGATTAAAAGAAGAAAATAATTTAGATGATACCGACCTGCATATGTGTGAGAGGAAACTACCCAAGGCTATGGGAGAAAAAAAAAATACACAAGAAAAAAGCCAGACAATTCTTGGAGCTTACACAGAGCCAGGAGTAGTTCATGTCCCCACAAAGGTGGACAGACCAGGTAATATATGGGACTTTGGCTGGAGCTCTAAGACGGGTGTAACTAGTTTAATAAAATTCTAGAAAGTCAACATAGGGTACACAGAAAAGAGATGGAAGAATAGAAAGGTACATAGTAACCTAGGATTTTATGAACTTGAACATAAATGACAATTGCAGTACTTCTGCTTCACCTCGGTATTTGTCATAGAATTAAATTAAATTTCTACATATCGGCTATAGTAAAGAATACAGACAAAAGTCTTTACCATCACAGAGCTTATATTCTAACAGAGAGTAGAAGAGGGAGACAGTAATGTAATAAATATTATACTGGCGGAAATAAGTGCTATTAGAATATAAATGGGGGTAAGGTGTTGTGAGAATGAATGTGGCAATTTTAAGAGGTTCATAAGTTCATCAAGGTAGATGAGACCAAAGACAGTGATGAGGCCAGGGTGGCTGGTGGCAAAGAGAAGAACAATAGGAGAGAAGTCAGAGATGTATACAGGGTTAGACCCTGTAAGCCACTGTGAGAACAGGAGAGATTGCAAGGTTTAAAGCAGAGGTATGACATAATGTCTCATATCTTGAAAAGATACTCTTCCTGTTGTTTGGATTAGGCTCCAAGGGTGCAATGGTGGATTCCCACCATTAAGGAGGAGATTACAGTACTCCAGAGGGGAAAGACTGAAAGCTTGGATTTGGGGGGAAACTGTGGACAAGGTGAGAAATGGTCAGATTATGCATATCATTGAAAAACAGAGTCATGACAATGTTCAAATATTATATGTGGGATATAAAAGAAGAGAGGAATCAAGGATGCTTTTGAGAGTTGTGGTTGTTTTTAAGCAACTGAAAGGGTAGAGTTGTCATTAATGACAAAGGAGAACACTTTGGATGAAGCATATTAGAAGAAAAGATCAATTCTGGACATGAAAAATCAATGGCGGTTTAGTGTGTGATACCACAATATTGTTATTTGTTTGCTTATTTTTTTGAGATGGAGTCTTGTTCTTGTCGCCGAGGCTGGAGTGCAGTGGTGCGACCTCAGCTCACTGCAACCTCCACCTCCCAGGTTCAAGCAATTCTCCTGCCTCAGCCTCCTGAGTAGCTGGGATTACAGGTGCCCGCCACCATGCCTGGCTAATTTTTTGTATTTGTAGCAGAGACGGGGTTTCACCATGTTGACTAGGCTGGTCGCGAACTCCTAAGCTCAGGCGACCGACCTGCCTCAGCCTCCCAAAGTCTGGGATTACAGGTGTGAGCCACCGTGCCTGGCCACTATTTTTTGTAAATATAAAAATATTGTAAAATATTGTTATTTTAACAACAAATTTTAAAGAAAGTATTAGATCTGCTGCATGGTGTTTTAACAAAAGACATAACACAACATAGCTTTCCCTTTCAAATAACATAATAAATCCTACATAATTGCATGCTTTAGAAGAAATAGGAAAACACAAAAGTTTAGACTCTTGCTACAAAGTGAAGTCCCTCCCACATTAAACACAGGAATGTTTACCAGCCTACAGCGTTCCCCCAAATAGCCCACTGTGCGACTTCAACAACATGTATTTGCAATTTAACTTCTGTTTTGCCTAACTTCTTTTTCAAATGCATCCTCTCTGTGTGGCAACACGGTCATTTATACAGATGTGCACAGCAGGGCCTACCTTTAAATACGGAAATCTTTGAGAAGTTGATTGCTCTTCGTATCACTTATTTGGCTGCAAACTGCTAAGTTGTTGTCATGATTAACAGTTATTCTTTCATAGACAATAAAAACAGGAAGGTTATATGGTGCAGATTTAAAGCTAGAAACAAATATATTGATAATGAATATGAACAGTATCATTTTGCAGATGTGAAAACTGAGGACAGTGTAGGCAACAGATTTCCCATAAAACGTCGACTCCGATTTGGTTCAGGCACTTAGTTTCAGAAAAAAAAAATTGTATTTAAATGTGTTATGCAAAACAGTGTGGGGAGAAGAATGGTTAAGTCTAAACAACTTGTTATTTAGAAGATGGTAGGTGACAAGAAATATATATATATTTGCTGCTTTCTGTCTGCCCCCTATACTCCACTGCGTGAAAATGCAGTAAACTGTGTTACTAATTTATAGCACAATTTGCACAGCCAAAATGAAGGTTTCTGCTAGATACCATTAAATTCAAAGGTCATATTTAATATCAACCTTTTATCCTGCCTGCACTCAAAGCAGTTTCAGGATTTGTCATTTAACAGTCATAAATAATGTGCTTCCTTTTGTGGCATCCTGGAGACCGAGAATCTCTCCTTTCATATTTTCTTCTCAACATTAAAATTCCCCAAAATTGGGTGGGGGGGGACTAAAAAAAGAAATAAAAAGATAACTTGGTAATTTCTGTTGCAAATTTCAACAGCTGGTCCTTGAGCTTTGGTGGGGACAATCTCGTTAGCATCAGTGATGTGTAATACAATAAAGAGAAACACACAAAAATCAAACACCCTGTCTGGAGTGGCAGCTGCTCTTGTCAGAGCTATCTGTCTTGTCCCAGTCCCAGAAGTGCAATGGTATGAATGGTCTTTGTCCCATGTTCTTCCTGCAGCAAAACTTGTCAGGTTATGATACGCCAATCTTCATCAATGTCTAAAGTTCTGCACAAGAAGGTTCCACACAGAACGTGCTTACGCTTCTGGGCAAGAAAATCCTGTGTGCTGTCACTCTTCCTTCTCCCTTGTAAGCACAACTGTCCCGGCAAGCGAGCGCCAGAGCAGCTGAAGGCAAGGGAGAGCATCTGCCTGTTTTTAAGTCCTGGTTATCTGAAAGTGTCTCCAATTCTTTTTTTTTTTCTTTTTTCTTTTTTTGGAAGCTGCTTTTGTAGTCAGTAGGGAGCTCTGGGTAAATCAGAATAGGAATTACCCTTTTAAGAGGGAACACCTTCTACTTGTTTGAAACTCTAAATCCAATAACACTATTTCCCAACATGAATTAAGCTCTTTAAATTGATAAATGCTCATATCATTTTATTTTCTCATTTATAAATATGCATATCATTTCATTCGCACAGCCAGAGTATTATTTCCAGAGTAAGTATTATTTTTCCACTATAGTGATGATGATACAGTTTTCAAATAAGTCAAGTGACTTATCTGACATCACCCAGTTTAGAAGGGGCAGGACTAAGTCTTAGATCAAGTCTAGCTCTCATTTTACTTCATTTTAACTGTCTCATTTAAGGAAGTTACAGTTTCTGTCACTATAGGAGTTTATCTTCCAAAGAGTTGAAGAACCGTAAGAACTGTCTCTCTCCGTGGCTCAGCAGATAGATTGAACATAGCTCACATCACTCACAGGCCTGTCATTCAGCCAAATTGTTCCTTATTTAATGTAGCTGTGGTGACTCTCAATAGACTGGATCTTCATGGCCCATTTATTCCAATGCAGCTTCCAGTTTCACTGACCGTTGTGGAAGCTGTGGCCATTTGACTGTGACTGAGCTCTGATTCCAGGGTTGGAGAACTTCCTGGAGTACCAGGGCATGAAAGACCGAGTCAAGAAAAGGGAGGGGCTTTTTTTTTTTTTTTAAACTGTTACTTTTCTCCTTGTGTGTCCATGTAATTTACAAATATTATGATGCCCGTTACTAGAATGCCAAACTGAATTAGGTCATTTCTCAATCTAGGTGACATTTTTCCTTCGATGGAGACGGGAACTGTAACATTTACCAAGCACCCATATGATTGGGTGTCACGTTTTACATTTCCTAATTCATTTTTGTTTATTCTTCACAATAACCACGAGACCAGTGTTATACTCATTTTACTGCTTAGGAAATTCGGAGCCAGAAAAGGCAACACATTTTCTCAATATTTCTTATTGAATAAGTGGGAGAACCCAGAACCAAGCTAGAAATAATAAAAATAACAGCGAATCTTTGAGTAAGCACAATAACGTTTATTCCATGAATCTTGGTGTGTTTTACTTTTTTATTTGCAAATGTTCTCCTGGGGGAGGTAATGGTGCTATTAAATATTTTTGCTAACAGAAGATGTGGAATGAGGAGTGACAAGTGATACATGGGTCATCATCATCAGACCCTCCAAATAGGTCTATATGTGTGTTACAGTAGAAAAAAGGAGCTTGAACTACAAACTGGCTTCCAGATCAGTCGCATTTTCCTGTGTTCACATAGTTTCGGTTGTTATGATGAAGCAACTTTCCCAAGAGCAGAAACAAGCATGTGGCCGGGCGCGGTGGCTCAAGCCTGTAATCCCAGCACTTTGGGAGGCTGAGATGGGCGGATCACGAGGTCAGGAGATTGAGACCATCCTGGATAACACAGTGAAACCCCATCTCTACTAAAAAATACAAAAAACTAGCCAGGCGAGGTGGCAGGCGCCTGTAGTCCCAGCTACTTGGGAGGCTGAGGCAGGAGAATGGCGTGAACCTGGGAGGTGGTGCTTGCAGTGAGCTGAGATCCGGCCACTGCACTCCACCCTGGGCGACAGAGTGAGACTCCATCTCAAAAAAAAAAAAAAAATGTCAACTCATAAGCATTGTCAGTTCAAGGTCAACAGCTGTCTTAAACATCAACATTAGGATGAAGCTAAATAGCATAGACATCTTTGATCACATAAGAATGTCTGGAGAAGAATGATTTTAGGAACTTGCATTCTGTAAAGAATCATATTTGACAAATCATATTTGTCAACTTAAATGTAGCTACATGAAAACAATTGTTTTAGGTGCTCTCACATGTAACCCAGATCCCTCCTCAGGAATGAATTTGTTCCACAGCTGCTGGGAGAACTGCTGGAAGAAATTCTTCATGCTTTCAGCTCCCCCACAGATCTGCTTAAGACAGCTGCCTTGCAATGACTAATCAGCATGGAGGTATGGGGGCCAATCCTGCTCGCCCTAAATCAGAGAATGCTTACAGTGTCATTGGCTCTTCAGAACTCTCCACAGGAGTGAATGGCTGTGTCCTCCCATCAAAGCTTCATCCTAACTCACAGCTCCCTCTGCTGAACCCTGCTTTCTTGTCTTCCTTTTCCTGGCTTTCCCTCAAAGGTGTTGATATCACTTTCATTCTCAAATAACCCCCACTCGCCCATTAGTCTCCACACTGATCTCCGTCTCGGAGTCTGTGTTTCTGAGTCAATGATGAAGGGAGACAAGAGAAAGACTTGGTACTCAGCATCCAGCAATTTAAAGAAGCCTTTCCTACCCTCACACACCACTGCTGTTTGCTAAATTTTCGTATTATAATTGATGGACCTCACATGGCAATTGTTCATTGGAGCAATGGTGCTTCTTCAGTTAAGATTTTTACTTACTACACATTATCCGTAGCATTGGGCCCAAATGTAAGTGCCTGGCTCATGGTTATATGGGTCTTAAAGGCCAAAAAGCCATAAATTCAAGACCATTTTAAGGCTGACAGCTTTTCCACAACACTCCTGCCGACTTTGTACCTATACTCTCCTAGCAGGTCTTCTGTTAAGAAGTTCTCATTGCCTCTCCAAATAGCTCAGAGCCATCTTTGTACAGATTAGACTGCTCTTTCTTATTTCCTCCAAAACCTTTTTCCCCTATAGAAGGAATTCTGCCAATCTTTCACTGGTGGTAGACATATAAAACAAAGCCATTTCTTTGATATAATTCTTCAATGACATAAAAACAACTTTCTAGTTTCCCTAAAAGTCTCATCCAATGTCCAGATTTTTATTATTTTTTCCTCACGGGACTTAATTTTAAGACTCCTCCTTCTTCACTTGGCTGCCCTCCTCTCTATGCATCCCACTATCTTATCTGTATTAAAAGGTTGAATATAGTCATGACTTACTCATTGTACAGCACGTGAGTTTCTATTATGTACAAGTCAATCTCGAAATAGTTCTCCTATCCCTTTTCCATTTTATCTCAGAAATCAAGTTTAATTCACAAAATTGTGGAGCTGAAAATAATCTTTAAAACTACCATTTTGAGGTGAGAAAACTGAGGCCCAGAGAAATGCAGTATCTGTTTAATCTACAGAGAGTGTGGAGAAAACATGGCCTTAAACTCTGGTTTCCAACTCGTATCACTTTATTTCACAATAATTTTTTCTTTGTACTGATAAGTATCTTAATAATTGAATATTAAGGATGTGAGAAGATGAATTAATTGATTCGGGAAATTTGATGTTTCTAATGTGTTTGTTTTATTTATAATCTGTGCAGCAAGGAGAGCATGTTTACAGAGTGGCACTTGCTATGCACACAGTATGGAAGAGCACAGTGATCAAGAACACTTGCTTTCAGGTAGAAAAACCTGGCTTCACGTCCCCACCCTGCCAATAACTAGCTTTCTGGCACTGTGCAAGTCAATTAACCACACAAGGCCTTCGTTTCCTCATCCCTAAAAGAGAGAGAATGAAAGTACCTCCTTCATAAGCTTGTTTTGAGGATAAAATGAGTTAATACATGCAGTGCACATAAAACTGCCCAACGCCTTCAGTGCTACATGAGTGTCTGCTGTTGTTTTTGTTGTTGTTGCTATTTTTAAACTGAATAATGACTTTTTCCATATTCTTCTCAGGTTCAGTTTTAATTTCCACTCTTTTCACTTTGTACCAGCTGGTAACCAAATTCAAGCCGAAGCAAAGAAGTCTAATCCTAAGGAAGAAGTGGGCACAAGAGTTTGACTCTATTGCTGTGAGTAAATGCTCTTTACTAGAGAGAAGAAAGAAACGTAGACATCAAAATAAAAACACACGGAGCTGTAAAACACCTGCGGGCAGCTCTTAATGGCTGCCACGTCTCTTTGCCATCATGTTAATAATGGTTTTATGGATAACTTAGAATTAAATGTTAGTATTTTTTTAAGAAAAATATAAAAAATCAAATTTGAAGATGTTTCTCTGAATTGCTTTGCTTAAAATAGTTTTGTAACCATACACATGCATTTAGTTCTTTTAAAATCCTAACTTAAAAGGATCAAGGGCTCATTACCACCATCAGTACTTCATGATTTGTGACATATTAATTCTTGTCACTTTATATTTTTAGATGGAGTTTAGCTCTTGTTGCCAAGGCTGGAGTGCAATGGCGCGATCTCGGCTCACCGCAACCTCCGCCTCCCAGGTTCAAACGATTCTCCTGCCTCAACGTCCCAAGTGGTTGGGATTACAGGCACGCGCCACCATGTCTGGCTAATATTTGTATTTTTAGTAGAGGCGAGGTTTCTCCATGTTGGTCAGGCTGGTCTTGAACTCCCAACCTCAGGTGATCCACCCGCATCGACCTCCCAAAGTGCTGGGATTACAGGCATGAGCCACCGCACCTGGCCCTTCTTGTCACTTTTCTATGTCAGGAAATCAAGTTCTATTAATGGATCTAAAAAGTGAAATTTATATAGATAAATGGAGAACATTAAATTTGAGTTCATCTTGTGGCATCTTGAGGTCATAGAGTTCACAAATAAGGCATTTGTGGTATGTGAGAAATAAACAAGGAGGCGTTGGCATCTTTAGGGCCAGTCGATCTGTATTATATGTGATATGGCTTAGATCTGTGTCCCCACCCAAATCTCATGTCTAATTGTAATCCCCAATGTTGGAGGAAGGGTTTGTTGGGAGGTGATAGATCACGGGGGCGGGTTTCTCATGAGTGGTTAAATACTATCCCTTTGGTGCTGTTCTCATGATAGTGAGTGAGTTCTTACGTGATCTGGTTGTTTAGAATTGTGTGGCACCTCCCGTCTCTCTCTTCCTCCTGCTCTGGCTATGTAAGATGCACCGGCTTCCCCTTCCTACGTCCACCATAATTGTGAGTTTCCTGAGGCCTCCCCAGAAGCAGAATCCTATACAGCCTGCAAAACCGTAAGGCAATTAAACCTCTTTTTCTTTATAAATTACCCAGTCTCAGGTACTTCTTTATAGCAGTGCGAGAATGGGCTAATACAATATGATTCACAATTTCATACACAACACAGTACTTTGACTAAAAATGGGCCAAGGCAGAAAAGAGGAAGAGCATTTTAAAATAACCATTTTATTTGGACCGTATCAAACTTCATCGTTTTCATTTGATTGCTAGATTTGCTCTACATTTAAAAAGTTACAAATATATCCCTAGATCTATGACCACAATACAAAGGTATCTTCCGGGTCCTGACACTACCTTTCAGCTGCCTATTGTGACCCACAGCTAGATGTTGCCCTAGTTGTGTAGCTGGGTTGGCAAACTTGGAAGTCCACATCTTTGTTTATTTGGTAAATGCAATGTTATAAAAATTAGAAGCATTTACATAAAAATATTGATTTTTATTTTTATTTATTTATTTTTAAATTGAGATGGAGTCTCACTGTGTTACCCAGGCTGGAGTGCAGTGGTGTGATCTTGGCTCACTGCAACCTCCACCTCCTAGATTCAAGCAATTCTCCCACATCAGCCTCCCAAGTAGCTAGGACTACAGGCACATGCCACCACACCCGACTAATTTTTTGATTTTTAGTAGACATGGGTTTTCGCCATGTTGGCCAGGCTGGTCTTGAACTCCTGACCTCAAGTGATCCACCCGCCTTGGCCTCCCAAAATGCTGGGATTACAGATGTGAGCCACCATGCCAGGTTGATTTTTAATTTTTAAATATCAGAACTGACTAGTGGTTTTCTGTCTGGTGCCTAGTGGGATCACCTGAAATACTTAAAAAGTAAAAGCCCCCAGAAATGTTGTAACATAATAGATGTGGTTTGAACCCAGGTATTGGTATACTTCCTTTAAGCTCCTCAGATGATTCTCATGTGCCTCATGCTACAAAGAGCTGGGCTACAGAAGCGTGAATTCCCAAAGTGGTTGACTAACAACACCAACATCACCTGAGAATATGTGAGAAGTGCAAATTATCAGGCCATATCAAAACTTACACAATCAGAAATTCTGGGGTGAGACTCAGGAATCCGTGTTTGAACAAGTGTTCCATAAACGTGGATGTGATTCTGACTCACACTCACATTTGAGAACCACTGCACTACATAGACCCTGCACATCTCTGTTAGTTATTGCTTATAGTTATTGCTTTCACTCAGTTAAGTGACTTACCTATAGCTGTGTTTGTATTTGAAGATCCCCTAACCGAGTTCATCCTAATTTTCCCAGACCTAATTTTTCTCCTGAAATTCCTCCTTCTGATTATGACAAAAAGACACCAACCAAGCTTCAGGCATTGTTTTCTTTTCCAGTGCTAATTCAACCCTCTTAATATTACGATCATGTTTTTTTGTTTTTTTTCCCTTACAGTCCTACTGCCATTGTTCCAGTTCAGGCCCTCATTACTTCTTATCTTGACAATTGAATCTGTTTCTGGCTTCCCTGCCTCTAGTATCTACTCACTCCAATTTCTCATATGTACTGTTGACAGTTTTGTCTTCCTGAATGCAAGCCAAGTCATAAACTCATTCAGCTTAGAATTCTTCAGTGACTTACCATTGAATACATTCAATCTACTCCACCTAGCATCAAAGACCCTCTATGACCTGGCTCCTCCTTGTATTTCTACACTTCTCCTTCACCATTCTACTCCCCTATTAACTTTAAACTCTAAATAATTTACTATTGTCTAAACTTTCCTACTCCATATTGACTCTTAACATTATATTTCAACTTATGCTTTCATTCCACTTGGATTGACCAAATTTTGTCTTCTGTTACCATCGCCTCCAAATTCTTCTCACAGTATAATTGTCCCAAACACCATTTCCTTCTGAAGCCTTCCTTGATCCATCAAATCTAAAGTAGTTTTGATCTACTCTGTACTACCTTAGGTTTTTATTCTACCTCTCATGCATCACTTGAAATACTGAGAAAACACGCACACACGGACAACATATTAGTTGTCAGTTAGGAACTATCATCCATCTAGTTGGTTAACCAAAAAAATAAAAATTGACTTCTATGAGATAAGGACTGTGCTAAGTTCTATATGACTGGTAAATACTGGTTCATTGAAAAAAAGCCTTAGAAATGTATGGACATAAATATGTTTTCAAAAAGTTTCTTTGAAGGATTTTTGAACAATTGGAAACTTGATTTTAAATATTCCAGTAATTTAGACACAAATCCTCTGAATATTGTATCTTGAAAGCATCTTGCACCAACCATGTGAAAGACAAAGAAGCACATTAATGTAATTGTGTGACTCTGTGAGAGGATGGTTTAAGGGGAAGAGTACTGGTAATGAGATAAGACTGGGTCTTAGCCAAACATGGCAGCTTGCCTACCTTTGGTGCTGCTTGGATTTTATCCAAAACACACAATTCTCCAATTTCCTCTTTGTTAGAGTTGGGTGACCTCTTCCGTTTGATAAAGGCTCACAAGGCTGACCCCCACACACATTCACACATGATTGGTATTCTTTTTATTTTAAACGTTCTTCATGTTCCAGAGGCTTCTCACCTTAAAGCCACAAATTCTGCACATTCCCTTAGGCTCTTATATGCAAGCCATTAATCTGACAGATCAGCCAACAGAAAAACGGTAACCAGGTAAAATGCTATGCCTACGTAGTACTGATAGAATTTAATAAGGCCTTACTCAAATGAGAGATACTCTCATGCCTGTAAGCACCATGATGGACGCAAGCATGTGATCCGTATCTTTATACTAAGGCACGTTAATAAACACCAGCGGTGCCAGAGGGCAGATGAGAGAGCCATCATGAATAACCAACTGCATGGACCTTTAAAACATCAATAGTCCTTTAAATATCTACATTTTGGACGAAGGGACTTGGTAAGGCTTAAAGCTGGGGCAAATCAAGGGAACAATGTGCATGGGTAATATAAAGAAAGACATATAGTTCAAGTCTTGGACTTCTAAAAGTAAAATGTAATTCAGGTCAACAAACATTTACTGAAGTATAAAATATAGAAGAAAATATCACAAAAATATTTAAGATCCAATCCTGTCTCTAGTTCTGACCGGCAGTGTAAAGGTAGAATGTAACAAGTATAAAACAATTGTTATATAAATACCACCAAGGTTATATGGTGTGATGGTTTGAAGGAGCAAAATATAAACAAAAACAAACAAGAAAAAAATACCTTAGCAAAAGAGATAGAGAAACATTTGACAGATATTTGTCTTATAATTCAAACTACATTTTTACTAGAAAAGGTGGGGTAAGAAGAGGAAGCCACAGGAACAGAGAACATTACAAGTGTGATGTGTATTCAGATGCTATCCATAAATCAAATCTAAAGAGAATACAAGTGAACGGGGCAAGAAGTGGGAGATGAGACTGTAAAACTTGGTGGGGGTCATCCTGATAAGGCCATGAACATGGGAATGAGTACTTAGTGCTGAGCAGGTGAAGAGAGATGGATGAAAGCCGGGTTTCTTATTCTCTTTTTTTTTTTTTTTTTTTTGAGACGGAGTCTCGCTCTGTCGCCCAGGCTGGAGTGCAGTGGCCGGATCTCAGCTCACTGCAAGCTCCGCCTCCCGGGTTTACACCATTCTCCCGCCTCAGCCTCCCGAATAGCTGGGACCACAGGCGCCCGCCACCTCGCCCGGCTAGTTTTTTGTATTTTTTTAGTAGAGACGGGGTTTCACCGTGTTAGCCAGGATGGTCTTGATCTCCTGACCTCGTGATCCGCCCGTCTCGGCCTCCCAAAGTGCTGGGATTACAGGCGTGAGCCACCGCGCCCGGCCGGGTTTCTTATTCTCTTAGGTTCCACAAAGAACCCTGAAATACAACATTCATAACAGCCGGCTCTATTGAAGAGACTCAAATACGGTTCTTTGGCTGTAACATGTCCTTAGAATGTCGAGAGGAGAATCAGTTTCCATTTCAGACACCTCTGCTTCTGTTCTGCAAAATTCTGCAAACTCCTGAAACGTGATTATTGGATTCCAGATTTATTTTTTCAATATTAAAATGTTAGCATCCAAAAACTCAAAGGGAAAGAATAATAATTAGTATTTTTCTTGCACATCAGATTTTACCTTGCTCCATTGTGGTGTTCTTTGGGAGGCTGAGTTGGCAGATACCAACTGAATTGTAAAAATACGTCTCTCCTCTACTCTCAAAGATAATAAGAATGTCTGGGAAACAGGCTGTATCAATACATGATACTTTTATAGCATGTGAAAAAGGGAAAAATTCCAAATTAATCTTCAGAATATATTGACTGATACCTATCAAGTTACCCGATACAATAGGCTGGGGAATGGTAAATCTATTCCATCAAAAAATATGGCCATGATTTTCACCAAACTGAGTGCTCATCCTGGCTCTTTGTAAATGCAGGATGAAACTCAGCACGCTTTTTTTTTTTTTTTTTTTGAGACAGTCTTGCTCTGTCGCCCAGGCTAGAGTGCAGTGGCCGGATCACATCTCACTGCAAGCTCCGCCTCCCAGGTTCACGCCATTCTCCTGCCTCAGCCTCCCGAGTAGCTGGGACTACAGGCGCCCACCACCACGCCCGGCTAGTTTTTTGTGTTTTTAGTAGAGACGGGGTTTCACCGTGTTAGCCAGGATGGTCTCGATCTCCTGACCTCGTGATCCGCCCATCTCGGCCTCCCAAAGTGCTGGGATTACAGGCTTGAGCCACCGCGCCCGGCCTCAGCACACTTTCATTACTTATTCTGCAAAACAACTGTGCATTAGAATTCTGAGAAATGAATGTTAAGACTCAGTGTCTCCATCATGATGCTGTTGAGAATCTCCCCCACGTTTCATTTCCTTCCTCTTCAGTTGCATGTATTCTGTACTGCACCTCTGTCCATACTTTACCCAAGATTACATATAACTGAGTCAAGTGCATTTAAAATTATTAATATTTTCAAAGCAAATAAAATCACATTTAAGGGATCTTGCAAATGTCTAAATTAAAACTCTTTTCTTTTAGCTATGTACCTTCAACACATTTTACTTACTAAAGGCGCCTGAACACTGAATATTACAGGTTACCTAGGAAACTTACAGTGACTACACTTAAAAACAACACAAAGCCCTCTAACTGAAGCAGAATGCCATTTTAGAAAAATCTATTTTGGGAATGGCAAAAAGAAATGGTTAACAAGTAAATATCAGTGCATAGCTACTGTCTTATTTGAGTTTTTCTTCCTCACATTATTCTTCAATTTCTTTTTATGTCTGCCACTGAGTTGTTCTTGAAAGAAAATAAAAGCTCAAGATATAATAATGAATAAAGGGCAATGGTTTCTATTATCAGCTACAGTCCAGATCATGAGATTTTACTCTGTGGCTCCTCAGATAGTATGAGAAATAATGTTGTGCCTTTTTAGCATTCATTAATGATGGTGACCATATATCTAATTCCAGTTTATGCCTATAGTTCTGGCAAAATTATTAACAGTATCTCATGTTACTTGAAAATTATCCAGGTTTGGATGATAAATTATATGTTTGCCTTAACTGTCTATTACAGGTGTATGCAAAATGTATTGAGAAATATAAAACTGTGCTAGGATAATCAGTGCCCTTGAGGAGCTAAAAATGTATAATCTAATTGGAAAAATATAAATGGTAACATACTATATTCTTTACAATATTTACTACTAAACAATACAATGATATTATTACATCATTCACTATGACTAAATTGACAAAAATACTTTTTTCCCCAAACTCTCAAGTCTAATGTAATAAATTACACCCAAGAAAGCACTTCCCTCTAGCCCATAAAATGAAGAAAGACAAAGTGTATAGAGTGAGTTGTGATAATTCTGCAAGCCTCAGCGGCTTTGTTAGCAACAAAATCAAGGTCACCTTGGCTACTGCCCAAATCTAATACTACCACTGAGAGATTGCCTCAGGGTAGGGATTTTGTAAGATACCTGGAGAGTTGTTGCAGTGTTTTCTGAAATCCAATTACAAAATCCATTATTACTACTAGACAAACCGATATAGCATTTCTATATTTGCAAGGTGCAGAGCACTCACAGCTCAGCAAAACGGTACTGGAGAACTGTTTCTGTATGATGATAGCAGTGATGATGATGAAGATAATGATGTACAAGTCCATTTATTTTAAACAGTTTCTACTCCAGTCCTTTAAAAACAAACGTGAAGGATTTCCTGCACGTAACTGGAAGAAGATAACACTTCTTTTTCCTTTTTTCTAGCCAATCCTTGTTTTATATAGTAAATAAAAATTATACCAATATGGCTTGATGAAGTGAAAAGACATTTTAGTGTTCAAATCTCAGTTCTGCCATCTCTTAATTCTGCCATTTTAATATAATCTATTTTTGGACTAGCAAAAGAAATGGTTAACAAGTATCAGTTCATAGCTCCTTTTTTTTGGGCTTTTCTTCCTCAAATTATTCTTAAATTTCTTTTTATGTCTGCCATTGAGTTGCTCTTAAAAGAAAAACCCTCCAAGGCTCAATTCTCATTTTTATAATGAGGATTATAATAATCCTACCTCAGAAAATTAGTTAGAATAAAAAGAAAGAAAAAGCGTGAAGTGTCTGGCATGATGTCAATAAAACTTGAACCTGAATGTTAGTTCTCAACTGTACATAATCCTCACAGTAGTTCAAGTTGCCATTGCCAGTGAGGTTCTTGCAATGACCTCTTCTTATGCTAGTAGGTTACAGCAGTCATTGTAAAACTCCAGTATATTAATTAATCAGTTGAACTACTTGTTAAAATAGAAATTCCTGATACCATACCCGGAATTCTGATGTAATAGACGTGACAGAGGCCCCAGGACTCGGCATTTCTTACCAATACCTGCCTTGCCCATCGTTACTACAGGCCACATTTACACAAATACAAGTCAGAGAAAATGAAGACTTGCCACAACTTCAAGGCTGGTATTTCACATTAAGAAAGTATCGTTAGCCACTTACCATCTTCCTCTGGGTATTCTGCCAGCAAGTCTGTATCCTAAGCTGAATTTAACTCAGACCTTAATATTATTGTTGCTTCTCTTTTTTTTTTTTTTTTTTTAGACGGAGTCTCGTTCTGCCGCCCAGGCTGGAGTGCAGTGGCCGGATCTCAGCTCACTGCAAGCTCCACTTTCCGGGTTTGCGCCATTCTCCTGCCTCAGCCTCCCGAGTAACTGGGACTACAGGCGCCCGCCACCATGCCCGGCTAATTTTTTTGTATTTTTAGTAGAGACGGGGTTTCAGCGTGTTAGCCAGGATGGTCTCGATCTCCTGACCTCGTGATCCGCCCGTCTTGGCCTCCCAAAGTGCTGGGATTACAGGCTTGAGCCACCGCGCCCAGCATTGCTTCTCTTAATAACCCTTCGACCTCAAAACCTCAGTATGCCCATCCCCCTTCTCACTAGCCATCATTACTCTGCACTCAATATTTTGCGTATTTCTCCTCCATTCCATCGCTATTCTCTGCCCCACCATCCCTTGCCTGACTTGCATAATCATCTCATCTTTGATTTTTCCATCTCCATTCTCTCCCTCATGCTAATCAATCCTACTCTTGCTACCACATATACATTCTTAATGCATAATTATAATCTTGAAACTCCTTATAAGCCTCCAATGAGGATGTAAAAACAATGAAATCATTGCATGTTGTTGGTGGGAATATATAAATGTGCAGCCACATTGGAAAACAGTTTGGTAAATCCTAAAGTTAAACAGGTTACCATATTACCAACACTTCTACTCCTACATATATATATGTGTATATATATGATAATTAAAAACATATATCTCTGCAAAATGTATAAACAAATGTTCATATTCACAGCAGCATTATTCATAATAGTGAAAAAGTAAAAACAACTGAAATGTCCATCAACTAATTAATGAATAAAATGTGATCTCTTCATATAATGGAATATTTTCAGTTACAAAAAGGGCATATTGACATATGTTATAACATGGATGAATCTTGAAAACATGCTAAGTGAAAGAAGCCAGCCATAAAAGGCTACATATTGTATGATTCTGTTTATATGACATGTGCAGAATAGACAAATCCATACAGACAGACAGTAAATTGACAGCTGCCAGTGGCTGGGGGAAGGATGGAATAGGAAGTGACTGGTAGTGGGTATGGGATTTATTTTGGGGGTGATGAAAATCTTCTGAAATTAGATACTGGTGATGAATGCACAACCTTCTGAATATGTTACAACACATTTAAGTCTCCAATAGCTCCTCACCACCTGCAAAAAAAAAAACCCCTACATTTCCTGACTTGGTATATGAGACCCATTATCCTATAGCCTCTCTTCATGTGTCCTATACCCCAGACTAAGTAAACCATCGCTCTTTTGAAGTGCTGGTATGCTTTTTTCCCATGGCTTAAAGCATTTTTTGAATATCGTTGTTTCATGAGTGATTACTGTAATATGTCACATAATGTCGGTACTCTATGCCTGAATGCCGAGTAAAAAAGAAACTGTTTTTTTCAAAACACAGTATCTCTTAAATTTTGTATGTAGCAATCTCATTTTGAAACATGAACATGCTGAGATCCTTAAAATAAGAATAAGGCAGAATTGTGTATGTTGCAAAGACAACATAAAATGCCATTACTGCAGTCACTAATAAGTAAGCACACATCTATGTATAATGCACACATAAAATCCACATACATACATACATACACACATACCGTTATGGTCTGAACGTTTGTGTTCCCCTCAAATTCTTATGCTTAAATCCTAAGCCCTAAGGTGATGGTAACAGGAGGTGGAACCTTTGCAAGGTTCCGCTTAGGTCATGAGGGCAGAGCACTCCTGAGTGGGATTAGTGTCCTTAGAAAAGAGGTTGGAGAGATCTGACATACAACATGGTGAATATACTTAATTACAACATACTGTATACTAGAGAAACGCCAAATCACCAGAAAAATGATAGCTATGTGAGGAATCATGTATGTTACTTAGCTAGATTTAGTCACTCCACTACATACATATATATATACTTCAAAACATCATGTTGTACTTGGTAAATATATTCAATATTGTGTGCCAATTAAAAAAATGAATATAATGATAAAAAGGGGTGACTCAAAGGAGCTCGTTTGTCCTCATTCCATGTGAGGATGCAGCACAAAAGGGCTGTCCAAGAACCAGGAAGTGGGCCCGCATCAGACACTGAATCTGCTGGCACCTTAATCTTCAGCTCCCAGCTTCCAGAATGGTGACAAATACATTTCTGTTGTTTACAAGCCACCAAGTTTATGATATTTTGTTATAGCAGCTCAAACAGACTAAAACACATACATATACAACAAAGGAATGATCGTATCTTATGAAGTCTTACTACTCCGTTTCCTCATACTACTATCAGCAAAATCACTATTTTAGCAGCAATCTCAGAAAGAAAAGTAAAACCCAGGAAGCACAGTTCTTGTACTTACACACAGACATTTAAGCCTTAACTGCATATCCTGTGCCTCTCACCTTGGTTTATGAGATATCCTTTTGTTTGTTTTTATGAGGATGCCAGTTCAATCTTCTTCCAGAAGTAGACCATTAAGCTGTCAACATCCGAAATGTACCTTAATTGCTTCCTCATATTTCCCTATATCTGACTAATGGAATATGGAAAGCAATGTTTAACCAGGGAAAAAACATTTACTTCTACCTGGTAAAGCTTAAATTCCATTTAGTGCCCAGAGCTTAAAGTAAAAAAAAAAAAAAAAAAGGAAAAAAAATACCTATCACACCATAGTAAGTGAGAAGTGAGCGGGAGGTAACTTGTAAGCATATTAAATTGAAGGAAAAATTGACTGAAAGTCAAAACATAGTCTAGGAACGGAAAGTCATTCCCAACTAGCCATCATTGACAAATGCAGGTCAATTACTTCTTATTGAACTCTGTGATACATAGTCACGATTTTCCATTTGTGCTCAAAACGGAAGCAACTTCAGCAAAAAACAGAATTGACAAGCATCGAAAGAGAATTGCAAATAGTTGAAGCACGGAGAGTATTTTTCAAAACAAACAAATGTTTAGTTTCCTCCTCTTTCTACTTTTCTATATTTTCTGCAAGACGACCTATTACTTTAAAAGTTTGTTTATAAGAAATAAAGATAAGTCATGGGGGGATGAGGAAAGAGGAGATGTTGGTCAAAGCCAACAAAGTTTTGATTAGACAGGAGGAATAAGTTTTAGTGATCTATTGCCCACCATGGTGACGATAGTTAACAATGTGTTGTTTAATTCAAAATTGTTGGAAGAGTGAATTTTAAATGTTCTCGCCAAAAAAAAAAAATAAATATGTGGGTAATGAATATACAAATTAGCTTAATTTAATTATTCCACAAACGCATACATATCAAAACATTACATTGTACTCCATAAATATATAAAATTATTTGTCAATTAAAAAAATAAGTGATTAAAGGTGACATGAGGCATGCATTACCCATCACAGTGGTAAAAATCCACCTTCCCTGTGTCCTGACCTCTTATTCTGTCGAGCAAGCATATCACATTTAATCATGACAATTGTATTACAGACATTAGCGATATATAAAAATTGAAATAGGCTAAATGTAACTAACTTTGCTCTTACCACAACAGTGTTTTATCTATTTAGCAAAGCTTCCAAGTCAACTTGTCAAGGCTCATCACCTTTGGACAGCATACACAGACAAGATATTAAAAATAATGGAAAATTTATCACAATCATCATGCCCTCGGCTGTTTCTTCCCTCAGAATGAGAAATGATGCATTCTTACAGTGTTAAAGATAAATACAGAATCATCATCACTATTTTAGGAAAGAAATAATGCTCAGAATTCAATGTCAGCTTCTCAAGGAATCCACAGTCATGTTTCCTTAGGGCATGGAAACATTAAGATGAATATAAAAGAATATCACTTGCTCCACTGATTTACATTCTCACTTTAGTTACAGGATTTAAGTAATTATTCTGTACAACTTTTAATACTGTGTCTGAGTGGAAAAACATAGAGGGAATCTAGACATTGTGAGGGCCAATACATTTCCAGTCACAAAGTTCAATTATGTTTCTTTTAAAATGAACCTATTCAATCCTCACAATAATTTTCTGAGTTACATATGTATTATAATCTTCATGTTACAGATCAGATAATTTCAGGCTATAGTAGAGCTTATTATATTGTGACATTCCCCACCTCACGATTGAAGCTCATTGAGAGTAAGGACATTCTATACTAAGTTTAAGTAGTCTAACTTCTGGCACATGGCTGATGCACAATATATTTTATGGATCTAAGTGAATAAAATTTAAAAATACCCTGAGCCCTTGGAGGGTTATGCACACAGAAGGAATAGATGAAAGAGTTAAGATGTGAACCCAAGAATGTCTTTCCATTTTACCAAGCCATATTGGTAAAATGTTTATTTATATAATGGTATAAAACAAGCATTTGAGAAAAGCAAAGAAAAAAATGTATCTTCTTCCAATGGTAGGTGGGAATCCTTCACATTTCTTTTTTTAACTGACTTCCCTCATTCACAGGGGAAGTGGAAGAGCTACAATTTAGATGCAGATATTCTGGCCCCAGTGTTTCTCTACCACCTCAAAACTAATTATTGGCTAATCAAGTGTGTCTTGATAATTGCAGATTTTTGTTTTTCAGAAACTCTAAAATTGTTTTTTAGAGTACTGCTACCAGGTTAGAGGTCAACTATCACTATTGAGTGATAAAATACAACATTTGAAAATTAATTACAGATCCTGGAGACTAAGAAGATCCATGCTAAATAGTTTAAAATGAGGTACACATATATTTCTACGAGCAATTAATAAATGGCTATGGTAAGTAGTTTGAATGGTCATGGAAAATAAACTACCTGAAGTAGATGCTATTTCCATACAGCTTTGGAACATTAGATAAATGAAAGAGATCTACTCAAGGAATCGGAACAACAAAGCTCTTGCACAATGTTTACTAATTAGAAGTTCATGCCCCTGAGAAGCTTGAAATGGTCACATTCCCTTCAGTTTTCTCACCTGTAAAATAAACATCTTACTTTTCACGCTTTACATAATTGTAAAAATGGATGATACATTATGTGAGAAAGAATGTAGTAAACTTTAAAGTGTCATGCGTATGATGGAGCTTATTATCTAACATCTTGCTACTTGAGCTGTGGTCAAGGTGCAATGGCATCAACATTCCTAGGAAGGGAACTGACCTGAAGAATCTCAGACCCCATCCCATACCTACTGCATCAGAATATGTATTTTACCCATATTGCCCATAGACTTATTCACACATAAGTTAGATGGAAATCAGTAACTTCAATGCTTTCAAGATCCACTCTTACCATTCAATATTAAAAATGTTTTGGGCCGGGCGCGGTGGCTCAAGCCTGTAATCCCAGCACTTTGGGAGGCCGAGACGGGCGGATCACGAGGTTAGGAGATCGAGACCATCCTGGCGAACACGGTGAAACCCCGTCTCTACTAAAAAAAATACAAAAAACTAGCCGGGCGTGGTGGCAGCGCCTGTAGTCCCAGCTACTCGGGAGGCTGAGTCAGGAGAATGGCGGGAACCCGGGAGGCGGAGCTTGCAGTGAGCTGAGATCCGGCCACTGCAGTCCAGCCCGGGCGACAGAGCCAGACTCCGTCTCAAAAAAAAAAAAATGTTTTGATATCCCAATTATGTGATGTGAAACTTTGGCAAATCCATGGGAACTTATTTAGACAGATACATATATGGTTTTACTGTTTCATATTCCAATTAAGCATTCCTTTACATAAGTGTTTGGTATATACATATACTCTTGATTTTTGTGTTTTTTGCATCACTGTGGCAAATTTTAGACTGCACATTTCTGGAGGGCAGGGATTGCCTTCAAATATGTAGTTCAGTGCCTGATAAATATGGACTTGCCTTGAGAAATGGTGATGACAGTATCATAATCTGACAATAAATTAGAGGAAAGAATGCTTTGGAGCACAGCTAAGAGAAGGAAATTCTCAGAAATGTTAATTCCAAGTCACCTGAAAATAACAATTCACAGAATAGAAAAAAACCAAAAGGTTGCTATTTAATATTCTTGAGCACCCACACTTAATTTTAATGAAATCTTATGTCAGACTAACCGAGAGTTTCAGGTGGAAGTAATCATTCTTTTTTTTATCTCTTTATTTTTTACGGTCATAGGTTAAGAGTCTCAATGTATAATTTTAATAGGATTGGAGGAAGCCTTGAAATGCAAGGAATGACAAATCAAATTCATACAGTGTATCAGCAATTACAACCTCCCAGGTTGTGGAAATCAAGTTGAAAAATACAGATGTTAGATATAGTCTTGGAATTTTCAAAACAAGAAATGAAAGCTTTAATAAAATTAAACACTTTGAGCTAATGATGACCTACTTAAGAAAATCATTTACCTTTCTAATTTTTAAGCACTTGAATTAGTTTAGATTTATAGTCTCTAGACATTGCTAAATTTGATTAAATGTGAAAAATTTAAAGTTCACTTGTAAAAATGTCTTTGATTAATTTTATCTGTGAAGGGAAAACCTATACTATCCTCTCTGGCCTTGGCAATATCTCTGACAGAATTCTGAATTCTTCTCTGTATTTTAAATGTTGTTGATATATTATTCATGCAGGTTTCAGTCATGCTGAACAAACCTTAAAACGCATGGAAAATCTGAAAATGCCTATTTAGACAGCTGACAGCACCACCCCCCGACTTTTTTACTAAGCTAAAATTTAAAAATTGGGAATCACAGAGCACCAACAACAATGAGAAAAGAGATTGAGTTAGAGGTGCTCTGTAGAATTCCAAACAAACACTTTACATTTGTATTTTCGTGCATTTAAATTAGGGCTGTTAAAATGAGAGCAGGTGGATATAAAACTATTAGCTTGGTGCAAAAGTAATTGCAGTTTTTGTCCAGGCACGGTGACTCATGCCTGTAATTCCAGCACTTTGGGAGGCGGAGGCAGGTGGATTGCTTGAGGTTAGGAGTTCAAGACCAGCCTGGCCAACATGGTGAAACCCCAACTCTACTAAAAATACAACAATTAGCCAGGGGTATTGGTGGGCACCTGTAATCCCAACTATTCAGGAGGCTGAGGCAGGAGAATCGCTTGAACCCAGGAAGCAGAGGTTGCCATGAGCCATGATGGCACCACTACACTCCAGCCTGAGCAACAGAGCGAGACTGTCTCCAAAAAAAAGGTAATTGCGGTTTTAGTCATTACTTTCAATAGAAGAAAAAAACAAAACAAAAGAATACTTTTGCACCAACCTAATAGAAAACCATCGACCAGATTAATCAGCTCATACAATGTGAATTATTGACCAGTCGGAAACAGAGACCAAAGTCAGTGCTGCCTACTACTTAGGAGATGCAAAGATAATTCCTCTGATGGACTTCTAGATTCATTTCATTGCTCAACAACATAGAGAATATTTGTTAATTCTCAACAAATATTCATTTGAAATAAACTCTGACAAGTGCTCCATAATCCTTCCAGAATTCAGCAATAAATCAAATACACCTCATTTTTTCTTGTAACTTCCCATTGACAATGTCATATCATTAAAACCCAGGCTATGTGTGGTTGCTCTTTCCCACTGCAGTGAAAGAGATTTCAATGGGAAATGAGTTTGCCTATTAAAAATGTCTTCATCGTTGTTTTCTACCAGTCTGTATCAACAGGTCATGTTCTCTCCTTTCTTTTTAAAATAGTAAATCAAGAAGGAATGATTTTGATACTTCTTGCTCTCTGGGAGCCAAGCCGTAAATGCTTAATTAGGTATGCCAAAGTTCTTTTTTCTAATAGGGTACAGAAAACTCTTAATGAAAGATCAGATGCATTGATGTATATGCACAATATCAGGAAAGAGTTCTCCTAATTTGTATAATTCCATATGCAACCCTACCAAGTGTAGATTAATCAATGGTGGGCTCCCATGTATGTGTACTTATTTATTTATTTATTTATTTATTTATTTATTTATTTATTTTTCTTTCCTACTTTCTTTTAGGTCCAGGGGGTACATGTGCGGGTTTGTTACTTTAGTAAATTGCACATCACTGGGGTTTGGTGTACACATGATTTTGTTACCCAGACAGTGGCATAGTACTTGATAAGTAGTTTTTTGACTCTTTCCTCTTACCCTCCACGTTCAGTATCTGTCTACTGTTCCATTCTTTGTATCCATGTGTACTCAATGTTTAGCTCTCACTTATAAATGAGAACATGTGATATCTGGTTTTCTGTTCCTCTATTAACCTGCTTAGGATAATGGCCTGCAGCTTCATCCATGTTGCTGCAAAGGACATGATTTTGTTATTTTTTAGGGTTGCGTAGTATTCCATGATGCACATGTGCCATGTTTTCTTTATCTGGTCCACTGTTGATGGGCATTTAGGTTGATTCCATGTCTTTGCTATTGTGAATAATGCTACAATGAACATACTACTATAGTGTCTTTTTGGTAGAATAATTTATATTCCTTTGGGTGTACATTCAGTAAAGAGATTGCTGGGTTCAATGGTAGCTCTGGTTTAAGTTCTTTGAGCGATCTCTGGGCTGCTTTCCACAATGGGTGAACTACTTTACATTGCCGCCAGGAGTGTATAAGCATTCCCTTTTTTCCACAACCTCACCAGCATCTGTTATTTTCTGACCTTTTGATAATAGTAGTTCTGACTGGTGTGAAATGGTATCTCATTGTGGTTTTAATTTGCATTTCTCTAATGTTAGTGATGTTGAACATTTTTCATATGCTTATTGGCCGTGTGAATGTCTTCTTTGGAAAAGTGTCCATTTGTGTCATTTGCCTATTTTTTAATGGGGTTGTTTGGTTTCTCATAGATTCTGGACATTAGACCTTCGTTGGATGCATAGTTTGCAATTTTCTCCCATTCTGTAGGTTGTCTGTTTATGCTGTTGATGGTGTCTTTTGCTATGCAGAAGACCTTTAGTTTAATTAGGTCTCACTTAATCAATTTTTGTTTTTGTTGCAATTACTTTTGCAGACTTTGTGATGAAATCTTTGCCAAGGTCATGTCCCGAGTGGTATTTCCTAGATTTTTTTTCTAGGATATTTATAATTTGAGGTCTTAAATTTAAGTTTTTAATCTTGAGTTGATTTTTGTATATGGTAAAAGGAAGTAATCCAGTTTCAGTCTTCTGCATATGGCTAGTGAGTGATCCCAGCACCATTTACTGAATAGGAAGTCCTTTTCCCATTGATTGTTAATGGGCAGCTTTGTCAAAGATCACATGGTTGTAGGTAGTATGGCTTTATTTTGGAGCTATCTAACATTCATCTATGTGTCTATTTTTGTACCACTACCATGCTGTATTTTACTGTAGCCTACTACTGTATCTATTACTGTCATCCCGTAATATAGTTTGAAGTTCGATAGTGTGATGCCTCTGGCTGTTCTTCTTGCTTAGGATTGCTTTGGCTATTCCAGCTCTTTTTTAGGTTCATATGAAATTTAGAATTTTTTTTCTAATTCTGTGAAAAATGGCTTTGATTGATAAGAATGGTATTGAATCTGTAAATTACTTTGGGCAGTATGGCCATTTTAGCAGTATTGATTTGTCCTGTTCATGAGCATTGAATGTTTTTCTTTTTGTTTGTGTCATCTCTGATTTCTTTCAGCAGTTTCTGCAACTCTCATAGAGTACTTTCCCCTCCCTGGTTAGCTGTCTTCCTAGGTACTTGATTCTTCTTGTGGCTATTGTGAATGGGATCAAATTCTTGATTTGGCTGCCTGCTATTGTTGAGCTACTAATTGTGGTACATTTATTTTGCATCCTGAAACTTTACTGAAGGTTTTTGTCAGTTCTATGAGCTTTTGGGTGGAGATTATGAGGTTTTTTGGGTATAGAATCATATCGTCTACAAAGGGAGATAATTTGACTCCCTGTCTTCTTATTTGGATACCTTTTGTTTCTCTCTCATGCCTGATTGCTCTGGGTAGGACTTTCAGTACAATGTTGAATAGGAGTGGTGAGACTGGGCATCTTTGTCTTCTTCCAGTTGTCAGGCGGAATGCTGCCAGCTTTTGTCCATCCAGTATGATGCTGGCCATGGGTTTGTCAAGATGATTCTTATTATTTTGGTGTATGTTCCTTCGATGGTTAGTCTGTCGAGAGTTTTTAAAACCAAGGGAACTGAATTTTATTAAAAGCCTTTTCTGTGTCTATTGAGATGATCAAGTGATTTCTGCCTTTAGCTCTGTTTTTGTGATGAATCACATTTATTGATATTTATATGATGAACCTATCTTACATCCCAGAAATAAAGCCTACTTCATCATGGTGGATTAGCTTTTTGATGTGCTGCTGGATTTGGTTTGCTGATATTTTGTTGAAGATTTTTGTATCTACGTTCATCAAGGATATTGGTCATATGACCTTCTTGGTAGAGAAAAACTCAACCAGGAAACTTGTCTTATACATTTTTCATAGATGTTGTGCATGTTAAATCCCTGCCCTTATGGTAATCCATTAGTATGCTGAAGGCTCAGAGGAAATAGTACAAAACAGATGCATTCATGCTTCATTTTTCCATATGTTTATTATTCAACACCACACAATGACTGATGGATCCCATATCTAATTACCTTATATTGGAGAGCTTTCTGGATTTTTCTAGCCCTGCAGTGACAATAATTGCCATTCAAAAAAAGATAAATCAATGTTATAATAATAATACAACATCTTATCTGATTTCCCATTACATATTTTTTTTTGGACTATCAACTTTTCACTGAATTTAAGATGATTTTCTGATACAATTATTATTATTTTGCTCTGAAAACCAATATAAATATGTTTATCTGCTACAATAAGAATGATAACATGCAACAATAAATGTAAACTTAGCTGTTATATGCAAAAGATTTTGCTAGTTGCAGGAAATAAAAAGACACATCAGAAGTAGTTGTTGACTTGAAGCTGCTCAGAATTGGGTAAAATAGATGACCTAGTACACAGTGATTATCTCACCCAACGTCCCATTATCACCCAGCTGTATTCTGTTCCTTTTCCAGTCCTCATGTTCTAATTATTTAAGACTCAGCTTAAATCCTATAAAAATCTTGGTCCGATATTTTGTCAGAAGACATATTCTCCCCCCTAGTTTCTCAGAGCTCTTTATCTCCACTTCGTATATTATTTGTAATTTCTTATTTTATGATATTATCATGCTTTTCACCACAACAAAGCAAATCCTCTATTTTTTCTTAAGTTGTACCTCATTAAAGCAACTAACCTAAAGGGTAAGGAAAGGACTTTTTTGAGCTTTCAGGAAATAAGAACAAGCCAATTACAAGGAGGGAAAAAATAAAGCTGACCTTAGATATCTACACAGCAACATTTAATTCTAGAATGCAGTGAATCAACACCCACAAAATATTCAAGGAAAGAAAAATATAATCCAAGTCTTTAATATCTAGCCACAGTGTTCAAGTACAAATACAAACAAAACCCAATTTTCAACATGTAAGAATTCAGGGAATACTATTCCCACGAGTTCTTATTGAAGAAGGATTTCACTGAACAGAAAGATATTTTTGGAAAGACTATGTAAAAAGATGAGTACTGAAATTTGAATCTATACATTTGTTGAACAATGATTTAAACATATGCAAGGATTAAGGTGACAGAAGAGAATGTAAATGTTAAATGCCTGGGTGGGAGAGTGATAAGTATGGTAATTTTCTCACTTATAATACCAGGAGTTAAAGGATATTTTCAATACTTCAAAATAAGTAATGTGAGTATAAATGTATTTAATATCTCAAAGGAAAACACTACAAAGATTATGGAATTAATCAAAATCAAGTGGATAAGAGGAAAAAGCAGTATGAAGAAAAACAAATATACTAATTCCATGATGGGTTATAGTGGAGAATCAAATACAGTTTGAAGAAACAGGGGATTTAGGTTATAAAAATTATATTAGATGAAGAATGCCAACTTTCTAATGAGCAAAAGCAACTCCTCTCTCTTTCTCTGTCTCTCTCTCTCTCCCTCCCTCCCCAAAATAAGCAAAAAGAAAATACAAAAAGCTTTAAAGATGGAAAAGCATAACATGAAATTGTATGGTAGAATTAAAATTAAATCTAGCTCCCCTATTGATAGTTCCATGAGGGAAAGGATGTCTGCCTGTTTTGTCCATTGCTGTGTCCCCAGCACCTGGAACACTGCCTGGCTCATGACTGCAGGCAAACATTTCTTTAAGGAATGAAATTCATACGGCTAAATTCACATATTAAAGAAAAAGGCTTTCAGGTTACATCAAATAATAAAACCAACTGTTCTTAAGTATATCTTCAATCAAAAAAGAGATCAAGACCAAAATTACGGGACTTTTAGAGACAAATAATAAAAATACATTGCGTCAGTATTTATGGGGTACACCTGAGGCAGTGTTCAGAAAAACAAATCACTGCATTAAATATTTATGTAAGGGAACAAGTAAAAAGAAAAACACATTAAGCATTCATATTCAAAAATTTGTTAAAAAAACCATGAAACCTAAGGAAAGTAGAAGGAAGAATACTGCAATGATTAAAATAAATTGATGAATTAGAAACAAAAGGGTAGGACTAGTACATAAATACAAAAGAAGGCTCTTTGAAAAAATATAATAATATAAATAAGTTTTAGCTGCCAGGATATTTCAACGTTGGTACTTAAGGAAGATAATTTTTGTTGTGGGAGCTGTCCTGTTCATTATGGGATGTTAAGCAGCATCCCTAGCCAGATGCCAGTAGCTCTCCCCTTCCTAGTTCTAACAACCAAAAATGTTTATGAACATTGCCAATTTTCCCCTTGGGGGCATTAAATTGTTCCAATTGAAGCACAAACACCCAGTATAAGAAATAACAAGGAAGTAATGATCAGTCAGGGAAAATGTTAAAAATCAAAGGCTATTTTAATAAACTCTACAAATTAATATGAAACCTGAATAAAATTCATAATATTAAAGTAAAATTAACAAAAATAGAAAATCTAATATATGAATTTCCAAAGGAAGAAATTTGTCAAAATCCAATCATCTCAAAAACAGTTAAAACCAACCTCTACAACAATGCTGTTTGACACTTCCAGATACACTTGACCACATAATTTAGAAAAAGAAAATAACCTCAGAAAAAGATTAAGAAGACAAAAATTAGCATTATTGTTTACAAATGCAATTTAATTTTGCTGATATTATTGTTTACCTGGAAAGAAAAGTATATTTTACTAAGCAACTATGAAAAATAGTAAGAAAATTTAGTATGTTAGCTCAGCATAAAATTAAAATACAGAAATCATTTTCCTTCATGTATACAAATAACCTCTGTTATAGAAGATCATGGCGGAAAACTACAAAATATTCAGGAATAATACTGATAGTAAATTTTCAGGATCTATATTAAGAGACTATCAAAATACTTCTGATGGAATCAAAACAATATCAAGTACTTAAACAGACAGATTCAACTTCATAAAAATATTAACCTTAAGTATATCTATAAATAAAACACCAACAGAAAATTTGAGAGAATTGAAAAACCTAATGTGAGCATTAATATAGAAAACAAAATCAGAAAGAATAACTAGGACGATCATGAAAAACAAGAGTAATTTGGTGTGGGATGTGGGGATTAAAAGAAGAAGTAGACTTGCTGTTATTAAAAAATAAAGTAAAGCTACAGTAATTAAATCAGTGTGTTATTGGCACTTGAATAGATAGTCATGAAATTGGAACAGCCTGTAGTACAGAAGTCCAAATAAGTAAAGTATATATTTATATTTAAGGTAGCATTTAACACTAAGGGGGAAAAGACAGTTTATTTAAAATATTATGATAAAATATCAGGGCAGCTTTACGGAAAAAAAAAAAAAACCCTCAAGATAAATTCCCTGTACAGTATATGCAACCTAAGTATAAAATTTTAAACAATACATTTACTTCAGGCATTTTAATGACTTTAAATGACAACGGAATAGGAAGGTATTCCTTAGTAGGAGATTTTAAACTCTCAGAAACTATAAAAAATGATTAATAAAAAGTTAACATCATTATGTTGTTGAGTCTGTCAAACACACGGTACTTATGAAAATGCAAAAATTTTTGTATTACTTAAAATGCCATAAACTAATCAAAAGGTGAAAATTGGGAAGGATTTGCAAGGGCTAACTTTCCCAATATAAAAGGCTTCCTTCAGAAAGATAAGTGAAAGACCAAGATCCAAATAAAAACAAAGGCAAGGATAGGTGACAAGTAACACAAAATTAAAATAAAATCGGCTGTTAGCTATTCTGTTACAATATGCTAAAAACCACATATCATAAATGAAGAAAAATTAAAACTACAATGAATAGAATTTTTGTATCATATTTTTAAAATTACATAACTCACTGTGTTAGTGAAAGTGCAGAAAAATTGGCACTGTCGTGTCATATATTGCTTTATTGAGTGTAAATACTTACTATATCTAGGGAGATCGATTTGGCAGTATCTAGCAAACTTACAAATATTCTGCTTTCTGTTCCACTTGTAGAAATTTACTCTGCAGATACACTATAAAATGTGCAGAATACTGATGTGTAATTATATTACTTATAATAGCAAAATATTGAGGCAAACTTTCCAAATTATGGGACTGATGAAATCATGTATGTCTTTGGTATAATAACACATAGCTTTTAAAAAATACAGAAACTCCCTGTGTACTGATTTGGAAAAATCTCCAAGAAATATTAAGTGGAAAGAGCAAAATGGAGTGATAGTGTGAACAGTGGCTATCTTTTCTAACAAAGAGAGGTAAATAGATGTATGTGCTTTTACGGGTATAAGCAAAAAGTAATAACAACAATAACTCCAGCTGACAAATAAGAAAATTGTACTATTGATAGCCTACAGAAAAGAGTAGATAGAGATAAGCAGGATGAGATTGTTCAATTTATCTTGTATCTTATGGTTGTGAGTTAAGTGAATGTATTATCTGTTCAAAAGGAAATAAACTGTTTAAAAATAGTTGACAAAAGATTATTATGATAAACATGAAAGAAGATATGCACAGTATGATGAACAAATGCTGATTTTGAAATCCAGAATACTAGTCCACATGAGTCATATTTTGTTAATTTAAAATTCATGTTGACAGATGAACACAACAGATGAAGCTATTAATGCAGCTTCACCTTACTGACCCGGAGCACTTCGAGTCTGAGTTTACTCTGAACCAAGTGGTTATCTTCTCTCTACAGGCTGGGGATTCTGTCTCCCAAGCATGCAATAACCGCCCCTTTTGAATATTCTAATTCCAACACTCATTGCAACTAGGATACTCTTTTCTTCTCAGTGTGAGCCTCAGAAACAATTAAGCACGAAATAATCGTGCATTTGCATAAGCCCAACTTACTGTATTTTTTTGTTGTTGTTGTTAGTTTGTTTGCTTGGGATTTTCTTTGGGAAGCAGAAACTTGTTTTGTTGCCCAGGCTGCAGTGCAGTGGCATGATCAAATCTCACTGCAGCCTTGAACTCCTGGGCTCAAGCAATCCTCTCATCTCAGCCTCCCAGGTAGCTAGGACCATGAGCACATGACACCATGCCTGGTAATTTTATTTTATTTTGGAGAAATGGGGTCTCACTATTTTACCCAGGCTAGTCTCCAACTCCTGGCCTCAAGTTATCCTCCTGCCTTGGCCTCCCAAAATGCTGGGATTACAAGTGTGAGCCCCCATGCCTGGCCAATGACTTACTGTTTACTCAGAAAACATTTACTGGGCATCAATTAGCTATTGGCATAATCAAAACATTTCCTCCTAGTGTGAGCGTCAGAAATATTTAATCAGGAAGTAATTATGCATTTGCATAAGCACAATTTACTCTTTAGTCAACGAATACTTAATAGGCATCAATTACATGCCAGGTAGCATGGAAGATACTGGAAACAGAGAAAGACATGTTCCTTGCCCTTAAATAATTTGCATGGTAATTATTTTTCAGGGAGACAGGAATATAATAGAATTTAATACAATTTGGTCTGTGTTAGAATAGCAGCCACAAATCTTAAGTATGGCAAGAGGCTAGGAGAAGGCGGCAGTAACATTGCCTGGGGAGACTCAGAGAGGGCTTTACGAGACAGAGAAAATTTTATTTCTACTAGACTGTCTAGAATTATAAGTGACAGGCAACAGAGTCCTTGCTTTTTTTGGACCCTAATGCTAAAAGACTGAATAAATGTCATAGTAAAAAAGTGATTAGTAGGACAGAGTTTTAAGTTCACATTAAACTTCAAAAAACATTTAAAAACTTAAAAAAACATTAAAATTAAAATGGAATTCCTAGTTCCTTGATATCTCATCACATTACAAAATTCTGTTTTTAATAACATCAGAACATAAACATAACTTCAAAACATTTACCAAAAATAATAGTTTTAGTTTTAAAATAGTTCCTCTAAAAGCACGTTCCAATTCAAGGCAAGTGCTCATAAATGAAAAATATGAATTATAAAATTTATCTTTTTAGAATTATAATTACATAATTATTTAGTATGAGTTTATAAAAAAGGAAAGCAAAAGAATCACCGTGACAATAGGTGACATCAGTAACCACCTGGAATGGTAAAAGGGAAAGAAATTAATCTTTAACATAAGTGGAGTAAATGTAACTATAAATGGGCCAAACATTATACTGAATTTACGGGTGCTGCCCATGCAATCCTGAAAGGCTTAATATGTTGTAGATAGATATATACTTTCCTTGACTGAAGATTGTAAGTACGTATTTTTTCAGATAGTATGTAGGCTTTTCCAGATAGGACCTGGTTCTAATTGACATAAATATAAAAGTGATAAGAAAGCCTAAAGCTGCCAGGTGTGGTGGCTCATGCCTGTAATCCCAGAACCTTGGGAGACTGAGGTGGGTGGATCACCTGAGGTCAGGAGTTCTAGACCAGCCTGGCCAAGATGGCGAAACCCTATCTCTACTAAAAACACAAAAAATTAGCCGGGTGCGGTGGTGGACACCTGTAATCCCAGCTACTCGGGAGGCTGAGGCAGGAGAATCGCTTGAACCCGGGAGGCAGAGATTGCAGTGAGCTGAGACTATGCCACTGTACTTCAGCCTGGGTGACAAGAGTGAAACTCTGTCACAAAAAAAAGGAAAGAAAGAAAGAAAGAAAGAGAGAGAGAGAGAGAGAAAGAGAGAAAGAGAGAGAGAAATAGAGAAGGAAGGAAAGAAGGAAGGAAGGAAGGAAGGAAGGAAAGAAGGAAGGAAGGAGGGAAGGAAAAGAAAGAAAGAAAGAAAGAAAGAGAAAGAAAGAAAGAAAGAAAGAAAGAGAAAGAAAGAAAGAAAGAGAAAGAAAGGAGAGAGAGAGAGAGAGAAGGAAGGAAGGAAGGAGGGAGGGAGGGAAGGAAGGAAGGAAGGAAGGAAAGAAGGAAGGAAGGAGGGAAGGAAAAGAAAGAAAGAAAGAAAGAAAGAGAAAGAAAGGAGAGAGAGAGAGAGAAGGAAGGAAGGAGGGAGGGAGGGAAGGAAGGAAGGAAGGAAGGAAGGAAGGAAGGAAGGAAGGAAGGAAAGAAGGAAGGAAGGAAGGAAGGAAGGAAGGAAGGAAGGAAGGAAGGAAAAGATCCTAAAGCAACTCTCAGGAAACAAAACAGATGTTGAGGAAAGGAGACTGGTGATGTGCAATGGTGCTAAAACTTGCTGATGGGAAACATTTGCCTAGCACAAACCCAAATCTGTAGGCATGCTTGCAGCCTAATCCCAAATAGTCAATAAGCAGATGTACTCATCTGCCATCCCCAGAGACTTCAGCACCGAAGAGTTGTTTCTTGTTTCGTCATTGTAAAGTATCAAATTGGTGAGTAATTTTGCTCTTCTACCTGGCTAAAAAACATTCATTCAGTTTCTACTAGCTCAAAGGTTACTGTATTTTGCAGTCACCCATGCACGCAATTAGATATGGCTCAATAGACTCTGCTCACCTCACAAGCATGAATACAATATGATTTAAAGGTCAGCCAACTTGCATTCTGTCAAAAGAGCATAAGGAGAGAATTTCAGCTATGTGGGTCTATACGATGGCACACATTTTGCTGACAGTTTTCTGAATCCACACCTAGAGATCACTGGCAAGAGATGACAGTCCAAGATCAAGAATCCAATAAATCATTTCATTATATAGTTATTGATTCTACCACATTTAATAAGGCATGTATGCAAAATTGAAGATGTTAAGTCTGGGAAAGATTTATGGAAAAGACAGTTGACAGCTTCTGTGTGGCTTCCAGGAGAGATTAAGGCCAAAAGAGTGAGGTAGAATTTTGCTCTAAATAAGACTTTACCAATAATAAGGGATATTGAAAATGAAAAGTATTTAGCTTCTTAAAGCACTGTTCCTGACATATGGTTAAGCCAGATGGTGGATTAACACATATTGTAATGTCTAAAAAATTAGAACTTTTTAAATTGGGGCCCATTTACTGCTTAAGAAATTGAGCTATCTGACCCTTCAAGACTTTCTTATTTTATTCTCTATGATCGGCCATGAGAGTTCTAAAGGGGGAATAAAAA
Organism: Macaca thibetana thibetana; assembly: GCF_024542745.1. Classification (NCBI taxonomy): domain Eukaryota; kingdom Metazoa; phylum Chordata; class Mammalia; order Primates; family Cercopithecidae; genus Macaca; species Macaca thibetana. The sequence goes on along the minus strand of NC_065579.1, from coordinate 6,148,325 downwards.
GTGCAGCAAATTTTATCTTGTTCCGTAATACTATCTAGAATCAATGGAATCAAACTATGAACATCTACTTCCTCAAGGACAAATTTCATCAAACCATTAGTTATAATACACATGTTCAAAGGAACTGAGATAAAAATCACAATTAGCAAATTAATAAAACAGCCATTAAGGAACTTGGACATATTTAAAGTATACATTGAACTGAAACATGACCATGGAGAACAACCTTGACAGTATGTTATTTGAAGCTATTTTCAGATGTATAGATGTGGCCCAATATGGCACTTTTCATGTTCTTCACGCAACTGCTTTCACCTATCCTGACATCTTCGAGTTATCGGAATTTAGGAAGTATCACTATTCATGTTGCACAAGTGCTAACACTGAATATACTTATCACATTCTCTGGAATGTGGCTTTAAGCTATCCTGGGTATTCAGATCGTTAAGATTCTTAGATGATCCCAAAGTTTCTCTTTAATTATTTGTAACAGTCTTCTGGACTAATAATACTTATAAAACCTTGGGAATAGCCTATGCAACATAGTGAGACCCCATCTCTACAAAAAAAAAAAAATTAGCCAGGTGTGATGATACATGCTGTGGTCCCAGTCACTGGTGAGACTGGGACGGGAGAACGACTTCTGCCCAGGAGTTCCAGGCAGCAGTGAGCGGTGATTACACTACTGCATTCCAGCCTGGGCAACAGAGAGAGACCGTCTCAAAATAAATATACAAATACATAAAACCTTCAGAGTTAATTCTCTAGAAAGCATTTTATTTTAGCTTAACACAATTAATTTGATCTATCACCAAATCCTACCTGTTTGATGAGCCATATTTACTATTGCCACTTTCTGTCTACCATTACAATCAGTGATTACTTTCTGTCTACCATTACGATCAGTGATTACTTTCTGTCTACCATTACGATCAGTGATTACTTTCTGTCTACCATTACAATCAGTGATTATTGATTGGGTTAGTGAAGAATTTTGAATAGTTTTAACAACTGTTTGGGGGCCCAAATTGAGACTTGATAAACAAATGCAAAAGAGTCATAATAAACGAGTCAACCCTGACCAAAATGAAACTGTTGCAATTATTACATAATGAAGATGGTAGCGGCTTTTTATTGTAAGGGCTATGTAAATGCAGCACACTGTACTATTATTATAATAATAATCACGAGTTCTTTGAGGAACGGTATGTGATATAACCCCCATCCATGGTCCCTAACAGAATGTCTTTCACAAAGCAGATGTTCATTAAATGACAGCTGGATAATAAAACACTATTATAGAGAACTCAAGTATGAATCTAGTATTTCATTTTAAAAACTTGCCTGATTAGACTTACATACAACACTGCATGCACCAGCTACTTGATAAACATGTGTGTAAGATATTAAGTTTGGTCAAACAATTGCTCTGATTCAAACTTGTGATATAATTCCTGACTCAGCCTCCACAGAATGTTTAAAATACAGTAATACAGTAAAAGAATTTTTCCACCACTTCATGAGCAGTCAGTAGGGTCTTGAATGCTACCTTTCAATATGCAATATAGAGGCCTTAGGAAGAGAGAAGTTTCTTTTTTCAACATGGAGAATCAGGGTCTTAAGAATGACTTTGTGAAAACTCCAGCTTTCATTGCTAGGGAATATTGATTGTTTTTCATGGTGCTTGTAAAGGCATCATGTGCCCTGATTCTTTTGATGAGTTGAGACTGTTCACACAGTAACTTCGGAATGGAAAGAACAAACCCCTCTCTTCCTCTGGTGGCACTTTGCCTACTGTCAGACTACAAAAATGGGAGAAGCATGTGAGGTGACCTTCTCAATGCTGTCTGAACAATGAGGCAATCATTACAACTCACATTCTATCAATTTTTATGTGACACTGACCAAAGGCAATTTGAGGCTCCTTTCAAGCAGTTTGCATCAAAAAAACCCAAAAACCATTGAATGGCATTGTCACCAGGGCTACACTACAACAAAACCAACTATTGAGAAAGGCTGGTGTCTAACTAGAAGACAGGATTGCTTTAGATATGGAAGCCATTGCTCTGATACTTTAAAATATTTTTAAAACAACATTATGATTGATTCATTTATATAGTCAACTCTATTCTGCTTAGTACTCAAAGTGTGCACTCATGTGGATAATCTAAAACATTGAGAATTCAAATAACATTTATATTAAATCTGACATAATAACCTAATGTTTTAGGGTATGCCTAAATTTGCCTTTCTATTTCTGTTTATTCTGGTAACTTTTGAATTTGGTTCTCTGGCTCTGGAAATGCCACATTTAGCCACAGAAAAACAGTTTTGATTAGGGGATAGCATTAAACATTAGCTAGTTTAGTGCACACTCAGGAAAAATTAGAGTCATCATTTTGATGAGTTTGGCATAAGTTATGGTCAGCACAAGAAAACAGGGCGCCTGTTCATATTTGGCCACCAGAGAATATTCTGCATTTAATTAACCACTTGATATTTACACCTTGAGAAAAAATTATGCCACAATACAAGCATAAGTGTTTTTGATAAATATTCAAATATTAGAAAAATAAAGTAAGATTTAAATATTTCAAGTCTATTTCAGCCATAAAATTCTGATCATACTCTTCCTGTCTACCTAATTCCTGCTAACAATAATTCAAATGACAATTCTGATATATTTAGAACATTGCTTTTAAAGAATTTATCAAACAAAAAATAGAGGATACCTATAGCCTTCTTTTTCTGGAGAATCAAAACATAGTATAAAATGGAAGCTTTCTTTGTGCTGTAAATAATTCAGTACGTTATGGGGCAAATAAGTCTAATTTGAAGGTTTTTTTAAATTTCTGGTAGACTAGAAAGGAAGGACCCAACTCGGATGTTCATCTATTTAAAATCAAACATAGAAGATTAAATTCATACAAGTCAAAGAACACCTGGACCTGGACCTTCCACAAAGAGTATAGAGTGCTAAATGCTGAAATCAGGTGAAGCATACTTAATTACTAGTATCCAGAAAGAGCAAAAGTGAGACATGCTATTATATTTATTCCAGGACAAAATATACCATTGCCTATGATTGTGGGTTTAGGCTAAGAAAAATTAAAAGTCTTAAGCTGCTTGTGAGTCAATAATGGAGCTACTGGGACACAAATCCGTATCCTTTGTCATTCTATGGAAACTCTTCTGTCTCACAACTCACTTTTGTCTATTGATCAAATATTTCAGGGCCTTCAAACTCATATTACATGTTTCACCTAGAAAGAGCTACTTATCTTTTCCTAATTAAGAGCAGGGAGTGCACCATGAAAATGTTGTCATTGATGAGAACCCACTTTGATTCTGAGAGAGCCAGTTGTGCTTTTTTGCTTCAGTCATGCTGTGTATTGTCTGTAAGTCTACCGTACTACTACATCTCTAAATTTGGCTATAACAGGTGTATCAGTTGATTCACCAACTTTCAAGAAATGTTTGACACTATCTACTAAAGCTAAACATAGCTAGCCTGTGACTGTGCAATTCTATTTTTATATAAAGTCCCAAGACAAATGACTGTATATGTCCACCAAAAGAAAATGACTAGAATATGTTTAGCAACTTTATTCATAATAGCTCCAAACTGAAAATAACCCAAATGTCTATCATCAGGAGAATAGGTAAACAAATTGTGGTATACACAATACAAAGGAATACTACACTGCAATAATAATGAATGAACTAAGATGTACAAAACAGCATGAAGAAAATCAGATATTTTTAGTTGCATGAGAAAAAAAAGCCAGATACAAATGGGCCCATATAGTATGATCCTATTTATATAAAGTTCAAAAACAGAAAAAAAAAATATGTGTAGAAAACAAAAGGGTAGTTAATTCTTTGTGTTTTTGTTTTGTTTTGTTTTGTTTTTTTGGAGACGGAGTCTCGCTCTGTGGCCCAGGCTGGAGTGCAGTGGCCGGATCTCAGCTCACTGCAAGCTCCGCCTCCCAGGTTCCCGCCATTCTCCTGCCTCAGCCTCCCGGGTAGCTGGGACTACAGGCGCCCGCCACCTCGCCCGGCTAGTTTTTTGTATTTTTTAGTAGAGACGGGGTTTCACCGTGTTAGCCAGGATGGTCTCGATCTCCTGACCTCGTGATCCACCCGTCTCAGCCTCCCAAAGTGCTGGGATTCCAGGCTTGAGCCACCGCGCCCGGCCATGGGTAGTTAATTCTTGCTGGTGAGTTCTGTCTGTGAAGGAGCATTAGGAACACTTCTGGGAGCGGTAGAAGGGTTCCAAATATCTGGATAGTGGTTACACAGGAGCTTTACACATTAGATTTGAGCACTTTGCCTACAAATCATTCCTCATAAGAAGCAATATCATTATTTAGGATTTAGTCTACATTAGGTATTTATATAAGAACTAGTGATACACCAGCGAACAAGATGATAGAGTAATTGCATGTTTAATTTTTTGTGTGTGTGTTTGTGTGTAAGTCTTTTTGATACAGATTGAGGGTTATGTAAAGTCAGAGACCTGTCTGACTAAATTTTGTATTCTCTAGGATGAGAAAATATTCAGGCTCTTAGGAAAGAGTATCAGCCGGGTGCGGTGGCTCATGCCTGTAATCCCAGCACTTTGGGAGGCCAAGGTGGGCAGATCACTTGAGCTCAGGAGTTCCAGACCAGTCTGGCCAACATGGCAAAACCCTGTCTCTACTAAAAAATACAAAAATTAGCCAGGAGTGGTGATAGTGCCTGTAATCCCAGCTACTGGGGAGGCTGAGGCTGGAGGATCCCTTGAACTCAGGAGGTGGAGGTTGCAGTGAGCCCAGATCATGCCCCTGCACTCCAGCCTGGGTAATGGAGTGAGGCTCAGTCTCAACCAAAAAAAAAAAAAAAAAAAAAAAAGGAGAAGAAGAGAAGAGAATAGAGAAAAGAAAAGAGAAGAAAAGAAAGAAAAGAAAAGTTTTCTCCAACTCTAGAGTGACTGAGGAAATAAAAGTGTATGTACCTACGTTGGTTGCTTCTAACTAGAATCAATGTCTCTGTCAAAGTGCTTTCTGCTGCCAACTCTTTCACAAATAATCACTTGTCTTCAAGTAACACAAAGATCACCTTAATTTTGATCATCTTAATTTTGATTAACGTCAGCTATGGTAGAAAAGAAAAAAACTTACTGGATAGTCAGGAAAAATACTCTGAAAAATATTACTTAATTCACATGAGATATATATCTCAGTAAAATTAAAATAAAGAGCCCCTAAAAATTAATTATAATAAAAAGCATTATATCGAAAAGGCTTTTCACATTATTGCCTTTCTAAACATTGCTCTCATTATACCCTGGGGAAACTGATTTGGTCTTAATGCCAAGGAAAGAAACAATAAGAAACTAAATCATACCAGTTGTTTAATAAAACTGTTGAAATGCATATCCTTGAAAACGTATTTATGAATTGATCAATGGATCCAGAGATTATTTCTGACCAACGGCATATAAAACATATCAAAAATCATTGGATCTCCCTACTTTTTGCTGAAGGAAAAATATATTCGGACTTTGGATGAAGAGATATGGTCTGATTTTGCAAGCTCCTAGGATCTGAATTCGCCCTCTCAATTGCATACTTTACAAAAGTGCTCAGTCACCTCCTTTCAATCCCCAGAAGATAATATTTCTGAGAACAGAGAGACCATTTTATTGATGTTGGACTTTTGCTCCTAGACATGGAACTAATCCTATTAAAGAAGAGGGAAAGGGAAGGAGGAAATAAGATGATACGGAGAAATCATGACTCCTGGCAAGAGTACCGTGTATTACATAAGTACTTAATAAAAAAATATGGCAACAGGGAGAGAGGGAGGAATTAACAACACAACTCTCTCATAAAAGGCTACAGGAAGGATGAATAGAAATACTACTCATAGAGCATGTATCAAATAGCTGAGCACATTGTAAGACCTCAATAAAAGGTAATTTATTGTTAATGTTAGAGAAAAGTTTAAATTATTAATATTATAAATATTGTGAACTTTTCCCATTGCAATCGTTCCAACAAAAACCAATGAATAGAGCTGGGGGAGAGGTATACTAATTAAAATTAGAATCTATCAGGGGAGAGAAAACATTTCAGAGTTTTACGTATTAAGTGTATCCTGAGTAAGCTGAGTTATAGGGCAAGAAAGTGTTATGATACCTAGAAAGTTTAAATTATCAGTGCATAATGGGGATCATGCTAAAATGCATATCATAGAATAAAGTTTTCCAATCAATTCCAATTCACGTTTGGTATAATAAAATAATTAGATATCTGTTTTACATATCACATGTAAGCACAACCTGATCCTCTACTATTATTTCTTTATTATTTGCAATCTCTGACTAGTCATCAATGTAAACCTAACTTTATTAAAACAGTATTTAATAATGGTATTTGTCAAAGTTTAAACACATATTTCTCATGTCTGACCCCCAAGTGGTTTTTAACATGAAAGAAATACGTTACATTTACTAAACATAGCCATGCACATACATTTTCCTAGAGATGTGTCTATTATTAAGTCTGTGGAACATCTCCAGTGGCCATTAATGTCTTTCCTGAAGTTATATGGCATTTCATGAATGTACCCACCTGGCAGGACTCTGGTTGGCATTCCAAAATAAAGAGTTAAAACATCCCATTAATGAAATTGATAGTGCTTTTTGACATCGTGTCTGGTGGGGAGGGAAACTGCAAGTCACTTCTGTCATGGTTTAACTTGTTACGCTATTCCAGATGAGGAATTCATTGTCATAAATATTCAGCTTCATGTCAAAGAATAGTGAATCCAGCTAGTTGGTCCTTGTCCTGTCCTCATCTTCTGTCATAATTCTTACAACTAGCTACAATGAGACAGAGTCTTACTTCCCATGCAAATTAGTCATTTACTTTGATTTCCTGCTTCTGACTTATAATTTTGCATAATTTTATAATTGTTAAATAATAGAAACTTTCAATAATCTGACCAAGTATACACCGTTCCTTTTAATCTTTTGATGCTTTTGCAATAATTCATTGTCTTACTGATTTGTACCCTCTATTCAAATCTACTTCTCCATTACTATTATCGCGCACACACACACACACATAAACCTATAACCAACACACTTGTTACTGTATAGATATTTACATATTTTATGTTTACTTATAAAAATAAATTGTACATATTTTATATATTTATATATTTTAAGTAAAATATGCATGTTAACTTTCTTTAAAAATGATGTGTTCTATACTAATTTGCATGTTATTTGGTATGGTATATTCCATATATTTAAAGCATTTAATGTCAAAAAAACTTTTTGACATCAAGTTGATCTTGCTCCCTTAAAAATGCTCTATCTTTGAGTTACTTTAATTAGACCGAAATGAAATCGATTCCTTAGGCAACAGCATAAAAATAGTAAAGTAGGTTTTAAAAGTCTTATTGAAGAATAATTTCAAGTACAGTTTTATTTGATAAAATTATTTATGGACTAAATACACAGATAGATAGCAGAATAGATGAATAATGAGCACTCCTAAGCTCAGGCAATTTGAACTGAGTTTTCTTGAGCTCTTGGACTTTCATTTAATTAGCTTGGATCTGCTTAGTGACTATACGGAAATTAATATTTGTTTTCACCATCACTAGTTTCCATGTCTGGATTTCAAGAATTATGCTCCTCAGAAAAATCTCACCCTTCAGTAGCTGTTTCCTATAAGCTCATAAATTGTGATTATGCTCTCATAGACTAAATGTAAGATCCTACTAGTGCTTGGTTTTTGTAAAACTATAAGAGCACTCTGTGCAGATAATATCATGAGACTTGGTTATTCTTCAAAATATTAAACCAGTACCATTATTGCTACATGCCTTTTCTAATTTTCCCACATTTTATCAGATTAAATAAATACCTTCCCATATCTTTTGGGGGTAATTTTATTAGTATCAAAAGCCCTGTCAGAGTCTCAGCATTAGCATTTAGCTATAGAACCAGAATTTTCCATTTATGTCCTAGTTTTGCCACCGTGTTATTTAGACCCAATTTCCTATTCAATAGCAATCAAAACATAGCCTGTCCATCACCCAAATGATCTCTATATCAACATCAGGGAGTGACAGACGAAGCTCTAATCCCTATATCAGTTGCACACATATTGCTTGTAATCGTGCTCATCCCTGACTTTTGAGTAATTTCTCTGAAACCCTTATCCATCATTATCTTGGGATTTTGACTTCTTAAAGAATAGGTTTCTCCATATCTTCTGTTCAGAGCCATTTTAACTTCCACAGATAGTGCAGTGGTGGCTACGTGTAGTTCATGTATTTCATGAAACATATTTTGATGCTGATTTTGCTGACTGGTTGAGTTAACCAAATGTTCCAGTTAGTTGACTAGGGAGAGATTTTTGTTTGTGTTTTTACTCTTAAGCATGAAAATACTACTTTGCCAGAGGTCTCCCTTGGAAGAATCTTTCCACGGTCACAGGAAAATTGGCTTTCTCCTCATTTCATAACAAAGAATACAAATTTACACTTTATACAAAATTAGGGTGAGCAACTTCTAAATGATATTATTCTATTTTTGAACTTCGGCTTGACTTCTGAGAGGGCTTGACATGTAGCAAATGTCTGACAGTCAAACTCCTAAATTCCAATCCTTACCCTATCCTGTGTGATTCAGGACCAGTGAAGCTTGCATGTTAGTAAGGTAGTGGTAAAATTAAAAAAAAATAATAAAATAAAAAAAGCAAAATGAACAGAAACTTTACAAAACAAAGGTTGTTTTTGTTTGTTGTTTGTTTGTTTGCAGGGGAGAGAGAAACCAGGAAAATTTTGCATGAGGAAAAATATAAGACATGATAATAAATATAATTTTAAAAATAGGGCTGGGTGCAATGACTCATGTCTATAATCCCAGCAATTTGGGAGGCCAAGGTGGATGGGTCACTTGAGGCCAGAAGTTTGAGATCAGCATGGCCAATGGCAAAAGCCCATCTTTACTAAAAACACAAAAATTAACCAGGTGTGGTGGTGCACACATGTAGTCCCAGCTACTCAGGAGGCTGAGGCAGGGGAATCACTTGAAGCTGGGAGGTGGGGGTTGCAGTGAGCTGAAGTCACGCCACTGCACTCCAGCTGCGTGACAGAGTGAGATCCTTTCTCAATAAACAAATAAATAAAATAAACAATAGCAGTTAACACAATTGATTTAAACAGTATAGTTTGTTTGCAATAAAAATGTATTTAAAGCATAAACAGTATGGAGTTTATTCATTTTTTTTTTAATTGGAGAAGGTTAATATTGGATACCTTAATCTTTTGCTCTGTGGTAATCCATATGAAGATTTAAAGGTTTTTGAAGCATTTTATTTTTATACTATTGAGGAAAGTATAAAAACTTTTGGGTGACTCAAAAGCAGATGAACACAAATGGGCAGAGTGATAACTAGAAGTTCCTCAAGTAATGATATATGAAAGAAATTCATGTTCCACATAAAGAGAAAGAAGGCAGTGAACGACTTGTGAAAAATCGTGTTTCTATAAATCTTTGAATATGATATGCTGTCATCAATGCTTAGCAACTGAAGAAATATGCGTCACTAACGAATCAGATTTTATTAAATGTATGTGTGATGTGCGTGTTTGCATTTGCATGTATATTTATCCCCCTTATCTGCACTGCCATCACTATTACTTATATAACTGCAGTTATTCAGTTAAACACATCCTAATACAGAATATAAAATCATTCTCTGGAGAATCTAAGCAAATTACTTGGTTGCATTTAAGATCCATCATGAGTAGCTTTTCCTGTGTCAATTCATTATACCCAAGGGCAATTCGTCTATTTCATCCTGTTTCAAGGTCATGGGTTGAGCTTGATTAATATGACTGCAAAACAGAATCTAAGTGGAAAATATCGGTCTAGTATCAGAAAATGTTTTGCTAAGAAACTGAATAAGGGAAAGCTTCATAATGAAAATACTGCATCGTAAGATAACAGTTGTACTGGAATTTTAAAAATTATTTCGGGGGTGATGAATAAGAACTATAATAACAATAGATGTTAAGGCTATGGTTTAATGGCTGTAAAACAATTTTCTATATGTAAAACATAGCTGACAATATATCCATAAAATAGAGAAAAAAATGAATTGAGTGAGCTGAGCACAATTATGTTATTTAAGAACTCCAGAAGCATTAGACTGGAACAAGGAAATTCTAAGTGTATGGGTAAAATGCACTAAGTCTCTGACATGCCCTGTATAAATATTCGTGGCAATAATTTTCCCATGAGAGGAAAAAAATGTTTTAGGAAATGTCTGTAAGTAGAAATAGGGGTGGTTTTGTACTTTCTTCACTAAAGAAATCTATAGATTGAGGGGAATTTAAAAATATTTCCTCAAAGAAGAAACAATAAAAAATCCCCTCTTTTTGTATAAGATACAAAAATACAATAAATATGTTCTTACCACAAAATAGTGGCAATAGTTTAACTTTAGGTAATGGTTGAAGGAAAAGTTTGCTGAAGCATAGGATGTAGCAATGAAAATAAATGAGGTGTGGGATTTCACAATCAATGATTCACACCTAGGACTAATGCCAGAATTCTTAATAGTTAGCTGATCTCGTAGGTGGGATTCTATGTGGCATTCTCATATATGTCTCTAACGGCTGAATGTCTTCATTGTGGATGCTTTTGCTGACAGAAATTACGCAGTAAAATATGTGGACTTAGCCTAAGTTTATACTTTGCTGTTACATCTTTTTTCTTCCCCAACTGAATCTTCCGTCACTTGCAGCTTCTCTACGATAGTAATCAATAACCAATCTCCAAACCAAAATCATCATGTCAAAATGTCCCTATGCCTAGCAAACTAGTTTTCCCTTTGCCAAGTACAAAACCTTCTGACTCGACAAACTACAAGATACCATAAAAGGGTAGTTTAGGCAAGTGTACCTCACAGGCATATTCATCTATATTTAGCTATTCACAGCATATCTGACTTTCCCAAATATGTTGTTTGCCAATGAAGACAAATGCTATATTGTAAACATCTTTGATCTCCCACCAAATTTTTACTGTGCCCAACTAATAGTGTTTATTCAGTGGCTAAGAAATCACACTCAATTCGATTCTGTTCATCCTTAACTTGTTAAAATATGTAACAGATCCTTGGACTGGGATTCTTCCTGCCTCAGATTTCACAGTAGAATCAACCCAGTGCCTACCATAATACAACCCGCATATTACACACATCTCCATATGCAGAATTTACACATGTGATGTGGGAGAACACATTCCATGACTGTTGGACCTCTCAGGCAGCGTAAGGTATAAATAGAGGTCCAAGGGTCAGAAATAGAATTTTGGAGAAAACCTGTTATCAGATTTCTCCAGACAGAGTGATTGCTGGGTTGTGAGTCCCCTTGCCTCTGTGGAGGGAGGGAGGGCTGAGAGGTGTCATCTCTCTGCAACGGAAAGACCCAGAGGACAGCGCCCTGACTCATTTCTTAAAAAGTTAAACTTTACTAGGCTCTAACCCGTGCCAGAGAAATATGCACAGAGGCTGAAAGTCTGACTCGCTGCTTCGATAGCAGAAGCAGACAGGAGAGTACCGCCGTGTTGAGATAGGGCACAACCCCCAGAAGTTGTGAGAACCAAGGATGTACAGGGTTTTATCTGGATCAGATGTAGGTCAAGACAGATGGGGGTGGGGAGTCACTTTGGTTAAGCTAAACTGGGGTACAGGGATAAAGGGACCTCCCCACAAAGAGACTGGCCATACACCACAGGGTACGCAGGGGCTGACGAAGGAGGCACAAAGGAATTATCTGCAATAGAAATGTCAGTTAAGGGAACTGCGGGTGAGAGAATCCAGAAAGGAATCTTTAAAGATTCCATGAAAACACTCATGAAAGGGAAAAAAGATGGCTTCTATATTGGCCTGGTCTACCTGAAAACCTCAACTTCAAACATCAGCCATGGATGGCCGAGGCTTTATGAAGCCACCCAGGTAAACAAGAACTGTACTGTTTTTACACCTTCTCTGCTCTACACATCACCTTGGTCCCTGTGGAGCTAATACAGCATCTAGGTAGTAAGAGACTCTAAGAAAGAGGAACTAATGCTGTACCTCCACTCCCAACCACAGGCTTCCGCACTCAAGCAAACCTCACCTGGGGGAGGATGTCACTGTTGATTACACAAGCTTTTAAGTTTGGATTAATACCTTGGACTCCATTCTAATTACTGAATTGGCACTGTGTTTTGTTTGTGATTTAAAGTGTCTGTAGAGTTGTGGAGATGTCATGGCTCTACCAGAGGTTATGTCCAGGAACACATGAAAATTATGCCACACTGTAATACAGTGCAAGGAGGACAGAGAGAGAAAAGAAAATTTCTTTTGCTTATATCATGAGCTTATGTCAAACACACTGGTTACAAACAGATGAGTTTTTTAGTTAGTTAAATGAATTCTCCCTAGCTAAAGCAATTTTATGTAGAGTCAGACTAGGAAAACTCAATATGTGATATCTCCAGCAGCCTGTGGGACAGTCTGAATTGTTTGTGCTTTCTGGGGAAAGAAGTGTGTGAAGAAAAAAATAGTAGCAGTGGCCCATGAAAATTCTGCCTTATGGGCTGTTTTCCTGAGAATGTTTCTAGCTGATTTTATTAAGGAGGGGGACTGACTGTCAAAGACAACAGAGGTGCCCCCTTAGTACTTGAAGAATTAGAATATGTGTTCAGATAATAGCTTGAACCCCTAGGTGTGCCAAGAGGAAGGGAGACAGCAGGCTCTTAAACAGTGTTGTTAAAATTCACACTTATTTAAAACACAGCAATTAGCTAACAAACCTTGGTGACAGACTGCTATGAATTTTGTGCTAACTCCATACACGTAAATTAAACCATTCCAAGTTCCCCATGTGCAGCTTTTGACATTTGTTTTGTACAAGTATGCTGGCCGTGGGGAGGCATAAACTTTGCTTTTAATTCCTTTGGCAACTGAGCTGTGGATCACTTTGTTAAATTTCTTGAAAGAGATTCAAAAACACTTTTTTGAAGACAAAAAATGTCTCCATGGCACGTTAAGCTCTAAAATGTATTCTAACATGAGTAGTTTTCAAAATGGTTTTTAGATCTGACTGCAGACAGTTAAATATTATGTAATTATGGTATATATAGTCATGTGCCACATAACGATGTGTTGGTCAACAATGTACTACATATGAGAAGATGGTCCCATAAGAGTAGAATACTATATTTTTACTGTACCTTTCTATGTTTAGATATACAAATATCACTATGTTACAACTGCCTACAGTATTCAGTATAATACCGTACAGGTTTATAGCATAGGAACCATAGTCTATACCATGAAGCCCAGGTGTGTAGTAGGCTCTGACATCTAGGTTTATCTAAGTATACTCCATGATGTTTGTTCAGTGACGAAATTGCCTGAGGATGCATTTCTCACATGTATCCCAATCATTAAGTGACATGTGACTGTAATTTTTTTTCCAATCAAGTGCTCCTCTAGCTGCTTTGGATAAACTCATCAAAAAGTAGATAAAAGCCCCTAAGAACTACTCCCCCCCACACACACACATCCTGCAGAGAGGGAGACAGGAAGAAGAGATGTCAGATTTCAAGAATTTCTAAAATGTAAAAAGTGTCTCTAACAAAAAGGCATAATACCTCAAAATTAAGTATAAAATCAAAAATTTTACTTATCAGCCTTTTCCTTTGAATTACGGTCATTAGCATAAACGCTCTGATTCTCTTTGAGCTATTTAAGCATAGGGTTTCTATTTTTCTACTCTGTACATTCCCTGCAAGCCTAGCAAAATAGTGAGTATATAATAGGTGCTCAGAAAATGTAGGATTGAATCACACAATATGGCAGGAAAAACGGTCCATTTTAAAATGTTGAGTATGACATTATTTTGAGTAACTAAGTAAACACTAATTATTTCATAAACAATTATTTACCATCAAGGCATTGATTGATAAAAATGTTTTCTAACTAAATTGGGACTTAGCTTAGACCTTTCCTTACTGAAAATATGGTCTTTGACTCTGCAGTATTAATCCCATCAATGTCCCATCCCAGAACTACAGAAGAATCAGAATCCATATTTTAACAAAATTCCCAGGCAGTTTATACATGCATTACAGTTTGAGAAATGCTAATTTATACTACTGGTTTTCAACCAGAACTACTTGTTACAATCATCTGGTGTTCTTTTAAAAAATATCAAAAAAGGGGGGAAAGAAAAGGAAAAAAACCTATTCCTGGGCCACACTCCAAACCAATTAAATATGCATATGAGTCCAGGGATGAAGTATCCTTTTTAATGCTCCATGAAGTTCTCAGGTGCAGCCAAGTTGAGAAACACTGGTTTAAACACAACAACGAGATATGCCGGCTATGCTGGAATTTTCTGAACTAAATGAAATTGGGTTTTGAAATTAAATCAGAGGAAATGAACTTCCAATACTATATATCAAAACTCCAGTAAGAGATTACTTAATACCCTACAGATTTTAGGACCACATGGAACGACACTTTAGTCTAAATGTGCACTCTAAGGCTCATAAATGCAGTTCAACAAAACATCCTATTCTTCCTCTTCTTTGATGCAAAGTCATCTTAAACAGTTAACATCAGTATGCAGACTAAAACTGAGCTTCAAAGTTCTGCAAAATTAAAGCAAACCTTCCTTACTGAGCCTAAAGAGGATCTAATGTTGTGTTATATTTCATCTTTAAAGCCTGAAACACTGTTTTCCCTTAGGAAAAATCAAATGAATCAATTCTCCCATCAAGTAAACTAATATCTCATTATGACTTAGATTCTTGTTAAAAATTTGGCAGAGTATTCCGATTTGTTTTCATAAATCACCATAACTATATAGCACATCCAGAAATCTCCAGAGTGAATAAATACTCTCCAAGCACACAATAACTAAATTGACCTAATATTTTGTGTTAATTCACACCATCAATAAAATGACTTTCAAAAAGGAAACCTTTTCCTAAAAGCTAAATAATACAATTGCCTGGGTATATCATATTTTTTGACAACATTGATGAAACAAACATAAGAGATGATTTTTTTTTTACATTTAATGTGGAATCCAAAAGGGTCTAAGCAAAAAAAAAGCTTGCATTCATAATAGATAAATCAGGAATGTAGAAAATATGAATTCTATTTTTAATTCTGGAGACAGGGGTAAACAAAAATTCGAAAAGAGGGTAATTAAAATAATTAAAATGATTTATTTTCTTATTTAGTCCCCTAATCAACCTAGGGAAGTAGCTATTATTACTCCCACTTTCCAGAAGAGGAAACTGATGTACAGACAGGGCAGATACGTTGCCAAGGTCACACTTTATACTTTATTGAGTAGAATGTTAAAATGACCTGACTCCTAGAGCCTTTGCAGTCAGACAGACCTCCACGAAAATCTCTAATATGCTCCTGGTTATCAAGACTCTACTTCTCAACCAACAAGAGTGGAATTCCAGAAGTCTAGCCCTAGAAACTTACAGCAAATGTCTAGTGAACCTTAAAAGGTCCCTGGGATCCACCGTCTGATGCCAGCTGCTTTGTCTCTGTCTCTCTAAATGTTCTGGTCTACATCAAGGCCATTCAGGTGTGTTAGAACTCACTAGGTATATTCAAGTATACAGGATATCATCAATGCTTTCTAAGGACATAATCAGGCTTGCATCATTTTCACTTTATAAGTAAGTCAACCTTCAGGGTTTTTTTCATATTTTTTAATAAAAAAGGGAATCATTGAAGATAAAGGACAAAACATAAAAAGCCCTTGCTCTTTAAAGACTGACAAACAAGGTAACTTAAGTATGACATAACTTTGCTCACTTTAAGAGCTGGCCTGGAAACATTTCTTTGTTCAATAACAGAGTCAAGTCTTATCTCAGATGATTTTTTAACCTACTATTTTTCAACAGATGCATCTGTGTAAGAGGAAGTAACATATGATGTTATATTCCTCAGTGTTGGGAGTTTACTGGTCACTCAAACTGCAGAGTCCACAATTGCAGGCAGTGCTATTCAGATGGACTAAGAATCAAATGAAGACCCAGGGGTTGTGTGATGCGAAGGGCCTCATATAAAGGGTAAGTGGCTCTTTCTTCCTTAATTATTTCTCATGCTAAGTATTGATAAAGCATCAAGGGTCAGCAAAGTATGTCCCACAGGACAAATCCAGCCCACCTCCTGGTTCTGTAGAGTCATGAGCAAAGAACAGTTTCAACATTTTTAAATCGTTCAGAAATTAAAAGAAGAATATTTGATGAAACATGAAAACTGTGTACAATTTAATTTTCAATATCCATAAATGAGTTTTTTTTTTTTTTAACACAGCCATGCTCATTCATTTACTTACGGCGTATGGCTGCTTTTAAGCTATACACCAGAGAGTTTGGTGTACACCATGGCAGAGGTGAGTAATTGTGACACAGATTGTGTAGTGTAAAAAGCCCACAATATTTACTATCTGGCTCTTTAAGCAAAGGTTTGCCAACCTCTCTCTGACACAATAATGAAAAAAAGAAATGTCTTTCAGCTTAGCAAATATGGCAGTGACTCTGTTACTTGCTCTTTCTTTTGGCCTGAAAATAAACTGAATCTCTGCAAGCTTCCGTTTTCTTCTATGCATTATGGGGATAAGGAATTGGCTCATAGGAAATAATTCATTTAGCAGACTGTTTTGCACATAAAAAAGCACTTAATAAATTAATGTTTTCCTTAAGTTGGAAGTACTTAGCACCCTTTCTCCTTCTCTACCTGCCAAACTCGTACTGTGGTCCTTCAAAGGCATAACAAAATACTGTATTTTCATGCAATCTTCTCTGACTGCTCAGTTTAAATTAGTTGCTTCCTCTATGTTTCCACAGCATTCTGTTTACCAGTCTGTCATATTATGATCCTTAATCTACCTTGTACTTTGGTTATGTCCAAGACCCTTCTTAAATGCAGAAATTATTTCTTATTAATTTCAGGACTTGCGTAATGTTAAGCACAGATAGGGCCTTATATATAGGGGACATTCAATGTTTGCTGAACAAATGAAAAGCTGAATGAAGATGAAAATGAACAACCAAGTGGGGGTTTACTTTAAGTAACCCCCCCACTTAAATAAATTACGTTAAGCAATTTAAGTAGGTTTACTGCCCTCCCAAATAATAGACAACATGTTAACTAGCAGTTTCGGTCAAAGGTATGTCAGAGAAAGGCTTTCTCCAATAAGTGTCAAATATTAGACTCTGTCTAATTTCTATCTTGCTATATTTTACCTATGAAGACATATATTCCACTTGGCTT
This sequence comes from Macaca thibetana thibetana, assembly GCF_024542745.1. NCBI lineage: Eukaryota > Metazoa > Chordata > Mammalia > Primates > Cercopithecidae > Macaca > Macaca thibetana. The sequence goes on along the minus strand of NC_065579.1, from coordinate 6,130,953 downwards.
TAGGGTATAAATTAAAATATGTCATAGCAATAGCAACTGCCAGAGTCAAAAAAGTCATTTAGGGAGAAAATGGTAGCTAATAAAATGAACACGTTAATTAGAAACTTTGAATACATTCCATTTTTTTCTGCTGCTCCATCAATCTTACTCCATCCTGTATTACTAACCCAAATGGCTTTATTAACCACATTCTTTTCAAAAGTCAATTTGCTCTCTTTAAACACCACACACACACACACACACACACACACAACCTCACACATGCATAAGTACACTTTTACAAAACTAACAAAAGGAAAAGAAACTCAAGAAAAAATATCTATGAAGTGACTTATATCTCAATAAAGTTCTTATTAAAGTAAAAGCATTAAAAACCTGAATTATAAAAGAGAAATAAATCTCTTCTCATTGGTTATGTGCTTCAAGGAACTGATGCCTTGAGGAATCAGATGTTTCATGCTAATTTAAATTTTTGGCACCTGTAGTCTTCGATTACATGAAACCTGAAAGGCTGCTTTCTAAATAATGACAACAGATTTCCTGACAATGTGAAGAACAGATGTCACTAAGGTAAGCAATGGAGGTTTAATTGAGTCTTAGTTCTTGGAGAGGTGATTTAGTCTGAGAGGGAATCTCAGGTTACGTGGTTGATTAATGCATCTTAGATAACTATGCTTGACTGACTGGCAGCATAGCGTCTCCAGGAAGAACCCCAGTGTATCATCTCAATGCCCTGATCCATCTTTATGCCAAAACACAATGTGCAAGGTATAGCTGCAGCCCCCATCTAAAATTCCCATGCATTACACTTTTCGATGGCCATAGATTAAAGGTATTTAAATACATGTTAGTTATTTCCATTTCCAATGAGAGTTTAATAAGAAGATTCTATCTTCTCTTTTTAATGAGAATATTAACAACATTAGCAGGGGCCAAGAAGATTCTCCAAGTCTATGAAAGAGACTATATTTATGTATCTGTCTCTAGATCTGTCATCTATCTATCTGTCATCTACCTACCTAAATTACCATTCAGTCCTCTCTTTTCCTTTAACATATCAGTGGAGACGTTATAGTAGTAAATTTGGCATTGTGGACATTTATAAACATCTGATTAAAACCATGGATTTCCCTTCCTGAAAATATTCATATGCACATACAGAAATTTGCTGTATAATTTACCTAAACCTATTCATGGACTCCCAATGTTAAAAATTTTATAGAACATTTTAAATTATAAAATATAATTTCTGTGCCATTCAAAATCATAAAAACCCATTATAGACAATTTTGCACCAAAAAATCACAAATTTCTAAAAATGCATCTTTAATAAGTTTAACACAAATCATAGTTCTCCTTTCACATCATATATTCTCTATTCTATAAGGTGCTTCACCTCCCACTTTGTAAGAATCCTTTCTGTTTCTATTTGAGTATCCTTGTTCCCCTAAGGGATGGATATCTCAGATTTAAAGATAAAGCTTTTATTTTAAAACATGAATACGCAACCCAGCACAATACTATGAAATCTCGTAAGTTCTTCCTAATGTTTAACGTAAATATTTCCTGTGCCAGATGGAGCTATTTTCCTTGTCACTTTCGCATCATAGGCTAGAGGATTATAAACTGATTACCCAGACTGCACTTATCTGCTCTACATACTAGCAAATTCTGCTGCTTCCAATTTTCCACAAAGAGCTCATCCTTCAAGCATCTACTCTTTCACTATCTGGGATGCTGTGGTGGCCTTTATCTAAAACTAGACTTAACACCAGACCTCTAGACATGGGTTTTCAAATGGAATAAGAGGCCATATGGGATACACAGCTCTTTTCTTTCATACTATGTGATGGCTGATATAGTTTGGATATTTGTCCCTGCTCAAATCTCATTTTGAAATGTCATCTCCAATGTTGGAGGTGGAGCCTGGTGGGAGATGTTTGAATCATGGGGGCAGATGCCTCGTGAATGCCTTAGGTCATCCCCTTGATGATAAGTGAACTCTCTCTCTAAGTTTGCATGAGATCTGGCTGTGTAAAGTGTGTGGCTTCTCCCCTGCCTTGCTCTGATTTTGCCATGTGACATGCCTGCTCCTCCTTTGCCTTGTCATGATTGTAAGCTTCCTGAGGCTTCCCTAGAAACCAAAGGGATGCCAGCACCATGCTTCCTGTAAAGCCTGCAGAACTGTGAGCCAATCAAAACTATTTTCTTCATAAATTACCCAGTTTCAAGTATTTATTTATAACAATGCAAGAATAATCTAATACAATAGCCTACTTTAATAAAGTTTGAACTTAGTATGCAAATGTTACACATTACTAAAACATTTTTATTTTTATTTATTTTTTTTATTTTTCATTTTTTATTTTTTATTTTTTTGAGATGGAGTCTCACTCTGTCACCCAGGCTGGAGTGCAGTGGCATGATCCTGGCTCACAGCAGCCTCTGCCTCCTGGGTTCAAGTGATTCTCCTGCCTCAGCCTCCCTAGTAGCTGGGATTACAGGCGCATGCCACCACACTGGGCTAATTTTTGTACTTTTAGTAGAGAAAGTGTTTCACCATGTTGGCCAGGTTGTTCTCAAATTCCTGACCTCAAGTGATCCACCTGCTTTGGCCTCTCAAAGTGCTGAGATTACAGGCATGAGCTAACACACCCAGCCCTACTAAGACATTTTTAAATAGTGAAAACCACCCACTAGAACATAAAAGAAAATTTTTTTTAAAATGCCTCTCTTCCAAATTTCAGCAGTCTTAACTAATTTTATTTCTCTATAATCTCCTAGCTTTTTCACCTGCACCCAGTGTTACCAGATGTAATCAATGTACACAGAGGCATCTGATGATCGTATACACAGTACTGGTTAAATGTGTATACACAGTACTGGTTAAATGTGAACTCTGGAGACTGACTTTCTACATTTGAATCCCACACCCAGGGGCTATCAGCCCTGCAATCTTGCTCAGTTCCTTCATGTGTAAATAAGGGATAATAATGGTACCTACCTAATACTACTACTGTTAGGCTTAATAAACATCAACCTCTTCAAAAGTGTTTGGCACATTAAAAGGACCTAATAAATGCTATATTTATCATGACTAGTTATTTAGTTCCTCTATATAACACTAGGTTGGAGCCCAATTTTCTGCAGTTGCAGAGTCTACCCAATAACTCTTAATGGCCATAGAATATTTCTTTACCTCTTGGCATGTAAATTCATTTAATAATTTGTATACCATTGGGTATTTAAATTGTTTCCATCTTTTACTATTATAGCTAATACTACAAAGAATATCTTCATACATAGAGCTCTTTTTTTTCCTTCTTTGAAATGATTTTATTAAGCCAAATTTCTGAGTTTAATAAATGACTGAAAGTCTAAAGAGTGTTAGTGAGCCTTGTGTTATAAAGAGAAATGAAACTGACATCCATTCAGGTTACTGACTAGGTGTTTCATCAATGAACATGGAATATTTGTAATGCTGTAGTAATACTGAAAAAAGAATAACTTTTGTGGGTCACAGTTTCAACTTTGTGTTCCACATCCTCCCGCATTTCAAGGTCAATGGAGTCAAGACTTAGTGGTTTATTCAGTACAAATCTTTCACAATATAAAATTCAAGGCCCTTTTGCTCTGATGACCATAGAGCTATTTTTCACAGAAATAAAGCTTTTCCTGATGGTCTTGAAACAATTTCCCACAGCTCAATGAAAAGCAAAAGCATTTTTCTTCTCTCCAAGGAGCCTCAGGCTACTTGTAATATGGCACTTAATTTCCTGCACCTTAGTTGGTAACTGTTAAATCAATTCATGAGCAAAGAACTGAACTTTCTTGAAATTCTCCACTCATGCTATCCTACTATATCAACATTTCATAAAATCCCTCCTTTCTCCCCTTCTATTATTGGGCAAAGTGAACTAAGAAACGAAAAATAATTCAATCTAAGTTACGATGAACCATAGCAGATCTCATGAAGGGTACTAGGAGAGAAGTAAGACGTTAAGTGCTTTCCAGGAGGTGACAAACTAATTCTGGATGAGCCAAGTCACAAAAACTTAAGAGAACTATTATATCTTATACTTTAGGTATCCTTCACAATTTCGGCAAAGGTAAACTAAAATGACAAATATGTTTCCACACTTATATAACCCGTATATTCCTCCAGATTGTAGAAAAAACTCTGCTATGCTGAAATTTTTAAAAAGAAGAAAAAAAGGAAAGACAGATGAATGGATGGAGGGAAGGAAAGTGGGAAGGAAAGAAGGAAGGAAGGAAGGAAGGAAAGGAAGGAAGGAAGGAAGGAAGGAAAGAAGGAGAATAAAAGAATCCACTAATCCAATGGGAAGAAAATAGGGAGAAATAATGGGTGTTGGTGGGATGTTAGAATTCCACCAAAAACACCTCAAATTCAATTTACATTGAATTGATATGTAGGTTTTTCTTGCCCTTCTGAGTTTCTCAGATAGTATATTGGCAGGCAACCTCATTCCCTGCAGTAAGGATGGTTCTTTAAAAACTGGACCAAGATCAATCAATTAGCCATTGCCACAGTTTTCTCTCCAAGTGTCATCTAAAAATCATTAACTCTGGCATGAAATATCATGGACATTTTATAAGACATCCAGGCATCTTTTCTGATTAACAAGGAAGAATAAGCCTCATGCTTGAAACTACAGCACCTTCTGCATGTCAATGTATTTAATAATATCCAGTTCATCTGCTGGCTTTGTATGAATTCAGAGGTTCAAGCACTCTTCAAATTCTTTTCTCCTGTATTCTGTGTTATTCGTCCATTAAACTTTTTCTGAGTCAACATAAGTATCTGCATTGCTGAATGCTATAACCACTGTCAACCAGAACTATTGTGACTCTAAGTCTCAGCCCATTTGCTGGAAGTTACAATAGCAAGGCTGAAACGTTACAATAGCAAAGCAAAATCTGATGTGGCTCCGAATTCCTGATTTAAACTCCCATCAGGGTATCCCACCCGTCTCTGAAATCCAACCTATAAGCCTAACTTACCATTTCCTACCTCCCTGCCTATCTCTAGCTTTTCCTATCACCCCTGCCTTCGTTCTTTCTACTAATGGTATCTTCCAACCTTTACTTAGTTTACTCCTAACTTTTCCTTTAGATATCAATTCAAATATTTCTGTTTGTGGGGAAGTCTTTCCCAACCTTCATCCCCAAATTAGATCAATCCAATCTCATGTATCACATCTGAATGTTTTATAAACAAACACAAAGGCAACTTAATGCAGGAGTCTGAAAGACATTCAATATGTCCCAAGGAAGAGGTAAAGAAGCTGAGGACATTAGTTTTGCAGCACGATACAAAGAAGTATCCCAAAGGATTCACAGTTTCCCAGGCTACAGACTGACTCCTTGGCTTATTGAGACGCCTTAAAATGGCTCTTCAAAGCTGATCTTCTAATTGTGACTCTTGCCTAGAATCTGATGTGGTCCTACTCATTTCTCTCATCCAGTTCTAGGGTTTTCTGGGAAGACAGGAGAGGGAAGAATATTGACTTTCCCCCAAGTGATATTAGGAATGACTAATAAAAATAATGGTGAGTCCTGGAAAATTCAGAGAGCTGCATTAAAAAATTAACAGCCCAAGTTCCTTGGAGTCATCTGAAAATGAAATCATCACTGAGAGACAAATCCAAAATTTTTTTAAAAAGCATTTCATACAGACACAGTTTATTCTAGGAATTTTCAATTAACTGTTATTGCTTTTTTGTGGCAGCTATGCTTCAAATAAGGCTCACTTCATTTCAAGCCTAACTTTGTTCCACTGCAGACAAGGAAAGGGGAGGGGGAGGTTATGTGTTCATATTATTTGATTTTGTGAAATTGCCATGTCAAAATGTAATCCACCTCATGAAAGTAAAGAACTACTTTAAAAACATTTTTTAAATAAAATAAAATGTAACCAGTGAAATATGGCTGCATGATTACAGGGCACAGTTGATCCTAATTACCAGCAAGTTACAAACCACTCCACTAAATGAATATAAATCCCCTAAAATCGAGAAGGGGGCTCTATGAGTATATGATATGCTTGGTACTCTTTTAAATGATACTTCCCTATTTGAGCAAAACAAAGAAACAGCGTAGGGATGAGGCAGGATAACTGTGGCTCATTTGTCACAAGGCTCCAACTTGCTTGATTTTTCCCTGTGTGTCAGAGAATGTGCACATTGAAAGAGAGGGAGCTCTCCATCACCAAGAGAGCCCAAAAATAGCCCAGCTGATCACAGCCATTGTAAAAATATTCATGGATGAAAGGAAAGATCCTTTCCCAGTCTGATGCTCCTTGACTTGTGATTTGCTAAACTTGGCAAGCCATCACTTACACAACCTGTTTCATAGACAAATCCTTCCAGTTTCAGAAGAAAAAATGTCATCTATCTCAACCTCCATCTCTTTTTCAAACCTTGATAGATGAGAAGAAAATGGTGAATACATTTTTAGAATCAGTTTTGCAAGATTGGTTTCAAGGAAGGAAGAGAACAGGTGAAGTGGATAGAGCCATACTTCCCACATACTTAAGGGCAAGTTAGTTTTATCACTTTTGGGCAAAGTGTTCTCTATGAGGGAATTTACTCCCTTCATAACAAAATCAACCTCTTCTTCCAACAAAAGCTACTGAACCACTTATGCTGTTACATAAATGTGTTAATGGGGAAATCCATTCAAACGTCTGCACTTAGCACTCTGAATTTATACATATGAATGAGGTTGAGAGACACTGCCATTCCTACTGTTTTAGCTTCCATTATAGTGGAAAAGGGAAAATACATACAGTATACTCTGATCCAAGGAGAAAGAAGAAAACTTCACAAAATACAAACTTGTAAATAAAGACAAAAAGACCAAGTTTCCCTGGGGCTGAAGCTGGGTTATGGGCACAGACAGATGTGGAGCCTCCAAGAGAGTCCTGCATGCTAGGCAATATTTAGAGTTCTACCTCACCAATAGCTCAGGATGCATTCAGATGTAAGCTCAAGGAGTCACGCAGCATCTCTTGGCATTATTGGCTGTTTGCACATCCATGTCTGTGGCTGGACTGCAAACCATTCTCAAGGTGGTCAATATTCTTCCCTAGGGCTTTGGCCATGGTACACCCTCAGTAAATGTTAAATGAATGAACGTATATCTGACATTGGGCGTGTCAAGACTTCGGAAAATTTACTTCCACTCTTGTAAAACTTTTTCTTTAAAAAACGCTTGTAAAAATAATAGATGGAAGGATTCAATTTGTTTTTGCAACCTTGAGACAGCAAGCTGACGAATTGGTTTCTCTGCTTGCTGCCCATGTCCTTCCTGCTCAGTGGATTAATTCAAGGATTTGAGTCTTCAGGATGTCAAGTGAGTGAGTTAAAAAAAATGCAGAACTGAAAACAATGAAAAATGCCTGTCATCAGCATCATAATGATTGATCGCCATCAGCCAGATAATTATCCAGGCTGAAGATGATTGTTACAAACATAAAACCTAAAAGAGATGCCTCAAGGTTAACACATCCTAATTGCCTTTTGTGACATCACATAAATACTCAATATTCTATGTTTAAAGATACTGCTACAGAAAAAATAAAAGGAAGTAGAGTTAAGAAAGATTATTTCCTATATCCAGAGATATACTGAAATTCCAGAATAAATCTTCCTATTACATTATTACCTATCAAGGTAGAGCAGAGTAAAAATTTCCCGAATACAAGAATCTTTGTAAAATAACATATTTGGTATGCACACTTACCAAAATATTACAGTGAGAAATTCAGTGACAAGTATTTATGTATATAAAATATGTAGAGTAAGCCATACCAAAAATAAATAACGGAGAAAGTACTTCAAAAATTCCATGTTTGCCTACTGTTTATATACCTCACCAGAACTATACCTATTAACTCACTTGAGAGAAGATATATAGTAGTAAAAATAGGAAGGTGGTCACACTGATGGCTAGTCAGAAAAACTATTTGGTGTAAACTAGGGTAGTCAGGGTTTAAGAATTTGGCAAGAAAGAGAAGAAGAGAGAGGAGAGAGAAGAGGGGAGAGAGGAAGAGAGAGAGAGAGAGAGAGAGAGAATATAGAAGAAATGGTTCTACTTACAGCTACTATCTAATCTCCTGGCTTTTCTGAAGTTGAATCCAATAATATGTGAATACTTCAAGGATATGTCATATGTCAATACTTTAAGGATACGTAAGCATTCGTCCAAATTAGCATGACTGATGTTCAGTTAAGGACACTACGAGGACACAGTGTGGCACTAAAGAAACAAAGTGGCTAATAACATAGAGCTTTTGCAAATAAACTTGTCTCCTTCATATTCATCACTGTGGAAGGCTTCACATTTTCTTTGTCCAAGGATGCCATCAGTACAAAGTCCATGGTTTAGGTGTTTCTTTAAATCATGCTTTAAGAACCTAGGGCAGGTTCTTCAACTGTTCATAAAGAGGGAAAAAAAAAACATCCTAACAAAGTGAAAACAGATTTTTCAAATAATATAGATAATGAAGCTGCGTATTAATGTTTTAGATTAAAGATGATTAGTATCTATTATTTCTTTTGTTCAGTACCTGGCATGAGAGCTATCTATAAGTAACCAGACCTTATTTATAGATAAATAAAATTTATAGGAAGCCATTGGGTTAGACTGAGCCCTTGCACCAAGCCCAAAAGACCAAACCAAGACAGAGTCACTCATGCTGAAATTCCTCACCAAGCCAAAACTAAGTTGTTTATCTGACCTTTTAAGCAATCAGGAGAGAGTCACATCCCTAAACAGGCCAGTTTTAGCTATCATAATAAGGAAGTTCCTCCTGCATTAACCTTTGCAAGGAAGGTAACTTCGAAAAGACCAATTTGCTTTTTGTTCTCTATTTCTGTTTCCCTCTACCCTTTTCTGTTTCTAAAACCAAACTCCTCTGCTCAGCTCACTGAAATATTCATTCTATTTATAGAATGCAAAATTGCTTGATTCTAGAATGGTAAATAAAAAACAATTAGGATCTTCAAACTAAAATCTGTTGTAATTTTGTCTTTTGAATTATATCTACCCATTGGAACTAGAAAAGGTTTTGTGAAGGTGGTGTTTTCTAAGTGGGAACTAAAAAGATTGGTAGAAACAATACAGGAAAATACAATAGAAAAATAATGGAGAGAGTTTGCCCAAGGAACGATAAGATATCCTTTTTACTGAAGTAAAGTATAAGTAAGGTAAACAACTAGAAATGTACTTTGGGGACAAAATATGAAGAAATATGAATGTCAAGCCAAAAAATTTGGACTTTATTTCTTGTTCTACAGGAAATTTTGAAAGATTATAAATCATGAGATTGAACTGACCACTTTGTTAGATAACTCCACATTCCAACCTCCCAGCTAAGGATATTGCCTCACTGTCACCTCACCGGGATGGATTGGAATCCCTTTCCCTGTAATTTGAAACTAACATAAATTATATTACCAAGAGCATCTTGTATATATCACAGCACTCCACATAAAACCAACACCTACCGATAAGAGATGGAATAATGTTACTTACTTTTCCAGATTATCAATGTTAACAGTCAGCAATTCATCAAGACTCATCAAGCCTTGGAGTTAAAGAGGCTCATACATGCAGTGTTCAAAAAGCAAACACGTGGAAACAAATGCTCACTGACAGGAGAGCTGATTCACCAGTCGTACAATCACTGCAGAAAATATAGTCCGTGTGTAAGCACTAAAGTTTCCTTTCCCTCACAAGAGCACAACTTCAAGAGGAAATGCATGGGTAAAATGGACAAATCCCAGGCTTACACAACAACCTAGATGAATTCTAGAAATTTAGTGCTGAGTCAAATGGACAGGTTTGTTTAAGTCATCATCCAGTGCAAATCACAATGTTCTGAATGTGTTCCGACAAAGTCCTAGAGTGTAGATTCACTACTTTTTTGGTTACAGCTTAGTTTTAAATTTATGTTTTCTTATAAACTCACAGAAAACCAAGGTGCTTTTCTGAAAATGATTCTCATTTTAATGTTCTTGTTGCAAGTTAGAGAACAATACCCCCAATTGAAGGCCTGAGAACCCAATCTTTTTCTGTCCTTTTCCTGTCCTCCTGCCTCTCAGTTCTATTTTTTCCTGAGGTTAGCCATAGAAACTAGACCCCTTCTTTCCTAAGGTGGGTGATAGAAACCAGAACCCCTTTTCCCTGAAGCCAGCCAAAAACCTTAACATATTACTCTAACTTGCCCACTCCACCTTTCTGTATAAAAACTGGCTATGAAAAAATTATCTGACCTATCTTGTTTAACCATAGGTAATAAGATTCCCTTTCCAGAGAGGGTCCTCACCACACTCAGAAGAAAGGAATACATACTCAGAAAGGCTAAGAAAAATCTAGACAGACAGGTTTTACTGAGTTTCCCTACTCAGTCTATTAGCATTAAATCATATTCATGTTGTCCAATCATATTTCTACAGGATACTGTCCATACTTCGTTAAACCTAAGAATAAAAAGGGACAAATTATTCCCCTGCTTCTTTGGGCCTTCATTCTGAAAGGCTTCATGTCATGTAAAACTATGATCAAATAAATTTATATGCTTTTTTCCTCTCAATCTGCCTCTTGTCAATAATTTTCAGTGAACCTTAAGGCAGCAGAGGAAATTTTTTCTGTTGGCCCGTATACTCTCCATTCATTGATAAAATGATTCATGCTGTTCCTATCAAAGAATAGATTGTTTCTAAGTGAAAATATTCCCTCAAGTTTATTCAGGTGTTAGAGATATGCCTAGGCCAGAAGGGAGAAGCCACAAGATGGTAACGAGAGCCAAATTTGAGGACCAGTCATAAAACACTTATTATTTTTATTGGGCTGAATAAGAAAGCATTCTGTAAATATTTCTTTTTTTTTTTCTTTTTTTTTTTTTTTTTTGAGACGGAGTCTTGCTCTGCCGCGCAGGCTGGAGTGCAGTGGCCGGATCTCAGCTCACTGCAAGCTCCGCCTCCCGGGTTCACTCCATTCTCCTGCCTCAGCCTCCCGAGTACCTGGGACTACAGGCGCCCGCCACCGCGCCCGGCTAGTTTTTTGTATTTTTTTAGTAGAGACGGGGTTTCACCGTGTTAGCCAGGATGGTCTCGATCTCCTGACCTCGTGATCCACCCGTCTCGGCCTCCCAAAGTGCTGGGATTACAGGCTTGAGCCACCGCGCCCGGCCAGCATTCTGTAAATATTTCTGTCCACATGCATAACTGCTGTGATTGCAAAACCAAGCGACACAGTAAAGATGGTCTTCAAGGGAAAACAAAGAATGATGCTTGGTCTGCAGTGGGGGCAGCTGTTTGATCAATCTCTATAGGGTTTCCACATGAAGTTTTTGGTCCAAAAGAGGCAAATTCCTTATTATTTTTAACTGGGTAACTATGAGTATTGCTTGCAGAAACTACAACTGTGTTGCAGTGCTCACTACTGTTTGCATGGGTCTTTACAGTGAACATTCTTTCCTCCTTGCGTGTATTCAGAGTAAGGAAGTCCACCGCCCAGCATCAGTATGAGGATCTGGCTGTCACAGTCCCTGCAGCTCCTATCCCGTACACATACATTTCCCCCTTTTCTTTTTTTGAGACAGAGTCTCACTCTGTCACCCTGACTGGAGTGCAGTGGCACAATCTTGGCCCACTGCAACCTCTGCCTCCTGGGTTCAAGCGATTCTTCTGCCCCAGCCTCCCGAGTAGCTGGGAATACAGGCGCCTTCCACCACGCCCAGCTAATTTTTGTATTTTCAGTAGGGATGGGGTTTCACCATGTTGGCCAGGCTGGTCTTGAACTCCTGACCTCGTGATCCGCCCGCCTTGGCCTCCCAAAGTGCTGGGATTACAGGTGTGAGCCACCCCACCCAGCAACATTTCTCCTTTAAAGGTCTGATGCTGTTAAAAATCAGTCGGCTTATCTATATTAAAGACTGAAAATCATCACTGTGTTAACATACATTGATGAATAGACATTACGTATGTAACAGGATTTTTTTAAATGACAAACTTTGACTGAGGCATCAGGGAATAAAAGATATGAATTCTAAAATTTTATTCCAGAAAATATAGGAATCTGAAAATAGGTAACACAGAAATTGGTTACACTGCTCTAAATTCTACAAGGAAGACATAGAAAGTTTAAGAGTAGGGATTGATAATTTCTTCATCTCAAACCTAGAGAAAGGGCTTCAATAGGACCATGGAGAGTTTCTGACCTTCTTCCTACTGTACTGAGAAGCACAGGACACCAATGTCAACATATAGCCCCACCTAGGAACGCAGAAAGCAAGGGCGAGGAGCTCATCCTGTATTTTGACTGAACGGCATTCCCAAAGCTGGTCAAGACAGAGGAGAATGAGTGTATAATACTTCTAGAACAGATATGGGCCACATGGTAAAAAAGAACCAGCCCAGAGTCTTTTAAAACTCCAGTCCAAGAGAGCAGGATAAGAGGAAATGAGGCTTTAAATAACAGGAAAAGCCTACATATGGTAGAAAGTGGAAAACCAAGAGCTGATAGAAAAGTGGTTTGAAGGTGAGGAGTCATCACTGAACTGACAGAGTTTCAGTTGGAGAGCCCACAAAGGGAAGTCTCTAAAAAACCCTTAAAAACTACAGTAGGTAAGAGCTACTCCCAAATAGATTCTTATTGAAGTATCAATCAAATAACAGTTCTCTGGTTCCCTTCCTGCTCCTCCCTCTCCATATTCTAACTAGTCCTGAAGATATCAACCATAGTGGTTGGTTTGGGCAGTGGAGGTTACTAAAATTTTTGATGGCCTTCCTGCAAGAATGTCACAGTTAGGGCCTGATTGTGGATGAGAGTGTGGAATGAATAACCTTTGAATAACAGAGGAAGTGTTTATGTTCTATTGATCTGGGAAATTTACTTATTAAGTGAATAAGTGTTTTACAACTTGAAGAAAAATGATGAGTTTCATCAGAGGACATGGGAAAATTTTCCCTTTGTATGAATTTTTAAGGACAGTTAATGAAAATGATCAATTTGTACATTGATTTTACCTTATAAGTCATGCTTGGTTAATGTATGAGTTCACATATATCTCTATATATGTATCATGTACATTCCCATAAAGAACTTTATTTAACCTAGACAGACACTCTGTGAGATAAATATGTCTCTCATTTCATAGGTAAAGCAAATGACTCTAAGAGAGACCACTGAAGACAATCAATAGCTTGCTTGAATTGAATGAATAGACAGACATTTTTCTAAGCATTTCATATATTTATTTCATTTATTTCTCATAACAATCCTACGAAGTAGTCACTGTTATAGTCCCCATTTTATAGATGAAGAAACAGAGGCATAGATATATTAAAGTTCACAGCCAGGAAGTGATATGGTCAGCAATTAACACCTGTCAGTTGAGCATCAGAGCCTACAGTCCTATTGACGAGGCACGTGACATAGTGAGTGAGCAGCAAAGTCAGCATCTACACCAGAAATCCTGAATGAGATTTCCCCTAGATCAATTTGTGAGGACTCAGCTGTATCATAAACAATAAAACAAAAGTTAAAAAGGAAGGAGGGCGGTACAACAGGTCTGTCACTAACTATCTTGCTGTGCCGCATGGGGTAAATAACTTACATGTTCTGGGCTTGAGTTTCCATGCCGATTAAATTAAGGAAATGGACTAGCGAGTCTCCAGGGACCTTCCAGATTTGAATTTGATTTCCAGCTCTAAAAGAATATGTGTGTGGTGGGCAGCTAATGCATATTAAATTATGCAAACAATTTAGCCTTGCATTTGACTGCAGGGCTGATGAAATATTTTTAAAATTTACATTTACATAAGAGATAGTTTTGAAAAAACTCTATCTTAACATAACATGCAATCAAAAAATATTTTTATAACATGTCAACTGGATGAAAATAAAAGACAGTTTCAAAGATCAAAGAAGCCTAAATGTGTTTTTTTTTCAAGAGAGTGTGATGGGGTTATACATAGATTCATTATTATTATTTTTAGAACTGCACAGCTGTTTTGGCAGCTTGTTTTGTAAATGCTACTTTGCAAATGTAATGAGGTTTTTTTCCAAACAAATTTTAGTTAATGGAGCAGATAACACATTTATTTCCCTGTCATAGCTCAGCATTAAATAAGAAATGTAACAAGAATTCAGAGTTTAAAATATGAAACATGGTATTTGGTCTCTTTACTTACTAGTTACAAAATTAGAAAATTACTCAATATTTTACTTCCTCTCCATATATATTATAATTATCTGTGATTACAAAATGTTTTTCAGAATTTCATTTCTTCTCACATAAGTCTTTTGCTATTGTAAAATCAATAGTTGTATTTCTAGTGCCTCTTCAAAGCAAATCTCAAGTTGCTGAGCAGAAATTTGTATGGTATCTGACATGATTTAGGCCTTCTTATGTGCAAAATACTGCTCCCGATGCTTTACATTTATGGTTTTATTTTTTTCTCACAACGAACCCATATCCAGGAAATATCATCCTCATTTGACAAGTGAGGAAACTGAGGCAGAAAGAGTCACTTGCCAAAGTTAATCAGTTAGTTGGAGAGCTAGGATCTGACTATAGACTGTCGATAGGTGCAGAATAAAACCAGAAACAACAGGGTAAATAACAATAATATAAGCTAAAATATTCTAATTTTTAGTTTAAATGTTTAAGGCTTTGATGTGATATCTCAGATATATTTCCACAGAAGGTCTGTTTTAAAAATGTAAAATTTAAGCCTTCTGTGAAGTCTTATTTATTTTTGAAAATTCTGTTTCATTACAAAAAGGATTTGACAAGAGAAATGCCGTTTTCCACTTATTCACGACACTGAATGACGGGGCCTCAGATGTCTGTGGTGCAGTTTTCCTTACACATTCTGCAGTCTCTCACATTCAGTGTGTGGGGTGTATTAGTTTCCTGGGGCTGCCACTACAATTACCACAAACTGGATGGTTTCGACAACAAAAACTTATTATCTCACAGTTCTGAAGGCCAGAATTCTGAAACCAAAATGTCAGCAAGGCCATCTTCCCTCTGAATTCTCTAGGGAAGAATCCTAATTTGCCTTGTCCTAGCTTTCGGGGGTTAATGAAAATCTTTGGTGTTTTTTGGTTTGTAGCCACCCACGTCACCCTCTGCCTCTGTCTTCACATGCATGGCCTTCTACCTGTGTATCTCTGCATCTCCCCTATCTTGTAAGGACACTAATCATTGGATGGAGGACCCACTCTGAATCAAGTATGACATCACCTTAAGGTCCTTAATTAATTATATATGTAGAAAGCCTATTTCCAAATAAGGTCACATTCTGAGATTCGAAGTAGACAGGAATTTGGGGGACAGTATTCACGTGTGGAGATACTGTGGCCTGGCATTAAGCTGACATTGACATACACCACTGAGAGGCTCTATATTAAACACATAATCTTTGTAATGACTTCACAGATGTCTCCAGGCTGCCAGAGGTCGCACTGTGACCTCAGCCTGGGCACTTAGCAACACATGGGCAAACAGTTTTCAGAGCTCCCAAAGGACTGAGGTGAAGGATTAGGGGTAGTCCTCTGAGTACAGTGCAACCAGGGCTTACCTAAAACATAACGAATATGTGCCTCAGCCCTTCCAAAGCTGTTTCCTATAGCCCTTATGCAATCCTAGAGTGGAAAGGCTTCAGAGTTTCAAATCCTCATACTTTCCTGATTATACTGCAGATACTAGTGTGAAAATGGCTACTTGGAGATTTCCTGCAAAACTGTTTCCATAAATCTCCAATAACAGCATAAATTAGAAACAAGAATTAACCTACACTCATCTGACTGCCATGACATACAGAGCACACACTACTTATTCATTTGCTGTAGGGAGCCACTTCATCCACTTTAAGAACATTCATAAGTGGTATGTGGTGTTTGTAATAAATCATAACTGAGTAAAACGTGTATTTTATTATGTAGGTTATATTTTCAATCTTCTAAATATTTCTGAACAATTGTCTGATTAATTCCTTAGAATGCAAGCTCCGTTTGTTCTCAGATTTCTCACCAATATCTAAGTGAACATCTGGTACATAGTAGGTACTCAACACAACACATATTTTTTGAGTAAACGAATGAATGAGTTAATGAACTTGGCTGAATGGGTGAATCTAGATGACAAGAGAATGCAAAATTGTTAGATTCTTAAATATAGAACATGCCCCCTTATTACTCTAGTCAAAAAGTAATTTATACTAGAAGAGCTATTGTGTTTTGGATTCTCTTCCACTGTGTGCTGTCCCTCCACACTCCCACGATGAGATGTTTGAAAATTTTCTTTAAGGAGTGGCCAAGTGTACTGTGTACCAAAATAAAAAAGTAAGTATGTAAATGACTATATCTTTGTTTTCACTGTGGCTTCCAAGGAGTTCTAGGTCAATTAATTGGGTCAAATATAAAAGCTCCATAGGCCTTTACGTCTACAGATTCTGTATATCGATATATATATATGTTACAGCTCTCTCTCTGTCTCATATATATACACACACACATATATATAGTTATGTGTGTATATATATACACACACACATATATATGAGACAGAGAGCTGTAACATATATAACAACATGACCTTGAATTAATATTTTACTCTTATTTCCCACATTAAGAGGTTCATTCATTTGAACAGTTTCAAGTCTACAGAAATTGCACAGAGAGTGCAGAGAGTATATACTATAAATAAGGCACCAGATGTGATTACTCGGGGAGAGCGAGGAGACATGTAAAGCTTAATTTTTGCCCATGAGGTAAGGGGGACCTGAGAGCTATACCCATAAACAGAAAAAATGGATGCCTTGTACTGTTGAAAAAGGGATGACCATGTTTTGCAGGCAGCATTACAGCATTTCCTAGAATCAAGAAATGATGTATGTGAGGGAAAACTGGGAGGGACTTTTCAGATGAGGTGGCTCTTGGACTGGCCCTTGAAAAATAATGTAAAATATATAAACAATGTAAAAAAGGTAAAAAATGTAAATAATGTAAAAATAATCTAAATAATGTAAACTTTTCTCATGCAACAGGTATGAGAAAAATTTTCATGACATGAATGGCATAAAACATATTTTTGAATGTTATCTAAAATATTAGATAAATGTAACCACCATAAAACACCTAGTCTGGGGTTAGCACATATGGAACCACAGTCTATAAGAACTATTATTATTTATGTTATTTATAATAGTAATAAAAGTATGAAAAGCTCTTTTTCAGTTGTGATTCGCTCTAGGTAGAACATTGTGATTCACCTTGTTTTCTTTCCAAACAAAAACATTATTATCTTTAATAATTTTTTGACATCAGAGAGGCAACTAAACTCTTCGTTAAAGGATGAGGTTGAGCACAAGCATTTATTTGATCATTTATATTCAGCTCTATTCACAAAAGGATTGAAAATAATTTTCACACACATATAATTAAATAGCTATAGGATTTCAATGTTTAGGAGATGTTACTTAAAATAGTTATTTGTGTACACATGTCATCACTACTGGTTGGAAGAGAATCTCATTTTCTCTTAGAAGGGTAAATTTTCCCCCCTTTATTTGTCACAACAGAGAAACCAATTTTCAGTGGCCCCCCTACATCTTTATTCCATATGAGATGCAGGTAATCTCATTAGTCAAAACTTGATGTTCACTGGGCCATGTAAAAAATGAATAGGATTATTTAGGTTTAAAAGGTGGTGGGAGAGTGGTCAGTGGGGGAAGCACTACTTTATATCACTGCCTGAATAGCGACAAAGAATTCCTCTCCTATTTCCACGTGGTCAGCACTTCTAAAACAGAGCCCAGGTTCTCTCATCTCAGTGCACTCATAAAGCCTGAAATTCTCCTTCTTTCCTGCTCTGCCAGAGAAACTCCACGAAGCTGAATGCATAAGATCATTTGGGATCACTTACAGACACAGCCTTCTCCACAGGTAGGCCCTGAGGTCTAATTCAGAGACTCAGAAATAATCCTACACTTCCGTCTCAGAGCAACACTGAATTCTGCACTGCAGCTTTTCCAACTACTAGACACTTGCCACTAATAATAAAACTGTACTTTGATCCCCATTTGTACTCTTGTCCCTATTTTCTACTAGTTAGAGCCTAGAAAATCATTACTCCAAACCTCAACATTCTTTCTACACTAGAAAGTTCTTGATGAGGAGGATCATGGAATATTTGCATTTTACCTTTGGTGACATGCTGATGATCACAGGGCACCGTGCCCATTGTGGATGTTCAGTTAGTATTCTCAAATGGAAATCTGGTTGATAAAACTCTTTGAGATACCTGCTAAAATATGCCCCAATTGCTTCTATATCCTACTCTGTCCTTCAAATAATCTTTACACTAGAAGTTTCCAACACAAATGTAAAAAACATAGTATTACCTTTGCAATTTAGCTTCCCAATGATATGAGACTCTAGCTAAATCCAGGAGATGGGACATAAGGGAGAGGAGATTTAAAAAAAAAATAGGAAGAACAAAATGTATTGATCTGTTTGATTTTTGAGAAGCAGGTCACACTGCAGAACAGCATTTTATCTAGCATTCCACAGGCAGAGAGTAATTTTTGTCATGATTCTCAAGGCAAATCAATAGAGTTAGAGAATGAGAAGAACAAAACTCCAAATCTCAAGTTCCTAATTAACTCAGAAAGCAATGAAATCTAGACAAGCTGTAATGTAATATACTGGCTTTCATAAAGTCATAGAATCAACAGGCTGGAAGTGTTGAAATGAGTTCCTGGAGTCATCTAGAAAACTACTGGGGAAGCTGGATTTTAACCCATTGGCCCTGGTGTTACGCAGCAAGCACTGGGTTCATACCAGATTGCTGGTGACTCTGAGGTTATGTACGTTACTGGGATTTACATTCAACAAGCTGATTGGACTGCCCAGGAGCTACACTAGTTCGGTTCCACCAAGGTACAAGTGGAGACATAGCTTTTATTCGAAGACACATTACAGAGCTGTATAGCAAGCTATTGTAGTACACTAAGTACTATTTGGGATTTACCATGACCTGACAAATGCAGTGTTCAAGTCTTGAGTACACTGCTGCCCTATGAAATGAAATGTAATATAAATCATCTCCTGCCAATTTAATCCCCATGACTCTTAGTAGTTGATAAGCAATTAATACCTGTGAGAGTGGAATTATTATCTCTGTTTTACAGATGAGCTATATAAGCCTCAAAGAAATAAAGGAGCTTGGCCATAAGCACATTATTTCTAATGGGCCAAGCCAGTACTAAAATTCAAGCCTCCTGAGTCTAAACCTCATGCTCTTTTCACTACAATCTCAAGCAAACATCTTCACATCAAGAAGTGATTTTCTAGATCAATGACTTAAGAAGAATATCAGCTTATTATAGGGACTGCAACATGAGTAAATTAAATATCATTGATATGGTTTGCTCCTGTATTTTTTTTCAAAAATGACCTATGTAAATAAGCATTTTTCTAAGAATCTCTCATGTGAGTGTAGTTCAGTTACTGTCATTTTCTTATTAAAACTTGAAATTCTTTTAAATTCTGAAGCTCTTGTTTCACTTTCTCTCTAATAAAACTGAAATGTCCAAAAAGCTAATTATACTTTCATTTTTGGTGTTTATGCTGTGAACCACATTTTAGGTCAAACTAAAATTATTTTCATGGCTGCCTTTAGTAATTAAAACTTCTTGCATGAAGTAAAAGAAATAACTTCCTATTGTGACAGTATTCTAGACTATTTCAAGGTTATCTTGTTTTTGGTGGAAATAACCAAAGATAATTGAGTGAACTAACCGTGTGCTCCTCAAGTGTGACAGCAAATGTTTGAGTATTTACAATGTGCTGGAGACACAAAAATTAGTACAACCTGGTGCCTGTCCCTGATGAGACTGCAGTTTAGGAGAGATGGATACACAATCAATTAAACAAAAATATATCAAACTTAGTCATTTAAGCAAAGAATGGCAGGCTTAGAGAAGGCCAGTCATTCATTCATCTGAAGCAAGTGAAAACTCCAATAAGGAGGTGACAACTGAATCTTGAAATAACAGACATGCTTTTGCTACAATAGGAACTTTAAAAAGCTAAGGAGTAAAAGGATCAATCCTGGAGCTCTGAATTGTCCATCATTGGATTTCTGGTTACATTTTCCATTCCATGTGCTGTTGGTGCCCATCAGAGAGAGGTGAATTTTCTGACGGAGCCATTAAGCCTCCCAAAGGTCCTCACCGAATCAGACAACCCTCCAACTCAAATATGCGTCCATGGTAGACTCTGTTTTCAAGTGTTCCCACTCACTGTTTCCATTCACTGTTACTAGTGCTGAGTACTGTGGTGTTACTGAGTTATGGGGAATTTAAAGCAGCAAGAAATCTGTTACCCTTTTTTTTCAGTTGCTCAGAATGATCTGCAATCTGATTGAATTGATTGATTTCTGTGATCATGACCAGTTTTGGTTGTTTCACATATGCTTGCAAATGGTAGATACAGAGGTTTTCAACAAGGAAATGTTAAATCATCTCCAAAAAAGGTACAGAAGAGGGAATGGAATGGACTGATTCTTACTGAATGAAGAAATAACTGAATGAAAAAGAAATCCTTTTATCTATTGTGTTCATTAATATTCACAAAACTTTTAAGACAACGGTTTATGGTTGTTCTGAGTATATTCTTGAGATTGATTTTTGTTTAATTATCTTCATTTTTATCAACAAGTGATCAAATAACACAATAGTTCCATGATAGGAGAGGGTTTTGACGACTTATGGGAAACTTGAAGACACTATATATCTGCTGCTGAGCCATGGCATGCACACTTACAATGTAAGGAAGTGTTGCTGTAAAATATGTCATCCTTTCAAAATGTTTTCTTCAGAGTTTCCATCCTATCCAATTCTAAGATAAAAAGGCAATCTACAAACTTAAAAAAAAAAAAGCTGAAGTAGAAAATTAATGATCAAACATAAATGGAACTGTCCAAATGACTCGGAATAAATTAAAGATTACCAGGCTTAAAATAAGAAAAATACAGCATTTGACTATACTAACCTTTTTTCTCCAAAAACATTTTGTCAATCACCCTATCTGTTTCTTTTTGATTAACTTTCAAGGTTTAGATCTAATCGCATAGCCTACCATAATAATTTATGAACCTTCCTTTATTTACTAATTCCCTTAGTGTTACTTCCTTTACCCTCATCTGCACTTAACATTTCACTGCTGAATATATTATCTCATTCTCAAATTGTATTCCCTTTTTGCATATTGTCTTTCCAAATAAATCAGGGAGGAACTGTGTCTTGTATTTTCTTTTTATCTTCATGATATTTAACACAATGCTATGCATATACCTTTATTCAGCAGTTGTTCAGAGGTTAACAGTCTGTGAAATTTAGCTTATTGTTTTAATGTGTTTAGCTATCTGGTCTGTTGCATCAAAGCAGACTAAAAGCAGCAGTTGAAAAACTAGCAGCTTTTCAAAGCAGACTAGAAAAGCTCTGAAAGCTAGCACAAGTGAGAAGAGATTCCATTTAAAAAGCTAGCCAAAATAGTAAAACCACTAACCCCAAAGTAGACTGGGGTCCTTCAGTGGAGGGGCAAATGATTGCAAAACCGTAAATGATTCTGAGAATGTAAATGAAAAGAGTATTCACCTAGATTTCAAGTTCAACAACTATTTACTTAATAGTTATTGTGTGCCAAGAACTATGCTAGAATTTGAGTTTATAAAGCTTGACATGGCATCTGGATCATTTGCTTTTGAGATACTCACTGTCTACTAGTGGGAAGGGATACATTATCTTATTTTCAAAAACAAAAATAAAAAAAGTGGCAAATGTTATGACAAATATAAACACCTTAGAGCAGAAGCACAGACAAAAGATACTTCTTCAACCCAGACTAAGTCAAAAAGGGCTTCCTGGTGTAGTAACTTTCCTTGATAAACTCAGTTACCAAGAAAATGTAGTTATTGTCAGTTACTGTTTAATAAGGCACTAATCACTAATCACCCCTAGAAATAAGTTGAAGGAAACGCTTTAGAATAAAAAAAAGAATCTTCCAAAAGTGCTTCAGGATTTGGGGTGTTTATTATAGACACAACTTTGGGTAGAAGTGACAAGTTTTCAAGCGATCTGTGGGCAGGGAAAAAATTAGTTTGTGAACTGCAGTGCTACTCTGTGTGACAAAGATGCATCATTCACAAAATACAAACAATTACCTAACAGAAAAATAAATTCACAGCAGGAACCAGAGCAATTTATAGCAATTAATGCAGAATACACTTAACACGGACATCAAGAAGTACTATCAAAGCTGAAGTGCAATTACATAAACCATCTAGGTATCATTTAAGAGAAAGACAAAATATAGTATCTATTCTCCCAAAGGATTCATGAATCTTCCTTCAAAATTAGATTTATGCCTGTGATTAATTTTTTAAATTTCTACTAAATTATGGTATGCTCTTTTGTTATAGCTGATATCCAGATGAAATTTATATTTAAAATACAAATGATAGTTATATCTTAATTGATGATTCCACATTTCCAGTTGACAGCCTGAAAGTTCATCCATGGCCATCCTATTTTCTTGAATCATCAACTATAAAGTGTTCATAATTAGGATTTTGGCAATGATAAATGTACTCAAGCAATAGAGCTCCAATTAATTCTTATTAAATGGCTTTTCAATTTCAAAGTAGACAAAATTTTAGTCTATCCCAAAACTAGTTCGTGCTGGTTACCAAGGAACATGGGCCCTAGTTATAAATCCATTTTTCTATTTGAAATAGCACTTTAAAGATTGGCTGCAAACTGTGCACTCAGGATATAAACACTGTATTTCCATTTTAAACATCTTCAACATTTCCTAAGCTCTCATGTGTACCATGCCTTTTATGCTTAACTTTTGTCATAGAACTACCATTCATGATACCAAAAAAAGCCCCGTGTCCGAGTGCCCTTGACATCCCGCTACAAGAGGAAATCACTCACTGATACTCAAGTCTATTACCACCAAGAAATCTTTCCAGGAAATTGGGTGACATTCAAGGAAAACACTGATAATCATGCAGGAACCTGAAGGTTATACTGAAAAGGATTTGATCAGCCTCTGACAATAGAAAATAGATTTGGGGAAATAGCCGAGCATCTTTCATTCATTTATTCAACAGTTATTGATTATGTATTTACAATGCCAGGCTCCATTCTAAGTGCTGGGATGCAGGACCAAAGAAGACAGACAAGGTCCCTGGTCTCGTGGAACTTACATTCCTTTGAATGAGTCCATCAGTGCCTAGCTAAACACATCAATAATTTCAGACAGTGACAAGTGCTACAATGACAACAAAATAGATAATGTGACTGGTGATTTGGAGCAAAAGGATCGCATCTCAGCTTTTGTGCCAAAAGGAAGGTAAGAATAAAACAAGAAGGAACAGTCACTGGAAGATATGAAGAAAAAAATAAGTAGAGGATTCAAATGGGAAAATACAGTGACCATCCTAAGTCGACATGTGTGAGGAAGAGACTGGAATCTTGCTGGGTACTGCACAGGCCTGGCTCCAGCCTGCAGGAGAGAAGAGCAAACAATCCAGAGTGGGATTATTGACTGCATCTCTTCTTAGTTTCATTATGTGGGAGAGTTAACCACTTTTAACTTTTGTTTATTTACTACAAAATTAGAGTAACATCAAATATCTAAGTTTGTAGTTAATATTAATTAGTGTAAATAAAGCACTTGGTACATATTAGATGTCCAATAAATGTCAGTTCTCTCTTTACCAGGGGAATAAGTAGAATTTACAAAATAGGGATTATAAGGAGATATCAAGCCCAGTTATAATAACTTATTTTATAACACAGCTGACAGTACCTCATTCAACCTTCCAGTAACCCTTCAGAAAAGGTTTTATCATCTTTCTCTTATGGATGAGAAAACTGAAGCTCAAAGAGATCAAGTGACATTTGCAAAATGATTGCTTTGCATGGGAGCTTGGAGTTAGACCCAACTAATATCTCCTCTTGGCTGGGGATGGAGGAAAGGCAAAGAAGTTGTTGGTCAAAGGGTACAAACTTTTAGTTAGACAAGAGGAGTAAGTTTTGAGATGGATTGCACAGCAGAGTGATTATAACCAAGAATAATATATTGTATAAGGCAAAATTACTAAGATAGTAAATTTCAAATTTCTTACCACAGAAAATTATGTGAGATGATAACTATGTTAATTAGCTTGACTTATTCATTCAACTTTGTACATATATATCAAAATACCACTTTGTACCCCATAAATGTATGCAATTATGATTTCTCAATTAAAAATACTAGTTTTTTAAAAGATTGGGCTGCACTACACTGCCTACTGATGGTACCTCTATGTTACAGTAATACGTAAATCACGGCTTCAGATAAAGGCGTAGGAGTTTTTCATAAAGCAGTGAAAGAAGGGGAAGTCGTAGGAGTTGCGATCTGTCTATAGAGTACAATTCCTAGTTACAATGGTTAAGAGCAAGCCTATTGAAGACAGCTAAGCCCAACCCTGTGGTGTGCCATTTATTAGTCATGGAACTCTAGATACATTTCTTCTCAGAAATTCAGCTTCTATGCTAATATACATCTGGAATGTAGATCAGTATTTACAGCATCTAAATGGGCTAATGATTAAGTAAGAGAAAGCATGTGAAACACCCAGCATGCGACCTGACACTCACAGAGTATTCATTTGCCCAAGTTGTGCTGCTCGTGAGTAGCAGGGCCAGGATTTGACCTCTCAAGTTTCCAACACATCACGATACTTATTTCTTCATGTAACTAGCTGGGAAATTCCACTTGCTACACAGAAAAGACAGGTTCTTAAATTGTATTGTATTAAAGTGACTCTTTGTTAAAACACAAAAATACCCCACTAGTTACATGCAGGTTGTATCCTTATTAATAACAATATAGGAGTCTTATAATCAATTCTGGTCTGGAAAGCTATAAAGTTATTTACTTCAAAAAAAAGGACACATATAAAAAATATGTATATAACGTACATGTATATACACATATACATCGAAAAACATCTATACATATAAGTGTGTATTTTTCACCTCTATGCATATATGTGTGTGTATTTATCTATCTATCTACATCTGCAATGTCACTACCCCTTGCTTATTACATAATATTAAAATATCATATCTCCAGTTCATGGACTGTACATGTATTTGTGCATAAATAAATTGCTTTTCTTATTATCATCTGGTGATTTACTACCATTGAGTAGGAGAGCTTCTTGGATATTAAGAATATCTGATATATGTGTATACATTTTTATAAAACACTTTTAATTTATTAATTATTCTATGGACATAACAGTTTGAGAATCTTACGCATGTTACTTTCTAAAAAATTATCACTACAGGTCAGGCATGGTGGCTCATACCTGTAATCCCAGCACTTTGGAAAGGCGAGGCAGAAGGATCACTTGAACCCAGGAATTTGAGATCAACCTGGGCAATATAGTGAGATCTCATCTCCATAAAAAATAAACAAAATTAGCTGGGTGTGGTAGCACACACCTGTGGTTCCAGCTACTCAGGAAGCGGAGGTGGGAGAATTGTTTGGGCCTGGGCAAGGTCGAGGTTGCAGTGAGCCAAGATTGCACCACTGCATTCCTGCCAGGGCCACAGAACAAGACTCTGTCTAAAAAAAAAAGAAAAAAAGAAAAAAGAAAAAAAAATCACCACTGCCAGAGGTTTGTTCCAGAATATTACCCAAAAATATTCCTCAAATAAATACTCTGGGAAATACTGGCTTACTGATACAGAGCAAAAGGTATATATTAATAGAATAAATGTGAGAAACCTATGGAAATAAGTAGGGGAAATAAATATATGGAAACAAATTAGCCACAGAAAGACATTCTTTCCATGTTTTAAAGGAAATACTAAAGTTATGTAACCTTTGACACTAAACTTATGGAGCAAAAGATTGTGAATCTTAATTAAAAGGAAGAAAGAACTATTTTCCCGAAGTCCTCATAAAAGCAAAGTGTGCTCTATTTGACAACATGTGTATCAAATTGGCATTGGAACCATGCATCTAACCCAATTTGAAACGCCAGCTTAAGTAGAAATAGGAAGGCAAATCGTAATAATTTCACAATCAAAGCTCAAAACATGTGCTGACACTCAACCAAAATATGAAAATGGCTAAAATTCACACCAAATTTTGATCACACTCATAGTAAATTTAAAACTACTTACTATTATTGCTCAGAATCAGAAGTTTGTTCAGCATGTTATAAGCGACTTTCTAAGGGCAAGTTACTGTGTTCACATATGGACCAAGTAGCTATTGACAAATCACGTGATTTCTTTTCAAATGCTTTGTGTTTGTGGCATTTTATTGGTCATCGTGTCAGGAATACTAAACAATTTTTTTTTTTTAGTGTTTGTAGAATAATATACAGTCACAAACATAAAACAGTATGTTGCAATGAGTCAGCATCCTTTTCTAAGTTTTATAAAGAGAATTTGTGATAATTTACTTAAGGACAGTGACCTTGATTGCTTCAAAAGGCCTTTAATCAGTGCTAATTTCTCATCGTAATAAAGGAAAATGGAAACATCTGAGTCTATTCTCTTTCTATATTGTCTTACTTATAAAATAATAAAATGCGAGGATATTAAATGAAAATGCATTCATTTATTCAAATATGTATGCAATTGCTTTAAGTCTAAGATACTGAAATAAACATGGCAGAAAAGATTTTAACAGTCTATACAATTTTCCGGTTTGTAAAGTCAGTCTCTCTCTCTGACTGCCTCACTTTCTATCTAAAACATACATATCTAAAACAACAAGCAACACAGTTCAACACAAACATACCAGTTGAACAACTGACTTCTTTTTTATTTTCAATTTTTTGAGACAGAGTCTTGCTTGGCCACCCAGGCTGAAGTGCAGTGGTGTGATCATGGCTCACTACAGCCTCGACCTCCTGAGCTCAAGCGATCCTCCCGCTTCAGACTCCTGAGTAGCTGGGACTACAGGCAGGTGCGACTATGTCCAGCTAGGTTTTCATTTTTTTAAATTTTTTTTTTAAGATGAGGGTCTTGCTAAGTTGCTCAGGCTGATCTTGAACTCCTGGCTTCAAGCAATCTTCCCACTTCCTCCTACCAAAGTGCTGGGATTATAGGCATGAGCCAACAACTGACTTCTTGAGAGGTAATTTTGATCATATGATCTCTCAGAATTTCATTTAAATTTCTTTCATAGACAGATGAGAAAGAGAGATTGAAGAAGGAAAGAGAGAGATTTCATTTAACTCAATCAAAGTTTTCTCTGGTTAATCTAATTCTGTGCCTTAGTGATGTTTTCCGGAAAAAAAAAAAAAAAAAAAAAAAAAGGTAGAATTTAGAGGAAGAAAAACACTTTCTCTTGAGAAATAAAAGAAAATCATGCGAAAATTTACCTGTTACAGTTTGTTAACAGAAGAGAAAATGAAGTATATATATCTGGAGATTTCCAGTCATTTTTCCAGTGCTAAATTTGAACCTCATTCTCAAGGGTTTTCTAAAATAAAACTTAACATATCTGTCCATCACCACATCCTCATGCCCTTGAGGTTAATTTGATTTAGGGATTATTCTAGTGTTTTGATTTGCTATCAGTTTGAGATCCTTTGTATCCAAAGGAAGTGCCAAATTTTGTGAGGTTCTTAAGAGAACAATGCACATGAATAAAGTCTCAGTATACTGGGCTTCTCAGGAATGTAGCACTGACTACCATTTATAATTAATTAAAGATTTAGAGATTCCGTACCTTTCACTTTCCTTCTTTTTGTGTGGAACGTTTTCTAATATATATTCAACATTCGTCTGCCTTTTCTTTTGATTCAGGGTTGTTTCTCCTAGTTCTTGCTTATCTTCTTCTGTTTGGGAAGCTGTACCAGATGGCTTATAAACAATATAAATTTACTTCTTACAGTTCCAGAAGCTGGGAAGTCCAATATTCAGGTGATGGCAGATTTAGTGTCTGGTAAGTGCTTGCTCTTCTGGTCAATACATGAGGCCATCTGTCTGTGTCCCTACCCAAACTCATCTTGAATTTTACCCCCATAATTCACACAAGTTGTGGGAGGGACCTTGTGGGAGATCACTGAATCATGGGGGATGGTTTCCCCCGCACTGTTCTCATGGTAATGAATAAATCTCATGAGATCTGATGGTTTTATAAGGGGTTTCCGCTTTCACTTCTCTCTCATTCTGTCTTTGCCTGCTGCCATCCCTGTAAGATGGGACTTGTTCCTCCTTGCCTTCCACCATGATTAGGAGGCCTCCCCAGCCCCGTGGAACTGTGAGTCCATTAAACCTTTTATCTTCCCAGTCTCAGGTATGTCTTTATCAGCAGCGTGAGACAGATTAATACACCTTCTCACTGAGTCCTTACTTGGAGGAAGGAGCTAACTAGCTCTCCAGGGTCTCTTTTATAAGGACACTTATGACATTTTTGAGAGCCCTTATGACTTAATCTCCTCCCAAAGGCCCCATTTCCTAAAACTACCACCTTAGGAGTTAGGATTTCAACATACGAATGTAGGGGGGCACAAACATTCCAGTCATAGCACTGTTCCCCGTTATCGCTGTCCCTCTTTTCTTTTTCTCCTTTTTAAGTGTAGCTTCCCATCTCCTTAGGCAAAGAAACAAAACAACCTAGGTTGGGAGAAGCACAGATATCAGATCACACAAAAGCAGAATAATTTCTACACTTACAAGTAAAGCGCATGAGATTGTATAGAAAGACATCACAATTTGTCTTTTTAATGTTTAACATGCTTTTTTGCTTTCTTCCTGATTTTCCAACATATTTTGGCCGATAGGGAAACATTTTGCAACTCTAACATAAAATAAAAGATAAGCAACAGCAATCTTCTAAATTGATCGGGGTAAATAAACTTTAATTAGATGAGGTAACTACTTTCAGAAAAATATAATATCTCTCTATAAAGACATATTGTTTAACACTAAGAGGGCTCCCTTGAGCATATAAAACCAGGAAGTCATCAAGAGGTTTGGTTTCTTGAGACACAAACTCTCAGAATTTTGGCCATAAGACCGTAACTTACAATAATACCAGTGGACTCTGGCAGCTTAATTATCCTACCAGTCGAAGACAGGAGCTCTGTACAGATGTAAACATATTGTTTCCAGTGACAAAAAATGATGAGGCTTTAAGACTCAGAGTGATGGAGAAAAAAGGTTTGACTCTTGCCTCACTCTCCTGCTGGCATTCAGGCACCTCCCCACCTCCTGCTCTCTCTGGCTTACAAAAGCAGACCTATCTGAGAGAACTGCCTAGAGCCTTCTGGCGATGCATTGTACTTTTTGGTGTGGGTCAGTGGCAGGACTGGAACTAGTAACTGGATTTCCTCACTCCCGGTTCACTTATCTATCCACTACAAAACAGCATGTTAATTTTGGAAATATTTATACCACTAGGTCATCATGACCTTTGAATATAACCACTGGCACCACTAATATGCCAGGAATCTCCTTATGCCTCACGCAACCAGAATCACTGCCCACGGCAGCATGGACTTCAGATGCCATCTCTCCTGAATCACTGTTCAACATACATAAGACCTCAAAATAATGTGTTATATTGAAGAAGAATTCGAAGACTGAATATCCAAGTGTGGATACATCAAATTAATGTCTACATTTCTCTTTTAATTTTCTAGCCAATGAGTAAGAGTTAAATATAATCACAGCAGGAATCTTAATGAAACGTTTCAACAGGAAGCAACATTAAAATATATCAACCTAGAATGATTGTTATGAAAGACTGTCTTAAAGGTAAATCTAGATTTTCTCTTTAAAGAATAGTGAATCTCATACAAAATCAAATCTCTTCCCTGAAATACTTGTCAAAATCAAGTTGGTATAGACTATTTTTATCACAAACACTCCTATTTTTCACAGCTATTCTAATACAACTGTGATTTAAAAACTGCAATAGCAATATTTAATTAATTAATTTTAAAATTTTATTTTATTTTATTTTTTTGAGACAGGGTCTTGCTCTGTTGCCCAGGTTGAGTGCAGTGGCACTATCACAGCTCACCACAACCTCCATCTACAAGGCTCAAGCAATCCTCCCACCTCAGCCTCCCAAATAGCTGGAACTACAGGCACACACCACCATACTGACTTTGATTTTTCCTTTTTTTTTTTTTTTTTTTTTGTGGAGACAGGGTTTCACCATGTTGCCCAGGCTGGTCTTAAATTCCTGACCTCAACCAATCTACCTGACTCGGCCTCCCAAAGTGCTGAGATTACAGGCCTGAGCCACCATCCCTGGCCTACAATGTTTTTGTTTTATTTTATTTTATTGAGACAGGGTCTCTGTCACCCAGGCTGTGGTGCAGTGGCACAATCATGGCCTTGACCTCCCAGGCTCAAGTGGTTCTCCCACCTCAGCCTTCCCAGTAGCTGGGACCACAGGCACACACCATCATGCTCAGCTTATTTTCATATTTTCTGTAGAGTCGAGTTTTGCCATGTTCCCCAGGCTGGTCTCAAACTCCTGAGCTCAAGTGATAGCCCCGCCTTGGCCTCTAAAAGGGGTGGGATTACACGTGTGAGACACTGTGCCCAGCCTCATTTTATTTTTAAACCAAATCTTCAAAAATTGTCCTGATTTAATAAGAAAAGACAACATCCCAAAACATGATATTAATATTTATCATCTTTAGTTGTACAGATTCTTTAGTTCTTTGTAAAGAACATTATTAGGTCTTCACAAGAAATGAAATATTGCTCTTTACAAGTTTAAAGCACACAAGTCATCTATAATTCTGTATGAAACTTTTACAATCCCTTAAGAAATGTCCTGCAAATTTGATAATGTCAAATTTAAAAATAAAATACTTTTAAGGTCCAAACTTTAGATTTCAGAAAAAAACATGTGCAGTACTTAGCTTGTACAGCCTAATTCTCTTCTCTCATTTGCACTGGTAACATTATTCCTGAACACATTTTAGCCCAAACCCAGAGAACACAGGCTGACATGCAAGTTTACAAAAGGAATAAAATCCAGGTAGTCAGCAGAGTGCCCCTAAACGAGAACTGAACTTCTTTCCAATTGCTTTGTTCAAGTTTCGTTATCTAGACTTCTTTTTGGCACAACATGGTTACTGCTCACCCTTTACTATCCCCTCTACCAGCACATGTTGTCAAGAACAATAAAAGTACGAGGGTCAAAATATAGGTATGTCTGCTTCAAAAAAATAAAAAGAGAGAAACCTATTTGGCTAGAATTTCCCATGATTTGAGTCATAGCCCACAAAAAAGACTGATTCATTCACTTTTCTGCAAATATGCTATGAAGCAAAAATTTTAAAAATTAAAAACATCTCCTGGATTGCTAGACTGATTCACACGCACTATTTTGTTTGAAAGAGAAGAGAAAAGTACACTGTTTGGTAATTGGAACTCAAAGACCACATCCTGTGTTGTTCAATGCAGATTTCTTGATTGGCACGACAGAGTCCTGCAATATAATTATTTTTAATTGCCATTTCACATATCTAAAGAAAAGAATATACAAGACTCCCAGAGGCACTGTTCTATAGCAGGAGTTTAATACATCAATGCAAGCTTTAGCAAATAAGGGCTTTTGTCAATATTTCCCTGGCACATCACCCACGACACAACAATAACACTTAGAATTTATATAGGCCTTTCATCTGCAAAGTGCTTTACAATAATTAATCCCCAGAATACTCATTTGTCAGGAGAATGAGCAATTGATTATAAAACTGAGGATTTCAAGCAAGAAATGGTTTGGATAAGTTCAAACAGGAATCTTGTTTTGAGACTGAAAGAGAATCTCTAACATCCTCAAAGTTAGCAGTGCTGTTTTGATACGGTTAACATCTTTAATATTTTTAGGCACTGATAGCTGAACCCGTAGGTTTCTTTATGCTGACTATATTTCTCGAAAGCTCACTTCTGTACTCCAATGTGTGTTCAGTTTTTAAGAGTCACAGATTTTTCCACACATTCTCAAACATGGTAGAATGTCTACGTTTCTGAATATAACACTGAGAAGGCATTTGTAACCGTTATTAAAAGATTAGGCCATTAGTGCTGTGGTGACAAGCACAAGTTCACCATCGTATACCCAAGACTGAACACAGTGCATGGCACACAGCAATCAGCAGTCATCCCAACATAAAAAACTAATGTTCTCTCAGCTGCATTAACTCATATATTTATTTGTTCATTTATTTAATCAGTCAATCAATCATCATTTGTTGAACTCTGCTATCTGCAAATCACTGAATGATTTAGCAACAAGAAGAGAAAAATGTTATCTGTCCCTTGATCTCATAGAGTTTATAATTAACTACAGATAGATAGGTAAGTGAAAAATGAAGATGGTTAAAGACAACAATAGAAGAACAGGAGGGTCAGAGAACAAAAGAAGAAAGAAATACTTCTATTTGGTAAATGTCTTAGTCCATTTTGTGCTGCTATAAAGGAATATCTGAGGCTGGGTAATTTATTTTAAAAAGAGGTTTATTTTGGCCAGTCATGGTGGCACATGCCTGTAATATCCCAGCACTTTGGGAGGCCGAGGTAGACAGATCACTTGAGGTCAGGAGTTCAAGACCAGCCTGGCCAACATAGTGAAATTCCATCTCTACTAAAAATACAAAAAGTAGCCAGGCATGGTGCATGCCTGTAATCCCAGTTACTCAGGAGGCTGAGGCAGGAGAATCACTTGAACCCAGGAGGTGGAGGTTGCAGTAAGCCAAGATCGCGCCACTGCACTCCAGCCCGGGTGACAAGCAAGTCTCTGTCTCAAAGAGAAAAAAAAAAAGCGGTTTATTTTACTGATGGTTCTACAGGCTTTACAAGAAGCACGGCACCAGCCTCTGCTTCTGGTTAGGCCTCAGGAAACTTCTGGTCACAGTGGAAGGAGACGTGGGAGGTGGAGTCTGCACATCACATGGTGAGACAGGGAGCAACAGAACAAAGAGAACACATCAGGTTCTTTTTAACACACAGATCTCATGGGAACTAAGAGTGAGAACTCATTCAATTCCTCAAGAACGGCACCAGGCAATTCATAAAGGATGTGCTTCCATGACCCAAACACCTCCCACCAGGCCCCACCTCCAACAGAGCGGATCAAATTTCAACACGTGATTCGGAAGGGACAAATATCCCATCAATATCTGTGAGGATTCAAAACAATGCTTCACAAAAGATGCAGTTTCACTTGGGTTTTGCATGATTTTGATAGGCAGAAGAAATTGGAGAAGATTGTTGCAGATTGAGGGAAGGCCAAGAAGTAGAAATAGCTTTTCCTGCTACCACCAATTTGGAGAAATCTGTATCTGAAATTATAGCACTTTTGACTACACTCTGTACATTCAAACTTGATTTGTGTTACTGAGAAATTCTGGATGAGATTGGCCTGTGATTACCATACAGATTGGTTGTATGTAAATGTGTGCTTCTACAGTGTTTGAGGACATGACTTATTCTTTCATGTGTCTGAAATATTCCTCAGATTGTTACCTCTCCTAATGTATACTGTATTTTCAAAATGAGAAAATGTAAGCCTCTTTTGAATAAAAGGCTGAAAGACTTCTATGGCATAGTACACCATAATTACTTATATGGAATTATACAAGAAGTCTACAAAAACTCCTCAAATACACATTTTATGCTAAATTTTGTCCTAGGCATTATGGAGGATATGGTGTTGTTCCCAAAAGAATGTCTTAACCATGCTGATATACTAAAAATGTTCCATAAATTCTTATTAATGAAATATTACCGGATGAGTTTACAGTTGGAAGGGAGGAGGAGTGACTCCACACTGCGAGGAGTACGACTGGAATGCCACATGAAGTTGTAGATAGTACTCTCTGTGCAATGAGTAAGGCACAAAACGCTGAGCCAGTCACTGAACTCAAGTCTTCCAGATCCCAGCCTAAGATAGTCTTTCCACAGATACATTGATTCTATTGGATATTTCCTCATTAGAAGGACTTCATTTCAGTATTGAAATTACAAAGTTGCCTCAGGTATTTATGCATTTTATTTTTCTTCCTGTGCTCATTGCTCCACTTGTCCCACTGGGGCCTATTTTCTCTACAGATTGTGTTCATCTCCCACAAAAGCCAACAGAAACTCTAGCAAAACATAGAGGATCACAGGCAATCCCTTCTGCCACCCCTAGGGGATGCTCAGGAAGACCCTGGTATCACTGCTAATAGCACCTGCCAGGTGTCCTGGGTTGGAAAATCTTACCTACTCTGTCACATGGCAGCCTCCTCCCAGAGCTAGCCACCAGTGGTACTTATTAAATTATAATGATCTACTTTAAATATCAGCAAATGATGATGCAACTGACTTTAAAACCAATTTGGATATTTGCTGGACATACCTGTCACTGAGGCTGATTATGAAAGGCTATATAAAACGTAACAATGGGGCTGTCCAGAAGGGACCTAATAGTTTACCTTAATTTTTAGCTTAAACAGAGACAGCCCAACATTACAGTCCTGGACAACCAATCTATTACCTTCCAAATGCCTGGGGCCAGGGCCTGGGCGCAGCATGGTAGGTGCCAATTTTGGTCAAGTCAGGTCTTTCTTGGGGGCGGTCATGAGAAGAGTCAAGAGTTGTAGATAATTATATTTCATAATAATTCATTTTCTTTGTAATGTTATGTATTTTCTATTTTATAAATTAAAAAGTATTATTCTAAAAAGGGAATCCCTAGGCTTCACAAGACTGCCAATGTGATCCATGGCACCAAATAGTTAAGAATCCCTGAAAGCTGACCTGGCGCAGTGGCTCACATCTGTAACCCCAGTACTTTGGGAGGTAAAGGGGGGCTGATCACTTGCAACCAGGAGTTTGAGACCACCCTGGCCAACATGGTGAAACCCCACCCCTCCTAAAAAATACAAAGATTAGCTGGGTGTGGTGGCGGCACATACCTGTTACCCCAGCTACTTGGGAGGCTGAGGCATGAGAATTGCTTGAACCCGGGAGCCGAGATCACCCCACTGCACTCCAGCCTGGATGACAGAGTGATATTCTATCTCAAAGAAAAAGAAAATTCCCGAAAGACTGTCCAGTAATCAGTTAATGTGCAAGCATAGCAAATGCATGGGACAAAGAAGAGCAGAGAGTCACTTTCCATACGGAAAATACAATGAGGTATTGAAAGTCCAAAGAAAAATGGACTTAAAATATTACTGTGAAAAAAAAAGGGCAACAAAAAGGAGTCTGCAATATCAGGAAGCGGATAGGTTAGGACTAGGTAAAGATAAATGAATCACTGAGCATGGAGAAATCATTCCAAGACAAGTATCAGGGAGAAAACTGAATATTCTCTCTATCTTGCAAGTAGAGTCTTAAAGAAACAGGGTCCCACTAAATAGTCACTTGGTGGAAATAGCCAAGAACTACTAATTATTGTTTAGTTACTCAATTCATCCAGTAAGTAAAAATGTATTAAGCACTTATTATGTGCCACGTACCACAAGCTAGGTGATAGATATCCAGTGGTATAGAAACACCACAAATGGTCTCTGACCTTGTGAAGCTTACAGTCGACTTGGAGAGACAGGCATTAATTAAATGAGTAAGAACCCAAAAAATTATGATAAGTTCCATGGAGGAAGAGAGTCCTGTGGCAACAAAGGCATACGCAGTCTCGTGGTCAGTGGAGTTGAAGCTTTGACCTGTAAGATGAGCACAAATAGGCCAGGCAGAGTGGAGGGAGGGTGTCCAGATGAAGGGAGAAGCGTGTAGAAAAAGAGGGTACTGCTGCTTAGTATTTTGAATTATGACACTCTTCAACACACTGCAGAAACTGGGTAGATTCTCCACCTTGAGAAGAAGAAAAGAGAGTATGGGAGCAGAAGTCAGG
Organism: Macaca thibetana thibetana; assembly: GCF_024542745.1. NCBI lineage: Eukaryota > Metazoa > Chordata > Mammalia > Primates > Cercopithecidae > Macaca > Macaca thibetana. Next base: position 6,094,959 of record NC_065579.1, on the reverse strand, counting down.
TAAGGAAGGGAGCAGGGAAAGAAACAAGGAGGAAGAGGCAAACTTTTGCCATCTAATCCTTTCACTGGAGGCTGAGCAACCACCTCTTCTTTCGTTTACTCTCAAATCAGAGCTATCGTTTCTCTTATACCTTTGGCCATGAAAAGGATATGATGAAGAGAATAAGAGAAGCCTTATTTCATTTTAATATTTACCAAGAATCCAAAATGTACAACTAAGATGGTGCTATGGGGAATATAAAAGTGAGCACAACACTTGCTTTGCAGAACAATCCAGTGAGAGGGAGAAAAAAATCTAATAGAACACCTGCTAGGTGTTGAAGTAGAGCCACCAGCCCTCTGGTTGGCCTTAGGCAGGTCATGTCTCCTCTGGGAGCCTTCCTTTCATATCTGTCATAGAGCTTGTAGGCAACTGACTATGTTCGGTTTCTTCCAGGTTAAACAGACTGTGCTCCATTTTTCAGACTGTCATTAGAAAATGCTCAAATACATCTGCGTTTGTGTATGATTGGAGGCAGTTAATATATTTAAGGGATCAGACATATAATTAAGATTTTGTTGTTGGGGTGGGATTTCTCCCCCTTTTAAGCCTACTTTTGAGGAACTTGAAACTAAACTGAGCTGTTCAGAGATTAAGACTAATATACCATAATATGCACTTACTAATTCACTAAATGTCTTGACGTTGGTGTTGGGGATTTAAGGAGGGGTGTTTGCTAAGGCCAGGCACAGGACTAGGTCCCAGGAATTCCAAATTGCATAAAATGTGGTCCTTGCACATTAGACATTCAATGGGTTCAGAATGGAAAAGGCCATGCAGAAAATAGTGAGCATATAGAGTTTACTGCTCTAAGTATCAACCTAGACATACAAAGGAAGAGCTCTGAGACCACTAAGAAGGAAGGAAGTAAGTGTTAATGGGAGAGGTACATGTGGGAAGTTTTGTCACAAGTCTTGTATTTGAGCCTGATCTTAAGGAGTGAAGAGGAGTTAGCTAAACAAGGTGAAGAACATTCCAGGCAGACAGACTATAAGTAAAGGCAAGAAGGGAAAGAACGAACATAATGCTTTTCCTTCCCCAGCATCTATTTCAGTCACATTGCAGATAAACAGGATTTTAAACATGGGAAGCCACCCAAATCAGACAATTCTCATTCTTTTATCAAAATCCTAAAGGGAACATTTTTAAATCTCTTTTGTAATTGCTAGGAAAATGATGTGTGCCCAGAGTCCTTATTTAGAAAAAACAATCCTTATTTTTTGAATCAAACAATGTATCACTTTTCCAATAGAGCTGGAACTAAATTCTGCATTTCATATGTTAATTGCAATGTACTTTTTCTTTTGTAAGGTGCATGAATATGGTCTGTCGGCCATTACACAAATTTAAGTATGGAAAAAAATGGACTTCAAAAAAAGCAATGAAATGCATCAACATGAGAAATTTTGTCACACTAGTAGACAAAAACATCGACTTGAAGGATGTCCTTGCCAGGTTAGGATATGTCCCTTTTCTAGCTACTGTCAACCTAGACTCAGCTCCACTCAGAAATGCCTGCTTGGTTGGCAGCTGCTGAGAGATAGTAACTCCTCCTAGCAACAGATGGAGCCAATCAAAAGCCAGCGGCAGTGATCCTTGCTGTTAAGTGCAATGACATCTCATTTATCTGGCAACTCCAGTGAAGACTGTATAGTGCATAAGATAATTACTAAGAGACTGAAATTTACATTCCCATGCACCAGGGACTATTAGAATTTCAATAGCATGATTGGAAATTTGCCTTAAATTAGATGCCTGTATGTTTAAATATCAGAGTATGGTGGATATCAGATATCAGAGTGTGGTGCATTACGCTTAGGTTTTAAAGACACCTAAAGGTGACTGTTAGTTTTATCACTTACTGCCCATGTGTTCTTAGGCATGATAGTTTCCCCGAGTTTTAGTTTTTTCATCTCTTAAAATAAGATACATACATTGCCTGGCCTAACATGCACAGCAGTGTTGTGCTAATCACAAAATATAGCAGATATCAAAACCCTTTCAAACCGCCAAACTTCATGTAAATAAATATTAACTGACATTCTCTTACTATTGGGGAAACAGTATTTAATATAGCTAATAGCTTCAGCTCCCATCTGGGTAATCTCTAATAAGCTATTTCATCTTTTTTTCCTCACCTGCCCGACGAAGATAATGCTAGGACATGATTCAGGGACTGGCTGTGAAGACTGTAGTAAGCACTCGAAAATGTTAACTAACAATTATTATCATTCCATCATTTAATGCCGTGAGAACTTGAGGGGTTGCTAAATTGGAGAGAGTTTTTAATTCCTACTAAATGACCCCCAAAGCAATATGCTATAGAACCCCAAACACATGTATCCAAGGGATATTGCCCAAAACTCTCTTAACCATCCACAGCTTTTTAACACATTCATGCATGCTAGAGGTTATTCCCAAGACACTTGCTTCCTCTGTTGGGCACTGAGCACTTTGCTTTTGCTGTCTCCTCCTGATGACCTCTCCATTCCATGAAATTACCATTCTCCTGCTCAACACATAACTAAAAATTCGGGATAGTCCATGGCATATTTGATTAAGCAAGTGCTATCAAGCGTATAGTTCCTCACAGGTCTGTCTAAACAGAGTATCTACTTTTTATCTTATTACCAAAATGCTCTCCTGCACAGAAAGGAAAGAACAGGAAAAATTTTTAAAGGAACTAAGTCAGTTTCTCAATTCTCACTCAATTCCACCTGCTTGCGGTAATATTTAATATTAAAAAGGTATAATATAATTATCTCATATACCACACTTTACATGTTATAATAGATGAATCTGTTATACAGTTAAGAACAGGTCACAATGGCCAGTATTTTCCTGGACTCAAATCAGTAAGACTTACTGACATGGACTACACTTTTAAGCTAAAATTTTAAAATATCCTCTCTGCTTCATAACGCTTATTCCATACTCAGAACTTTAGTAGATCCCACTTTGAATGCCTTAATTTTTGTACTGTTTAGTTTTCTTGCTGTATAAGCTCCTTTGAGAGCAGAAGTTTTATGTCACTGTTTGTAGCACACACATCCAAAGCATCTAGCTCACTAGTACATGCTTAACAAATATCTATTAAAGAAATACTAACAAAAACAAAAAGGAAAGGGACGGAGAAAGAGGAGGAGGATTGGAGGAATGGAGGAAAAACAACAGAGATAAACAGAGAAAGAAAAGAGAGGAAGGAGGGAAATAAGGAAAAAGGAAAGATGGAAACAGAAGAAAGAAAACTAAATTGTTACAAATGCACGAGGAGCGATCTCAAAGATGTTTGACTACTTTAAATACAACTCTTACACCACTTCTCAGATAGAGTATAACACTGTTTCTTATTGTCACTCTTGTATGCCACTTCTTAGTCCTTAGGATGACTGATGCCACTACAGGGTGTCAAAAAAATGGAATTTTAACAAGTTTCATTTTCATACAAACTCAAAAAGCTAAATGTAAAAAAAGAAAAAAAAATATTTAAACAGAGATATAATAGCTTTGCTTGTGTTTTACTTTTCTTCCCAGAAATACATGTCGAGCTGCCCTTTCTCTATATACCTCCCACTCCTTCTCTACCTCCCAGCCAGATTCTACGCATCAGTTTGCTCGAGTCCTCAGCACTCATGTCCTCAAACCATCGACGTCACCCTTCCAGACACACACCCCATCCAATATTCTGGCCTCCAGTGAAACAAACAAAGAAATAAAAGTCTTAAATAGAAATTCTAAACTCCTGCACATGATAGAACTGTTATTTTTCAAATAAGATATAAAGGAGGCTTAGGAAAAAAAATGTGTGTGTGTGTATGTGTGTGTGTGTGTGTGTGTGTATATACATATATATATATATATATGAAAATCCTATGAAAAACTGTGTGAAAAGACTCCCAGATCTAGTGTTAAGAAGCTGAGTTTTTGTGTCTGACACTGATATTAGTGACCCCTATTTCCTTTTAGAAACTTTCTATATTTGTTTTTACTTTTCTTTTTCTTTTTTTTTTTTTTTTCCTGAGATGAAGTCTCGCTCTGTCGCCCAGGCTGGAGTGCAATGGCACAATCTCGGCTCACTGCAAGCTCTGCCTCCTGGATTCATGCCATTCTCCTGCCTCAGCCTCCCGAGTCGCTGGGACTACAGGTGCCTGCCACCATGCCCGGATAATTTTTTTGTATTTTTAGTAGAGACGGGGTTTCACTATGTTAGCCAGGATGGTCTCGATCTCCTGACCTCATGATCCGCCCATCTCTGGGGTTTTTATGTGGCTCCAGTGTCATTACAAACAGGAACCTTTCTCTACCATAAATTTTTAAAATGTACACAAAAATACGCTGTCGGATACCTTTTCTGAATGCACATTTTTGTTTATATGATTTCAATTATATGTTAGGGGACAAAACAAGCTGGAAATTCTTACACAAATCCATCCATGACGGAAGCTCTAAGCCACTAATTCTCACTACTGCAACCAGGTATCTACAAAAACACGCCCTAACCCCCAATTCGGGTGAGTTGCGGGTTATGATTCTCCAATGATAGAATATTCTGAGAAGATAAAAAGGGGCATCATTTTTCTGGGTGGCATCATAATCACTACCAAAAATACTGGTCAAAGAAGCAGGGCATGGTGGCTCACATTTGTAATCCTAGAGTTTTGGGAGGCTGAGGCAGGAGGATTGCTTGAGTTTAGGAGTTGAAAATTAGCCTGGGCAACCTAAAGAGACTTTCTTAACATATATTTCTAAGGGGCAAATGCATGAATTCTAGTTCTCAATCCCGTATTGTTGATTGATATATGTTGACCATGAATGGTTTTCTGGTGGCCCTAGAGAGTCGTTTGTCATCAAGGACTTATCCAGGGCAGAAGCTAATGAAATATCACTTGCACAGATTACATAATACCACATTTCAGGAGAGGCAGTATAAATAAGAGTGACCTCTGGATAATGAAAGGATTTAAAAAGTCCAGGCTGTCCAAATCAATTTTCTCATCTGATAAAAAGGGGTTGAACCCAATAATTTATGTTTCCTTCCACTTCCAAAATTTAATAATATTATTGTTTACTTGTTCTTTTATTTATTAAAAAATATTTATTGCCGGGCGCAGTGCCTCACGCCTGTAATCCCAGCACTTTGGGAGGCCGAGGCGGGCGGATCACGAGGTCAGGAGATCGAGACCATCCTGGCTAACACGGTGAAACCCCGTCTCTACTAAAAATACAGAAAAATTAGCCGGGCGTGGTGACGGGCACCTGTAGTCCCAGCTACTTGGGAGGCTGAGGCAGGAGAATGGCGTGAACCCTGGAGGCAGAGCTTGCAGTGAGCAGAGATTGCCTCACTGCACTCCAGCTTGGGCAACAGAGCTAGACTCCGTCTCAAAAAAAAAAAAAACAATATTTATTTACTTAAAATGAGCAAAGTACCTGTGAAAGAATTAGATTTGGTTAATATTCTCATGGACACTATGATCACACATCATATAGTATTTAAATGTGATCAACAAATAGTTGAAAATGCATTATGTGAAAAATAATAATTTTCGCAAACACTTTTACAGCACTTACTATATCTTAGGCATCATTTTATGTGATGGAAGACAAATATATAGATACACATGGATATGGATAATGATTGAGATAAGAAATAAAATGGAGATAGAGACAGAACAATTCTTTTAATCGTTATAACAACCAACAGCTTTAGAACATTAGCCATGTGCCAAGCATGTGTTAAGTAATCAACATATATTTTCTATGATGCCAGACTGTAAAACTAGGACCAAAAAAAGGCCCAATAAATAGAAAATGGTCCTTATCATCACCTCCAGGATACGCTTTAGGTAATAAAGTTCTAATATTAGAGATCGCAGCAATGACCAGATTCTAATTGTGGTAAATATTAGAAAAAAAGCCACTGATTTAGTCTAGCCGACCTCTATGATCATTTTTATCAACTGAAAGTTAAAAAAAATAGATAAAGCTAGAGTGGGCACAATGCTAGATAGAGACAGAAATGGCATATTTGGAAGATCTCTCAATTCTACAGGCAGAATTTTTTAAAAACAAACCAAACAACAATGACAACAGTTTATTGTTATAGGAAACACTGAGATTGGGCTTTAAGAGTTTGCTGAGAAGCTGATATGCAGAGATAGGCAAGCCTGGACCCCAGTGAAGTGGTCAAATAAATAACAGTGCTCAAAGAGTTATATTTACTGCCATGCAAGATGAATCATGCCTCTTTGGGGAATGCTTTTTCTGAAATTTCATTTCCCATTTTGGACTATTGGATCAGTCTCTCAGAAGAGTTTGGAATGTGGCCAATTACTTCCCTCTGCATTTTTCATCTGAGACTTAGGCTGTACAACTCCATTTTAAATTTTCACACAATACAGCTTAGATAGTAGGGACTTCATTTTGTGAAGAATAAGACACCAAAAATGCAATCTGTTTGTAAATATAGATTTGAGCATAAGGACCAAGAAACACACGTTAGAAATCTTAAGAAATGAATTCTTACTATAATTATCTACAGCTCTATGCTCCATACTTACATTTTAAATTATAATACTAATGAAGAAAATCACTGTTGAGATGATAAATTAGCAGACCATTAAAAACTTTCTAGAATGAAAACCACTCTCCAACGATATTCACATGAAAAACCAGACATTAAAAGAACAAACAAGTAAATGTGGAAATAACCAGAACCCAATTTGCAACTGTCTCAATCACATTTAACCTCAGATATTACTAGAGCACTCAAAACAAATAGGATGTTAAACCGTTTGGAGGACAAGTGACATTGGCAGATCTAATGGCAAAACAAACAAAATATAAAAGAATATTTAAAATTTAAAATATCAAAGAGGCCAGGCACGAAGGCTCACGCCTGTAATCCCAACACTTTGGGAAGCCGAGGCGAGCAGATCACCTGAGGTTGGGAATTCGAGACCAGCCTGATCAACATGGAGAATCCCCATCTCTACTAAAAATACAAAAAAAATTAGCCAGGCATGGTGGCGGCGCCTGTAATCCCAGCTACTTGGGAGGCTGAGGCAGGAGAATCGCTTGAACCCGGGAGGCAGAGGTTGCGGTGAGCCGAGATTGCGCCACTGCACTCCAGTCTGGGCAACAAGAGCGAGACTCCATCTCAAAAATGAATAAATAAATAAATAAATAAATAAATAAATAATTTGTTAAAAGTCCAAACCAAATAAGGTCCTTTAAACCATTAAACCTACAGCAATCCATTTTACTCGATGGAGCATTGAGTGGGGGAAAGATTACAGGTAAGTTATTTTAATAAATAAAATTATGTAAATGTTAAATATTCCAGAATTATACAAAAGAAATTATCTTACAGTAAGCATCGAAAAATTAGTTCAGGCCGGGCCCAGTGGCTCACGCCTGTAATCCCAGCATTTTGGGAGGCCCAGGCAGGCGGATCACGAGGTCAGGATATCAAGACCATCCTGGCTAATACGGAGAAACCCCGTCTCTACTAAAAACACAAAAAATTAGCTGGGCATGGTGGCAGGCGCCTGTAGTCCCAGCTACTCGGGAGGCTGAGGCAGGAGAATGGTGTGAACCCGGGAGGTGGAGCTTGCAGCAAGCCAAGTTCACGCCACAGCACTCCAGCCTGAGAGACAGAGCAAGACTCTGTCTCAAAAAAAAAAAAAGAAAAAGAAAAATTAGTTCAAGGTCTGTACCCACTTACCTTTCCTATGAAACAATAAGCACAAACATGTTTTGTAAACATACAATGTAAAACATAAAATACAATGTAAATATTGTATTTCATTTACAGAAATATTACTTGCTTTTTGTAAATTAAAGAATCACCCTCAATTTATCATGTAAGAGCAACTCCATTTCTGGCTATCACATCATTTTAAAGCAAAGATGTAACCATAAACACGCCAAATTGCCTATAAAAAATGATACACAGGGTGCAAAGGAAGAGAATAAAATGAAGAGCACAACACAGCCGTTAGTGGAAAGACTGCTTTTATGATTTAGACCATTCAGGGAAAACCAAAGCAGAAACCGTAACTTGTGTCAGTCTCATTAAGATTAAATTCCCAAATATCCAATCTGCTATGGTTTCCTAAGTGGCCACAGTGAGGACACAAAGCTTTTCCATATATTTGAAGAAACCGTGGCAACAGACAACGCCTTCATCTCTGCGGAGGTATTGTTGGGTCGGTGATGGGGTGAGCGAGTTTGCAGGAAACTGGTAGATGGGAACTGGAAGATAAATTGGACACAGGCTTTGCCTTCAAGATGCTGATAATTCAGCTCTGGAGACAAAAGTACAAACTCAATCTAAGCGGGGAGAGAGGTACAAGCAAAAAGCTATGGAAGGATAAGGAAAGTTTCAACAGGAAACACAGCGAGGATTTCATGGTGGAGGTATACTGTGTCTTAAAGAAGAAACAGGACAGGATAAATAATGATGACAGGAAAAGACATGAGCACTGACTGAGTGTATGGAAAGTTGAGATATATGAAATGACTGAAAGGGAAAGGAAAACATGTCATAAAAGTAAATGAAAATGGAGATGAAGCCAGAGAATTATGCTGGGGTCAAACTGTTAAACAGTTTAGAAGGCCTGCCAAAGAATTTGGGATTTTATACATAAGTTCCTAGAATTCATTGAAGGTTTTAGATACAGTAAGTGTCTAGTCACCCTGAAGAGGGTGGAATACAAAATAATGGGGGCAGCAACATAGTCACTCTTCCAGAGCTGGCAAGACTGGGGACTGGGGAGAAAAAAGAGAACAGAGGTAATACAGAAGTTAACAGGAAGGATGAACAAAAGGAAAAGAATCACTTCATTTTCCCTTAATCAAAATAGGTAAATAAGACATTTTTTGCATGCAAACCAGACATACTACACTAAGATATTTTTTATCCTGCCAAGTGTTTTGATATTTATAGAGAGTAGGAAGAAAGAACTATATTTATTGGTGTTAATTATTGATCTGACCATATTACATATTATTTTATCATTCTAAACTCTTCCACCAAACTTACAAGCTAGATATGACATATCCAATTCAAAAATGATGTCAGGCATGGGGTCACAGGCCGATAGTCCCAATTACTCAGGAGGCTGAGGCAGGAAGATTGTTTGAGCCCAGGAGTTCCAGGCTGCAATGAGCTACTATTGCACCACTGCACTACAGACTGGGTGATACAGAAAGACTTCTGCCTCTAAAAATAACAATAATAATAATAAAAACAAAAATAAATGATAAGGAAGAACTCAGAAACATTAAGTTAATCACCCAAATTGAACCAGCAGCAGAAGTGAAGTTTCAACCCAAGTATAACTGCTTCCAAACACCGTTCTTTACACTACACCAAACTGTTGGAACACGGCACGAGACGCCTTTGGGGTTGCATGCCCCCACAGACCTCAACGTGTTCAAGCAGAGTCTAAATAGACCTAGAGGGAACCCATCAGAAAACGTTATTCTAGGCTAAATTATGTTGAAAATCTTTCATCCTTCTTAAAACTCTGTACTTCTCAGTATTTATTTTAGAGTACTTCTTTTACTCTTTTTTTCTTCTTTTTTTAGAGATGGCCTGAATTAAACTACACAAGGTGAAGTAGATACAAAATATTTAAAATGGTAAATTATTGAGCATGAAATCTCATCTGATTGAATGAGTGAAAGTAATATTGATTAACCCAGCCACTGACCTTGAGTAACATACATAAGAATGTTGTAACAACACAAAAAAAGTGTTGGTAAAGTATTTGTCGCAATGCCAAGAGATACAATCTGGATTAATAGTCACACTTCACAAAATAGACTTCTATAATGGCTTTAGATGAGCTTATTATGTCTAACGATAAAGAAGGTGAATTAAACTAAACTGAGAGTGGAAGACACATGTTGCCCCTCAACTGTGTGCTATTTTGATATCTTAGAGATGATCATTAAGTGATTTATCATAAACTGTATGAACTAAAGATAAATATTTAATTATAGAAAGTATGTCTTCATGTATCTTTCTATAAAGATTCCTATGGGCTTCAAACTTCAATTAAAGCCTGTTTAAAATATTTATACTTAAAACTGCACCATAAATTGAAATTTCCAAATACTTATTAGGAAGTAATATTCTCTCTGATGCAAGGCACCAAAATGTACATTGCTGAACTGATACATATATTTCTATACCTGTTTTTCATTAAATAGCTCAAAGGTATCATTTTAAGGTACAAAATATTATAAAATATCTCACAATACATGTTTAAATTGATCTAAGGGGAGAAAGCAAAAATCTATTTTGCAATTTAATACCTAACCAAATGTACCATCTCATTAAGAGATATGTATGATTTTTTTTTAGCACTGACAATAGTAATTTGGAAGCCCAAGCACAGTAAGTAAAGTTAAATACCAGTCCTAGGAAAACTCTTCATCAGGAAAGCTTTTCTTGCACAGTAGTATTTTGTGGTGAAAATCATTGTGTTTACAGTTGTAAGACACAGCTTCACAACTGAAACATGGATTCCACTGTTTCCACTACTAATTCCACGGTTTTGGTACAATACCAGAGTGTTAAAATGTTGCCTCACCTCTCCAGTTGTGAAGAAATTCACACCTCTGTGTTACTTTAAAAAATGTAATTCGATTACTGTGTATTGAATACATAAAGAATAATGAGTTTATTTCCTGTTTAATCTCATTTAAATAATGATTAAATTGACGATTTAGCATTTTTTGGACAAATTTTCTTTCTAAATAACAGAACCATTAAGACATAATTCCCATACAATATAGTTCACTCATTCAACGTGTACAGTTAAATGGTATTTAAATATTCACAGAGTTGTAAAACCGTCACCCCAATTAATTTTAGAAAATTTTTCTTCACCTCACAAAGCAACTCCACACCCTTTAGCCATGAACCCCTCCCATTCCTCCCATCCCCATTCAGCACTATACAACTACTTTATGTCTCAATAGAGTTGCTTTTTCTGGATATTTTATATAAATGAAATGATAAAGCATATCTTTTCTGACTAGTTTCTTTCACATCACATAATATTTTCATGGTTCATCCTTACTGTAGCATACATCAGAACTTTACTGCTTTTTATTGCCAAATAATATTCCACTGTATGACTATACCAAACTTTATTTATCCATTCATCAGTTGATGGACAGTTGAATTGTTTCTACTTTTAGGCTGTTATGAATAATGCTACTATGGGTATGCATATACAAGACTTTTTGTGTACACATCTGTTGTAAATTGTTTTGGGTACACACCTAGCAGTGGAACTGTCAGGTCATATAACTCTATGCTTAATCTTTTGAGAAACTGCCAGACTGCCTTACAAAATGCCTGCACCATTTTATATTCTCACTAGCAGTGTATAAGAGTTCCAATTTCTCGCCTACTTGTGTTATTATCTGTCTTTTTTAATATAGCCTTTGCAGCGGGTGGGAGGTGGTATCTCCTTGTGATTTTAATTTGCATTTCCTTGATAGCTAATGGTGTTGAGTATCATTTCACATTGCTATTGACTGTCTGTCTGTCTATCTATCTATCTATCTATCTATCTATCTATCTATCTATCTATCTGTTTTCAGATCCTTTGCACCCTTTTCATTAGGTTATTTGTCTTTTTATTATTGAGTTGTAAGAGTTCTTTATATATTCTAGATACAAATTTCTTATCAGATATGTGATTTTAAAAATTTTCTCCCATTCTGTGAATTGACTTTTCACTTGATTGTGTTCTTTGAAGCACAAAAGTTTTTAATTATGATGAAATCCAACTTATCTATTCTTTCTTTTGTTGGTTGTGCTTTAGATGTTATATCCATGAAACCACTGCTTAATGCAAGGTCATGAAGATTTACTCCTCTGCTTTCTTCCATGAGTTTTATGGTCTTAGCTCTAAAACCATAGGTTTGAGGTCTCTAATCCATCTTGGGTTACTTTTTCATTTAGGTCTCTGATCCATTTTGGGTTACTTTTTCATATGTCATGTGAAAACTTAGCCTATAAATTTTTTTTTTCTACCAGTCAGATTTCTTAAGGTCTTCAGACAATGGCAACAAGATCTTTTCATTGAAATAACTAAAAAAGTTTGTGGAAATTCCATAAGCATGTAAATAATAAAGAAAGCATTTCAACAAGTAGTACATACATTTTTAGAAATTAAACATCTTGTTCTTGGATTATATGTACAATTAGTCAAAATGCAAAGATAATCCAAATACAAAACAAGGAAATTACATGAGAGCTAATGAAAACTTAAAATTTTATGCCATGGTGCTTTCAGTGAGCCAAGATCGTGCCACTGCACTCCAGCCTGGGCAACAGAGTGAGACCCCATCTCAAAAAAAAAAAAAAGCCAAGATGCAAAATATTTAATGTTTCTATTACCCTGCTTCTCTCTCTTATGACACCTAACAATGTAAATATTTTATTATAGTATTATAGTGTTTACCTTTGTCTTCTACCATGATTAAAGCATCTTTAACTTGGTACATGATAAGTAAAAATATTCTGAATTGAATAGGAGAACAAATTAAAATGAATGAATTCTAGAATTGGCACTTTTTCCCTGTTTTGATGCATAATTTTCTCTCCCTTTTATCCTTTATGTTTTAGCTTAAGTATTATATCCATAAAGAAATTTCCAGAGAAATTCTGTCTAAATTAGTTTCCTCTATTATTCTCTATTACAGAAATATATTTCATTCTTTCACAGCACTAATCCTAAATAGTAAATGTTTACATTTATTTGTTTACATGTTATTGTGCTCTCCTAATATGGGAGATGGAATGTTTTTCATTTTACTTCCAATGCCTAAGACAATGTGTGATACATTAATACTTTTAAATAAATAGGTAGTAAATGATTGGGTAAATGGGATCATAGACAAACTGATGATCACTGGATATTCAGGAATAGCTATATTGAAACCACAGGCAAACATGACCGCACAAAGCCATAGCTATGTCCTTCTTCATGGTAGGGCTTTCAGTTCCCACACAACCTTCCACATTTCCCTGCAGAGAGAACCTTTTCCCATCTACTGAAATCAAAGAATAAAGGTTGAAGTAGTAACGCTTATTCATCCTTGCCCTCGCTGTAGAAATTTTAGAGGCAATATCCAGCCATCTGCAGTGAACACACTCATCAAGCAGTAAGCTTCTGTTTCCAAATCCCAGATGAGTTCTAATTTATTTAGACCTGAATAAAATTAGAGGTAATCTCTCTTCCTTGTAGTCTCTACAATTCAATATTCGGCTTCCCAGTAGAGGTTCATAAACTTGTCAACTAATAGTTACGGTGATCGAAAGATAATATGCAATCTAATGAAGAGACTATGTACGCATATCTATGCTTCAGCCTACTCCCTTTTTCTCTCTCTCTTTCTTGTCCTAAAGTCTTATATTATGTACAGTTAAGTTTTTGGTCTACAGAGGTGTGGCTGCTGCCAGGTGCTATGGACTGTAAGTTTTTATTACCCTCAAATCCATATATTGAAGCCTAATTCCTAATGTGGTGCTATCTGGAGGTGGAGACTTCGGAAAGTAATCAGGTCATAAGGGTAAAGTCCTCATAAATAGGATCGGTGTCCTTGTAAGAAGAGACAGGGAAGAACGTGCCTCCTCTTTCTCTGCCCACCACCGCATGAGTACACAGCAAGAAGATGGCCCCTACGAGAAACTGGCCATGCTGCCCCGCTAATCTTGGGCTTACCAGCTTCCAGAACTGTGAGAAATGAATGTCCATTATTTAAGCCAACCAGTCTGTGGTAATTTGTCAAAGCAGCCCAAACAAACTAAGGCAACTCTGGTTTGATACACATGGCAAAGTATATTGCTTAAAATTAAAAATTAAAATTAAAAAAAGAAAAATAAAAGCTAAAAGAGGCATTACCTTGTTTTTTGTTTTTCTTTTTAACTTAAGGTTCATCATGTGATATAGTTTTATCCAAGGATTGTTAAGCAAAATCTACTGGAACTTCTGGGAAGATGTTAGTTTTCCTGATAAAGGCACCATCTCTTCCTCGTGCCCCTTTCTACTGCCTAGAAAGGTCTCATGTTATCTGGGGATTTAAGAGCCATCCATGCCAGGAGGAAAGGCCAAGCAAATGTAAAGAGGCCTTGGACATAATGGGCCTGTCGAGTCAATCAATGAACCAATACCCTTAAATGTCTATCTTTAGACTTCTGGGTGTATGAGGAAACCTAAACCTCTGATTCCTTTAAAACATTGTTATGGCCATCACTTTCCTCACAGCTAGACTCAATTCCTCATTGATACAGGAAAGTAAACCTAAGAAATTTGTTATTAATAATTGGTCTTAGGAAATAAAATCAGAAGAGGAAACTTTCTTCTTAGTGAGGTTCCAAGCATGTATGGACAACTCAAATTATCCACTGAGTTACATGTAGAATTATGTGGAAGGCATGTGTAAGGTGACTGCATACTTATTGCCAAAATCTGAATCCAGGATTCTTTAGAAGGTTAAATAGGGGCCACCAATAATTACACTAAGATATCAGGCATAAGCGAGAACTCTTCTGGATGAATCAGGACATAGAGTTACCCCATGGGAGAATGATGTTCACAGTGGCCTCAAAATAAAGGTCTTTCATTTCAGTTGTAGCTGGCTGAAAGGTATGCCATTTAAATTCTATATATTCCCCTAACATAACTACTAGATATTTTGTTTGGTGCAGAAATAACCAGTAGGTATACCATAAATACAGGAGACTGTGGGCTTGTGGAGCGTGCTGCACTCTGTGATCTATCTCTGTCTATCATTGTTCTTACTTGACCCCATCACAGGTGTTTAAAATTTGTTTCGTTGCTGTTGTTGTTTTGTGTCTTTTTTCTCAGTGCTATATGTTCAAAAAGCCAACTTCTCTACAGACTTGTTCATAAGAATGACTTGTTTCTGCTTCTTTGCTTTGCCACGCCTCTATTCCTTTCAAATTTCTACTGAAAAATCCCCTGATTTCCCCTTTGCATTTAGGACACATACATTCTTTCTCTTTTCCTCTCCCTGAAGGCGATGAAAGCCCTGGACTGCAGCTTTATTTTATGTCATATACTTCCCTCCAAGTGAGTTATATAAGGAGATAGTTCCAAGAAGGAAAATGCCCAGAAGTTGAAAAACCAGGTCATCCTAGGGGGAAAAATAAGCGACCAATACTTTTTAAGGATTTTCTTGTTAAAAATCCAATAAACAGGCCGGGCGCGGTGGCTCAAGCCTGTAATCCCAGCACTTTGGGAGGCCGAGACGGGCGGATCACGAGGTCAGGAGATCGAGACCATCCTGGCGAACACGGTGAAACCCCGTCTCTACTAAAAAATACAAAAAACTAGCTGGGCGAGGCGGCGGGCGCCTGTAGTCCTAGCTACTCGGGAGGCTGAGGCAGGAGAATGGCGTAAACCCGGGGGGCGGAGCTTGCAGTGAGCTGAGATCCGGCCACTGCACTCTAGCCCGGGCGACAGAGCCAGACTCCCTCTCAAAAAAAAAAAAAAAAAAAAAAAAAAAAAATCCAATCCAATAAACATTCAAATATGAAAACTACTAATGTTTTTACATTTTGCAGACTGGGGTATAGAACAGCAAGAGAAAGTAGAACTAATAAAGACAGGAGATCTTTCGGAAATCGGGGTGGACCAGAAAGCTACAGCAAGGCCGTAACTCTTCAGAAGGTCATTGTGTGATGCTTTGGCAGGAACAACAAGGAGGACATGGACTAAATGGAGCTTCAGCTTTTTCAGAACATGTTACTACTCTCAAAAATTGGTTCACTGATTTATCAGTTTAGCAGATCATAAAAAGGTAACCCAAATGATTTATAGAAAAAGGGCAATTATTGGCTCAGGTAACTGAGAGTTTTGGAGGTAGGGCTGGCTTCAAGTGTGTCTCCCCATACAACTTCAAAGGATGAGAATGAGAACGTGTTGCTTCCCATGTTTTGAACCAGACCTCCTGTCCTCTGAATGTGGGACTCATTCGCAGAAAGGATCTCCCGCTGTGGTATTAAGATGGTTGTAGTCCCTTTATCTTTTCTGCTCCAAATCCAGTTTAAAAACTAATAACAGATCATTGAGGTGGAGCAAGATGGCAAATAGAACACCCCAGCAGTTGTCCTCCCAGCTAAAACACAAAAATGAATAACTACCTCCACACACACACAAACACTTCATAATAACCAAAACTCAGATGAATTGTCATGGTATCTAATTTCAACTTCGTATCACTGAAAGAGGCACTGAAGAGGGTAGGAAAGACAGTCATGAATCACCTATATCACCACTTTCCATCCCCCATTAGTGGCTGCATGGCATGGAGAGAGAATCTGTGTGTTTGGGGTAAGGAGAGTACAGTGGCTGTGGGGCTCTGCATTAGAACTCAGTGCTTCCCTGTTATAGTGGAAAACAGCAAAGTGAAGAACTTCCAGGTGCCCAGATAGGGGGCACCCAGACCAGCCCTAGCCAGAGGTGAATTATCTATCCTAGTGGTCAGAACTTGAGTTCTGCCAAGCCTTGCCACTGAGGTCCTAAATGAACTGGAAATGCAGCCTAGACAACAAAGCTTGCAATTCCTGGACAAGTCCTGGTGCTGAGCTGGGCGCTGAGCCAGTGGACTCGGGGTGCACGTGACCTAGTGAGACACCAGCCCAGGTGGCTAAGGGGATGCTTGCATCACCCCTTCCCAACCCCAGGCAGTGCCGCTAGCAGCTATGGGAGAGACTTCTCCCTTCCGCTTAAGGAAAGAAGAGGGGAGAGGAAAGAAAACTTTCCCTTACAACTCGGATACCAGCTCGACCACTATACAATAGGGCACCCGTCGTGAGGTCTGCATTCCAGGCCCTAGCTCAGGGATGAAATTTTTAGACATGTCCTGGGCCAGAAACGAACCCAATGCCTTGAAGGGGAGGACCCAGTTCTGGCAGGATCCATCAACGGCTGCCTAAGAGCCCTTGGACTCTGAATAATTAGCAGTGGAGGCCACGGGCCTTGGGTGAGACTTAAAACTGTGCCGGCTTCGAGGGTGTCCCAGCACATCCCCACATGTAGTGGCTATAGGAAGAGAATCCTTCTGCTTGAGAAAAGGAGAGGAAAGAGTAAGGGGGGCTTCTCTTGCCGCTTAGGCACCACCTTGACCACAGTGGAGTAGAGCATCAAGCAGGTTCCCAGGGTACCCAGCTCCAGGCCTTGGCTCCGGGATGGTATTTCTGGACCAGCCCTGAGCCAGAAGTGAGCCCACTGTCCTAAAGAGCGAGACCCAGCCCTGGCAACATTCACCACAAGCTGACTGAGGAGCACTGAGTGAACACTGGCAGTAGCCAGGCAGTGTGTGCTGTGGGCCAGGGATGGTAGTGGCCACAGGAGGAGACTCTCCTGCTTAAGGAAAGGGAACAAGGAAGAGTGGGAAAGACTTGTTTTGCAGCGTGGGTGCTAGCTCAACCACAGTAGAAAAGAGCACAGGAAGATTCATAAGGTCTCAACTCCAGGCCCTGGCTCCCAGATGACATCTCTGAACCTACATGGGGGAAAAGGAAACTTGCTGCCCTGAAGGGAAGTTAGACAAGCCTGGCTGATTTCACCACCTGCTGATTATAGAGCCTTTGGGCCTTGAGTGAACATAGGTAATAACCAGGCAGTGCTCACAACAGACCATAAAGGAGACACAGTGCTGTGCTGGCTTTAGGTATGACCTAGTGCAGTCCCAGTGGTGATGGCCACAGGGCTGCTTGTGTCACCTACCCCCAGCTCCAGGCAGCTTAGCACAGAGAGAGAGAAAGAGAGAGAGAGAGAGAGAGAGACTCCATTTGTTTGCGGGAAAGTAAGAGAAAGGAACAAGGGTGTCTGCGTGGTGATCCATAAAATTCTCCCAATCTTACCCAAAACACCAAGATGGTACCTCTTGTGAGTCTACAAGACCCACAGCATTACTAGGCTTGGGGTGCCCCCTAATGCAGGTATGGCTGCAATCGCTAAAAACTTAGATCACAACACCCAAGTCCTTTTGAATGCTTGCAAAGTCTTCCCAAGAAGGACAGGTAAAACAAGCTCAGACAGCAAAGACTACAATAAATACTTAACTTCAATGCCCAGACACGGATGAACATCCACAAGCATCAAGACCATCCAGGAAAACATGGCCTCAACAAAGAACTAAATAAGACCCCAGGGACCAATCCCAGAGAGATAGAGAATTCAAAATAATTGTTTTGAGGAAGGTCAACAGAATTCAAGATAACACAGAGAAATCATTGAGAATCCTATCAGTTAAATGAGGAGCCTGAAATAATTTAAAAGAGTCAAGCATAAATTATAGAGCTGAAAAACACAATTGACATACTGAAGAATGCATTAAAATCTCTTAACAGCAGAATTAAACAAGCAGAATAAAGACTTGGGGAACTTGAAGACAGCCTATTTGAAAACGCACGGTCAGAGAAGACAATAGAAAAAAGAATTTTAAAAAATGAAGCATGCCTACAAGATCCAGAAAATGACATCAAAAGTGCAAATCTAAGAGTTGTTGGCCTTAAGGAGGAAGTAGAGAGAGAGATAAGAGTAGAAAGTTTATTCAAAAGAATAATAATAGAGAACATCACAAACCTAGAGAAAGATGTCAATATTCAAGCATAAGAAGGTTATAAACACCAAGCAGATTTAACCCAAAAAAAGATTATCTCAAGACATTTAATAATTAAAATTTTAAAGGTCAAGGTTAAGAAAGGATCACAAAAGCAGCAAGAGAAAAAAAAAATGCAATGGAGCTCCCACACATCTGGCAGCAGACTTCTTGGTGGAAACCTTATAGGCCAAGAGGAGGGAATAGCATGACATATTTAAAGTCCTGAAGGGGAAACAAACAAAGAAACAAACAAACAAAAACTTGTATCCTATAACAGAATTATCCAGGGAAAATATCCTACATCCTGGAAGGAAAAATGAAGACCTTCTCAGACAAATAAAAGCTGAGGGATTCTATCAACACCAGACCTGTCCTCCAAGAAACGCTAAAGGGAGTTCTTCAGTCTGAAGGAAAATAATATTAATGAGCAATAAGAAACCATCTGAGGGCATAAAACTCACTGGCAAAAGTAAATACACAGAAAAACACAGAATATTATAATACTGTAATTGTGGTATATAAACCATTCACATCCTGTAAAGGAAGACTAAAACATGAACCCATCAAAAATAATAACTACTAGGCTGGGCGCAGTAGCTCACGTCTGTAATCCCAGCACTTTGGGAGGCCGAGGTGGGAGGATCACTTGAGGTTAGGAGTTCAAGATCAGCCTGGCCGACATGGTGAAACCTTGCCTCTACTAAAAATACGAAAATTAGGCGGGTGTGGTAATGCTACTCGGGAGACTGAGGCATGAGAATCACTTGAACCTGGGAGGCGGAGGTTGCAGTGAGCTGAGATGACACCACTGCACTCTAGCCTGGGTGACAGAGTAAGACTCTGTCTCTAAATAAATAAATAAATAAATAAAATACAAAACTTTTCAAGACATGGATAGTATAATAAGATATTAAAAAAACAGAAAAAGTTTAAAGGCAAGGGGATGAATCCAACATGTAGAGTTTTTATTAGTTTTTTTCTTTTTTTCTTTGTTAGTTTGTTTATGCAACCTGTGTTGTCATCCGTTTAAAATGATGGGTTATATTATTTGCAAGTTTCATGGTAACCTGAAGACAAAAATCATACAACAGATACACAAAAAAATAAATAGCAAGAAATTAAAACATGCTACCACAGAAAATCACCTCCACTAAAAGAAAGATGGGAAAGAAGGAAAAAAGGAAGAGAGGACTACAAAACAACCATTAGACAAATAACAAAGCGGCCAGAACAAAATTCCTTCCTTATCAATAATAACACAGAATGTAAATGAAATAACTCTCCAATCAAAAGACATAGACTACCTGAATAGATTTCAAAACTAGAGCCAATGATGTCTTGCCTATAAGAAATACACTTTACCTAGAAAGATACACATAGACAGATAAAACGATGTCAAAAGATATTCCATGCAAATGAAAACCAAAAAAGAGAAGGAGTAGCTCTACATAGATCAGACAAAATGGATTTCAAGACAAAAACCGTAAAGAGACAAAATCATATAATAATAACAGAGTCAATTCAGTAAGAGGATATAATTGTAAATATAAATGCACCCAACACTGAGCAAATATTATCAGAGTTAAAGAGAGAGATCCCAATAAAATAATAACTGGAGACATCAATGCCCCACTTTTCACATTGGACAGATCATCCTGACAAAAAATCAACAATGAAACAAACTTAATCTGCACTATAGACAACAAACAGGCTTAATAAATACAGAGCATTCCATTCAAAGGCCTCCAGAATATACATTCTTCTCAGCACATAAATTATTCTCAAGGGTAGACTATATGCTAGGTCACAAAACAAGTCTTGTAAAATTCAAAAAAATTGAGATAATATCAAGGATCTTCTCTGACCACAATGGAATAAAAACTAGAAATCAATAAAAAGGGGAATTTTGAACACTCTACAAATATATGAAAACTAATTAAATAATATGCTCCTGAATATTTCTTACTCAATAAAGAAATTAAGAAATAAATGTAAAACTTTCTTGAAACAAAAGAAAATGAAAATACAACATACCCAAATCTATAGGATACAGTGAAAACAATATTAGGAGGAAAGCTGATAGGTATAAATGCCTACATAAAAAAGTAAAACATTTCTAATAAACCTAGCATTGCATTCTGAAGAGCTAAAAACACAAGAGCAAATCAAACCCAAAATTAAGAGAAGAAAATAAATAATAAAGACCAGAGCAGTAGTAAAAGAACTTGAAATTTAAAAAAATACAAAACTCAATGAAAAAAAATGCTGGTTTTTTGAAAAGATAAACAAAATCAACACACCTTTAGCCAGACCAATGAACAACAAAAGAGAGAGGACTCACATAAGTAAAATCAGAGATGAAAAAGGAGACATTACAACTGGTACTGCAGAAATTCAAAGGATCACTAGTGGCTACTCTGAGCAACTACACACCAATACTATAGCTAGAAGACAAAGATAACTTCTCAGACACATACAACATACCATGATTGAACCCTGAAAGAGTCCAAAACCAGAACAGACCAATAACAAGCAATGAGATCAAAGCTGTAACAAAAAGTCTCCCAAAAAAGAAACTTTGTACCAGGACTTAGTGGATTCACTGCTGAATACTTTTATTAAACATTTAATGAAGAATTAATACCAACCCTACTGTAACTATTTCAAAAAATAGAAGAGGAGGGAATATTCATTGTGTGAGGTCAGTACTACCCTGACACCAAAACCAGATAAAGACATTCAAAAAAAGAAACAAACAAACAAACAAACAAAAACTATAGGCTAGTACCTCTGTTGAATACTGATGCAAAAATACACGAAATACTAGCAAACCAAATTCCACAGCACATTAAAAAAAAATTATTCATCATAAGCAAATGGAATTTATCCCAGGTATGCAAGAATGGTTCAACATTAGTAAATCAACCAATATGATATATCATATCAGCAGAATGAAGAACAGAAATCATATAATCTTTGCAATTGATGCTGAAAAATCACTTGATAAAATTCAACATCCTTTCATGATAAAAACCCTAAACATGATGGGTATAGAAGGATCGTACCTTAACAAAATAAAAGCCATACATCGCAGACCCACAGCTGGCATCATACTGAACAAGGAAAAGCAGAAAGTCTTTCCTCTAAGATTAGGGAACAAGACAAGGATGCCCACTTTCACTCCTGTTATTCAACATAATCCTGGAAGTCCAAGCTAGAACAATCAGACAAGAGAAAGAAGGAAAGAGCATCCAAATTGGAATGGAAGAAGTAAAATCATCTTTGTTTGCAGATGATATGATTGCATATTTGAAAAACTTAAAGACTCAAAGAAAAAAAAAAGCCAACTCTTGGAACTGATAAACAAATTCAGTGAAGTTTCAGGATACAAAAATCAACATACAAAAATCAGTGGCATTCTCTATATAGCCAACAGTGAACAATCTGAAAAAGCAATTTTAAAAATCAATTTACAGTAGCAACAAATAAAATTTAATACCTAGGAATTACCTAAACCAAAGAAGGGAAAGAGCTCTACAAAAAAAACAACAACAAAAAAAACTATAAAATATTGATTCAGTACATTGAAGAGGACACAAAAAAAATGGGAAAAGATTCCATGTTCATGAATTGGAGGAATCAATATTGTTAAAATGTCCATACTACCCAAAGCAATCTTCAGATTCAATGCAATCTTTATCATAATACTAATGACATTCTTTACAGAAATAGAAAAAAATTCCTAAAACTTACATGAAACCACACACACACACACACACACACAAAACACACAAACACACACGAGAATAGCAAAAGCTATCCTGAGCAAAAAATTTAAAAACTGAGAGAATCACATTACCTGACTTCAAATTATACTGTAGAGATATAGTAACCAAAACAACATGGTAGTGGCATAAAAACAGATATGCAGACCACTGTATGAACAGAATAGAGAACCCAGAAATAAATTCATACCTCTACAGAGAACTCATTTTTGACAAAGTTTCCAAGAACATACATTGGGGAAAGGAGTCTCTTTGATAAATGGTGCTTGGAAAACTGGATATCCACATGCAGAAAAATGAAACTAGACCTCTATTTCTTGTCATGGACAAAAATAAAATCAAAATAGATTGAAGACTTAAATCTAAGACCTCAAAGTATGAAACTACTGAAATCTGGCAAAAGATATGAAGAGGCATTTCTCAAAAGAAGACTTACAAATGGCAGACAGGTATATAAAAGGTGCTCATCATCACCGATCATCAGAGAAATGCAAATCAAAGCTATGATGGGATATCATGTCATTCTAGTTAAAATGGCTTTTATCCAAATGACAGGCAACTTCAAAGGCTGACGAGGATGTGAAGAAAGGGAAAACTTCAACACTGTTGATAGGAATGTGAATTAGTACAACTATGGAAAACAGTACGGAGGTTCCTCAAAAAACTAAAATAGAATGACCATATGATCCAGCAATCCCACAGTTAGGTATATCCAAAAGAAAGGAAATAGGTATATCAAAGAGATATTTGTACTCCTATGTTTACCACATCACTATTCACAATAGCCAAGATTTGGAAACAACCTATCCATCAACAGATGAATAGATAAAGAAAATATGGTATATAAACCCAGTGGAATATTATTCAGCCACAAAAAAGAATGAGATCCTGTCATTTGCAACAACGTTGATAGAACTGGAAGATATTATGCTAAGTGAAACAAAACAGGCACAGAAAGACAAGAGTCATATGTTCTCATTCGTGGGAGTTAAAAATTAAAGCAATTACACACACGGAGATAGAGAGTAGAATGATGCTTACCAGAGGCCAGGAAAGGGGGATGTGGGGAGTAGGGATGGTTGATGGGTACAAAAATATAGTCAGATAGAATGTTTAAGACCAAATGTTTGATAGCACAACACAGTGAACAATAAGCTAATGTACATTTTTAATTACCTAAAAGAGTATAATTGAATTGTTTGGAACACAAAGAAAGGATAAGTGTTTGTAATGGATACTTCATTTACTCTGATGTGATTATTTCTCATTATATGCCTGTACTAAAATATCTCATGTGGCAGGCCATGGTGGCTCATGCCTGTAATCCTAGCACTTTGGGAGGCTGAGGCAGGCGGATTGCCTCAGCTCAGGAGACTGAGACCAGTCTGGGCATCATAGTGAAACACCATCTCTACTAAAATACAAAAAATTAGGTAGGCATGGTGGTGTGCACCTGTAGTCCCTGCTACTTCAGAGGCTGAGGCTGGAGAATTGCTTGAACCTGGGAGGCAGAAGTTGCAGTGAGCCAAGATCATGCCACTGCACTCCAGCCTGGGCGACAGAGCAAGACTCTGTCTCAAAAAAATAAAACAAATAAACAAATAAATTAAATAAAATATTTCATGTACCCCATCAATGTATATACCTACCACGTACCCACAAAACTTAAAATTAAAAATAATAATAGTAAAAGGCAACTCTCCTTCAACAGATAAAGTCTTGAGCCTGAAGCTAATTTGCCCTAACTAGATGAGAAATACTCTTCAAGCAACCCCCCAAGACCAGAGTGACTAAAGATATTAGATTAGGCAAAGCAGGAACCAGCACTAAAACTAGCAGTGAGATTAATCCTACAGAAACTTTATGGATTGATGCTAAGGAGCTGCCTGAGGGTATACCGAGCATCTTTTTAAAATATATCTACTGCTACTACTGTTACTGCTTATGGCTAACACTGAGTGTTGAGTGCACAGTATACACTGCAGTAGGGCTTTACATGCATCTTTCCATTTCATCCTTACATAATTCTATGAAGCCCATATTCTCACTATTAGGGGCCCTGTTTTACATGTAAGAAAACAATCTAGAAAGTTAAAAATCTTTCCAATTTTTTCACAAAGGAAGTAAGTTATAGGGCCATGATTCAAACACAGTTTTATTTCTAAAGCTTATATTTTAAATTACTACTTAATATTCCCTGATTCACTGATGACTAAAAAAATACAATTTAGAAACTTTGGAAATATGACTACTTTTTGGCCTAATGTGGATAATGACAAGATGGAAAAGAAAAATATGAAATCTGGCATCATATTCAAATAATTTAACCAAAGGTCCTCATTAGTGCTGCTCTCAAAAGCTGAGCCTTGCTTTTATTTCTAATGAAAAATGTTACTAGAAACATATATGCTAATTTTCCAATTAAGCTTAGCCCTGGAGCTAAAGTATTAACATTTTCCATAAATTATAAACTCTTAGAAGAAAACCAACACTATTTACTATGAATACATTATAAGTTAAAAATGGATGCTTACTGTTACTCAATCCTTACTGAAAGTATAACTAATAATCTGTTGATTCTGAAGAAAGACAATGTAATCCCAACAAAAAATAGCCCATGTCACATGTTTGCAAGCAGTAATTGCCAGGTGCGTGGGTTGACAGAATTCTGTATTTTCTTTCTTTCTTTAACTGGAAAAAATTCCAGTTCATTTAATAAATATATATGGGGTGAAAAAAGAAATAGGCAAAATGGATAATCCTTTTCTAGGTGCTATGCCCCCAATTTTTTTTAAAAAAGGAATGTTACAAAGGTCAAGCAAATCACGAGTATATGAGAAGAAAAAATTATGTAAATGATCTAAACTGAATATCTAACAATCTACTTGTTGAACAAGCCTCTATGATTTGGCCTTTGACTTTTCTCTATTTAGGCATCATTAACTTCAAACTATGATTCATTTGACATTAATAGTTAAGGTTCCTGTTTCTCTCTCTCTCTCTCTCTCTCTCTCTCGTCTTTCACTTTTCTGAGATACCACTCACTTGCTGTCCCAAGAAAGAGCTGTGAATATGCCTCAGCTTTCAGAACTTTCCATGAGAAAGTAACTTGATAAGGAAACTCAAATTCCAGAATGGGTAACTGCTTTGTACCTCTATTCCAGATATGCTTGTTTTAAAAAGTCTGTGTATCTTTTTAGGATGGAACAGAATTCTTTCAGTGAGAGATTAACTGTAAAAACCAGGAGGCTTCCCAGGAAGGTATCATGCCTAACCTTTACCTCTCCCTTACCACAGTATTTAGTACAGAAAGAAAACCATGGCACTATCAGCTCTTAAAACTACAGCACCATACCAACCTCAGTAGAGAAGAGGCACGAACAGTAAGATTCCTCTAGTAAATGTTACACACTTCAGTAGAATAGAAACAGACTACTCAAAAGCGAACGAGTCGCTGAACTGGAAAGTGTGTAGGCTCATACTCAGGACATTTATTATAAATCCCATTAAGTCCAGAGAGCCAGTGAATTATTGCCAAAATTAAACTGTATGATGCCTCTATCAACTGATTCAACAAGACTTCGGCAGATGTCTGAACATTGGAATTACAGTTTTCAGTGCTATGAGAGATATTAATCTATATTAGATATGATCCCTAACCCCAATGAATTTGCATCTGATAGGATACAAAAAGCATTAAGAATAAATTCTAATAAAAGAAAGGAAATACAGAGATAAATGTCCCATCAACGGATAAAATGTGGAAGTTATTTGGGGCTGTAGAAATTGGGAAAATATTTACTGGGTCCTAAATGATGAAAGAAATTTGGATATCTATAATGGTGGGGAAGTAAAAGAAATTAGAGGAGGGAATAACAACTACTTTCTCCTATCACCTACCTTGTGGACATCAAATAGTCTTCTCCTCAGAGTTATCAATAGTGGCCCTTTCATTCTGCTTCCTCAGAAGTCACCACCCCCAACTCATGTTTCTCAGTAACTCCTGATGCAGCTTTTCAATATAAAATCAGTATCATCATCTCACAGTCTTGACATTGTCTGCTCACACTGAGGCAACACATTAAAGGAGAAATTCTAAATGGCGCAAAGGACATGCATCAATCAAGCAGTCTCTTCGATTTTTGTTATTGGTGTTATCACTGTAATAAAGCCATCACAAACAAGGTGATAGGCTGCCCTGGTTCTCAAAAAATTATACTTTTTATATTATGTTGAAACACTATAGTATGGCACATCCTTAATTGCAACAGCAAATAGGAGAAGCACTATCGATTAAAGAAATGAATATTAAACTAGAAGCTGCTTTTTCTTAACCTACCTCACTATGCTGAGTGACCTCATTCTAGTCACTTAATATCTCTGTTTCCCAGGCGTACCTTTGGTCACTCAGCAATAATATCAGAGTTATTGCAAGGCTCAAATGTGACAGTTTATGTGAAAGCACATGGGAAAATATGAGACACATTCCAATGGAAAGGTTTCATTACACATAAGGCCAAGAGCAGTATGGTATTATGAAAAGCTCATGGTTTTTGAAGTTAAGACCTAGATTTCAACTCTAGTTCCATTACTTACCAGAATGGGCTTATTTAAGTCAAGCACCTCACTAAGCCTCAGCTCTTCATCAATATCTACTAGTTCATTTCCATCCCTCCTCACAGAGTTGCTGTGATATTAAATACAAATCTAAAAGTCCTTAAGAAACAACAAAAACTTAAAGTACAGTGTATTATTTGCACTAGTACAGCCATTAATATTGTTACTATTACTTTCATGGTTACAGCTACTCCAATAATAACTTATAATATTACTTATTTATTAGAATATAGACTGACTAAAATAAGCATCTTTATCACTAATTCAGCTTCAAATACAATTGGTACAGGTTAAGGCCCTGTTCAAATAAAAAACTGTGTTCGTATAATTTGACTTTAGTTTATCCGTCAGTTAAAAAAATTCTCATTTAGTTCATAAACTACCTAATTCAGATTTGGGCAACAAATAGTCTAAGTTTATAAAAAGTAAACAAATCACAGCTATAGTTAGAAAAAATAAACCTTTTAAAAACACTTTAACCAATATTAACCACTAAAATGCCAGTGATATGTGTGCTAAGCACATCAAACTATTCATTAAAAAAGGTCCAATGTTTTGCCTAGGTGTACGTTCTAGCCACTTTTCAAATTATACAAATTGCTTTTTTTTGAGGCAGGGTTTTGCTCTATTGCCCAGACTGGAGTTCAATGGCACAAACATGGCTTACTGCAGCTTTGATATCCTAAGCTGAAGCAATCCTCCCACCTCAGCCTCCCTTGTAGCCGGGAACACAGGTGCATGCTACCATCTCCAGCGAATTTTGAAAATTTTTGTAGAGACAGATTCTCACCTGTTGCCCAAGTTCAAACCGCATTATTTTTAAGCGCCATTTTCCTAGATGCAAATGTCAAGGCTCCAAAGTTATACAAAGCAGTAAGTTATATTTTCATTTCCCAAGTGCTGATATGCCAGATATTACACCCATACATTTCTTTTCCTTCATCATTTTCTTCTTCTGAGCTGGGGTAAGAAAATAGATGTAGTCAGAATAGTGAGGGGGTGGGTTGGAGACAGAGCCACGGGTACATATTTATGGAGTTTGGCCTTCACTTCACTTGAATATTGGACACATAAAGAACTTGCCCCAAAAGAGGTGCAGTCATTGCCGTTGGTTTCTGGAAGGTAATTTGTGTTTGCCTGAGAGCCTTGGACTAAATAGAGAATAACACTATGATTTAGGGTAGGGGCTTTGGGTCACACAATATCTGTGGAGTCAGAGGCTGGGACCAAGCACATGGGCAATGAATGAATCCTGCCTACATAACAGGGGCCAATGACATCTCTTGACATAGAGGCTCAGGTGAGCTTCCTGTTGGTGACACTCCATGTGTATTATCACATGTTGGTACTCGAAGAGTAACATGTCCTGACTCTAGGAAGATGACAATAGAAGCTCAGCATTTGGTACTTCTACTGAATCCTGCCTTAAGTATTTCTTCCCCTGACGGATTTTAATCTGTGCCTCTCCTGACAATAAACTGTAACCATGAGCAGAACCATGGTTTTCAGTGAGTCCTGTGAGTTCTTCCGGAAAGTTATCACTGCAAAGGTGATTCTGTGAGGCCACAAACTTGCAGTTGGTGCCAGAGTGAGGGTAGTCTTGAGGACTATGCCCTCTAACTTTGTAGTTGGCCTAACCCCCTTACAACAGCTAACTAATTATGATTATAAGAGCAAACCATAACAAAATAAGAATTGTATCTATTTCATCCACCTTTATATGCTCAGTACGCAGTCTGGTGCCTGAGATGTGGTAGAGTTTCAATCAATATGTATCAAACAAACTTTAGGTTTGCTGAGACTGCTTTGAGGACAAACCAGCATTTGTGCAGTGGTTTGTAAGACTACCAATTAAACTTTGATCAATGTAATCATAGTTAATTGTGCAACAATTGTATGGAATTTGTTCCATCTATACTTGAAATAGGCAATTCTTTAAAATTCAACAAGTCTTTATTGAGAATCTTCCTTTCCCAGGGAATGTGTTTAATGCTGTGGTTGGGAAAAATACGTGGCCCAGACGGCCCAGATAGCAAAGATGAATACGATGTAATTCGTGCCCACCAGCAAAATAAAAGTCAAGTGCTCCGATATCACAGCAGAAGTAGCATCTAATTCTCACAGAGGATGGACAATGGAGACAGGTGACATATCAGGTAAGATTTGAGCTGAGCTTTAAGGAAAATTATGAGTTACACAGGTACAGAAGAGAAAAAGGCAAACATAACAGTATCAGTGATAGCACTTTAGTAAATATTGTTTTTATTCTTTACATATTTTATCACACATACCATTCTATCAAGTTACCTAAAATATTATATCACTAGTGTTCTAACTACAATTTGAAAATCTAGCTTTATAACTAATGTCATACCAAATGATGTTTATCGATATTTGTTTTATTTAAACAACTTTCAGTTCAAGCAACTCAAATATAAAAAGATGTGAGTAAATTTACAGAGGATAGTCGAGGACTTACTTGGTTTTTATCTTTTCTGTATAAAACGAAAATATACCTCTCCTTCCTCACTCCCAACCGAAATGCCTTTAAGCACTGTGAACATTTGAGAAAATGTCGGTGGTCTTACAAGTTTTTTTCAAAAACTTTTTTTTTTTTTTTTTTTGAGACGGAGTCTCGCTCTGTCGCCCAGGCTGGAGTGCAGTGGCGCAATCTCAGCTCACTGCAAGCTCCGCCTCCCGGGTTCACTCCATTCTCCTGCCTCAGCCTCCCGAGTAGCTGGGACTACAGGTGCCCGCCACCGCGCCCGGCTAATTTTTTCTATTTTTAGTAGAGACGGGGTTTCACCATGGTCTCGATCTCCTGACCTTGTGATCCGCCTGCCTCGGCCTCCCAAAGTGCTCGGATTACAGGCATGAGCCACTGCGCCCGGCCTCAAAAACTTTTAAAACTCAAAAAGAATAAAACATTAAAGGATATTACATTTTAAATCAAAACTGGTTAAACAGCAAAATTTTTAAAAGGCACTATGTATAAGGTAAAATTTGTAGAAAAATCTGTTTCAACAGATTGTAACACAGAATGGTATTTCCTGAACTATCCAAGAAGGTGTTTCAGAAACATAAGTTTCCAACATGCTTAACCTTCTTTTGTTTGAGAAAGAGATGCCTTATAGAAATTTTTATTTACTCAATTTTTTAAAGTTATTTAATACCATTAAAATTATCTTGGTCTTCCTTTCTAAAAGGCGCTGTGAGTTTAAATTTAATCAAGGAGTTGAAAAACATGTATACTGAAAACTACTAAACATTGTCAAAAGAAATCCCATGTTTATAAATCAGAAAACCTAATATTCTTCAAATGTCCATACTACAGGAAACAATCCATATATTCAATACAATTCCTATCAAAATCTCAATGTCATTTTTTGCGTTAATAGAAAACTCCATTCCAAAATTTATATAAAATCTCAAGGAACCTCAAATAGCCAAAATGATCTTAAGAAAAATAAATAAATAAAGCTGTAGGTCTCACACTTTTTGACTTCAAAACATAGTAAAAAACTATGGTAATCGAACAGTATGATACTGGCACAAAGAGACACAAACACCAATGGAACACAATAGAGAGCCCAGAAATAAACCCTCTAATATGTGGTCAAATCATCTTCAACAAGATTACACAATGGAGAAGGGGTAGCCTCTCAACAGGTGGTGTTGGAAAAACTGTATATCCACATGCAAAAGAATGAAATGGGACCCTTACCTTATACCACATGTAACATTAATTCAAAATGGATTACAAATCTATGCATAAGAGTAGACTGAGGCAGGAGAATCACTTGAACCCACGAGGTGGAGCTTGCAGTGAGCTGAGATCACACCACTGCACTCCAGCCTGGCAACAAAGCAAGACTCTATCTCAAAAAACAAAAAATAAAACAAAAACAACAAACAAACAAAAAACCTTCTAGAATAAAACATAGAAAAATCCTTCATGACATTGGATTTGGCAACTATATCTTGGATATGACACCAAAAGAATAAGCAGCAAAAGCAACAATAGACAAATAGGACTACATGCAACTTTAAAACTTCTACGTGTCAACAGAAACAACTAACAGAGTGAGAAGGTAGCCTTCAGAATGGGAGAAAATATTTGCAAATCATATATCTGGTAAGGGCTTAATAGCCAGAATCTATAAAGAACTCCTACAACTCAATAACAACAACACAAAACAACTCAATTAAAAAGTAGGCAAAGGAATTGAATAGACAGGTCTCCAAAGAGGATTTATAAATGACTAACAGGTATGTTAAAAGATGCTCATTACTACTAGTTATTAAAGAAATGCAAATCAGAACAAAATGAGATATCATCTCACACCTGTTAGGATGGCTACTATCAAAAGAAACAAAAAGTATCAAGTCTTAGCAAGGATGTGAAGAAATTGGAACTTTGGTGCACTGTTGGTGGGAATGTAAAATGATGCTGCTGATAGGGAAAACAGTATGGTGTTTTCTCAAAACAAAACAAACAGAGTTACCATATAATCCAGCAAGATCTTGACAAGGTATTTGTACATCCATGTTCATTGCAGCAGTAATCTCATATCCAAGAGGTCAAAGTAACTTAAATGTCCATCAATAGATGAATAGATAAACAGAATGTGGAATGTACATAACATACATTAAAATATTTTAAACATTAAAAAGAAAGAAATCCTGTCATATTCTACAACATAGATGAATGTTGAGAACAGTATGCTAAGTGAAATAAGCCAGTTACAAAAAGCACAAATACTGCATTATTCCACCTATATGAGATATCTAAAGTAGTCAAACTCTTTGTAACTGTAAGTAAAAAATGGTGTTTGCTAGGGGCTGGGGGAAGAGAGGAAAGAGAGCTGTTGTTCAATTGGTCTACAGAATTTTAGTTTTTCAGGACAGAAGAAAGTTTCCGTAGAGATTACCTACAAAGGAAAGAATATTAAACTGATGGCAACTTCTCCTAATGAACAATAGATACCAGAAACCAATGTAATATTATTTTCCAAATGCTGAGAAAAATATTGGTCTACTCAGAATTTTATAACTACCTGAACTGCAATTCAAGAATGAAAGGGAAAGGAAGACATTTTCATGGATACCAAAAGCAAGTTCCCCATCCACACACCCTCACACACAAAACAATCAAAGGTTTAGTTTAGAAGAAAAGTGAAATCAGAGACCAAATTTGATATACGCACACAAACAAAAATTCTACGCATACAAATTATTCAAAACATTCATTAATTTAATAGTTATAAAATAACTAATTGTGCATATGATTTTATTTTAAAGTGCAACTAATC
Organism: Macaca thibetana thibetana; assembly: GCF_024542745.1. NCBI lineage: Eukaryota > Metazoa > Chordata > Mammalia > Primates > Cercopithecidae > Macaca > Macaca thibetana. Next base: position 6,062,543 of record NC_065579.1, on the reverse strand, counting down.
AAACTGGCAGCGAGAAAGGTTGTGGTCTTTACTAGCAAGAAAACACCATAACGTCCATAAGCTGTTGGAAAGGAAGACAGAAACACTCAAAAATATTGAGCAAAGTATGTCGTTATTTATACATGATTTTAAAAAATAAGACTAACCACTAAAGGAATAAAAATATAGTCTAGGGTTACAAACTTGCAGAAGAATTTAATAAAATAAAATCATGTGAATAAAACAACAGGATGTTTTTTAAGAAGAAAAGAGAAGCAAAAGGAAATTTAGAAAAATACAAACTACTATGGTAAAAACATATCCAGATACATCAATAATCTCATCAAATACATATGGATTAAACTCACCTATTAAAACACAAAATTTCAGAGCAACTCTTAAAACTACAGCTCTGTGCTTTAGACCTAACAGTCACTCCATCTTTGACACTCTCTCCTCCTGCTTCCTGGTGAAGAAATAGAAATCAAAAGTAACAAGGGAATTAATTCCTAGCTTAAAAATAAATAGTAGCCAGGTAAATGACGTAAATGACACTAGAAAAATGATACTACTTGTGAATCTTTTGGGTTCTAAATGAGCTTATCTAGGTTCTCTTAGTTTGCCTCAGCCCTCTCCTCTCTCTCAATAAACTGCAGTTATGACCCTTATTGGTTGCCCAACTACAGTGTTGCCCACGACATAGAAAATTGCTTTTCAAAGAAATTCTAGCCTTAATGCATACCAGAAACACCTCAGGAAAGTCAAAGTTAACGGATGATTTTTAACTCACCAGGGGAAAGCATTGTGATTGTAAGTATGAGGCAAGTTTGATTTAAGTGGAGAGAAGAACCGAAAATCTAGATACCCCACTAGGTTTACAAAGGTAAACTCCATCACAAAAGAAACTGCCTCTTGTGGCTCAAGATCCCACCCCCTCTTAACCTCAGATCTAAGCCAGAAAGAGGGAAGGAATGCATCTCTGAAAAGCTTCAGAGGATGAAACCACAACCCAGCAATCCCTCCAAACTCCCTCCTTCCCTTATACAATTGTCTCCTGCTTACAATACTGTTGGCAAACTTTCTGTGTTTTTCTTTGTTATGGACCTTTGGGGATCAACTCTAGTCTAATAAACTGAACTCTACAGCTTCTGTGGAATTATAACCTGAATTATGACCTTTTAAATACACATAATACAGTCTACATTTAGCTGCTTATTTAATGACTGATTAAATCTTTAAAGTAAGACTAACTAGAAATATTCAAAATAACATCATCTTGTCTTTTTTCTTATTTTAATTCTTACATTTAAAATGGACTTACAATAACTGGACATTAAGAATTGTCAGAGCTGTGATATACTAAGAGAGCCCATTATTTTGACTGAAAATGTATTTAAGTGTTATTTTGAGCAGAAACTTTGAAAAAATGTGTATGTACACATATAGCATGTTAAGTGTATATTTTGATCTGAATATTTTCAGGAGTAAAATATTAACTTCAATAATTGTAATACAAATGACAGATGTATTACTAATAAGCAAGTATGATGTACCTGTTGGAGCCAAAGGAAAATTTTCCCTTCGCCCTCTGTAGATTAAGTGAAAATCGATGGACAAAAGGCTGATTAACAGGAAAAAGAAATACAAATTTATTAACGTGCACTGGGGAGAATCACAGGGTGAAATGTGGTATACATGGTTACATACCCTTCTTTTTATTTATTTATTTATTTTTTATTTTTATATATGGAGTCTGGCTCTGTCACCCAGGCTGGAGTGCAGTGGCGCGATCTTGGCTCACTGCAACCTCTGCCTCCCGGGTTCACACCATTCTCTTGCCTCAGCCTCCCGAGTACCTGGGACTATAGGCACCCGTCACCATGCCTGACTAATTTTTTGTATTTTTAGTAGAGACAGGGTTTCACCAAGTTAGCCAGGATGGTCTCGATCTCCTGATCTCGTGATCCGCCCACCTCAGCCTCCCAAAATGCTGGGAATACAGGTGTGAGCTACCGCGCCTGGCCAATACCCTTCTTTTTAGAGGAAAGGGAGATGGGGAGGTGTGGACGATTTTATAGCGATAGCAAATGATTCTGGGGGGAGTTCAATGAACTTAAAGAACATACAATGAGCTGGGACGAAGTCTTTTGGATCTGCAGAGCAGACCGTGGTTTGTGACAAAACGCTGCCTAGGTGTATTGATGAACTTCAGTCTTCCTTCCTGTGATATGAGTTCAGTTAATGAAAACTCTGGGAAGAGACCAAAGGTAATTGTTTTCTTCTTTGGCAGGTCCGAGCTTAGGCAGATAAGGGCACTCCAGAGAACACCTTCATCCTGTGCTTTGGGAGACACAGGATTGAGCCACAGGAGGCAGAGGGAGTTCAGCGAGACTTTGAGGCGGCTGCTTCTGTACAGCATGTAAAAACACCGTATTTGAGGGTATCAATTTCTGAGCTCCAATATACCAGAGATTTGTTTAATTGAACATTGGAAGAGCCTAATGAAAACTAGTCAATAACGAATTTAGAATCCAGCAGACATATGAGAACTTCCAAAATAACCTTGTGCTATTTACTGAGATCATAGAAAGTAAGGGTGGAAATCTGTAACCATGATTTTCAATGAATTTTTTTCATGAACTACAAATAGCCAACTCTCTTACAGGAAAGCGGAAATACACACACACACACACACACCATTCAGTGCAGCCACATTCTCTCAACACATAAATAATAATAATAATAATAATATTATTATTATTATTATTTTGAGACGGAGTCTTGCTCTGTCGCCAAGGCTGGAGTGAAGTAGCGCAATCTTGGCTCACTGCAAGCTCTGCCTCTTGGGTTCATGTCATTCTCCTGCCTCAGCCTCCAGAGTAGCTGGGACTACAGGCGCCCGCCACCATGCCCGGCTAATTTTTTTGTATTTTTAGTAGAGACGGGGTTTCACCATGTTAGCCAGGATGGTCTTGATCTCCTGACCTCATGATCCGCCCGCCTCGGCCTCCCAAAGTGCTGGGATTACAGGCGTGAGCCACCGCGTCCGGCCTCAACACATAAATTATTATCCTGAGAGTGAGACAAGCAGCAGAATTGTGTTCGTAACTTTAAAATATGTCAGTGCTGATAACGTAGCCACTGATGCTACCTAATTTTGCCAGTTTGGGATTTGAAAGAAGACATGATACAACATGGTGTCCAACATGCTCATTTGAAAGGTCCAAAATTAAGCCAGCAGAGGAAGATAATTTGCCCAAAGGGATATCAAGATAGTACATGAAATGCAAATAAAACTCAAATATCCTTTCTCATAATCCAGAGCTCTTTCCATAAATTCATATTGCCTTTAAGTTAAAGTTATTCTGAGACTCTGACACAGTAGATAAAACATAGACCTACTAAATACAAACAAAGCCACAATCCATTATGAAAGTTTTTTTCTCCATGGGAGGACAGAGACTATTTCCAGACAAATTGAAGAATTTTCCTTCCTGAGCCGTCCTCTATGCTTAAAGGAGAGATAACAAGAGAAAAGAAAAATGTCTTGCTTTTTGAATTAGACAGAAAGGTAAAATTCCAAAGGGAGAATATTCTGCAGAAATGGAAGCTAGACACAAGGAATTTATATTGCATGGAGAGTAACTGCAATATAGTCATTCAACAAGACATGGTCCTTAACACTCTAAATTACAAAACCTCAAAATAATCCTGAAAAACGAGATCACAAAATATAAAATGACTTCAACTTCCAATTTTCTTGCCTAACATGATGGTTACTCCATTACCTCTCAGTGGTAGTTCACACACATACACACAAATACACACTACAATGAACTTACTGAACTGTAGAGATAGCCTTCACCATTCATGGCCACATAGAGGCTAGCCTTCACTCCTTGGATGGCCACTACACGCAGGCCCACGGGAATTAGATTGAAGAGAGCTGGGGGGAGAAAAAGAAAGGAGGAAAGGATCAGTGACCTTTTGAATAAATAATCTCTTTTCTTATAATAATTCTTTTGAGAATTAAAACCTATTAATTGAACTTGGTAGAAAAATGGAGAGAGAAAGAAATAAAGAGAGGTCTAAAAATGAGGGAAATTGACTTCTTGACCCTGTGCCAGCATTAATTACCTATGTAACTTCAGGTAAGTTACATAAACTCTGTACAAAGGGGTTGGATTAGAAGGTCTCTAAAGGCCCAGCTGGATCTGAGATTTCAGGATTCCTGATCCTTAAAATTACCCTCAAACAGGGTAATATAAGGTAATTTTTTCTAACAAACAAATAATATGAACCGAAAAATTCTCAACAGGAGAAAATGTATCTGTAGTCATAAGAAATAACAAAATATTATCTTTACAACAGTCCAAAGCTTCTTGTTTTTAGTCTTTTCCTTGTTGTTCCAAACGTTATATTGAACACAGAAGAAGAATGCAAAAATTACTGACCTATTGGTGGTAACATTCAGACAAAACTTTTTTCTTGATATCTCAATTTTTTACATGTAAATAAAGAAAGATAAACAGATGGATAGATGATTGACAGATAGCTTAAGCTATAAAGGATATATTTTATATATTTATATCCAGGTGGGAAAAATACATGTATGTGTATATATGTATGTGTATATACACACATATATACACATATATACACATATATATACACACACACACATATACCCAAAACCATTAAGAATTAATTTGACAAAAGTAATTCAACATCCTAAGATGAAATGGGAACATGCTTGCAGTCTTTACATATTCGAGTTGCTCATCACTCAAAGTACTCAATAGTCTATATGTCCACTTGGAGATGGAATTCATAGATCAGAAAAAAACATACCTAAGAGAACCTTCTATTTTTCTTCCAACAATGTATTTGTGTTCTTGGGAGAACTTCAGTTACTTTTGAGATCACAAAATGAGCATAAACAGAAAACACTGCCCCCACCCCGAAACAATTCACATTGCATATGGAAGAAAAGCAATCATACACTTAGGTTCTGTAGATGGCAACATGGATATGAATTAAGTATCTCATGGTTGCATGCATACAAAAATATCTCTGCAGTTCATTTCAGTATCCTGGCTTCATTAGAAGTTCTCATCCACCTTTTCTATTGATAAAATTCCTCTCGGTTCTCGTCTTCTTCGTTTTTAATACAAGATACACATAAATTAACCCGAGGGCTACTGTTATTCAGGGATGCCTCTATTTTTATGGGCTTCTCTCAACCTACAATAGTAAGCTAAACACACACACTCGCAGACACACACTCTCACAGTATCTGGCTTTCAGTCAATGTTCAATGGACAGGTGTAGAGGATCAAGCCTTAGACCACAGGTTTGGTAGAACAGGATTCCGTTCTTAGCTGTTGACATTGGATCAGTCTTTTTGCCTCTTTGAACCCATTTCCACATTTGTCATGAAAACTGAGACTAGATAAGAAACTATAAGTAGTTTCTCATAGATTAATTGTTGGCTCAATTTAGATTTGAACTGGTTTTATTTCTTGCTATATTCTTACCAGTGTCCTTGTGTTACTGAAACAACTTAAGAAACACAAGAACTAGACAAAGTCTAGTTGGGGAGAAAAAGCTAAGACATATGGAATAATATGATACAGTGTATAATTTACTTCTATAATTAAATATAATATATGCACTCTCTCTATATATATTCTCTATATTACAGAAGTTCAGGAAAATGGAAGCTCTGTGTGGCCTGAAGTATTCATGGAATGCCTTACACAGAAAATGGAACCTGAGTTGACACTTAAAGAAGCAGCAGAAGTTGAGAAAGCCAAGAACAGAAAACATTTTAGTGAGGCAGGAAGTTAGGTGGTTTTGCAGAGTAATGTGTGTATGCAGAAAGGGACTGGCAGATTGGAGGATCTGATTTATATTGGGGGGAAATGAGAAAGAACACCATGTAAATAAAATAAGGATAAATAACTGCGAGCCTGTCGCTCTAATCTTAGATATCTAGACTTTACCAAATGGGCAACAAGATGTGTGCCATATGAAAACTAGAGTAAAAACACAGATTATGAGTATGAGATTTGCAGACACACAGTTTCTAAACCCTCCACTAAGTTACATGGCTTTGAGCTATTCATTTAACTTCTCTGCCTTAGTTTTCCTATCTGTAAAATGCACATGATAATCCTTATTGCACAGAGTTGATAGAACCAAATGCATTGTCATGTTTCTGAAAGTGATTCACAGAGACATGTCCTCTCGAAGAGCTATTTGTCATGAACACCTAATTCTTCTGTTTGTCAGGTAAAGTTACCATAAGGCTACTGTAAAAACTGACATATTGCCTCAGTAATACTTTTTAGTTTATATTCAGCAGATTGTTTTAATGCTTTAAAATATAATACTTTATATTTGTGTAACAATTTTCAAAGTGCTGATATGTTCATTAATTATATTTGATCCTCAACCATAAATGCTGTGAAGAATTTAGGACAGAATGATTATCTTAATTTTTAGAAGTACAAAAAGATTTAGAGTTAACCCAGGGGAAAATGCATCTAAACAAAGGCTTTCAGGCTCTCTAATGGGGCTACCTGTTCGAAACATCATATTTCATCTTTTTGTTCTTTCTTTCTTTTTTTTTTTTTTTGACAGAGTCTAGCTCTGTCACTCAGCTGGAGTGCAAGTGATTCTCCTGCCTCAGCCTCCCGAGTAGCTGGTATTACAGGCACCCACCAACACACCCAGCTAATTTTGTATTTTTTGTAGAGATGGGGTTTCACTGTGTTGGCCAGGCTGGTCTCAAACTCCTGATCTTGTGATCCACCTGTCTCGGCCTCCCCTTTTTGTTCTTTTAATTTCCTCTAATATCTGTTCTTACCTTCTTGCAAATAAACAGATTATTCAGCTACATCTTCTTACATAATCCTGCAACCAGATGTAGGATGTAGGTCCTATGAACTCACTACTGGTCAATGAGATGTGAGTCATCACATCATTACAGGCTTGAGGAATCCTTCCTTACAGACAACTTATAGGTGTCCTTTGCACCCCTTCTCAACCTTTGCCTATTGCTGTTTGAATGGAGATATGGTAGCTGGATCATCTGAAACCACAAAAACAAGGACTACTCCCCAGCGGGTGTTGGCAGGTGAGCTGGAAGGAGTTGGGTCCCTGAGAGCTTTGTGGAGCAGTGGCACAAGTCCAACATTCAATTACCCAGGTCTGGCTTTTATGGGAGAAAATAAGTCCTTGTTATTTTACTCTGTGCAATGCAGAGCCAACTCTAATCCTAACTGATAGAGATGCTAATGAAAGCAGAATTCATATGCAAGATATGAACTAGATGCAAGGTACTTCATTTTAAATAAAAGCAAATACTGGAAAATATTAAGTTCACTGACAATTACTGTGAGAAGGAGAAAAGACTTTCCAGGATAAATACTAGGAACACTGGTTTATGTAGCTCACCATAGAAGGAAAAGCAACTATAAAATTTTTCCTACATGAAGAATGACAGCAAACTGATAACGTTAGGCAGGGACAAAAACAAGAAACCTGTTTGAAAGTTTTATATGAACCACAAGATGATAATGGCTTTTAGCTGGTTTGCTTTGTGAGACATACCAAGCCCATTTTTAAAAATCAGTAAATGATTTGAAATGCGACTTTATTGGTAAAAGCTAAACACGGTATCTCTGGAAACGTCCTCATCTGCCTCCTAAAAATCCCAAAAGGCGGCAAATGACTTACTCTTATCCATTAATTATCTTCTGGCTCCAGCTCACAGGAGCCCTTTGCTACTCCTTTCACTACTCCTCAAAGCCACTGTCCTAACTCATAGTAACTGGGCTACTTGACTCCACCCACTCTTTAAGTCCCTTGCATCCTCTTATGCCATTTTCCTGCTTACAACCTGCAGTGATTCCTTTCCTCCCTGTCTCCAGTGTCCTTTACAACCTGGCTCCAACCCACATTTCCAGCTTATCACCTGTCACCCTTTCCATCTGCTGTAACCGGCTTCACAGAGCTTTTTGCCATTTCCTAAGTTCCCCCTCAATCTTTAACTAGGCTGGAGTTTGTCCTCTTTTGTCCTCTATCTCTTTTTGGAAAGCTTATCTTCCCACTTCTAAATTTGGCCAACTCTTTTCATCATTTAAGGCCTACCTTGTTGAACTCCCCCATAAGTCTTGCCCAAAGCCCTTCAGAAATAATACTTCCCTTTTCCAGATGGCTTATTTCTTGTGTATATTTTGGTAATGGTATTTAGAACATGGTTTTAGAGTTCTTTGTTTATATCTCTGTCTCTATCCCTACAATGCAAGATTCTTGAGGGTAGTTGCTGTAATGTCTAGCCCAGTTACAAGTACATAGCTTTATTAAATAAATGCTATTATATGGGTTATGATAAAAACACATTCTTTCCAGGAATGTAGGTTTCCTTGTTACAATGAAAGTTCTTTTTAAGATAAAAATGAAATTAGAAACTTAAAGCATCTCAGCCTGATATTCAAGGTTAATCTACAACATACATTTGTGCTACATGGCACTTTCACTTCAATACTGAGTGCTTCTAGTAATTTGCTCTTCCTCCTCCTACCTTCTAAACTCCATCTTTTTGCTAACTTAGTTCCCTCTGCTTGGAATGTCACTCTCCCTACATCTTCACACTGAAATCCCTGACATACTTGAAATGACACACCAAATGCCAAGTGCTTTCTTTCACTTCTTAGCTGCCCTATTCCTGGATCCAGACTATATTTATCACAATTTATAGTTTTATTCCTCTAAAAAATCTGTTTCCTCTCCCAACCACAACTAGATTGTAAGCTCTCCAAAACAAAACTCACATCGAAACTACACTTGTATAATACGAGGAAAGGAGGACACAGAGAGACACAGAAAGAGAACAAGAGAGAGAATACGCAGGGTAGTATATATTCTGTGTATATTAGCAATCCCAGTAAACATTCGTGGACTAAATACTACAATTATATACAAAATAGAGTCCAAGTATTTAATCTGACATTCAAAGACCTTCTTAAACTTGTCCTTTCCAAAAGGGGTATCTTGTTCTAAATCTTTTTGTAAAGTTGACTCTTGTATTTTAAAAACTGAAATAATGGAGCTGGTACTCTTGGCTTCCATAAACCAAGCTCAATCATAAAACCTCATGGAAAAAAAGGTATTGCAAAAGGTAATGAAGGGGAAGTATAGTCTCTTCAACAAATGGTGTTGAGAAAACTGGGTATTCACATATGAAGGAATGAAATTGGGTCCTTATATTATACCATACACAAAATTTGCTCAAAATTGACTAAATAATTAAATGTGAGACCTAAAACTGTAAAACCCATAGAAAAAAAAAAACATAGGGGAAAAAGTTGACATTGGCCTTGGCAAAGATTTATTTCTTGGATATGACATTGAAAGCACAGGCAAATTAAAGCAAAAAAATAGACAAGTGGGATTACATCAAACTAAAAAGTTTCTGCAGAGCCAAGGAAACAATCAACAGAATGCAAAGGCAACCTATGGAATGGGAGAAAATATTTGCAAATTGTATATCTGGTAGGGGTTCAATATCCAGAGTACGTAAGAAATTCCTATGACTCAATAGCAAAAACAAAATAAAACAAATAAGCCAATTAAAAAATGGACACAGGGCTTGAACGACATCTCTCCAGAACAACATACAAATGGCCAACAGATATATGAAAAGATACTCAACATCACTAATCATCAGATAATGAGCTGTGAACCTAAAATAAACACTTCCAAGTTATAAAATATTAAAGGATCACTTTGATTAATCATGCTACATGAAAGATTGAATTATCTCTATATTTATCTCTACAAGAAATGTATAATAAAAAATTGTTGTCATATGGAAAGACATTCAAAAATCATATATCCACAATAATGGGAAGGAAATGCATAGACTTGCTGCTATCAGGCAATTAATTAAAATACTGTATTATTTTCCTGAGTTTTATCATCTTTGATAGTTCCCAGCTTTTCAAAATTTAAACTTTTGTGGTTTATTTTCTCACTGTAAATACTCAATTTTGCATCTAATTTTCATTTAATTATATTTATTTTTTTGAGGGAGAATCCCACATAAGCTTTAGGACCTACAAAACCTAAGTCATTCTCAGGCTGAAATTTCAGTGGAAGGAGAAGATGAGAGAAAGTAACAAATGAGAAAAGAAAAACTAAAGAGATAATATTCATTGAATGTCTACTTTTTTTCAGGCATCCTGCTAGGCATCTTGATATGCAAAATGCCATTTTATTATAAACTCAGTATTTGACTACTTGAAGTAGTCAAAGTACTTAAAGTCATTTAACAGTATATAAAAATACTAACTTCTCTGAGGGGTACAAAGTGAAAAATAATTGAGAAAATGAAAAGTACCATCCTAACCTTTGGGGTAGGACCTTGGCCTTAGTAAGTTGAGCTCGCATACAGCACTTGTAAAAACCTAACTTAGAAGTCATTTATTCTTACCATAAAAATTTATTGAGCACTTACTGTATGCCAAATATCACGCTGAAGCTAAAAAAAAAAAAAAAAGAACATAACAGATGTGGTCTCTAGTGAAAAGACTCTTATTTGTGACTCTTTCTGAGGTTTCCACTATTTTAAGGGCAAGTTGAAGGCACCAGAAACTTTTATTATGAACCCTAATGCCTAGCATGATATCTTGGTTTTAGACACTGTTATTCAATATTTGCTGAATAAATAAATGAATGACGAGTAGTTTCTCCTTGCTCATGTTTATTCATAACTTTTCTAGGACACATTTTTATAATTTAGCATGTAAGAAAAAATTGAAGATAATATGTATTACACATAGACTAAAGGAAAGCCAAAAAACCTACATGGTACAAAGTCTGAAATGGCAGAATCATGGGATGCATGGGCCTGGTGAGGATAGGAGTACATGTGTGTAGAGTGATGCAAGGTTGGAGGGAGTTAAGAGGAAGGAAAGAGTTTGGGGAATCTGTTACAATTGAGATATTAAACACCTTGTCAGCAAGGCGTGGTGGCTCATGCCTGTAATCTCAGCACTTTGGGAGGCTAAGGCAGGAGGATCACTTGAGCCCAGGAGTTTGAGACTAGCCTGAGAAACACAGGGAGACTCCATCTCTGTAAAAACAAAAATAAAAATAAAAAAATGTAGTCAGGTATGTGTGTGTGCCTGTGGTCCCAGCTACTTGGAAGGCTGAGGTCGGAGGGTTGCCTGCACCCGGGAAGTCAAGGTTGCAGTAAGCCATGACTGCACCACTCCACTCCTGCCTGGGTAACAGGGCAAGACTCTGTCTCAACAAAATAAAATAAAAAATAAACATCCTGTCCAATGATATCGGACCAAAAAATGTACGTTGTAAAAGTGTTATGTTTCACTCAGCTTAATTTCTACCTGTGCATTATCCACACCATATTATTCCAGTAAGAAAAAGGTCACAATCCAAAACACATAGGAAGACAATGTGACAACCAATAAGTTGCAAAGAAAGAGAAGAAGAGGAAGAGAGGGAGAGAGGGAGAGAGGGAGGAAGAAAGGAGGGAAGGAAGGAGAAAAAAGGCTCATTACAAATTGTCTTTGGAACTCGTAAATCCAGTATCTTTCCGAGCAACTTCTAAGGACAGACTCGTTATTGCTTGTAACGAAGAAAGGTATAAAAGGGTACAGTCGTATTTAGAAATTCTAGGTCTATTTTGTCAAATGGCCAATAAAAAAGATTCAGCCTATGACCCATTAAAAACCCAAGGGAAACATTCTGAGAGAGAATGGAGATATTTGGGTTTATAATCTGTGCATTTTCAACGTTAGATTTCATTGAAAATTCAGTATCGTTTCCAACATCTCAAAATGTTCTCCATCAAGATATTTTATTAGAGTGTGAATACGATCATATCCTACAAAATCTTAAATTATAAGTTAAGTTAGTACCAGGTTATTTTCTCTTACAATAAATCCTACAGTCTCTCACAATAACATCTGTAATTACAATATTTATAATATCTGCAGGCCACTCAATTGGTTTTTCCTTAGTTATGAAATCAATATTTACTTCTGTTATTTATAATTTACTTAAGTCAATTATTCGCCCTCCCCATTCTCAATAGGAAAATTCTATTATTGACTATCCAGCAAAATAGTGAGCTCTTAAATCTTCCAATACAAAAGTGGTTAAATTATGGTACAATGGAATGTTCACCCAGGCAAATTAATTATTCATTCCTTTACCCTAATTCCACAGCATTCCATACACAGCACTTATCACAGTGCTTATTCATATTTATATGTTTGTCTGAGTTTCCCTGAAAACTAGGGATTCTTAGAGTATAAAATATGTATTTGTTTTTGTTTTGCATCCAGATTGCATTTCAAAATAAAGCCTAAACAATTGTTGTTACTGAATTTAACTCTCTAAAACAGCATCTCTTACAGAAATTAAAGGAAAGATGTAACTTGCCCTTTTCTTTTAGCTTTTAAGTCAAGGGAACAAGACTCAGATGAGGACTGAACATAGCTATGTAGAGGACATAGCTGTGGGTCAGGAGCCCTAGTTCTAAAATTTAACAGTTTTGTGGTCTTGGTGACTCCAAGTAATTTAATGAGGTTGCAATTTTTTGAATTTCTGCAATCAGACCTTGGCAATGACTTTGAGCAGTAGGATATAAATAACTCCCACATGCTTAGTGTTCCAATAATGGAACACTAGGCATAAATGAGTTAACCACTTTGAACATTTCTTGGCTCTGAATGTTTCACTGGATTGTTATGAAGATCAATGAGATAATAAAAACAAACCACTTTTTAAACCATAAAGGATACAATGCATCACTATCAGTGTTGCCAGTGGTTTTGTTCCCATTGTTGTTTTCATATCTCCACATCTGGAGTTTTCATAGTAGGAGGAACATGGTTGGGTGATCATTATTCCATATTTCAACTTAAATTTCTTAAAATGTTATGGGAGAAAAAAAAGAACGTATTTCATCTTCTATTATTGAAGCTCCTGTAAGCAAAACAACTACGTAGTTAAAATAAAACACTGTTAAGAATGTAAACATCAACATACTTCAAGCTATATTGGTTCACTGCTTTAAGTATGATGCCTTATTTTATAAACAACTGGCCAAATAGTCCAACTGACTGATTTATTTTCCCACTGAATTTATTGACTTACCGAGCTGACTAGTGGTTTGGGACTTCAGAGACTTAAATTTTTCTTCTAAGCATTGGCTGACGGTATACACTGTGGGTTTTCAGCATAATAAAAATGAGCAGCATTGTGATCTCTTTCTTTGATAAACGGTAGTAGAAATGTTTGCCTTAGTTCTGGTAGAAGTCCTGTCATTGGCTTTTAATCCTGATAATATAATATAACCTTTCCTACCATAGTTCAAAAATGTTCAAAAATTTGCATAATTAACAAGTCAATTCAACGTGATTCTTTTTTCATTAAGATGAAAAATGAGGCACATCACTATAGATAATGAAAGCAAATGCCTGTCATTACTCATTCTCCGGAGCCCTTTGTCTCACACAGACTTGTCTCGGAGCCCGTCTGAAGAATTCAGTGAACAGCACAGGTGATGGTCCATAAGATCAATGGGCAGAAACATCTTCCGAGAAATCTTTGCATGTTTTGAAGCTTTTAGATTTGCATCCTCTATAAACCTTTCATCAAACACTATGTTGCCAAAATCAATACTATGGCCTATTAGGTTTATTCATTAATTCATCACATATATTCCAGACATTGTGCCAGGCGCTTGTAACACAGTGGTAGAAAAGACAGAGATGGTACCTGCCATCATGGTAGTTAAAGTCTAAAATAGATAAAAGTAACCACATGTGTACTATATATCCGTCTTTACAGACCAGGAAACTGGGACTCAGAGATATTGTTTTCCGAGGGTTATAAAGTCAGCTAGTGAAAAAGTTAAGCTGTGAACCTAGATTCTGGGGGCTACGAAGCTATAAAATATTATTGCTCTTAAGATATAAAATAAAATTCTAATGATAATAACTCAAGTAGTTGTGAAGAAAGTGGGAAAAACAGACTATAATAAGAAAATGTGAAAACCTGACAAGTAATTTTTTAGCCAAGTAGAACCATTCTACTCAAAAGGTACGAAATCTTTAGTATTTCTTAGATAAAATTACACACAGGCAATAGAAGCACACTTATTTGAGTTGATTTAGATACGCTCAAACAAAGCTTTGTACTTTGTTATCATTAATACCTAAATAAGAAAATATGACTGCCTAATTCCAAAAATATTAAGTGGATCTATAGAAATAAACATAATGTGGAAATATTTTTTTTGGAAATTAAGGGATAAAAAAGGACTTGAAAAATAAAATGATTTTGTCCTTACTATTCTCTACTTCAAAATCTCTCATTCAACCCATGTCTACTATAATCTCCAGTCAGAAAATTTTTCTAAAGTATAGAATTTCAGTCACTGCTCAATAACTTGCATTGGTTCCCCATTTCCTACAATATAAAGCCTACACTCCCCTAAGTGTCAGTTAAGACACTCTAAAATACGACCCCATGATACTTCCAAATAATCTCTTTGCTTCATGCAAGCTAGTGGGTTAATTTTTCCCTAACATGGTGGGAGCTTTCTCCACTTCCTAATTTTGTGCCTCCTTAACTGAAATACAACTGTCCTAATCTTAATTTATTTATTTTGTTCCCATTCTTCAAGAATTGGGTTAAACCCAAACTTGTTGATTACTATGGCTTTTGAGGATCTGTTAGATCTCTGAAATCTGGTGATTCTTCTAATCACTTGGTAGTACCAGTGACACTTTTTGTTTTACATTAAGATGTAAAACCTTTTATGCTCTGGGAACAGCTAGCAGGCAGGAATTGTATCAGATTCATTTTTGTAACCCAGTAACTAGGACGCAGTTGGCCATCAATATGTTGCTATTAATGAAAATAAAGCATGCATATGGCAGGCATATGTGAAAACTCAATCATTTGGTTGTAACTGCCCGAAACAATGTCTTAAGGAGACAATTGGAGCCAGGCAACAATGAATGTTGTGAGAATTTAGTGATGTCTGCAGCGAACACAGGAGGGGGTACTTGAGCCATTGATTTGTCATCTCCCACTTGAGGGCCTCCTTTTATAATAAAATAGCATGAAACATTCCATAAAAGAACAGCAATGATTTGCACTGTACTTTAAAAATCAATATCTTATTGTATAACTTTGACTCAAAGTTATAATAATACAAATTTGGAATGCAAACTTTAAAAATTGAAGGAAAAAACCAACTCTCCAGGAGTAATTTAGCTGAATGGTTCACAGACTTTGCTGCATATTAAAACCTTCTAAAAAGCTTGAAAATGTTGCTGTCCAGACTACTCTCATAATAATTAAATAAAAATGCCTGGAATTGAAGACAAGTATTTTTTAACTCTTCAGATTATTCCAGTATGCTTCATCATTGAAAACAATTTCAATTTAACAATTTGAAAGCAAGTTCAATAACCTGGGATAGTTCTAGCAAGCTCACGTGCTATACTGATTCTTCCTAAACCTTACCAATCAGTGAACCAAACCTTGCTGCTCAAAGTGTGAACGGCATCACCATCGTCTGGAGCTTGTTGGAAAGGCAGAATCTCAGGCTGTATCCAAGAATTATTGAATCAAAATTTGCATTTTAACACAATTACAATGCATTTAAAGTTTGAGAAGTGCTGTGTGCTTGGTTCTCAAAGTGTGGGTCCTCATCCAGACGTACTGATTCAAAAAACCAAGATTTGGAAGCCATTGTTGAGAACATGGATCTATGAGGTGCGGCTGCTGTCTTCCTTCACGTCTCGGTAGCACTTTTCCGCCCAGATCATCAGTAGTGTCAAAGACTGGGAAGAGACCATATGTAACTGTACACTCCAACCCCTTCAGAGGGAAACTCCAAGTGCCCTGGACGTTAATCTTATCTAAATTAGACGTCGATCAATTCTCCCAAAGAAACGAAGGTTGCTCCAGGGCCTAAAAGGGTGCTGAAACTACAGATGTGGTTCAAAAATGGCTTCTCACCCAGTTTGTCAAAGCTCAAGTCCTTCATTTTTCCTGAAATTGCTCTTGATCAGTCTTCAGTCAGCATTGATGTCTCCTGTTAAGACTTTCCAGGCCACTTCCTTCCATAAGGGTACCTTTTGATATTATTAACTTAAATCTCCTACATATTATTCCCATTTTGTGGATGAAGAACTCTGGTTTCAAAGTGTTAAACTAATTGCCCAAGTTTATCCAGCTGGCAGGTGGAGATAACCATAAGAATATCCATGACTGTCTGTCCCTAAAATCAAATGGACTATTTATAACACTATCCTGCTTCCTCAAGTATGGGAAACATTCTGGTGCATACTACAGAAGCAATAAAAGTGATGTTTTCTGCCCATACCTCAGTAGGAAGGAGCAAGGAGTTCTCTTTAGGATATTTGTAAAAATTCAATTGTAATACTGTGGAGTGGGCTTAATAATGCTGTACAGACATAGTTGGACATAGGTATGTGTTCCACATTCGGTCTCAATGTCAAGGGAAGCAGATGTACCAAGTGCGACCTCACTAGATCTTGGCTGGATGCCTGTTCAGTACCACTCTATCTAGGCTGCTGAATAATACATGAAAATATATATCCACATAAAGACACACACATCCTACACACCTCAAACTTCTCAAATCAGATACATGAAACAGGCAACCGAGTTATTTAAAATCTTTAAAATTATTGTACAATGGTTTACTATCTCTAAAAAAAGTTATAATTTATATTTTAAATACATCAAACATATTGAAAAATCCTTGCAAGTTCACTGTTTAGCCTGTCTAAAGTAAACTACCATAATGTTTTAGAACTAAACCACGTCGCCTTCTTAATGCCTTTTAAAAGTGCTGTCAGAAGAATGCAGAGGTATGAGTTAAGAGATTATTATGCACTGGGAAATATTAACCAGGAAAAATAAATTCGAGATATAGTGTAAACTGGGTAAAGGTATTAACATTGGAACTAACCTTGCTGAACTCAAATCCTGGGTCTATTGTTTAATACCTGTATGGCCATGGACTAATTATTTAACCTTCCTGTGCCTCAGTTGACTCATCTTCAAAATAGAAATGATTATAGTACCTTTTATAGGGTTATTACAAGACTTAACTGAGTACAATTTTGAAATTTTTCATACCCGTACTAGACATTTAGAAAGTGTTGAGCAAATAGTTATTATTATCTGGTATGTCCCCAAGTCATAGATTAAGAAATAATGATTAACACATAGATGACCATTTTGTTTTCCAAATCTTTCATTCCAAATATGTAGTTCTTCTTTATCCTTCATGGTAGTATGCCCTGGAAAATGCTAATCCATATGAGTATACATTTATAATTTATACCTTATTTAGTCAGTGGCTAAAAGTAGTGCTTAATCAAACCAGAGACATATAGGAAACTCTGCTGCAATTCATGAAGAATATGGACAAATCTATACAACCTTGCAATCAGTAACTTATGTTGAAGATGGAGCACAGGATACGGATATAGTAGAACTGAATTCTACTCACTACTTGAGCTGAGAGCAAATCAACTCTCACTTCAGAGCCTCAAAGTAAAGTAATGAATTTCAGGAATTTTAAAGTAATCTCTAATTCTCACTCATCAAAACTTTAATACCCTTTCCCACTACTTCAAGAAACACTCTCTTTTTAGTTTCTTATTCTTAAAACACCTGAGTGTGTATTTTCTTTTTCCTGCAACATATGTTTAAATTTATACTGCTGCCCTTAGATGAATAATAAAAAAATGACTCTCTCTCTTATGGGCAAATATACCATTTACATATTTTAAGAAAATGATGTCTCTATAATTATCAACATGAATATATATGTATATATATTCATGTAACACTTTGAGAATATATGTAACACTGTGAAAGTGTCTTCTTTTACTACTATTGCTATAGAATTCACTTTTCCAAACTAAGCATACTCAATATTCTTCCTATTTTCATAATAGAAAATAATTTCCTTACTCATCCTTTGAATTCTCTTAAATTATCTGTCATTCTCAAAACAAGATGCAGGCATGATCCAATTAGCATTCATTTTTCAAGCTGGGCATTGTCACACAAAGTCATATTCATTTTTGATGGGGTTGTTCTGTGAATTCACTTTCATTCATTGATTCAACAAATACTGAATACCTAATATGTGCCAGGTATTCTTTTAGGTGCTGGAGACATAACAGCACAAAATGCAAAGCTCATTGCCCTCATGAAGATTACATTCTAATTAAGTCTTTCAGTTTCAATGGTATAATGATTATACTATCGCTACTATCTATGAACTTATCCATATCCATTATCAAGGCCTTACTCATTATTAAGAACTTATTACAGGCCAACACAGAGATTAAAGCAGGCATCGTCAATGCCCTTAAGCAGTTCATAACCAAAAAGAAGTCAGCCAGTCATATACACAATAAATACATACAGATGAAACAGCATAAAATCATGAGATGTACAGTTTGTTCAGAGAAAAAGTAGAATGTACGGTTAAATCAGAAATAGGTTTCAAAGACAAAAGGCTTTTAGAGGATGGCATAATTAGTGGAAGAAATAACATAAGTATACGATAGAATGAAAAAAATGTATGGTATATATAAGTAATACTTTAGTAGTAAGAAGACATAATAAAACAAGTAGGTATATTAGATAGTGGTAAGGGTTCTAAAGATGAAAACAAAATTCAAGTAGCCAAAGGAGACTGAAATATTGAGGACAGGGACTGAGATGTATGTAGATTAACCAGAAAAGATCTTTTCGAGAAAAGACTTCTCTTTTGAGTGGGGTATGAAGACTATGAGGGATTAAGCTATTTAAATATTTGGAAGGACATTCCAGAAAGAGGGGAATAGCTGGTCCCAATGCCTTCAGGCAAGAACAAGGTTGGCGGGTTTGAGGAACAGCAAGAAGGCCAGTGGAAAGAAAGAGGAGAGATAATGAGGAGGGATGAAGGAGGCAATGGTTGAGATTATATAAAATGCTATTGGTCATAGGAAAAAGGTCTTGGCTTTAACCCCAAATGATATGCGATGAAAGGGATTGAGCAAAGAAGTGAGTTTATTTCATTTTATCTTTTAACTGGGTCACTCTGGCTGCTGTATAGAAAATAGGCGGCAGTGGGAAGCTTGAAGTAAAGAGACCAGTTAGAGAGTTATTGCAAGAGTCCATACAAAGAGGATAGTAGCTTGGACTAGGGAGTGGCAATAGGGGTATTGAGAATTGCTTGAAATCTGTGTACATATACGCTGAAAGTAGTGGTGAATTCACTACTGTGTTCCAATTCAATGCAAAAACGATTGTACTATTTGCTCTTACAGTTTCGCCTTCTTTTGTAATGTTTTTAAAATAAAAAGTTTCCCATTTTTCAAAGGTGAAAACAAAAATCAGTGTCAACTTAAGGCTTGAAAAATTTCAGATCTATCAGAGATATTGGATATTATCTTTTCTAAACACCTCATTTTACAGACTAGAAAACAAAGGATTCATTCCTCAGAGGAGAAATGATGGGGGGAAAGTAAACCAAGGAACAGAAAGTTTGTGGGACTTAAATAAGTTCACTCAGCTATTTAGAGAAAGAACCTGGACTGGAAACCAGGCTGTCTGACTCACAGCCCAAGCTACTTTGTCTTAAAATTGGTGATATTTAAGGGGGTTGTACTGTTCCTTTAAAGTTGTGTTCTGTTATTTTGATTTAACAAACATTGAGTGAAAGCCACAGGTATCTCAAACTGAAAAGTCTTCAGGGCCTAGGCAGGTAGGAAGAAAATGTGGAAAAAAAGTAGATGCATCTGTTGCTTACATACAATCATTCCTGCTTCCCAGGCGTGCCAGCTAAATGAAACACATTTGCAGCTCTTCAGGTTTTGGAAAATCTCCATTGCTTGGCTAGGCAGAAGGGCAAATAAGGAAGTCATACTCTAATAGGGAAAACACAAAAGCAGATAAGGAATTGCAGTATATAATGTGACTTGTGCAGCTGTAAACATGCATAAGCCTCAAATACAGTAGAGTGCAGTGAGTGAGCGTGGGGTTTTGTATGGGGTGACAGCTGAGACGAGATGGCTAAAGAAGACCTCACATGGACGAAAGAAACAGGAGTTGAGGAGGGTTCTGAAGGGTGAGAGTGGCTTGCCTTGTGGATAAGATTGGCAAAGACCTCACAAGCCAAAGAAATTTGCATATGCAAAAGCTCCAAGACATACAAATCTGTGATACAGGCTTACCTATTTCACTACATATTTTTCATCTTTTTTTCTTTTTTTTTGTAATTCTCCAAACTTATATTTGATCATATATCTGTCCAGAATTGAGCTTTGACTCTCTTCAAGTAATTAATGAAAATGTAACAGATTTCACACATGTTTAAGATGGTAGAAAGTTTGAATTTCAGTGCCTACAGACCTCTGCTTTCCCTGTTATATTAGGAGTCAGATCCCCATAGAAATAGGCTTCACAGTCCCAGAACAGAGATTGCCTTCATTAGCAAATGTGAGTACTTCAAATCCTGGGGGTAGGGGAAAGATGCCAGTTGTACTTGCTGCAGTGCATCAGAATAATCTGGACGGCTTGTCAAAACACAGATTGCTGGGCCCCAGCCTCACAGTTTCTGATTCAGCATGTCTGAAGTGATGCTGGAAAATGTGTATTTCTAACAAGTTCCCAGATACATAGACGCTGCTGGTCTAGGGACTAGACATTTTATGAATCACTGACTTACTCTTCAATACCCACCCGTGTAAACACCTTCAAATTCTTCCATATATCAATAGCTGCCACTGCTAAGAATTGTATTTCTGTTAAAATGGTCACTGTGCATGAGCTCCTTGCAAATAAAGGGTCTCTCATTCCTATTGATGAAAATAATGACAGCAGATGACATTTATTAAGAATTACTGTGTTCTAGGTACAGCTTAAAGCACTTTTAAGGAATCAAACCATTTAATCTACACAGCAGCCCTATGATCTAAATATTATTATTATTGTCATTTAACAAATGAGGAAATTTAAAACAGAGAGGGGTTAAATAACTAATTCAAAGGCAAAGAATCTCAAGTCAGATTACTGGGACCCAAATTCTGGTTCTAGCATTTATGTGTTCAACTCTCTAGATCTTTAAACACACTTTGAGACTATCACACAGGGGTTTGCAAACTGATGATTTCCTGCCTGCTGGTAACATATCTTTCAGAACAAAGGGTATTTAGGGAAACGGAAGTTGTCAATCAGTTTTTCTGAACATACCTTTACTTCTATATCAGAAGTAAATAAAAGACTATCAAAATCTTAGCGATTCTTGGCACCTCTAATTTTGTACTATCTGAATTTGTATAAATCAGAGAAAGTTTATGTGACTTGCTCAAGGCCAAAGCACCAGTCATCACACAGAGCCAAAAACAGATCAAAGACAACCTCAGTCATCAGCTCTTTCTAAGAATACATTTGGTTAAGCAGCTCCAATAAGATTTTTAACTACTATGTATTCTGCCTAGAAATACGCCCATAAAAAGTCACAGAGTAAATAGGAAAGAATATAATTTCAAATGACTCGTGTTTTGCTTTACTGACCGGAAAGATACATGGGAGTAGAAGTCTTATGATCAAAAATGTACATAAGATCAAGAAGGAAGTGAGGAGTTGAGGCTAAAAAGTCTGCAGGAGTTATCCCCTTATGATTTTATGTAAGGGGATAAGTCATTCAAGAAAATAATTAGTGTTTGCTCAAATTTTCCACAAATATTATTTGGAGGCACTATCTTTAAAATTAAAACATAGTCAATGAAAACAAATTTCTAACAAATTTAGAACATCTGTTTAATTTTTTGTAGTACCTGCATGCCCTTGTAATAACAAATACAAGATTTCCTTCATAATTTTCCTCAACTAACCATGTGGATCATACTTCTGTTGATAATTTAGCAATAAAAGCTTCTGCTGACTTTGGCTGTGTCTATATACTTGTGACTGGTGGTATCAAAACATCATATGTTTGGTATTGTATAGAAAACATAACTGAATGACTAAACTTTTACATTTCCAATTGGTTTTCTGAAAATCAGACACAGAACATTTTGAAATGTTTGTTGATGCTAAACTCATAGTGAATTTAATACATTCATAAAATCTAAAGAAAGTATATTTATATTCATAATTGATAAGAACATAAAGTATTAGAAATCTAGACTGAGAGAATCTTAATAATTTCCAGATTAACTAAATAGCAAATATAAGAAAAGAAAGAATACATTACTAAAAACAGAACACAGGAGACTTTTTTAATAATTTTGAATAAATAAAGACTTTTTAAATTGGAAAGAAAAGCTGAGGGCAGAAAAACACATTTAAAATAAAACAAAAAAGAATAAAGCATGGCGCAAAAAAAAAAAAATCAAAGGCAACAGAATTAGCAAAAAAAAAAAAAAAAGGTAAATCTCAACAAAAAACTGATTTTTTAAATACAGATTTCCTAAAAATAAAAAAGGACATTTCATAGAATCAGATATCGACAGACAGTTCATAGAAAAGGGAGTACAGATCACCCTTAAACAAGTGTTCAACCTAACTCATAATTTGAAAAAAATTAAAATTTATTTTAAGGTAGCAAAGAACCAAGTTTTGTGTTTGTTTGTTTTTGGTTTTCAAGACAGAGTCTCGCTGTGTCACCCAGGCTGGAATACAGTGGGAAGATCTCTGCTCTCTGCAACCTCCGCCTATCTGGTTCAAGCAATTCTCATGCCTCAGCCTTCCGAGTAGCTGGAATTACGGGCATGCACCACCATGCCTGGCTAATTTTTCTTGTATTTTTAGTAGAGACAAGTTTTCACCATGTTGGCCATGGCTGGTCTAGAACTCCCAATGTCAGGTGACCCACCCACCTCTGCCTCCCAAAGTGCTGGGATTACAGGTGTCAGCCACTGCGACCAGCTAGAACCAAAAGTTTGATAACACATTTTGTTGACTAGATGATAAGGAAACAGACAATTTTAGAGTAAATTTGTACAATGGAAAGCAATTAGGTGATACCTTTCAAAATGAAGAAAGCACATACCCTTGACCCAGCAATTCTACTTCTAAGTAACCATCCTATAAATACATTTGTATATATTAAAAATGATTTATATAGGAGGATTTTCTTATGCGATTGTTTGTATTAGCAAAATGCCTAATAGGAAATTAAGTATTTAAATTATCCATTTAAATATGTATTAATATGAAAAAATCTTGCAGATACACATTTTAAGTTAAAAGAAGGTGCTGATCGATAGATCAATATAGTAGATAGATATAGACAGATGGCTGGATGGATAGTTATTGTACATGCTGATAAGTGCATAGACTATATCAGGAAAATACCAAGAATGTGCCTAGGTGGCAATGGAGGGGTGTGAATGAAAATTGCTTTAGACTGCATCAATGACTTCCAGTGAATATCATAAACACACTCATAGTTGAACAAAGTTTGTTTTAATAATGCTCAGCAAGGAGGAAAAACACACACCAGAGCAGAACTGGGGTGTCTTGGGAAGAGGATTTAAGAAAAGATTTACAGGATTTGGGTGTGTAGCAAGTGGTTTTAAGGAGGGCTCAAAGAAATGAGAATCTGCTCCAGATTGGATTCTCTAAGGATGTGGGTGTAATTCTATGGCTACTATCTTAGTAATTCTTTTCTAGAAGGCAAGAACAGAGCAAGGTTAAAGCTGTGTTTGGTAAACAAGCAGCAGCCACTCACATAATCCAGGACAGAGACATATTTAGTCATTTTGTAGTTTAGGAAACATTTTTGTTTCTGTCGTGTTCAGACATGATTACAGGGTCTTGCTTTAATCTTGACCCTTCATGTCTCAGCGGCTTTGTCTAATTTCAAATGTTGTGAAATTGTCTATATTCAACAGAAGGAGACCAAGTCTTCTTGGGGGTGCCAAGCCACCTTCTGGCTGTCAGGGACTGTTTTGCTATTTCTCAACTACACACCCTTTTGTGCCTTTACAATTTGGTACCATACACTTATCTTACCTATTCAAAATAAGTTTTCAAAGAATATCAGGACTAAAGGAGACCTTAAAAGTCACTGAGTTCTGAAACCATGCCCTCCTACCACCACTCTGCTTCCTCCTCCCACACCAAGGGGGTTTTCTTGTAAACCTCTCCCTTTGCCTCAAGTGCCAGGACAGCATCTGCTTGAATATCTCCAGTCTCACCGTTGTACTAACTTGTCAGGCAGCCCATTCCAAATGGCTCTTAAAATTTTATTGTTCAGAGGTAAAGAGAACAGTATCTTTGGTTATAATATCTTCATTGTTTTCTCCCTAGCATTTCTGACCTCTTCAAATGTGTCTTGTCTTACGGTAACTCAGGAAACAAAATAATTAGCTTTTTAATTTTATGTAAAATATTCCTATTAATACCCTCCAAACTGCCATTGTCTTTTTTGTTCCAGTGTTCCAACACAGTTTTGTATTTTTTATCATTACATTTGCAGAGATTCTTATCTGTTACTGCCGACAAATCCATTTGTGTTTTGTACTCAGTTACATATAATTAGTCTTTTCTTCATGAACAAAAGAACAGGTGTCTTTATCAATTCTGTGCAAGATGCTATGGTAAGGTTGGTTAGACCTAATGATGTCTAGTGAACCAAACAACACATTTCTGACAGATGCTCATAGTAACAAGATTCTTTTTTCAAACAATCAACTGCTTCTACTCCTACACACACAAAGTAGAGGAAGAAAAGACATTTTAACAACTTAGAAGCTTATAATTTTTCTATAAAAGAAATGAGTAGAATTTAAATCCTTCTTTGATATTTTTACTTCTAATCCCCACTCAGACAAAGTATATGTAAAATTATTTATTTTTATTTGATATTCTTCATTAAAATATGTGGGGAGAGGGTCAGAAGAAAGCACATTAGTTGAAAAACTGATAACATTTTAATAAAAGCTATAGCTCTCTGTAAATAATATTCACAAGTGTTAATTTTCTGACGTTGATCATTATGTTGTTATGTAAAATGATACCATTAGGAAAAGCTGGATAAAATGTATAAAGGAATTCACTTTTATTACTTTGTAATTTTTCTGAAATCTTAAATGATTTTTTAAGTTAAAAATATATGTGGGGCTGGTCGCAGTGACCCACGCCTGTAATTCCAGCACTTTGGGAGGACAAGGCAGGTGGATCACGAGGTCAGGAGATCGAGACCATCCTGGCCAACATGGTGAAACCCCGTCTCTACTAAAAATACAAAAATTAGCTGGGCGTGGTGGCATGTGCTTGTAATCCCAGCTACTTGGGAGGCTGAGGCAGGAGAATCGCTTGAACCAGGGAGTCAGAGGTTGCAGTGAGCCGAGATCACGCCACTGTACTCCAGCCTGGTGACAGAGTGAGACTCCGTCTCAAAAAAGTAAAATGTGGATAACAGTATTTTAGCCAATGACCTACAGAAACTTTCGTACGTATTGACAGAGACATTCATGCACCTAGTCATTCATTCACTCACTTTGTATTGAGTGCTTACTGTGTGTTACAGACCATTCATTCTAGGTTCTAATAGTGCATGAGGCATCAGTCAAAATCTTTTCACTCACAGAACATGCATTCTTCTGGGAAAGAAGATCAAAAATAAATAAACAGCAATAATACATATTTCAGAAAGTGGGATATGAAAATAGAGAGTTCCACGGTGAGAAGTGTAATTTTTAGAGGACTGTTAAAGAAGGCATCTTCAACATCTGTAAGATAGATCTTAGCAGCACTATTGGTAATGGCCTTAAAATAGAAACAATAATTATACACAAAAAGGAAAATGAATAAATATGTTTGTATACATTCATACAGTGGAATATTTTACAAAAATGAAAGAAATAAAACAAATAAATATATTACCATAGACAAACCTCGCAACCATAATGTTGGGGATTAAAGTACATAAAACATATTTATGATAATGTTCTAACTTATAAAATATTTTAAAATATGCAAAACAATGTTATGAATTAAAATTTTTTATTAAATTGCATATATATGAGATATACAAAATTCCAGGGAGTTATTATAACTGGTAATGAAAGAAAGCAAGATTCCATCAGGGATATCACAACAAGGAGGTTAAACTATATCGATAATCGATATTTTTAATTAATTTTAAAAAAGCTAGTGGTAGGTATCCAGATAAACTTGTATTAATCCTTATATTTTGCACACCTAAATGATTTTAAAAACAATTGATTAAAAAGTGTGTGTGGTAGTTTATCTTAATAAAATATTAGTTTAAATCTGTGAGTTCAGAGAATTTTTTAAAGTACGTATTTGACACAATGCATGCCCTTTGGGGTGTGTGTGTGTATGTGTATTTGTGTGTGGTAGGCATAATGACATTATGCTAAGAGAGAGAGATATATATATGCATGAAGGAAGGGACAAATGTACACGTGGGTGTAGATTTACACGAGCAGTTAACCCAGCATCAACAAAGCAAGCACTGTCAATCATTTTCCTAGAAAGAATGCAGGAAGGATTTGTCCTAGCTTGACCCCAAACCTGCACTTCCACACCCTTCTGTCTTTGCCCCATGATAAATGTCATGCATTTGCAAGATAGTTGGCTGGGTAAAGATAGCATTTTGTAGATTGAATATGGCTAATTGTCTTACTTAGGGATTGATTCTATCTTCATCAATTTATAATTTTTCAATTTTTTTTAAAGTTAGATGGATGGTGCTGACAGAGATGTTGATATATCATCACCATCTCCAGCCATCACATTTTATAGAAATAAAACCTGAGAACTAGTAGTATCTTGGAGTTAGTGCAGATAAGTGACACAACTAAGTGGTTCCCTGGTTCTTGCATCTATATTTGTAGCCTCACTAAATCGACATTTAATGACAGATGCAATAAATGAAAATACACGGAGAGAAAACTATCCTGATTCTTCTATACTGAGCTGAAAGCTTTAATCATTTAAAGAATGCTCTCACAAAAACACGCCACCAATGCAAACCAAAATAAGTCAATCAACAACCTAGCAAAAAATCTGAAAGCAAGAAAACTGAAACGAAATTCTTTATAATAAGATCTTTTATCTATTGTACATTATATTCTAAATGTGTGATATTAACTGAACAAAGAATAACTTAGAAAGGGTGGACAAGATCATTTTCATTCTTTAGGAATTTTAAATTTTTCCTCAAATATTTCTTAATCATTTAAAAGATATTTCACTATAAAACATCTAGCTTCCTATATTACTTTATGCAGCTTAGTAGATTATCAGCCAGATCACAAAATTACATCCATCAGAATCACAACTTGTTTGGACAGATATCAATGAGTATTTATTGTGTGCTCAACACTAAAGATCTAGCAATGAAGACAGACAAACATTAGGAAACAATATGGCACCATACATAATTTTAGAACGACACGAATTTGCCCTCAGGTATCTGTATATGATTATGCAAAATTTGAAAGATCTGAGAGCTATCAATCTTGCCTCTGGAGCTTGTATTTGAAATTTTTCTAGACTGCAAATTCATTTTGTCATACCTTGATGACTGCATTTAATTTTTGAACTTGTCAACTCTAAAGTTAGATCACTTAAAAACTATATCCAGAGAAATTATTATTAATCTTTGAATGCTCAGCATTTTTATTTCCCCCCCAAAAATTTAAATTCCATTTCAGGTCTATCAGTCTTCATTATCTTCTTACTGTTATATATATTTATTATATGTGCCATATGTAATCATGAAATTTAAATATATTTTCCTTTTAAAATCAGCAATTTTGCCTTTAATATAAAATAACATATGTATGTTTTATATATATATATATATAAAACACACACACACACACATATATATACACACACATACATGTACTCAGTATTTACCTTAAGAGGTAATTTTTGTCTGTCGGAAATTGTGTTCTGAGAAATACATAACTTGTTTATTATTGAACTATAACTTGTTCATCTCTTGGTTCCGGGATTTAAATATCATCCCGTGTTGGAAGATGTGCTTGTATTGTTCCTAGGAGTGTTTATCATCATGCTGCCTACAAACACCGTGATGGGAGTATATTCTTGCCCACTGACCAAAGGAAATACCTTTAAGCCTCTTACCTTCTCTTACCTGCATAACCTCCCTCCTATACTGTGTCTTTGCGCAGGAAATCATAGCAAGAAGGATAAAGGAAAAGACACCAGCTTACTAATAGTTAAATAGTTTGAAAGGCATAGTTTGGTAAGGCAGCTTAGCAATGCTTTAAGTATAAGATACACTGGGCCCTACATTTGATTTGTAATCAGATTGTAAGAAGCTGATGTTTCTTACTGTAGTCGCTGTTTTCGTCCTTGGTCCCATCAATGGTGCCATCTGGGTGCATCTGCAGGAAATATCCCTGCTGGCTGAATAACCTTGTCACAATCCCTTTCAGCTGGGGTTCTGCAAAACAAAATAATTATTCAAATTTTTATTCGGCTTACACAAATGCACACTTACAAATTGTTAAAAACATCCTGTAAGTAAATACGTAAATGCCAATAGCTTAAATATTGAATTACGTATTTGGGAGTTGGGTATTTCAGTAGCATATCTATGCTTTTTATTCCATCTAGAGGTAGAGCTTTAACACTTTTAGCAATAAACTAAATGCAAATAAATAAAAGCAAATTATGATTAGGAAAATACCAAGACATGCTAAAAAGTGAATTATTTTCCTCCTTTGTACATCTGGTGTCTGACTGCAAGATTTCACCAACATTATAGTCTCATTCCAGAATTATTGTTTAGGCCAAATGCCTCTGTAATTTCTAAGTTTCTAGTAGTCATAACCAGGTTCATAAGACTTCTATTTCTGTAGTATATCAGCTTTCCATCAGAAGCTCCTGGGTTTTCAATTTGTGATCAAGTTCAGCCAGAAAGAATAGTTTGGATGAGAAGAACCACAGGCAACAGCAAAACTTCCATGGCCATGAGATGACACCGGGAAATATGTGGAAATGTAAATTTCACCTTCACTACATAGTTCTTCAGAGAGGAACCTCAGTATTCCAAAGTTCATTTCTCCAGTACAAAAAAAAAAAAAAAAAAAATCAAGTCATACATATTTCTCTAGGTATTTCAAACCAGAATTGCTCAACTTTTAAAAACCCTCTAAACACAAACACTTTCAAACTAACCTTTGTATAACACATTTGAATTTTTGTGCATCAGCTAATATAAATATTTAAAGCTTTCTCATTGCAGTGCTGGCTGCCAGCAACAATCTAATTTCCACCGCATCACCATTTTTGTCTCTATTGTTGAGCAAAAATGAATTATTCTAGGGCACTTATAGCCCTAATTATTTCATTAAAATGAGGAGAAAAAGAAAAATGCTGCTTCTAGAGATAAAAATTGAGGCAAAGATGGAAATCATATGATTGCTAAAGTAGCAACATGGTATCCTCAGAAGGACAATCACTGAATTTAAGCTAGTCAACTTCATCCTTCACCCATTTTTTCAACTAATCTTTACCAAGAATGCCTTTTTTCTGCCCAGCAATATGGTAGCCACTCTGTGTTACACTGAATGCATTTATTGATGTTTAGGTCTAAAAGAGAATTCTAGTTAAACATTCAATGTGATTAATTCTTTGAGAATTGGCCTACACCCTGTAACAAGCGTCTGTCGCTGGGACTTTTGCACATGTGACTTGATCACATTCACATTATTTGGGAATATGGGGCAATGTCTCTATCAACACGTCTTTTTCACAGCAGTCCTAAGAAGCAAAAGACATGTCAAAGAAATCGGGAATGAGGAAGCAGGCTGATGAGCAAAGAACTGAACTGGAAATTAGGCATTCTAATTAATAGGTAGATATTGTCTTTATGAGTTAAATAAATTCAATTTTTTAAATTTGTGAACTTCAATGTCCTCATCAATAAAAATCTTGAAGTTAAACTGAATGATTGTTTGTTCCTTCATATGAGTCTCTATTTACTTTGAGCACAGTAGAATCCTCTGCCTTGAATGCTGGCAGAAATAGAAGAATGGATTTGTCTTCAATGCACTTCCTCCATAGGCTCATCTATTCCCACAACTATGGACAAGTTGGGGAAACACATGGCCAGCTAACGCTGCAAACAACTCTCTCTTTTTTTCGAAAAAGAAATTATATTTTAAGTTCTAGGATACATGAGTGCAATGTGCAGGTTTGTTACATATGTATACATGTGCTTTGTTGGTTTGCTGCACCCGCTAATTCGTCATTTACATTAGGTATTTCTCCTAATGCTATCCCTCCCCACTCCCCCCACCCTAGACAGGCCCTGGTGTGTGATGTTCCCCTTCCTGTGTCCAAGTGTTCTCATTGCTCAATTCCCACCTATGAGTGAGAACATGAAGCGTTTGGTTTTCTGTCCTTGTGATAGTTGCTGCAAACAGCTCTCTGTGTGCCTCTGCCTTTGGCTGCCTGGCTGACACGCGGTTTCTGATGTGATAGATTTGAACCTCAAATGCTGTGTGGCCCTGAGCAACTCATCTAACTAACATTTGAGTTTCAAGTTTTTGTACCTATATAGTAAGATTTTTTAAAAGTGCTACTCTATAATCATTGCAAATTTAAAATGAATAATGACAAAGTACGAACTAGAAAACCCATAAAATATACATCCTAATTGAAGTCTACTGTTTCAACTATGAAAATCAAGGACACGGTATAAGGGAGGTAAAAGCAGCATTCTGAGAAAAGAATATGTCTCCAGCGTCTGCTTTAGTAAAATATCAACTGAGCTTGTAAAGCCACTAAAGCTAAAAGTACAGGATAGAAAATGATAGAAGGGAGGAAGAGGACAACTTTCTTACAATTCATACTTTATTTCTAATAAGCTTGATAAAGTCACTTTAAGAAGTCATTTTTTATTGGTAATGAGATGCATGGCAGTTTAGTCGTTAAAACCTGTAAATGATTGTTTGTTTTCTTCGCGCTCCTCTTTCTGTACCTGTAATTAAATACTTCTTTAGCCTTGGTGGAGCCATCCCCTGTTGGAGCCCTGGTAATTCAGGTTGGGAACTCCGGCTCAGGATAATGAGCATCAGACTCTGAGCACCCATCTCTGAGAGCAGTGCCAGAACAAGCCCAGAGTCTGCGTTTTAATTATCTTGTGATATGTGAAAATGAACATCCTATATTATAGAAGTTCCAAAGAAGACTTGATCATCTGTTGAAAAAAATACCCTGAACATATATAACATAGATGGGGCACAGAAAGCTGTGTAGCCTGACTGGCATCTTTTATGTCTATTACCATCTATCAAGTCTTACCAACCTTTCCAGGTTCAGCTCAACATCACCTCCTCCATGAAGGCTCGACTATCATAAGTGAGGATCTCCTTTATAAGGGGGAAAGCCAGAACATGTTTTGCTCTATTTTAAAGAAAGGAGGCACAAAATGAGACAACTTTTCAGCATATTCAGCATATCCAGCATCCTGGGTACATTCAACGAATGCACATTTATTCGTCAGACTATGCTTGGGACCCCAAGATATGAATAAAACCGTTGCTGTCCTCAGGGAGCACCCAGTCTAATGCATGAAACATATTTGTGTATAATACTAGTGTGGGAGAGTTGATAAACGAGGAAGTGAATCACAGTAATGTGATGTCACCAAGGAGCAAGTGACCAGTTCTGTCTGAAGGTTGGGATAAGACACTTCATCTGTCACTTGAAGAATGAGTAGGACTGCCGTAGGCAAGGAAACCAGAGGAAAGGCATTCCACACAAAACATGACAACTCTGGGCATGATGCAGCCTGGTACAGACAGAATAGAAAAAAGGGTTCTCAAATGCAGACATGCAAGTAAGTGCCTGTTCTCAACAAATGTTCATAACACAACAGTGACACTAAGACAAATAGGGTCAATGGAATAGGTTTTCTATGCACCTAATTTTTTTTCAGTTTATATGACTCCTTGATTTTAAAATTATGCTCTTCCATTACTATTTTTCTTTTTTTAATGAAATGATGGCTATATTATTAGATGGTAGGGGAGGAATGGTTGGTTTGTTCCCTTTTGTGCTCTAAAGTGGTGTGGCAAATACTGCAAGCATTTCACTGAAATCCATTTCCTCTTTTTTCTGGGCACCCAGCTAGACCATATGTCCTAGCCTCCCTTGCAGTTGGGTTTGGCAGATGAATGAGTGTCATATGGAATGTAAGTGGAAGTGATGTGTGCCATTTTCAGGCCAAGGTTTTTAAAAGCAAACATTCTCCTCCACATTCTCTTTTCCTTAACACTGGCCAGATTAAGATAACATAGCCCTGGGGGCTACAGAAGCAACAAAAGGGAAGAACGTTGGGTCCCTGAATAACAGGTAAAGAAAAGATGACAGCCATTGAAACACCTCCCTTGGGCAGTTAACTGAAGAAGAAATAAACTTCCATTGGCTGAGTGTAATGGGCTTTGAACCTCCTGCCAAAAAATACAATACGGAAAGGGAAGGAGACAGTAATATTATGGTGGAGAAACCTAACAAACAAAGCACTACCTCAGTCAGGTGATCAAGGTTAATATCATCAATTATAAAACATGCTGATAGTATGTACTCTTGAGATTATGTGATGAGAATAGCACTTTACCTCTGTGATCTTCCTCCAAAAAACCCACCTCAGTCTCATTATGAGAAAAAAAATTAGACAAATGCCAATTAAAGAATGTTCTACAAAATACTTGACCAATACTCCTCAAAATGGATTGTTCATAACACAAAGAAGGGATAAATGCTTGAGGTGAGAGATAACCTATTTGCCATGATGTGATTACTATGCATTGTATGTCTGCATCAAAATATCACGTGTACCCTACAAATATATACACCCACCATATACCCATGAAAGTTAAAAGTAAAAAATAAAAAAAAAAAACTATCAATGTCATTGAAGAAAACGAGTGTCTAGGAAAAAGTCATAGATAAAAGGAGTCTAAAAAGACATAACAACTAAATGTAATAGGGTATTCTGAATGAGATCCTAGAGCTGAAAAAGAACATTATGTAAAAATGAAGGAAATCTGAATAAAGTATGGATTTTAGTTAAAAATACTGTAATGATATAGATTCTTAATTGTGACAAATATTGTACATTAATGTAAGCTGTTACTATGGGAAATTGGATATAGGGTATATAGGAACTCTGTACTATCTTCACATCTCTATAAATTAAACAAATTCTGAAATAATAGGTTTATTAAAAATACTAAGTACAGCCAAAAAAGCAAGTAATACATGTTTTCCTCAAAGAGGCCGAGTGATAAAGAAGGTAAAGGATGGGACCTCGGGTTCAATACTGCTTCCCATCAGGATGACATGGCAATTTCAGCAGAAGGTTTGAATTCAGAGCCACTCAGAAAAGCTGACACAGGCCAGAGCTATCTAGACGTTCCTGCCAGCTTGACAGTCCGTCTAGTGATACGGAGTATTTCCTAGGTACACGACGGAAACCCAGAACAGAGACAGAGCCAACGGGTCCCGGTCACACATCTCAGGATGAATATTCAATTACAGGAAATAGGATGAATTTTAGACATGGAAAGGATCGACACTTTCCTTCATTAGCTTCAAAGGTAAAAAAAAAAAAAACTCTGGCTGGGAGAGACAGTGTGGATGAGTTCAGACAAGAACTCAGTTCCTATAAACGGAATGGACATCATCCCTTCCTTTCCAAAGAGCAAAATTCTTACCTTATTAAAACAGGGTTGGGGAGCAAGAAGGGAGAAGAGAGGAGAGAATAAGGAGGGGAGAGTATCTAGCTGTGCATCAGTTATTAAAGTATGGGTTGATAGAGAAGCAGTTATGGAAAACTGTGCAAGAAATATGTGTATATATAACCTTTGATACTAAAATCTTCTAGGGCCAGCGTATCCACCTATACCCGAACTTCAGAGAAAGATTCTACATATAAACTCCAATCTAAAATGAAAACTATTATAATACTAAGGAAAATCATGTAATGGAGGCCATATCTAGAGAATTAATAGTACTTTTAATAACAATGGCCATATTTTGAACCCATCTCCTTCGTGGCCGGTATGCTTCTGATCATTTTACTATGGTTTTATTTATTATGCATAACAACTGGCTGTATGAGGTACTTTTTTTCTCTTTTTTCAGTTTTTTTGAGATTCCAGGAAGATGCATCACTTTTACCCAAAGTCACAGCCACTCTCTAGCACTGTTCAGTCACTTTAAAAAGAATACTGGCAAAACTGGAACATGCCCAGAGGAAAGGGAGCCAAATAAAGAGGGTATAAATGACTGTCGTAGGAAGAATGGCTGAATTAACAGTGGCTGTGCAGTCTAGAAAAGGGGGGATTTGGAGGAATGTGAGAGCCTAGAAAAGGGGGGATCTGGAGAGCTGCCTCCACATTCTTGAAAATCCAAAGAAATAAGAAGCAGCCAATTTGTTCTGAGTGGCTCCGCAGAGATAGACCTCGGGCCAATGGGTGAAAGTTACCAGGTATGCAGATAAAAAA
This sequence comes from Macaca thibetana thibetana, assembly GCF_024542745.1. Lineage (NCBI taxonomy): Eukaryota > Metazoa > Chordata > Mammalia > Primates > Cercopithecidae > Macaca > Macaca thibetana. The sequence goes on along the minus strand of NC_065579.1, from coordinate 6,027,945 downwards.
GAACTCTCTGTTAATCGTATTCAAAGAGAGAACAGGTTGCCTAAGGAAAGAGTGAGTTTTCTATCAGTCTTTCTGGATATAGCCAGAAAGAAGCAGGAAAACTACAGGTCAGAGCAGCTGTGAAGGACGTGGATGTCTCCAGAGGCTGAGACACTCTGAGTGAGAATGAAAGATCCTTTCTAACCCTGGTGTCCTGGAAAGCTTTGGGATAAGCCGGATGGTCCACTAAATACAATTTCACTTTTCTGTTTCCTTAGTTGGTGCGTAAGACAGGGAATTAAAAACAAGGTTTACCAGGCACCCAGAAAATGCAATCTTCTTTATAAATGTTAGACATGGATTGTGGAGTAGTTTGATGGGTTCTTTTAATCAGTCTCTTTGGGTTTACAAATGAGCCTTCTGTATTAACATTTAATGTTGTCCACTTGAAGGAACTGAGATTGAGAAGCTGTTAAACACGATTCTTGTCAAGTGCTTCCAGAGCATTACACTGATGCAGACTTCAAAATTAGATTATTAGGGTTAGAAAATGTTCGTAAGCAAATATATTTCTGACCAATCATGACTAAAGGGGATAGACTAGGGCATATTTACATACCATAAATCAAAGTCTCCGACAAATCAGAAATGAGCTACAGTAAGCATTTGAAAAGGGATAGAACTTACCTGGACTTCTGAACACACTGAAAAATTGCGACTCTACTGAGCTACGGGGATTCATTAAAAATATATGCTATTTCGTAAAGGAGAAGCAGGCCTCAGGCCCCTCATTCACTCGAGAGACTGCGTGAACAGACCTAGAGGAGCACCTTCCAGAACTGAAAGGATAAGGTTGAAGACGTGTCACTGTAGCCTGGCATAATCTGCTCTGTGGAGTAAAATGAGTCAGGTCCTGTCCGTCATCTTCAATCTCCCCATCGGCCAAATGAAGATGAGAGACACCATGAGCAGCTACCGACCCGAGGGCCATGAATCAACCCCAAAAGTGCTAATATTCCGAGAGGATTCTGTAACTAAGTGCATATCTATTTTTCTTTATCAACAGACACTAATGGCACATTTTTATTTTAAAAAAATGAATATTTATTAAGCAGCAGCCTTTGTGACAATTATTCTTCTGGGCAAAAGGGATACTCAGTGCATGCTAGTAAACCAACTCTCCCCCACCTCCCTCCCCTGCCAGAAAAACAAAGCAGAAAAGAAAATCCAAAACTAGACGTCCATGGGATGATTTCCACAGTGCAAATACTTCAACTATGACTGATTTAAAACTACTACTTGACATCACTGAACACAGACGTGAAGCTGGAAAGAGGTGAGCACCATCAGCTCAGTTCACCACTGAATATAACAGAGGTAAAAACATAAAGCGTGCATTCTAGTAGGAAGATGGAAAATAAACATATAAACAATAAAATATATAATAACATGTTCATGTAAGTGCTATGATGAAAATTAAAGCAATAGAAAAGGATAGAGCATGCAAGGGATGGATGTGCTATTGTCCACAGAATGAATAGAAGATAACATCACAATGGCCTAAAGAAAGAGAGGAAGGAAACAATTAAGGATATCTAACAGAAATGCATTCCAGGAGCAGGGAGCAGCAAGTGTAAAGCAATCCTAATAATTGAAAAGATTAACAACCAACAGATTAGAGGCTCTCTGAAGATCCTTCCTCTATGCCAAGAGTTCACGAACTGTAGCCCTGTGGTTGCCAATTTGGTTAATAAAGTTTTATTAGAGCATGGCCATGCCCATTCACTCATGCATTGTCTCTGGCTGCTTTCAAGCTACAACAACAAAAGTGAGTAGTTGCAACAGACACCCTATACCCTGCAAAGACTGAAATCTTTACCAACAGACCCTTTAATGAGAAAGTCCGCCAGCCCTTTCTCTACTTGCTTTCTCTTGCTTCTGTAGATACCTCTGCCTGAAATGCACAACCCCTGCCTTCCTCCTCTGCCCAGGGGTCCTCCAGAGCCTTCTAAGCACTGCTTTCTTCCACAGGGTCTTCCCTGACACCCTGAGGCAAAATTAATCACTTCCTCTTCAGAGCTCCGTGTGCACAGGTTAGGAGAGCTGTGCACTATTTTAGAGGTGCTTGTTTACACCCCTGTCTCTGCTGCTGAACTACGAACTTCTCAGGGCAGAGACCTTATTCATCAACTGTATCCCAGCACCGAACACAGTGCCAGGCACAAGGGAGATGAGGAGTGTCTGTATGCTGAAGGAACGAAAGTAATAAAATATACCTGGCATTTTCCTTGGTCACCTGTGACTTTCAAAGGAGTTTCTCATTTGTGCAAAGAGCTAGCTGCTTATAGCCTTTTAATATAATGCCTCTGGCCTCTAGTGCGTTTCTTCCAATTTTGTCCTGCACACTGAACACAGTCTGACAAGCACAGCAGCCTCCCCGATAAACTGCACAGTCTCCAAAGCCCTGAGTTGCCTCCCATTTCAACGGGAATTGAATGACCTTGAGACAGGCAATCCTTAACCTTCATACTGTCTCAAAGCTAAATGGAAAGAAAAAAACCTGCAGTTTTGGAGTTTCCTCTTCACCAAAGCAGTCTGAGCTGCAGAAGACAGGAGACGGAGGGCAGGAAAACTGAGCTAAGATGTGAAATGCCAGTAGGGACAAGGTTTTTGTACCGAGTCAATTTTATTCCTCATAGCATTAGCCCCCTTCCTCCTAGATTCTTCTCTGTAATATGCTCATGAAAATTTAAAATAGCTCCAGCACCGTTTATTGACTTCCGATATGCACTAGGTGCTGGGTACAAAGATGAGTAAGATGCAATTCCTGCCTTGAAGGCACCCACGGCCTCATCAGGGAGACACATACACAACTAATCATTATTTCAGTGAACATGAAAAGTGCTGTCATAAATGAACAAACAAAATGCCATGGAATCACAGAATGGGGATGCTAATTTTACCTGGGATGGCAGGTTCTGGGACAAGAAGCAGTTGAAAAAAGCTTTAAAGATGAAGCACCATTTTATAGTTAGCCTAGAATAGGCAGGAGGATTTTGCTTTGAGCAGCACCAGCAGAAGCAAGGGCACAGACGGACACATGTGCTTAGCATGTGCAAGGACCATGCATGTAGATGGGTGTGGTCAGGGTGAAGGAAATACGGGGGTGCATGCAGGGGCTAGAGGCGACAGCAGAAAAGAAGCAGGGTCCAGTACACTTGAGGATCCTTAAGCAAAGCTAATAACAAGTTTTAGTTTATTCCTTAAATCAATGATCTCCAAACTTTTCTAATTATACATCTGTCAGTAAAATATTTTAAACCCACAGCCTCCATATATGTACATGTATAATTTATGCCACGTGTATGTGCCACTCTGTAAATTTTGTGTATGATATAAATCAAAATAGGAATTTTAAAATGGGATCAATGATAAACACAAACAAAAGTTGTCATTGCCAGGCATAGTGGTGCACACCTGCAGTCCGAGCTGCTGGGGAGGCTGAGGTGGGAGGATCGCTTGAGCCCAGAAGTTCAAGGCTGCGGTGAGCTATGATTGCATCACTATACTCCAGCCTGGGAGACAGAGTGAGAACCTGTATCTAAAAAAAAGTTGTGATAGTTTTTTTTCATATGCCAATGGCTGTCATGCCCCACATGCTTCAGAGGCCAATGCATTAAGCAATGGGAAAATTGGGAAGGATTTTAAGTCAGGGGCTAAAATTATGAGGGTAGTATTTTAGAAAGTCGAAGTGGGGGACAATAGTGAAGGCTGAGTTAGAATGGGTGATATTGCGGTTATGAGAGCCAGTTACAGAGCTATTCCATATAATACGGGCCTTACGTAGGCAGTGGCAATGGGGATGGAAAAGCTGCCACAGAGGACTGACTTGCTTGGTGTGCTAATGTTTCAGCCACCTTAAGAATGAAAGTCTCATTTCAGTCGTAAATCCAAATCCCGAATCCAAATCCAAATCAATCATTATCTTCCTAAGGGAGCACTATTTAAATGTAGAATATTAATGAAGGTGTGGGTGAAGAAAGCTCAACGCAGGCATTCCCATGAAGCCAAATACCTTCTTGCCTTTTAAGAATCTCTGTTCATGGAGGAGAGTTTGACCCTGGTCAACTTCACTGGATTACAACTCCCTGGTCTTTCTCAAATGATCACCCAGAGAAGTAGACCTGGAATGAATGTGGCTTTCCAGGCAGCTCAAAGAATGTAGACCACAAGACACTTCAAACACGAAGATAATCCTAAAATCTTAAGATTTCAGAGCCAGACAAGCCATTCCGCATAATCGAATTCAAGGCTCATGTTACATATGAAGAAACAAAACACCAGGGAGAGGGGAAATTCACATGGCAGCGCATCTTCCAATCCCTGGAGTCCTTTAATATACCAGGATCTTCCAGTTCTGTGCCTCCCAGAGGTTTCCTGATCTTATCCCAAACTAGCTGCATGGTATCCAGAAAGCTATGTCATTTCTTCATACACAGCCATATTTTGCTTCTTGTGAAATTGTTTAGATGACTAAGACCCACTCAACTAAAGGCTGTTCTAAGAAATTAGGAAAACACATTATAGTGTGCCCTATGACTAGGACGCCATGCTCATATGGTAGATTTAACTTTCAGACAGAATTAATGTAGATAGGAAAATCCATGGTTAGTTAAGCAGTAGCAACAGGCAAATCCTCCTGAGTTTCACTCACAGAAAGGAAATGCCAAGGAGTTAACAAATGCCAGGCACTTTATGTGGATTATCTCTGAATTTTCATTGAAATAATTTAAGGCAGGTGCTATCCTTGGGCTTTTTTTTCACATAATATTAAGGCACTGAAGCTTACACAGGTTAACTCGCTAGTGCTAAATTACAGAGTTAATCCAGGCCAGAGCCACGGTGGAAGCTTTTTGCTTTACACCTCATTGTTAATCATCAATTGTCTTTTGAAGAACTCTAACATGCTAATATATCTCTCTACTTCTTTAACTGTGACCAGCCCACAAACCTTGTGGAAATCTATAAAGCCAGGGGCCAGGAATAAAAAGCAAACACTAAACTGGAGTTGCAAACATAGCTTTTGGCCTCCTGTCACAAAAAAGTGGCAGGGATGCAGACACTTCTATGCACACAGAAAGTCTTCTGTAATAAAAGCATCCTCATTTGGCATAGAAAAATCTTCTCAGTTGGTCTCTTTTTTCACAGACACATCTTTTGGCACCAGAAATAAATGAACAGGACACATTATTTGGGCGAGCACAGGCATGACAGTTCCCTGACATCAGGGGAGCTGCACAAATGTTGGACTTGTCCTGAAACTGCCTTGGATATCAGAGGAGATCTGTTTACCCAGGTTGGCAAGCCTGAGGAATTCCCTCATGCACCCCAAATGTAAATCACCTGCAAGTATATTATTATTGTTGTTAAATGCGATTTTTGTCTATCATCTTTTCATAACATCACACACACAAAAAAATGCTTTGCTTTTGCAGGGTCAACCAGAGTGAGTTCTAGTGGTGTAATAATACTTCTGGCAAAAGAGCAGTTGAGAGTTCCAAGAACATATCCATCAGCCTTGACCCTGGTAAGCTCAGGCACTGTGGTGCAGCGGCATATGCAGGGCAGGGGGATCCAGACATCTGGGGTCTAATCCCAATTGTTTGCTCCTCTCCTTCCCCACTGCCTCCACCTTTGTTCAGGCCATCAAGCGCTCGGGCTAGATTCCACTAATAGCCTCCTCACTAACACTCTTGCCCTTCCAAACCACACTACAGTCAAGGTAATATTTTACAGTATAAATTGGATCATGCCACTCTTCTGCTTAAACTCTTTAGCAGCTTCCCATTTCATTTACAATAAAACGTCAGACCCTTAGCATGGCCGGGAGAGCTTTGCACCATCTGGCTCCTGCCTACGGTTTCATCATCATCTCGATTTACTCTCTCCCTGGCTCACTAAGCTCTCGGCACATGTGCCCTCTTTCTGTTCAGACCTAGGGATTTTTGCACATGTATTTCCCTCTGCCTGGATTGATTTCTTCCTGAAATAAATTCAAGTCACTGCATAAATACAACTTCATAGAGGTCTTGTCTAGGCCTCCAACCTCAATCTGCCTCCACACTTGTACAGGTATTATCTGGCAGCACACTGTTGTTTGGTTTTGTTTTTTCCTCCCTTCATTGCAGGGAGTCCAATTTGTAACTAGATAGCTACTTCTCTTTGTGGTTTACCAATTTGTAACTAGATAGGTACTTCTCTTTGTGGTTTACTGTCTATTTCCCACGCTAGACTGTAGCATCCCTGAGGGTGAGGCCATGTAACTTGTATTTATTACAAAATACCTAGTTCTTAGCATAGTGCCTAGTAGCGCATAGGAAGCAAACATAGTTTTTTTCAGTGACCTAGTTTCTTCTCTCTGGGCTTCAGGTTTCATCTCTAAAACGACTGTATTGGAAGAGTTCAGTGGCTCCAAGTCTAGGTCCCAGAAACCTGAGGGACTCTCAGGTCAAGAGAGATACTTACAAGCTATTTTTAATAAGTTAGAATTAAAAATGGATAAAATATTTTTAATAGATACATCTCTTACCACTGTCAATCAATGAAGATTAAAATTTCAATTAAACTATAATCTAGACAAACTACACTAATACAATTAATTTATTACTTGATAGTACGTACTATCACACAAAAGAGCACTGAAAACATTTATCAAATGTGGGTAACACACACACGGTAAATGTGTAAACATGGGTTGGGTACTGTAACTCATTCATTTTGGGAGGCTCTTAGGGACAAGTGAAACAGGTATAAGGAACTGCCACTGTGACTGATAATGATGTACTGTGACATAGAGGCTAAGATCTCATGAATAAAGAAACCAGTGTTTTCAGACAAAGTGCTAGGACAATACTTTCAAGGGTGGCTGATCTGATTGTAGATACACATGACCAAAAGTCTACTTCTCTCATGGCCGACTCCAAGAAGCATATTTCAGGATTCAGTACAGCAAGGATTGATCTAGTCATAGCTAAGGATTCTCTCAAACCTTATGGAGAAGGCCAGCTTGACTTTAACACCTATAACCTATTTTAAAACTTGAAACAGTTTCCCATTAACATGTCACACGTTGTATGAAGAAAAGGCATGATTTGTCAACAAATAATTTTTAAAGGGCACATGTTTGGGAGAACAACTAAACATTAAAATGTATGTTGAATTTTGTTTATGTGTTACAGAATCAAAAATACAAAAACATTGGGTTTTTTGTTTGGTGCTTCAAAATCTTGTACTTTGTTTTATAAAAACTGGTTTAATTTTAGAATCTCTGTGTTTTCTTTCTAGTGACCACATAAGATTAAAAAACTGAAACTCTTCCCAAGTATGTATCCACACATAATCCATTCCGTCCATCCATCACCTCTGTAGTCATAAATGGAAAAACAAATTAGATACAACGTTCATAAGATTTTCTTCTTTAACTCTGATATTGAGGCTCTAAAAACATCTATTTGTAGCACATAGGAATTTTTATTAGTAAATTTAATTTGCTTTGATGAAGATTATCTTGATTATGATTTGAAGATTTATTATAATTTTACCTATCCATTAACAGTTTTATTAATTTGAATTACCTTTTTAACAGGAAATATTTCAAACATGCAGAAAACAGAAAAATAATAATAACCTTTAATAGTGCTTACCATGAGCCAGGGACTCAAATGATTTCTATGTCTAGTACTTACTCATTCCATCTTTGCATTAGCTCTACGAAGTTAGTATTTTTTTCTCTCATTTTATAGATGCTAATACTAAGGTGTAAGTGAAGTGAGTACCCAATGGCTCGCCCATATTTCATAAGTAGAAGGGCTGTAAGGGTTTGAGCACAGGCAGCCTGGCTCCAGAACCCACAGAACAGATTATCATTCTCACTGCCTCTCAAATAACCATGTACTCATCACCCATATTTAACAAACACTAGCATTTTCCATAATTGCCTCAAATCGTTTTATAGAATCAAACCATTACAGTCATCTCTTTAATTCCATTCCATTATTTTGCTAGCGAGATGCAACCATATTTCTGAATTTGGGAGGTAGCATTCCTATTCATATTTTTGTGCCTGTACTCCCTCTGGAAATATCCACAAAAAGTACCTACTGCGTTTTGTGCATTGTGCATTTTAACATAAAAATGTGCCATGTATATTATCAAGCAATTTGATTATCTCATTCAACATTGTATTAATACCATGTATTTGGATTTTGAATTTTCATCTGATTTGAAATTCCCATAATAAATGACTATAATCATTTTGCCTTAACTTTAATTTTCTGATTTAGCTGTTTTTATTTCTATCATCTTAGTTTGTGGTATTTATTACACATTTCTTTGCTTCTTTATTTTATCCTTATGTTAATTAGATTGATTTAGTCTCCCTTATACTCCCTCCAATTTTTCCCTTTATCTTGAATTGGAAATTACAGTTCTGTTTCTATTATTTTAGTAGTAACCCTTACACATCTAAATAAATTTGTAGTTTAACAAAATCCAAATTTAACTGTTAATTACTAAGCTTTTATCAAATAATGCAAATGGCTAAAAACTCAAATCCACATATTTCTATTACTGTCTAGTATTTTAGTTCTATTTTCTTTTTAAACCCATGAAATGCTCGTCATAAGATTTTTTTCATTTATTATGATAGATTTACAAACATGTTTACCATCTTTTTCACTCACCATTGTAACCCCTCATTCTCCCTAGACTCAACCCCCTCTTTGTGAACCAATAAAGAACCAATCTATTAAAGTGTAAAAATGTCCCAGTGTTTGGCATTACATTTGTTTATTTCTTCCTCTCGCTTTTTGATTGTAATTAACTGGACACATAACATCAAAAAGATGCTTATTTCCCCTCAGTACTCTGAAAAAAAATTTCACCATCTTCTAGCAACTATTGTTGCTGACAAGTCTACAATCTATCTTTCATTTGTAGTTAATCTGTCTCTTCTCTCTGACTTCTTTTAAAATATTGTATCTTCATCAAAATGTGATTTTATAATATTACTATAATATTCCCAGGTGTGGATTGTTTTAAGAATCCACATGATGGGAAAAGTCCTTATGAATTTTCGTGTTTTGCAAATTCTCTATCTTAATCTCTTTGATTATAGATGATCTGGTATTGTACCTTTTCTCCTTTCCCAGGACTCCTTTGAAATGCATGTTAGAGCTTCTCTATACATACTTCCTATCTCTTAAAATCTCATTCAATGTTTTCCATCTATTAATCTCTCAGAAGAATTGATTTGTTTGCTTTCATTTCCAATTAAATCATTTTCTCTTCTATTATTTAGCGCCTATTTTTGAACACACACATAAGCTTTCTTTCTTACAACTGTAATTGCTATATAATTATTAATTAATTAATTTATTTATTTATTTGAGACAGAGTTTCACTCTTGTTGCCCAGGCTAGAGTGCAATGGCGTGATCTTGGCTGACCACAACCTCCGCCTCCCAGGTTCAAACAATTCTCCTACCTCAGCCTCCCACGTAGCTGGGATTACAGGCATGCGCCACCACGCCCAGCTACTTTTGTATTTTTAGTAGAGACGGGGTTGCTCCATGTTGGTCAGGCTGGTCTCAAACTCCCGGCCTCAGGGGATCCGCCTGCTTTGGCTTCCCAAAGTGCTGGGATGACAGGCGTGAGCCACCACGCCTGGCTGCTATATAATTATTTTTTTTTAAATTTCACCTTTTTTTCTATACTGCCCTTTTCCTGTCTTGTGATTTCTGCTTCATTTAATTAATAAACATTTTAAATACTATTTTAAAAATTCATTTTAGATTCATCTTAATATCTACAACTCTGGGGTATGAATTACGCAATTTGTTGTGCTTTACTCTTCTTTTTGATGGTTTATATCCTTACATGGTTCCAGTTATCAGACTGAGATTTTCCTCAGAGAAAGTTGTGCTGTTTTGTGTTTCCCTGGACTGTGAAACCCATGGAAAGGCTTTGTTTTGGCCTCTTGTAGTACTTTGTGGATTTCCCCAGCTAGAGAGAAGTTCTTACGTTAGCTTCTCAGTCTGGAATTCCAACTTAACAAGGAGAGTTTGATATTGAACCTCACCCAGGAAGTGGTTCTCGTTTGGGTTTCTAATTCCTCACAGACAACACTTCCCACCCATTGCTCTAGGTGGACACATCAAGTTCTTTTTAGTTTTCCTGGGCAGATAGGAATTTTTCTAGATCACCGTCTCTCAGACGGAGCACTGCCTCTGTCATCTAGTCTCCTGTGCCCACATAAAGGTTAAGCCCAATGCTCACCTGTTGATGCCTATGCCGTTCTAGTAATCGCCACCTGAAGTACAGAAACTCAGTTCCTGCTCGTTTCGATAAATATAAATTCCCTCTTCTTTTCTGGCACGTAGTGATTTCCCCTTTTTGGTTTTGAGTGCAACTATGCATTTTAATTTTTGTTGTTATGTTTTCTCCAGCAGATTCACCAATTTTAAGTGGGAGGCAGAATCATTTCGTAACAGCTCGGATTACAATGGTCGAAGTCTTATTTCGGCATCAATGTTTATTATGCCTCTAACAAGTGGTACATTATGGGGGTAACATCAAAACTGTGTAATATTCAAAATTATCATTGTGGCTAGAACTGTGCAAACAGGACATAAAAACACTCTGAAGGACTGAGTCATGAACACATCTGCCGGATCCCTTCCAAGTGTCAGGTATTTAGTAGTTGAGAGTCTCCAGGGTCAGACACTATCCAAGGAGCTTGGGATACAATAGGGAGCTTATTAGTTTATGTTCCCAAATTTTAAATCTTAAAGGAAAAATAATTTTTGAATAGTTTATTCTATTGCTTTAAGGAAAATAACATATTTGAAGAGAGGTTTTCCTTAGAGAATTGCAAACCACCAGTCAGGAAAGCTGTTCTTATTCCCACTCCTTAGAAGAAATAGAACCCTAGTGCAGGAAAAAATTACTTTTCTGATATTACACATTGATCAAAGTTAGACGAGATCCCTTTCTTCTGACTATTTCCTCCTTCCTTCCTTCCTTCCTTCCTTTCTCTCTCACTCTCTCTCTCTCTCTTTTCTTTCTTTCTCTCTCTCTTTTTTTCTCAGTGTCTCACTCTGTCGGCCAGGCTGGAGTGTAGTGGTGAGACCACAGCTCACTGCAGCCTCCAACTCCCGAGCTCAGGAGATTCTCCTGCCTAAGCCTCCTGAGTAGCTGGGACTATAGGTGTGTGCTACCATGCCTAGCTAATGTTTGTATTTTTGTAAAGACAGGGTTTCTGCCATGTTGCCCAAGCTGGTCTTGAACACCTGGGCTCATGCCATCCGCCCACCTCAGCCTCCCAAAGTGCTGGGATTACAGGTATAAGCCACTGTGCCTGGTCTCCTCTAACTATTAAAATAACTTTCCCAAAAATGCAAAGATACAGACATAACTACTTTTGTAACTGGAAATTTAAATAGGTAAACCTTAGATTATTCATAAACATAATTTTAGTAAACTTCAATTTAAGATTTCCAAAAGTAAGGGAGCAGGGATTCATTTTCGTCATTTTAGCAAACAGCTCTTTAAGAATATTCTTTGGTATAAGTTTACATTCTGATTTAAGAAAATCACATTTATTTGTTGTTTCTTGTTTCATTTTTAATCCTTTTTCTCCAAACTCCAAGAATCAAAAGCACTTTTTTGGGGGGATCTCGGGGGGCAGGTATGGGGTTGTGGGCTATATACATATTTTAACTTTTATTTTAGGTTCAGGGATACATATGCAGGTGTTTTACACAGGTAGACTCATGCCATGGTGGGGAAGGGGGCTGTTGTACAGATTATTTCTTCACCCAGGTACTAAGCCTAGTACCCAATAGTTATTTTTTCTGCTCCTCTCCCTCCTCCGAACCTCTACCCTCTAAAAGGTCCTAGAGTCTGTTGTTCCTTTCTTTGTGTCCATGATTTCTCATCATTTAGCTCTCACTTATATAAGTGAGAACATGTGGTATTTGGTTTTCTGTTCCTGCATTAGTCTAAGAATAATGGCCTCCAGCTCTATCAGTGTTCCCGCTAAAGACATTATTTCATTTTTTATGGCTGCATATGTATATATGTACCACATTTTCTTTATCCAATCCACCACTGATGGGTATATAGGTCGTTGTATGACTTTGCTATCGTGAATTGCAAAAGCAGCCATTCAGCTTCCATAATTCATACCTACGTTTCCCAAATGACTATGTGATAAATACATGTGTATATGACTATTTAATAAATATATTAATAAATACAAACAAAATCATGTATTCTGGAGATAAGCTAAGAAATTGTCATTTTGTGTGGGGCAAGGGATATATAAGAAATCCCTACACCTTCTACTCAATTTTGCTGTGAACCTGAAACTGCTCTTAAAAAAAAAAAAAAAAAAAAGTCTGTTTTTAAAAAATGTCCTTTTATACTCTGTTATCTTCAACAACAAAAGGAAAAAAATATAAAGACATGAGGGACACTGAAGGAGCTCTCAGTCCTTTGGGGAATCGTTAGCACAGCAATAATATTTACAAAGTGGCTATTTCCCAGAATGACATTGAAATTTCACATATGCGCATGCACACACATGCAAACACATGCATTCGCACACAAATAGATAACTGTGGATTTTTATTAAGTTTAACATACCTAAGGATGCTGCCTTATTTACTCAATTTAACAATAGTAAGTCACCACATTTTGGAACCAATATACTCTCAGGAGAAGTCCGCAGAAGGAACACTGCTCTAGGATTCAGGAGGCTTAAGTCCCAGTCCCGGCTTTGCCATTCACTCCATTACTCAGCTTTCCAAAGGAATTGGATCATCAAGATCTTTTTTAGCTCTTTTGTTCTATGGCTTTAAAACAATAATGGTGGTAATGATAAGACAGTGACTTACGATTTTATTCTGTTTTAGTTATTGGGTACCATAAAGTACCCAGATTTGAACACGTTCAAACACCACAGTGGTATATAACATACTTTTTATAGCTCACTGCTTGGGAAAATAAATAACCGGAAATTAATAACAAGATTTAAATTAAAGGCTATGCCAGAAATCTCTAAGAACAGTAAATCAGATCCAACTTTAGGCAATAATAATTAATATTCACTAATAATTAAATGGGTGATGTGTAGTTTCAGTTCCAGGTGTCCAAGCTTCCCTTCCTTGTCTCATTATTAAGAATTACAATTGACTGCACTGCAGATAAACCTTTAGGCAAAGTATATTTCATCTGTTTGCTTAATAGACTGGTATCTTCTTAAAATTCAGAGTTCTGGACTTAATATCAGTTGTGAGATAATTTATGGTTGATTTCAACATTTTCTGTCACATTAGAAAAATTTCCAAGTTTATTTCAAAGCTTGAAATCTTATCAACTTTCATTTGCCTAAATGAAAACATAACAAACCACATTCTAGAATCTAGCAAAGAAAGTATAGATGGTGCCTACTAGAGTATAAGTTCATGAGAGAGAAAAAATAATCTAACTATAAATAAATGCTCTACACCATAAAACACTATCATATGGTAACAATTATTTTATTTCGAAAATAGTGTTTATGTACAGAAATTCTAATTTCTGATAGCAAGATAGTAAGGCAAAATCAGAAAAACTCGCCCCTGATTGTCCAGTAAAAAGTAGAGTACAACTTGTTAGATTTCATAGCACATTGTTAAAAATAGTCACCTCAGCCGGGCGTGGTGGCTCACGCCTGTAATCCCAGCACTTTGGGAGGCCGAGGCAGGCGGATCACAAGGTCAGGAGATCGAGACCATCCTGGCTAACACGGTGAAACCCCGTCTCTACTAAAAATGCAAAAGATTAGCCGGGCGCGGTGGCAGGTGCCTGTAGTCCCAGCTACTCGGGAGGCTGAGGCAGGAGAATGGCATGAACCCTGGAGGCGGAGCTTGCAGTGAGCCGAGATCCGGCCACTGCACTCCAGCCTGGGCGACAGAGCGAGACTCCGTCTCAAAAAAAAAAAAAAGAAAAAAAAAATAGTCGCCTCATTTCACCAGAATGGCTTTTGTCTCCCTTGGGATCTAATAGCAAGGGAAAGAATGCTGAGTTTCATGTCTAGGCCAGTACTATCCAAGAGCAACATGATGCAAACCCCACGTAAGTATTTTCAAACATTTCTAGCACTCATATTTAAATAAGCACAATATATAGGTGAAAGTAGATATTCTATTTATATAGAGTATATATTTATATACAGTATTCTATTTATATATAGTATATATTTAATGGCATATTCTATTTAACATAATGTATCCCAAATTAGTAGTCAATATAGAAATTATTGCAATATCATACATTCATTTTCTTCATGCTAAGTCTGCAAAACACACTGTGTGTTTTGCAATCACAGTGTATCTCAGTTGAACTAGCCACCTTCAAGTGCTCAAAAGCCACATGTTGCTGGTGGCTACCATATTGCATAGCACAGCCCTAGATGGTTGGACATCTTGACAGACACATTTCTCCAAGCAGCACCTGACCACTTATTATACAAAGCAACAATGATCTTGACGACCTTGTTAATACTGATAACAACAAGGTACAGGTAATCAAAGACCACGTACATTCTGAAAAATACATACCAATACATACCAAATATGGTGCAAGCAAAAATTATATCCTAAACCTACTGCCTGCCTGCCTTCATTCCTTCCATCCTAACCTTGATCTTTCCTTCCACCAATGCCCTGGTCTTGATACCACGCCAAAGAACACAACTATGAACAAGGTGGGATGGCTACTGTCCTCATGAAATTGACCCTCTTGTCAAAAAGAAAGAAATTAAATAAATCGTTCCACAATCAGTTATTATAATTCCAAATATGAGAAGTGTTCTGAAGGAGTCCTGGCTGCTATGGAGGTTGAACCTCACCTAATCCCTAGGGAGTCAAAAATGGCTCCCTCAGGATAGAACACTGAAGATGAGTGTAAAGAAAAAGGAATTAGCTAGAGGAAGTGAGTACGTGTCAGAAAAACTGAGGAGCAAAAAATAATGACATTCCACACAAGGACAGGAGTAAAAGAAAAGGTTCAAGGTCAGAAAGGACTTTTTGGTGAATGTAAACAACAGAAAGTGTGGCTGGAGTTTAAAGACCAAGAGTCTGGACAGTGGCTCAAGAGGAGTTCAGATCATTTGGAATGTGATAGAGCACGGCAGAAGAAGCAGTGTGAAAGCAAGGGTCATCTGGAAAATTCTGAATGGAAAAAGGCAGACACATAGGACATATAGGAAGTGTGATGTAGACTCGCATAACACTTTTTTTTTTTTTTTTTTTTTTTTGAGATGGAGTCTCGCTCTGTCACCCAGGCTCGAGTGCAGTGGCGCGATCTCAGCTCACTGCAACCTCGACCTCCCGGGTTCACGCCATTCTCCTGCCTCAGCCTCCTGAGTAGCTGGGACTACAGGCATGTGCCACCATGCCCAGATAATTTTTTGTATTTTTCGCAGAGATGGGGTTTCACCGTGTTAGCCAGGATGGTCTCGTTCTCCTGACCATGTGATCCACTCATCTTGGCATCTCAAAGTGTTGGGATTACAGGTGTAAGCCACCATGCCCAGCCTAGCATAACACTTTCTATTGAGCTTGTCCATCAACCAAATGCTACAGCACAGTTCATCACCCTGTACCCACCTTGCCAATGGTGTAGAACTTCAAATATACAGCCATAAAACCTAAACACCATTGCACAAATCTAGCCTTTTATTTTATCTACCTTTGTCCAAGAATAATGGCCTTTCTTTGCTTACCAATTATTAGTGTGGTCTTCTCTATTAGCTATAGTAACAAAAAAAAATACATTGCTATAAGAAACAGTCAGTCGCACAAAACAGCTGGTTTACCCAAGCAATAACATGGTTTTTCCTTCCTTTGCTATAACTAACACAGAGCAAGTAATCAAACAAAAGAGGTTGGTTCTAAATAAATTAAAATTGTGTAACAGTTATAATTCATAATTATATAAGACATATTCATCATTTCTGTTTAATAAGCTGTATTACCCCAAAATATACAATTATTAAATTTGAATGTAAATTACCCTGTAAAAGAAATGCCTACATTTTAAACTTTTCACTTTTATGAGGAGTAATGGCAAGTCACTGAAAAGTTTTAAGGGTAAGAACGGTATCTAAGCTGTACTTTAAAAGCTCAGTAGCGGCTGACAGCAAGAGAACAGATAGGAGGATGAGCAGGGAGACAAGTGAGAAAGTAACAACACGGCCAGTCAAGAGATGCCAGTGACTTGGATTAAGGAGTGTTTGTGAAGATGTAAAATTGTCTTGACTTAGTTATTAATTGCATGTGGGCAAAAAGGGAAATGTGTGGGAGGGCAGTAAAAATAGAAAGTGGAAGTACGTAATCATGGCACAGGCATCTTCTTAGAAGACAGCAAAGTAGATCCTTCACTGGTCTATCTCCCCCAAACTAACATATACACCCCAGCATGGCATGGAAGACAAAACCCAGAGTTGATACTTTTCTGAGCTGATGAACATACTTCTCTCCTTGTGAGCGGCACTGACTACTGAGCCCGGCATGCCTCTGTGAGAAATGAGAGAGCCAATGCAGAGGCTGCACATGCTATAAGAAATTGTATCCTTGCTGTTGCGTGTCCTCTTTATAATATTCACGTGCCGATGTGACAGTAAACCAGAGGGGGAAAAGGCAGTCAAGGCAGTCTTAAATAAAACAAGTTATTCTCACAAGTCTTTGAACCCAGATAAACTTCTGAGGTCAGAACTCCCTTAACATGACATGGTTCCAAGGATTCTAATTAAAAAAAAAAAAAAAATTAAAAAAAAAACTTACTGCTATAGGTAACATAGAAGACCACACTAATAATTGGAAAGGAAAGAAAGGCCATTATTCTTGGACAAAGGTAGATGAAATCAAAGGCTAAATTTGTGCAAAGGTGTTTAGGTTTTACGCCTGTATATTTGAGGTTCTACACCATTGGCAAAGTGGGTACAAGGTACACACTTTGTTTAAACATGATAACCATATTATTTGAGGAGGGAACTATTAGAAGAGGAACAGATGTAGAAATAAACCTACGAATTAAGTTGAGGATATTTTCAGTTGGAGGCACCAAACGGATCGGATTTACAGGTTTAGAGCTCAGCAGAGAAGTCTTGCCTGAAGATACAAATGTGGCAGGAGTTGACGTTTTGATAAATAAAGCCATGAAAGTACAAAGTGAGTGTTTAAGATCCAGGCCTCAGCCTTGGATCTCTAAAGATGGAAAAGAGTGTAAACTGCTTAAGGAGACTAAGGAGAAACCAGAAAAGTGGGAGTAAAGAATATTTCAAAAACAGGAATCAACCAGCTGTGTTGACTGCTATCAAGAAATCACAGAAATGAGGGCTGCAAAGTATCCACTAGATTTGGTAAATTAGATGTCATTGGTAACGGTGGCAAGAAGAGTATTGTTAGTGTTAGTGTTGAGTGCAAATGCCAGATTAGAAAAAGATGAGATAGAAGTGAGAGGTAAAGAAAAGCCAACAGTGAATACACAGAATTTGTTAAAAGGTTAAAAATCAAAAAGAAGAAATGTAGGCGCTCTTTCAGTCCTGAAAAAGGATTGGGACTATTGATATTTTATAAAGATTTAAGCATATTAAATTGAAAACAGCAAGAAGCTAGGAGAGAGGGGATGAAAGGTGATGTATCTTCCTTACGAAGGTGAGAGGGGATGAGATTTAGAACACAGGAGATTGGTCTTAGCTAGAAGAAATAACATCTTCATTCTAACAGAAGGAAAGAAGGATAGAACAGATGTTAATTTGCTTATTCAGATGCAAAAGTGCTAAGGAGCTCCCAAATGTGGTGACTTCTCTTTATAGCAGGTAATTCTCATTCAAGATTTTTAATATATATATGAAAATTCTTAAAGAGAAAAAAATACTTATGCACATACACACACAAACATACACAATCTCTCTCGGATGACACTGAGTATCTGCTGAGGATGACTTTTCCTGGGAGCCACCACAGGTTTCCCACTTTCGGACTCCGGGGGTGACATTCACTGATGTGTGTGTGAGTGTCACATCCCAAGAATTGTGCAGAGCACCATTTGTACAGATGCACTGAATGGTCAGTTACCTCTGTATTCCTTAGGCACAGAGAGGGTGAAAAGGGACTGTTACGAGGGTCAGGAGAACTTGCCTCAATTCTTAACTCTGTCACTCTCATTTGGGTGACATCTGTTTTTACAATGTCCACATGTATATACAGTAGCAACAGATAGGTAGGTAGGCAGAAATGCAGATATATAGATAGATTTGAGGAAAAGGGAGATGAAATGGCTTTTCAGGAATCAGGTTCATAGACTAAGTTATGAAATTGCTAGTCATATTTAAATGAATTTCAGTGTGGCCGTGGCAGTGAGTGCCTACAATGTCGTGAACACCGTGTGCTGAGGTTCTATGTGAAGTATCAAGTATCTCATTACCATGGAGCTCAGTTAGTATTTATTTATATATAAAAATAATAATATTGTTATGATATATCCTAAATTTATGTCGATGTTTTCTAATTTAAATGAAAGTTTAACATATATATTTTGTTTGTTTCACAGCACACACTTTTAAGGTAGGTAGTATTCAAACTCAGCCCTAATAACTGTAGGGCTTAAAGCAAGAGAACAAATGGAGACTCCCATATCGTATGTTTAATATTTAAATTTATAAATCAAAGTAACTAACTGTCAAATAAAGGATATTTAGTTTTGCTACTTGAAAATTGTGTTTTCCTAATTCAAACAGATTTCTTGGGCTCCTCAGATCTGATCTTTCACCAAACAAAGCAAGACTGAGCGAATTCACCCCCCAACTCATAGCTCAGACCTCTTCTCTTCCCACTCTGGGCTCCAGTCAACTGACACTGCCAGGGACTCACAGGGATTCACATAGACACAATAGTTTCATGTCCAAGCAACATCCGCCTCTGTCTAACAGCCTTGGTGAACCTTCAGGCCAGGGGCATGTACTCTCTGCCACGCAATTTGCCCTTGGAAGTACTGCCAAGGAAGAGGAGCACACGGCTCCTGGAAGCAGCCTCGGTAATGTCGGGGTAGGAACTTCTGGGATTCCAGAGTGTGGTACAGAATAGGGAAGCCCAGGCTCCAGGTAAACATGTCCCCTTATTCCCATGGACTCCTTGCTGCCACAGACGTGGACATGCCTGGAGAAAGGCCTGAGTGAGTCCAGGACAAAGGCCCCTGCCCAAGAATTAAAACAGTCATTAGTATTCTCATTAAACTATTTTAACATGAAGGTAACTGGGGCTCAGAAAGATTAAGCAACAGCTACTTAGCCCAGTTGCTAGAATATGGTAAGTTTTCAATATGGGGTGAATAAATGAGGAATAAATGACACACACCTAAGTAGTGACATTGTCTCCAACAGGAACACAGTCTTCTCTTTCTCTCTCCAGAGCTAATTCCACAGTTCCAGGCTGACTTCAGTACATACTGCTATCCTAGTTTCTCATGGTCTTGAATACTCTTCTTGATAGCTCATTCACTCATACATTTATGTTTATGTTAGTGTGTAATCATACATGTATATACATACATATTCACAGTATATGCTAGCTGCAGCTTATCTTGGGAACAAATCTTAAATATGGCTTGCAGAAATTATTAAGTCTCATTTCATTATTTGATTTCCCCTACACAAATTTCATCTGTCATAAGTTCTGGCTGATTTATGACTCAGGAATGCAATACTTAATAAACCTCACCATCCAAAACCGCATTCAAATTCCATTAAAAATTACTTTTCTTGTTTTAAAAAAATTTACTGTAAATATAAATTCTGTCTCCCAGCTGGAATCCAGAATAAATATGAATATGAAAGTTAAAGGGAGGCTCTGGTAAAATCATTAGAGTAATTTATGTAATATTTATTATTCTATTTTTCCTTCTACATACAAGGTAATGCATGAATAGAAACAGACACGTGTCTGAAGAACACAAATTGAAAATGATGAATTGAGTAGGTGAAGAAATCAAACTATTTCTGACCTACCCAATAAAAAGGCAATTGGGAGAGGTAATCTCTGGTAATACAAAGAACACTGGAATTGAAGTCCAAAGCTGGGGAGGCAAAAAATAAACTAAAATTCACTGAACACTTACAATGTTCCAGGTACAGGTATATACTTTATTGTTAAAAGTGTCAAACCTTCGATAAGGTTGACATTCACCTGTCTGTTGCTCCCTTATCTATAATATGAATATCTCTATACATTGTACAATATAAATAACAGTAATATGAACACATAAAGGGGCAATTGCTAGCAGGGCTGTGCACTGTATTTGAGAAAGAATATAGAGAAATAACCATGGTATTCCTGTCTCACTGCACTGCAAATCCTAGGATCATAATCAGATCCCATTACTATCGTTGAATCACAATGTTCCCTGGCATGCGTGCATCTAGGAGCACCCTACTGAAGAGCTGGTTAATATTCTATTATATCTCACATGAAGCATTCAAATGACATCTCATAGTTGGCCCTTTTATGATTTCACAGAACAGATGTGACAAGTCTAAGACCAGTTAGGGGCTATTTAGAAGCTCAAAATTTTAAGGTTTAGATAAACTAAAAGTATATCTCGCCATCTAGTTATAGGATAGACATCCAAATCTGTCTTCTATTGTTTAAGTTGGGAGAAAGAAAATGGCATGTTAATAAAATAACTGAAAAAGCCAGGTATGCATCAATAATTTTTAATAAATGTCTAAAAATGGATTTCTTTTTATTATTTCATTCTTGCAATAAAGTAGTATAATTATTTTCAATAAAACAATAACAAAACAGTTTGGATATGGTGACTCAGGCCTGTAATTCCAGTACTTTAGGAGGCCAAGGCCAAGGCTGGAAGATTCTTGAGCCCAGGAGTTGAACATCAGCCTGGGTAACATGGCAAAACCCCATCTCTACAAAAAAAACCCAAATATATATATATACACACACACACACACACACACACACATATATGTATATGTATATATATAAATTATCTGGTTGTGGTGGTGCGTGCCTGTGGTCCCAGCTACACAGAAGACTGATGTGGGAGGATCACCTGAGCCCAGGCGGTTGAGGCTGCAGTGAGGTGTGATCATGCCACTGCACTCCAGCCTGGGGGACAGGGTGAGACACTGTCTCCAAAAAATAAAAAGTAACAACATAGAAATGTCATGACTTTGAAGTTTGATTATAGCTACCCTTAGTTATTTTATATAATTGAACATACATAAGGCCGGGGGGGAGGGGGTGGCTCACACCTAAATCCCAACACTCTGGGAGGTAAAGGTGGGAGGACTGCTTGAGCCCAAGAGTTTAAGACCAGTATAGGCAACATAAAGAGATCCCCATCTGGACAAAAAATTCAACCAAATAGCCAGGCATGGTGGCATGTGCCTGTAGCCCCAGCTACTTGGGAGGTTGAGGCAGGAGGAGCACTTGAGCCCAGAAGGTCAAGGCTGCCGTGAGCTGTGACCACACTGCTGTTGCACACCAGCCTGGGCGACAAAGCAAGACCCTATCTAAAAAAAAATAATAATACATAAAACGTAAGTGTTTATAAAAATAAGCAAAGACAAAGACAATCCAAATCATTATAATACAATGTAATATCAGCTACAGTAAATGAGTCATTATACTGAAGGTATCATAATTTATATTGCATTTTATTTAAAATTTGTGAAGTTATAGAGGTTGACATATGTTAGGTGCTTCTTATTTATTTTTTGTCTACAGAAATATAATTATGTGCTAGATATTTTCTCAGATGTTGTAGAGATCACAATTAGAAATCACATATGTATCATGTCCTAACAGAATTCAGACTATTAAGAAAGATGTGTAACTTATAATCACATAAATTCAATACAGTAATACATGGAATAAGAGTTGAAGATAGAATATAGAAGGTAAAATAAAAATTTAAAAATTAACGTCATTTTCTTAAAATTAAAGTCATCATAAATTATATTTTAAAAACATTTCACATTTTGAAAGCAACTTGCTATATGATGCCAGACTGTGGAATTCTATAAATAAGTATTCAAGTTTGAAAAATATATTTTAAAAGATATTCAATTTTTTAAAAAAATGAAACATATGGAAAAGAAGAATAACAAAATAAGCAAAAATTTTCACTATGTCTTATGAAATATAAAGTGGTGCCAAAATTTTGTCACTTATTTCCTGATACTGATGTCTGTGATACCAAATTACTGAAAAAAGGAAGCCAAAAAATAAAAAGGAAACTAAGGTAACCAAGAAAAAAAATAAAAGGATAATCTTACAACGAAACATAATCAATGGCTAACCAATGTGAAAAGACTAAAATTAACAATACATGGCCGGGCGCAGTGGCTCATGCCTGTAATCCCAGTACTTTGGGAGGCCGAGGCAGGCAGATAACCTGATGTCAGGAGTTCCAGACCTGCCTGGGCAACATGGTAAAACCCCATCTCTACTAAAGATGCAAAAATTAGTCAGGCATGGTGGCACATGCCTATAGTCCCAGCTACTCGGGAGGCTGAGGCAGGAGAATCATGTGAACCTGGAAGTTGGAGGTTGCAGTGAGCAGAAAAGACGGCACCACCACACTCCAGCATGGCTACAGAGGGAGACTCCATCTCAAACAACAACAACAACAACTATACATATTCCACAACCTTCCCCTGAGGTCTGGGACAATCTAGATCAAACAATTCCTCAAGGGGAAGGTTGGGAACAGCATACGTGCATTTTAATGCTATCCTTTCAGCATTAGCATTTCCATTTGTCTATTCTAGATTTTAAAAAAGAAACTAAACATTCCTAATCTTTAATGTTTGATCTAGCAAAATAAAAAGAAGCAAAAAGGGAACAAAAATTTGGATCAACTCAACTTTATTTTGATTCTACTTAAAATTATTTTAAAATCTTTATTTGATACAAAAGGTTAATAAAAAGGCATTCTCTCATTAGTTATTATTAGACCCACTTTTCAAAATGTATAATTTCTACAAGAGTTGATAAATCAGAAGTGTCCAATATAAACTACAATTAGACTAGATGATGGCACAAAAAATCACTTCGAGGAACAAATGGTGAAATAATTATTATATGTCTGATTAAGACCATCACCCATAATATCTGGACAACAACAAGAACTTCCTTTACTTATCATGTTCTAAGTTTCCCTTTTCAATTTTAAAATGTTTAATCTAAACCAAGAATGGCACTATGGTAACCCAGGTATATAAAGAAAGAGCTGTCCTGTAGGCTGACTCATGATCACGGACTTAGTTCACTTAGTTTATGAAAAACATTCAAATGTCCATGGGTTTTCCTTCCTTAGAACACATACAAAATGGCTGTTTAGATTCTAGCACACTACGTGAAAAATGTCAAAATGGAGGGATGAGGGAAAGAGCTTTCATGTCATGTATTTCTGAGTTTCCTTAACTGCTGAGACACGCAGCCATACAGTTTCCCATCTCTATTCATTTATTTGTTGATGTGTTTACCGCCCACACTTACTGCCTATTGAAATTCTTCTCATCTTCTCCGGCCTGGCTCAAATGCCATACTTGGAGTGTGGGGGCTGTGGATACAGCTGAGAGAGAGGATAAAGAGATTGGATGAGATAAGATCTCACGAAGGTACAGTCATTTTAAAGCCATTTAAAGGTGCTCTTGTAAGGAATTGGGAACCTCTGCAAAGGTTTTTATAGGAAAGTAATGTGACATTAAATATGTTTTGAAAAATTCTGTGTGAAGAATAATCAGGGATTCAAGAAAAGGGAGGTTGAGACACCAGGTAGGAGATTTTACAGCATTTCAGGTTGGAACAACAAGCCCCTAAATTATGGCAGGAGGGATGAAGAAAAGGTTATATGAAACAAAAGCTGTTAGCTATGTGATGGCCAGGACTGTGCTAATTCATCTTACTATCCCTTATAGTTCCCAGAAAGTCCTCGGTTAGTACCTGATGAATAAACAATAGAATAAAATGTTACAGAGACAGAGTCAATGAGGCGTGTGACTGACATGAGGAGATGAGTCAAAGATAAGTGGAGTCCCCAACTTGGCAAACAAGAGGGTCAGTGTAAGAAAACTACCAATATTTGCTAAGTGTCTACTAGGTATCATTAGTAGTGCCGTTGACTAAAAGGGGAAACTCAAGACACAAAGCAGGTTGGGTTCTGGAGGAAGATAATACATTCAAATCAAGGCAAATTGCATTTGAGTTACCAGTGGAACAACTACTGGCAGGCATCTAGCATGTAGTGGAAAATATGGATGAGGAGCTCAGATGTTAATCTGTGGCTCAAAAATATAGAGGAGACAAGTGAGGTCAATAAAAACGAGCTTATCCAAGGAGAAACCATAGCCAAGCAAAGAGAAAAGCATGAGCCCAAGGAGGACAAAAAGATGTACTGTTTGGGGATTAGCAAAATGTATATCTCTTCATTATGATACTTTTCAGACTGTAACAGTGAAATTGTGGACAACAATATGCTCAGAATTCTTAAAATTAACACACAGTAATGCCTTCGAGCATCTAGTTTACATGCTGTGAAATCTACCTGCGAAAGTGCCTGAATCAATTCAGATGAGGTCTAGACCAACTGGAGACTTAATTTAGAATGCAGGCAAAAACATCTCATGAAAATCCTAAGAGTTTGGTTAACGTTAAAAAATAATAAAATCCCTACTGTGAAATTATAAAGTTCTTTTCTCAAAGCACATTATCAACAGCAGTTGCAAGGATTATTCACCAAATATCACTGTGCAGAGGGATAAAGTCATCTCTTAAAGGCCTCACAGAAATTCTCATCTCGACTGAAGGGATTTTACTCTGGGTTTATCAGACCAAATCTGGATTATTATACTTGATTCCAAGCAACACCCTCTACAGTGATATTGATAAACTGGAGGTGAACAAATCTCCTACATGAAATACAGTTTTATACTAGGTGCTGTAAATTCTTCATCTCAAATAAATTCTTTCCAAATTTAGGATAGGTAAGTTTGGTGTCCTGATTTTCAGACAAGAAAAGTGAGGATTAGAAAAGTTCAAAACCTGACCATGTCTCTCTGACATGTCAGTTTTTCGATATTACTTCTATAGATGAGCTTAATGCCACCTTGTATCAGAAAGAACTAAGAAACTAAGTGAGACTTAGATGGGAGGCAGTAAGACACGGATTGAGGAGCAGGGGAGAGGCAGTGTTGCATAATCAAAGATTTACGTTTACTAAAGCCTTGCTACTGAATGTGTGGGCACCAGGCCGGCAGCAATGATGGTATCGCCTGGGAGGGAATTCCAAAGTCACCCCCCAACTTGCTGAATCAGAATCTGCATTTCACAAGTTTGATAAGTGCTGATCTGAAGAACTATTACGGAGAGAAGGGATTTGACATTTTTTCCTATGTTTTTATTTTTGCTTCTCAGAAGACTTGAATTAAGAAGATTCCAAAAGACAGATTTTTGAATTAATACTGGGGGAAATCATTTAATAATCAGAGTTGACAACATGTGTCATCCATTGAAGATCATAAGATTCAAGTAGAAAGCTGAACTAAAGCTGTGAGTGGTGGCTCATGCCTGTAATCCCAGCACTTTGGGAGGCAGGTGGGCTGATCACTTGAGGTTGGGAGTTCAAGACCAGCCTGACCGACATGGAGAAACATCTCTACTAAAAATACAAAAATAAAAAGTAAAATAGCCAGGCGCTGGGCATGGTGGCACATGTCTGTAATCCCAGCTACTTGGAAGGCTGAGGCAGGAGAATCGCTTGAACCCAGGAGGTAGGAGGTGTGGTGAGCCAAGATTGCGCCATTGCACCCCAGTCTGGGCAACAAGACTGAAACTCAAGAAAAGAAACAGAGAGAGAGAGAGAGAGAGAGAGAGAGAGAGAAAGAAAGAAAGAGAAAGAAAGAAAGAGAAAGAAAGAGAAGAGAAAGAAGAAAGAGAGAGAGAGAAGAGCAAGCAAGGGAGAGGGAGAGAGGGAGAGGGAGAGAGGGAGGGAGGGAGGGAGGGAGGGAGGGAAGAAGGAAGCAAGCTGAACTACACATGTAATTTGTGGTGTTCTGCATCTCCTCTAACCCACGACCTTTTTAAGATAAAGGCCTTTTTTTTCTCTCTATTGACCCATACTTCAGTACTAGACAGATTAGAAGTAGACAATGGATGTTTGTCAAATAATTGAAAATGTAAATGAATGCACAGTGGTGATGCAGTCAGTGAGTTCAAATATGAAGTTACATTGCCTGTGAAGTTTTCTACAATATTAAGACTCTGTGATTATAATGTTAATGGGGTATAGGTTTGCTTTTTAATTCTATCTATATGTGGGATAGAGCAGAATCACAACATTTCACCTAACAAACTCGAATTTCCCAAAAGTTCATAGTGTATGTGAAGATGGCTCTATTTATGAGTATTCATAGAGCATTGCTGAGTGCCTTTCACTCTCCCTCTCCACCAGGAGTGATAATCTGCATTTACCATGCTTTGTTAGGCCTATGTCATTGGTAAGGTGACTCATCCAACAAATATATTTGATGTGACATCTGCGTGTCAAGCAACATGCTAGGCTTTGTTCTTTACCATGTTCTACATAAGGACTAAACTCAAGAAATGACTTTATTAGCACCCTGTTCTAATCAAACAGTAAACTAGCCAGTGATTCAGTAGAATCCTACATTCACTCTCAACTCATATGTAAATAGGGAGAAATAATCCTATAGGAGCTCTCCAAATTGTTTTTGTAAAAGCTTCCTCATGTTTGATACACACTATGAGGTGGCCTCTAACTGACTCTTAGGACACTTTCCTCAAAAAGAAAAAGCCCTTCTCGTGGTTAAAACTGATTTTGTATTATACTTCAAATTCAGGGAGGAGGCCAAGCTTCTTTTTGGTGAAGTAACATGATCAATGGTACAAAAGATAAAACTGAATTTTCCTGTGTGTATTGTAATCATACTGCTCAGATAAAGGAAATGGGGGAAAAAAAGAAAAAGGTCAAATACCAATAACACCTATGGAAGTAGGTAACGTGGATAATATACATAAATTAAACTCACAGAAACTCTAAGATATCATTTTAGGATATATTTTAATCATATCCTTCCTTATCAAGTCTTCTACTATTATCACTAATGAGCATAAAGTAATTTCACAAACTGCCCATAATATTAAACGTGATGATTCTAAGAAAATGTCAAGACTGATATTTAGTAAATGTTGTCTTTTTTTAAATTTCCATAATTGATGAAGTCCTGGTGGAAAACATATCTAAAAGTTATTTTCCAAGTCTGGGAAATCTAAAAACTTGATAATTAAGGCATGATTTGCCTCTCCACAAAAATTCCAATCAGTTCCCATGGCATCCTATACCTTACCACATTTCTATTGCTTAAAACTGTACTGCAATATGACATTACACATTAACCTACTCAGACATAAAGTCTCCAACTTTCACTCAAAATCACATGGTTCCTTTCCTGTCTGTTTTTTAAAAATTGTTATATTATCTTTGAGACTACGCTAGTAAATAAATGTGTTTGCCATTAAAACAAATACTAGTTCCACTATTTTATTAAATTCCTCTGGGGCTGAGGTCCAAACTTCTGTAATGGTCTACCTTGAAGGCCTGTCAAAGTGCTAGAAACTAAAATAAGGAAAATTTAGAAATACAGTCAATTTGTGTCCCATTGAATGAATCTAAGAACAAATAAAGAATACACAACAGAGAAGCTAATAAAAATATATTTGTTGAATTTGTGATATTCCATTTAATATATATCAAATCTTCTAGAACTTCATATCAAACATCATTAAGCCATTTTCTTATATCTGACATACAGATATCTTGGAATACATATGCCTGTCCTCCCTGAGTATCAGCACCATAAATATACATCAAGAATAATAAATCTGAAAGGAATTTCGGAAATCATTGATAGTAACCCCTTTATGCTGAAAATAAGGAAACTAAGTGGAAGAGAAGAAAAACGACTTCCCCAAGGTCACTAGGACTCTGACTCCAAGTCCAGTATTTTTTCTCTGACATCATCTTACCTTAGACTGAATCAAAAGCCTCTTTTATTTATATCTTCTTTTTAAAAAGGTTGGGTTTCAAACCAAGCAAGAGAATAAATACAGAGAACTGTAGCATACACAGAAGACTTATTTAATGCTGCTATCAATAACCTTAAAATAAGAGAAAAGAAGAAAAACCAATGAGGTAATCAAGAGTTGACGGAAAGAACCTTTTTCATTAAACCCAATCAATACTGTATTTCCCCATCACTTAGCACTTCACCAAAGAAAGCGAAACCAGAGTGAATATGTTCCCTCAAGGGTATTTAACACTGAAATGACTTGTTGGTCTCAACTGTAAATGTAAGGACCAGACATGACGGAATCAGAGATCCATGGAAAGGTTATTCCTCGTTAACCTTACATTAAGAAACCTAAGCCAGTCAAAATAGAAGTGGGCCCTTTTCCAAATTTGCTGCACCACCCACTCCTTCTAGGTTTCTGGGGCAAAGACATAAATTCATATAAAGACGCTCCTTCTTTCCGCATTCCCACAGAAACTGCCCCTGCATCAGTGGGTGCTCTGGTGAGAAAGAGGTACAGTTTGAAGGTGTTAGGCAAAGTAAATACTCAGTATAAGAAGGGATGGCCATTAGGAGTTGGGTTGGGGAATAAGTAAAGACATAACGTTCTCAGTATTTATCTAACAGCTATATATCAAATTAAACTGGAGTAACAATATTTTTGGAATTTCAAATGAATATCAAATAATATCAAATATTCAAATAATATCAAATGAAGAGATATTTGTATTAGCCAAAAATATTGATTTATTTTCTTTCCCAACATTTTCATATATATGCAGAAATTCCCTCAGAGCCTGACTAGTACTGATGCCATGAGCACATTAGTCACCATTGGAATTAATTTCGTTTTGATGAATTATTTCTGATCACCTACTATGTAGAAAGCATTGAAATGACAGGACCCTTGCCCTCCAGGAACTCACTCTCCAGCTGCAGAGACAAAGAGGTACTTACAGAGCAATTATAAGACAAGACAGACTAACTGCAGACAACAGTGCAGGGTACAAAGCCTGGGGCAGGCAGTGATTCATTCTACCTGGAAGGATCTGCGAAGATCTGGCAGAAGAGATGGGAGTTGAGCTGGGCTTTGAAGAATGGGCAGGACTGCAGCAGAGTGGATAAATGAGGGGTTGTCTCTGGGTAAGTGAAGGATAGGTGTGGAGGTTAATGGCATCCCTCGTGGAGAAATAAAAACATCTATAAACTAAAAGAACTGAAATGGACAGATGCAGTAAATGTTCTATGAATGTCAAGAAGGTTTGGGTCAGCTAGAGTAGTATGTGGGGAAGGGTGGAGAAAGAACCTTGATTGTGGAGCCTATTCATATTGATGATACAATAATAATCTGTCTGCTCTTAACCAGGCATTGAGCCCACACATGTATTTTTAAAAGACAGATTGTGGCTAATTTTTTTTAAATTAAGAAATTACTGTTTTTCTTGAAATATAGACATTAAAGGAGGAACGGTCCAAAATAATACAGCAAAACTATAACTTGGAACACAGTAACGCAAATCAGGCAAGAGTTAACAAATCTTAATTATATACCACCTTACACAAAAGAAGACAATGATTTCTCAGTATTTCTATATCCCACTCCGAAGCACATGATATACAAATACTCAATAGGTGTCTAGCAACATAACTTGACTATAGATATTTAAACACAGCTACCCAACATTTATATTGCTCCAGACACAGAACAGGCATATAGCTCTTGCTACCAGCACTGGGCAACGGGCCCCAAAAGGAGGCAGCTGTGGTGCAGCAGTGAGGTATAGCCTTATCGCAAATTTTAGTCCTTGCTCTGCCTTTCATAGTTGTATGACCTAACACCCACTATGAGTCTCATCTCCTTCTTCCATGAGGTGGGCAGGTGTATTGTAATGAGCTCTGTTTACCAATTCAAACCCACCAACACTTTCCATATATACCCTACCAGGTGGACATCTCAAGGCTATTGTCACAGGTACTCAACTCCAAGTGCAAGATATATAATGGCCTGAGACAAAAGTCTTAATCAAAGTGCCAGTTCAACCAGAGTTTGAATTCAAATAATGAACCCAGGTGCATAAAGCTTGCTGCTCTTCAGACCTCACAGGTGTCCGCATAATCTCAAAGAAAACCAGCTTCAGAAGGAATGTAGTTGCTGAGCATGAAAAAGACAGCAGGCAGGACAGCAGTTTCACTGAAAATAACAAGAATCAGGACCAAGGAACCTCCATCTTCACCAGACTGAAACTTACCCCAAAGGGGCAGGCTCCCAACCAAGATGGTAGCTCCATTAGCAGAATCATAATGAATGGAACTCTAACTCATAAAGCCATGTGGGAACCCAGAAAACGCACTCGGGAGCATTTCAAAGAAGGGAGCTTTGTGGCAATACCAGGAAAAGCATCATTTCAAAGCAAGTTTCCTTCTTGGTCCTGCTTTTCTCATGACCTGTAGGTGGAGAGGGAGGAGTAGATAGAATGCCTGGGAAACCAGAGCTGCAGAATGTGGAGGCGGCCTGGCCACAATGCTGCCAACTCCTTTCCTGAGCAAAAGCTGCAGAGGATAATGGCCCAGGGATTGTCAGGCAAAGACAGGTGAGGCAACGAGGCCATGAGGAATCCTCTCTACTTTTCCGAAAAGAAAGTAAAGCTCCCGTTTCTCAGAGGAATATCCTATAAGAAGGACTACAGAGGATGTCTGGGTTTCTATCATTGTGACTTCCTTTCCTAGAATTCTGAGCTTCTGAACCATCATCTCATAGGCCATCTCTTCTTCTCCTAGCTAGACTCGAGTTGCAAAAACCCACTGCAGTATCCTTTGAAGCAACAAAGCAGGACAGCAACACGTATGTGACTCGCTCCTCACTGAGAAACTTTGGTTTCCATAGAATTTGAGATCCTCTGTATCTTCCATCATTTTATATTAATTATTCAGATACGGATGAAGCTTGTCTGTTGCGGCCTCTGTGGGTGACTCTAGATGACTTTCCCTTCTCAAATGTAGTATCATGTGTAGACGGTAATGTTGTGTAGACAGCTGGAGCTATTTGACTGAAAACAGAACCTGACACCGATTCTAACCACGAAATTTGAATACAGATCCCTACTTTGGGCACTTACTTAAATTCCGCCCCTGTTTCTTAATGATTTTTAAAGCATTATCTGATTCTAGGACACTGTGAAGGTGATCTGGGTCATCTTTTGAGTTCCCAAAATTAAAATGCAACATTTAAATCACCAGTGCAATTGAAAAAAAAAAAAAAAAACTTTATGAACTTTTTACTCTATTTTATCTTTATAACTTATGCAACTTATCCAGGTTTATAGTTCTTCTTTCACAAATTTCACTCTTCCCTTCAAACCCCCTTTAAAAAAAAATCTATAGCACAGCACGCAGCACACTGATGTAATTCCTAATCCTTGAAGAGATAAAATAAGCCTAAATTGGTGTCAAGAGAAAGACTGATATTTTAGACAGATTTCTTTATTAGTGCATTGTGAGTAATTAAACCATAGGATGCAGTTAGGAACATCCAAAACAGCATACTAAGAAAATAGTCTTGTCCTTCAAGTAAGAAGCAGGGAAAAGATTTGTGTTTCATGTTCCCAGTCACAAATGTTTCTCCTGGGGTGAGGGGAGCCACAGTTAATGGCTTTTCAGGCTAAAGAGGCCCTTATGGCTAGGTGCGGTGGCTCACGCCTGTAATCCCAGCACTTTGGAAGGCCCAGGCGGGAGGATCACGAGGTCAGGAGATCGAGACCATCCTGGCTAACACGATGAAACCCCGTCTCTACTAAAAATACAAAAAATTAGCCGGGCGTGGTGGCGGCGCCTGCAGTCCCAGCTACTCGGGAGGCTGAGGCAGGAGAATGGCGTGAACCCGGGAGGCAGAGCTTGCAGTGAGCTGAGATGGCGCCACCGCACTCCAGCCTGGGCAACAAAGCACGACTAGGTTTCAAAAAAAAAAGCCCTTATATATTCTTTTTTCTTTTTTTTTGGGCAAGGGGGCAGAGTCTCGCTTTGTCACCCAGACTGGAGTGTGGTGGCGCGATCTTGGCACACTGCAACCTACACTTCCGGGATAGGTGATTTTCCTGCCCCAGCCTCCCAAATAGCTGGGATTACAGGCATGCACCACCCCGCCCGACTAACTTTTGTATTTTTAGTAAAGACAGGGTTTCACCATGTTGGCCAGTCTGGTCTCAAACTCCTGACCTCAAGTGATCTGCCTGCCTCAGCTTCCCAAAGTGCTGGAATTACAGGCGTGAGCCACCGCACCAGGCTAGCTCTTATATATTCTTATATATAACTCGTTTGTTTTTCAAAGACAGAAACTGAGGTCCATTTCCAGGACTGGCAGAGTAGAAAGAAAACTAGATTAGGAAAAACAAACCTGAGTTCAAATTCAGAATCTAACCAGTCCTGTGAAACTGAGAAGTCCCAGGATCTCAGCATCCTTAGGTGGGAAGGAGAAATGCTAACTTCAGGATCCTTCTTCCTCTGAGGCTTGCTCAATGAGTCAGGATGTCATTTCCTCATTGATTTAACAGCAACGGAAGAACTGCAGTGACACAGGCAGTATGCTAAGTGCTGAGAAATCTAGTGCTGACCAGGTCCTGTGCTTGGGAACTAAAGTTTTCACCAAGAAGACGAGGCATGCAAGCATTCCATACGATGATGCAGCTCAGTTTTGGGACATCATTAAGCACAGGAAAGATTCAAATATAAGCAAAAAAAAAAGAAAGAAAAATGGTGCCTTGGACGGAATGCTTACGTGCCCCTCCCCCTGCCCAATGCTGAAATCCTAACCTCCAAGATGATATTAGGAAGTGGAAGCCTTTGAAAAGTGATTAAGTCATGAAGGCTCTGCCCTCACGAATGGGATTAGTGGTCTTATAAAAGAGACCTCAGAGAGCTCCCTTGCCCCTTCTGCCATTTGAAAAGGCAGCAGAGACTGCCAACTATGACCAGGGAAGCAGGCCCTCACAGACACCAAATCTTCTGGCACCTTGATCTTGGGAATGCCAGCCTCTCGAACGCTGAAAAATAGATTTCTGTTGTTTAATCCACCTGTGCATGGTATTTTGTCATAACAACCAGAATGCACTGAGACAGAAGAGACCATCATGATAAATTATATTGGTGTATAAAATTTCTAGGCATCATGGATGTGTTCCTAAAGACATTAATAAAATCATTCATTTTGTTTAAGGCCCACAAGTTATGAAATAAAGGAATTGGAACAGGTTGGGGACTCTCAATCCTGGCTGCGTATTAGCATCATATAGGGGGTTCAAAACAAGCAGACAAAACTAATGGCTGATGCCTGGGTCCCAGATTGAACACACTAAATCAGACTTTCTAGGTGTTTGGCATTAGTACATTTTAAAAACTCCCAGTTGATTTCATTTTGCAGCTAGGGCTGAGAACCACTGGCTTATATAAGCTCTAAGTGCTAACATTTTGTGATTCGACATACAGATCCTATTTGTCCCATGTCATTCTTTACTTCTAGGGAACCAAGTTTGGTCTTAGGCCTTAGGGGCCCTCTCTGCTGACTCCTAAAAAGTAATGAAGACAGGACTGTATGGAGTATAGTCATCCCTCCCTGTGTTCAGGGTGAGGAGTGGTGGCTACAGGACCCCCACCCTCCGGATACCCAACCTGAGGATCCTCAAGTCCTTTACATAAAATGGCATAGTATTTGCATAGCATGGTTGTACTATGGTTTTCTTCTTGAAATATTTCCATCCATGGTTGTTTGAATCTTCAAATGTAAAACCGTCAGTCCAATTTTCAATTATGAGGCATTAACGTAAGTGTGGTTAGAAGCATGGAGTCTGGGAGGCCTATAAATACTACAAACTAATCAAATCACTAACAATAGGCAGAAAAAGAGTAGTTTACAAAATTTGTGTTTGTAAAGTCACTTGACTATTCAAAGGCAACTGTTTACTTCCGAGTTCAAGAATAAAGTAAACAACCTTATATATATGGGTATTGTAAAACTATTAACAATAAATAAAACCCAATCTTCCACCTTCACATTCTTTTCTTTTTTTTTTTTTTTTTTTTTTTTTTTTGAGACTGAGTCTCACCCTGTGGCCCAGGATGGAGTGCAATGACGCAATCTCACCTCAATGCAACCTCTGCCTCCCAGATTCAAACGATTCTCCTGCCTCAGTCTCCCAAGTAGCTGGGATTAAAGGCGCCCACCTCCACGCTCAGCTAATTTTTGTATTTTTAGTAGAGACAGGGTTTCACCATGTTGGCCAGGCTGGTCACGAACTCCTGACCTTGTGATTCGCCTGCCTCAGCCTTCCAAAGTGCTGGGATTATAGGTGTGAGCCACCAGGCGCAGTCCCCACCTTCACATTCTATAGTGTTTTGTAGTTGGGCAATTACATTATTTGACCTCTATCAACCCTGCTCCTTCCCCATTCCATCTCCACAAACATGCAATTCACGATGGAATAGTACAGCCAGGAATCATCCAGGCACCTTCCACTCTCCACTCATAGTCTACCTCTCATGAGGTTCTGCTCATTCTACCTCTACCCACTCTTTTCATATGCATGGCCACCAACTTCGTTTCAACATCATCTATAACCTAGACCAGTGGTTCTCAAACTTTCTGTTTTCAGGATCCTTTACACTCCTAGAAATTACTGAGTACCCCCAAAGAGCTTTGTGCTTATGTAGTTTATATCTCTCAATATTTACTATATTTAGAAGTTACAGTGAAATTTTTCAAATGATTATTTGTTTATTAATACAATAATAAGCTCCACTAAGTGTTAACATAAATAGCATGATTTAATAAAACTTATCTGTATTTTCCAAAACAAACAAAAAGGAATTAATGAAAAAACTAGTTTATAAATTGTTTGTAAATCTTTTTAATGTCTGGCTTAATAGAAGTCATTGTTCTCAAGTCTGCTTCTGCATTCAATCTCTTTTGATATCTTATTGTGGATGAAGTACATAAGGACAACCTGGCCTCACAAAGAAACGTGGTTGAAAAGGGAGGAAACTTTTAGTACCTTTTACAGACGATTGTGGATATATCACAGAGTCTCTGGAACATTCCAGTGGACACTTGTGACAGAATGAGTGAAAATGGCAAATAACTAGTGGTATTAGGAAATATTTTTTATGAAAATCATTTTGACCTTGTGGATCCACTAAAAGATTATCGGGAAGCTTCTAGGGCCTCTGTATTGTACTTTGAGAACTGCTGGTCCAGACTGATGCCCTAGCCTCCTTACTGTTCCTTTGCTTCTACTCTGGCTCCATTGCTATCCGTTCTCTTCTCCAAAGCCAAAGTGCCCAGTTAAAAATACAAGTTGCATGATATCACCCCATACTGCTGATCTTTCTTTGGACCCTAGATTAAAATACAAAATTCATCTTAGGCTTCTCAAGGTCCTGCAGTTCTTGCCAAGCTTTCCAACATCATCTGTACCCCTCTCCCCTTTGTTCTCGTTGCTCCAGCTATACTTCAATTTCTTCAAAAGCACCGAGCTCCCTCTCACATCAATCTTCATGCAAGTTGTTCTCTTCTGCCTTGAATGTTCTTCCATTCCTGTATGCCTATTTCATCTTTTGCAGCTCAGCTTAAATGATTCTTCCTCAAAGAGGCATTTCTTGACCAAAAGTTAGAGGTAATATCTTCATTTTACAAATCAGCAAACTGATATCTTTGAGGTGCAAAGATATTAAGAAACTCGCCTAATGTTCTTACAAATAATAAGACCATAATTTGAATTCACATCCCACTCCAAAGTCCAGGTACCTAATCATTCTGCTATGCTATCACTTAAGTTAAACAAACAAACAAAAAGATTAAATCTTACAGGGCTCTCTTTAACTTGGTGTTAACCTCTTCACTCTCCAAAACATCTGAAGCAATTGTTTATGTTTATGGTTAAGAGAGTCTGGCCCTCTGGGCCCAAGTCTCCCAGAGGGTCATTAGGTATCCCCTGTGGCAACCCTTGATATCTTCAAGGCTCCTGGCATTCAGATAGGAACATCTGAGCCAGGAGCCTAAGCCGCTCAGCACATAACAACATAGCCATGGGACTGCTTCTTCAGTCCTGCCCTGAAGATCTCCATCAGCTTTCCACTTCTCTCCTCCACCCTAGGGGCTCTAGACCACACACACAGCAAAATAAACCATGTAATCATGTTCTACATTTCTTGGACTTTTTATCAGATTCACCCCAACAATAGTTTCCCAGCTTCAAGTCACATTAAGTTATTTCAGATTCAGGGCTTCCTAGCCCTCAGTGTGGTGGGAGATAAAGGCAGATTATCTGCAGTGTGGGACTGAGGGCCATGTGACACTTAGTCATCTTCTGATTCCATGAATCTGAACAAGTCTCATTGCCACTTGAGGCTTAGTTTTCTTTTTTCTAAGATGGGGCTATCTCAGCAGACTGCTATGAAAAGTAAAAGAAGCAAAAATTGTAAAGAAATTCTATAAATCCTGAAGTCAAGTTATTATTTTTAAAATTTATTATTATAGATGATTAATTTATAGGCATTTTGCATCTAAGCTTCTCCCAACTCACAGATGCTTAGGAGGTAGTCTTGGAATCAGAGCCCTTTAGATGTGGTGTACCTTTCTTTAGAAAATAAGAAAAGTTCTGTAATTCCATGGGTAAGCCAGAAGATAAAATCCAAAATGTAGCATATCAAGTGTTTCTCCTATGTCTAACAAGGCTGTTTTGTGGAACCATCATAAAATCTATAATAATTCTATATGTCAAAAGCAAATATACATGATGATCATGCAGTCAAAGAAGAGACAAGAAAAAATTAATCACTATTAACACATTTTCCAAAGCAAATCTACAAATTTTCCAGAGCAAATTTCTTCTCTCACCAAGAATAAAAGCAATGTGTTTCTATACGACTAAGTCCAGGACCTTTTAAAATACAATTTTATGAGACAAAGCTTACATTTCTAAAGATCTTCCAAAATATTCCTATTGCTTCCTCAAATGCAGAGACTGCCTCATTTCCTATAAATTGTTTTTCTCCTTCTGTTCAAGATTAACAAATTCATTAAAACTTTAAAGACTTAATCTCAAGTTATGGCTTGATGAGATCTCTGTGGGATGAAAGAAATCAAGAGATCACAATAACTGCTATTTTAAAATGTTCTTGCAATGGAAACATAATTTATTGATGAGAACGCACTGCTGTAGAGAGAAAAGAATTTTAAAAGCACGTTCAAAATATCAGTTTAAACCCTAAGATGGGTTTCTGAAAAGTTAGGGGTCTCACTGTTTTATTTTTTCAACAAACATCAAGCCAAATATCATTTAATTAGGCTGATTTTGTAGTTCAGATATGAGTCATACTTGTAAAAGAGAAAATGTAATCAAAGTACTTCCTATAAATGTAAAATATCACCTGTCATATAAATCTCTTCTTGACCCATATATTGGCCAAAACTATTGCAATTTATAAAAATCTAACTCATATTCCATAAATCACATGATTAAACATTTGACCTTTACTCTCAACTTTCTTCTTGAAGTTTCTATTTCCTATGATATTTTCTTCCTCTATGCAAAAGGATATGTTTTATAATAAAACTGTTGATTGAGTATACTGTTAAACACTATGCATCTACCAAAACAATTTAAAATAATACTGAAATATTTTGAATAACCACAATTTTTTATAACAGCAGAAACAGGGACTCAGAAAGATAAGGTAAATGAAAATCAACAAAATTGGGTAAATTACAATTACTACTTTGATTTATTTTACCATGTAGGGTAATTCTACCCCATCACTTTTTAAAGGGATCAGTGTATGAAATCAAATCTTTAAATTATAAAAAAATTCTGAAGATCTTTAGGTTTTAAGACAGATTTTTCCTGATTGATTATTCTTTTAATGTTCTGGTTTGAGGTAACAAACTAAGCTATATAGAAATATAATAAAAACACCCACATCACTTAAAATACCTAGATTTAGGCTTAATCAACTGCTTTGCTCTTTCCAGAGAGGGTCTCATTTGAAAACTGGAAGAGTAATATTGATGACCTCCAAGGTTCGTGGCCACTCAGACATTCAGATTCTGCAAACACCTTTCCCTCCTTGATTGTGAGTTTTACCCTTTGTCTGTAATAACTTATGAGTCAAAACATACATCATTTTGTAGTCAATCATTTGTACTAGTGTTTCTATTCAAAATAAAGCAAAAGGTTGGACATGAATAAGCATATAATTCATACGGATGTGCTAATAGTCTAGATACAGCAAATTAAGTGGTATCAACATTTAGGAAAATATTCTAGTGTGCCTGACTAATACAGCCTTTTCACACATAAATAATGACTCAAATAATGACTATAAGAACACTCTTTTCTCATTAGAAAGTACACAAAATAGAAGTGTTCTAAAGGCTTTTTCACAGTTCAATGGCCTCATCCAACTTTCCAGTTCAGGGTCTCCAACATTTCATTTTCAAAGATCTACAGCCCACACAGTGTCTAAGGGGCTTATTAACCCTATGTTGCCTATAGGTCTTCAATAATGCTATAGGGTGGTCATTGCTGAAGTCCAATGGCCTCCTTAGCCTATGCCTTCTTCTACAAGTTACCTCTTCTACTCTACCCTATATCTGTTCTAATTATAAAATAATGATCACAATGATAACAATAATACCAATGGTTAAAACTGTGACAGAAGACATCCAGTTCTTCACACTAGTTGACAATACTTTCTGCTGTGTTGCAAAGAAGGTAGGAAAGAAAGTCAACTGAATCTAGTTCTAGTCTCAATTTTGACAAAACCTAGTTGTGCAACCCTAGATAAATTAGAAACTTGCAATGGCTCCAGGATTTCTCATCTATAAAGACAGAGATTTTGCTGCACAAAAAGGATCCACTGTGCACCCTGGCCCTGAAACTGTGTGATGTGAGGTCGTACCTAGTCATTTCCCATATTTTCATTCTGCGTTACTGTCATCTTAAATCTGAACCCTTTGCCATGGTAATTTCAGGATCGCCACTGTATTTATAAAAATTCAACACTACATATATCAGAACTTGGTTAGCTAAGAAAAAAGAGAAGCAGAGATACTCAGTGTGTCAGCCCTGAAATCAGAAATACAACCGTGGCCTTTCCCATCAAACTCTTGCCTTAGATTCACTTCCTAAGCCTCACTCCCCTAGAAAGTCTGCTCAATGGAACATGTGTCTCAGTGACAGAAATTCAGAGTGGAAATTCTTTATCAGGACAAATTCTTCCAGTTCGCCACTTTACCATTTGTGAGTTACTTTGTTAGTTCACGATGATATGGCTTAGGAAGGCTAGTGGTTTCAAGAATAAGTCAAACATTAAGTGAATACAACATCAAAGTGATTATAAAACAGATTCAAATAGTTTTCTTTTTGGTGTTTAGCAACTTCCTCCCAATCCAGCTAAAGATTCCTCTCTGGAACTGATATGTGGAGGGTGCTATCTCTCTATAAATAGACTTATTCCATGCTATGTGAATCATGGCTGCTGACAGCAAATCAACAGATTAATTATTTGGCTTTGTTAGTAAAGATAATAGCACACTATCATTTTCCCAAAAAGCTTTTCCACACACCACACGCCCATTCTTCTAAGCTAAGCTTCAGAACAAACTGAAATGGTATACAAATACACGCAGGTTGCCCTTGCACTGAGAATGTCTTAATAGGTCCTGCCATCTCTCTGCCAGATTGTTATTGTGACACTTTAGCTATAGGAAGTCACCAGGCAGGATCCTCTCTGATAAGATGAACACTATGTAGAAGAAAAAGGGAGGCAAATTAAATGAACACTGAAGAAAACCATAAATTCAGAAATTGCCTCAAATCTCTGTTTTCTAATGAAATGCTAAGGAAGAGCCCATAGGAAGCAGTAAATACGGTCCTTCCTTCCCATGCAAAATGAAGCCATAAAAATAAAGCCATGCAGAAGTAACCCATTGATCATCTCCAAGTCAACTCCAGAGATCAGGATCAGTTTATCTTATCCGTTCACATATATCCACCTATCATTCTTACTATCTTGTTTTTTAGAAGAGGCTGACTAGGATCAACTCAAAGACATCATATAATTATCCCAACGAGAGCGCAAGCACGTACTTCAGAGATTGAGATATAAAAGTTACACTGAGTTCAGAACCTTGAAGTTCTCTATAGACCACATAAGCCTTAAGAAAAGAAGGCCTCCAAATTATCCCTCCACAACAGAACAGGTTATTTTATTTTACACTAGGTGAATTCCTTTGTAGGGGTAATTCAAACTATTGCATAAATCTTCACTTTATAAAATGAACATGCTATACTAATTGGACATAAAATAATATAGACTAGTAGCTCCTGTCTTGGGATCATAACTATTTTTGTATACTCCTGAGATTTACTACTTTATCTTCATCACAAAATAAGAAAATGAGCCTAGTATGGAGTGGACAATGTCATGAAAACCCAATGGAAAATGAAACAGGGTCGCTTCTTCACAAGGCTTAATTCCAAATTTCTGAGCTAATTCTGAGCCCCACTTGTCCAGACTTCCCAAGTGTGGTCCTTCATCCAATGGACCCATCCATGTGCCTCATTGCTAGAAACCAACAGCACACCACAGTCAGAGTTGCAAAGAGACAAACTAGCCAACTAAGTACAGAGCAGGCTCCCTTTCTAGACAGTGCTGCCTTTCAGTTGTCCACAACAGGGGTAGAGTATCTGCAGAATGCAAATGGTTCTGCAGCCACAACCAGAAAACCAACAGCCTGATGGAAGCACAGATCTCTCTGCAATTCTGCTTTCATTCTCTCAAGCTGGGAACACTGGCCTGGCTTGAGCTGGGAATCATCATGTCGAAACTTGGGGTGTCCAATTTCCCTTTGCAAGTAGAGACATATCCAAAACAATCATCTGTGGTCAGGGCTGCAGAAAAGCCCATGCCATGAAAATCCCTGATCAAGCTGAAGTTTTCTATACACTCCTTGAAGCCAAACTGTGTATACTGTCTTGTTCCCTCAATGTCCCAGAAGTGTGAGTGTGCTAAGTGTGGTAATAGCACAGAAACGTTAATGAGCAGAGTCCTTGGAAACCATGAGAGGGGTTGGAAGAAAATAACAGGAAAATGAAGACTGTGTAAAG
Organism: Macaca thibetana thibetana; assembly: GCF_024542745.1. NCBI lineage: Eukaryota > Metazoa > Chordata > Mammalia > Primates > Cercopithecidae > Macaca > Macaca thibetana. The sequence goes on along the minus strand of NC_065579.1, from coordinate 5,986,591 downwards.
GAAGTGAAAGGGCATGAGGGAAAAATGAAGAGGTGAGAAATTGACAAGGGCGTCTGAAATATGCAAAGCCAAGTGTTGCTGGAGGAAGAGTTGGAAAAATAATATATTTAAGTTCATCTGGTGTCTACTAGGTGTCTATCATGGATTATGAGAGATAAGGGAAGAGCTGTATTAATCCTTAGGTCCTCAGTGGGCAGCGTAAGTATGGTACTCTACACATGGATGGATGCATGGACGGATGAATGCATGGACGGATGGATGCATGGATGGATGGATGGGAGAGCGGGAGAGAGAAAGAACCAATGAATGAATAAATGAATGAATGAGGTGGTCACTCACTCCCCTCAAGGACTCTACAGGCTCTTTTAGAATAAGTGCATCTATACATGTAATTCTTCTAGTCAAACCCTGGATTGATCAAAGTAGAAAGTGTTTTTGCTGAATATGGGGCAAGAAGCTATTAATTGACAGAGTGGTTGAAAGAGAGAAGTCTGGAAATGAGAGAAGAGGGGTCAGAAGGTAAAAGAGGAATCCTGGTTCCCTTCCACGGGCGTTCCGAGGTGCTTTGAGGAAGGGGAGAGAGGGTGTCCGCCTCTGGGGAGCCCACTCTCCGGGCTTCTACTGACCTGGTCTCCGCCTCACCGGCCTCTTGCGGCCGCTGCAGAAGCGCACTTTGCTGAACACCCCGAGGACGTGCCTCTCGCACAGGGAGCGCCCGTCTTTGCTGGGGCTGGAGCGGCGCTTGGAGGCCGACACTCGGTCGCTGTTGGACTCCCTCGCCTGCCGCTTCTGTCGGATCAAGGAGCTGGCTATCGCCGCAGCCATAGCTGCTCAGCGAGGGCCCCAGGCCCCAGGCTCTACTGCGCCCTCCGGCTCGCGCTCTGCCGGGGTGAGGGCAGGAGCTCGGCGGCCAGGGACAGGGCAGTCGCGGGGAGGCAGTGCTAAAATTTGAGGAGGCTGCAGTACCGAAAACCCGGCGCTCACAAGGTTAGTCAAAGTCTGGGCAGTGGCGACAAAATGTGTGAAAATCCAGATGTAAACTTCCCCAACCTCTGGCGGCGGGGGCGGGGCGGTCCCAGGCCCTCTTGCGAAGTAGACGTTTGCACCCCAAACTTGCACCCCAAGGCGATCGGCGTCCAAGGGGCAGTGGGGAGTTTAGTCACACTGCGTTCGGGGTACCAAGTGGAAGGGGAAGAACGATGTCCAAAATAACAAGCCGTGCCTCTGTTGGAGAGGCGCAAGCGTTGTAAGGTGTCCAAAGTATACCTACACATACATACATAGAAAACCCGTTTACAAAGCAGAGTCTGGACCCAGGCGGGTAGCGCGCCCCGGGTAGAAAATACTAAAAAGTGAATAAAACGTTCCTTTAGAAAACAAGCCACCAACCGCACGAGAGGAGAGGAAGGCAGCAATTTAACTCCCTGCGGCCCGCGGTTCTGAAGATTAGGAGGTCCGTCCCGGCAGGGTGAGGTCTACGGAATGCATCGCGCCGGCTGCGGCTTTCCAGGGGCCGGCCACCCGAGTTCTGGAATTCCCAGAGGCGCGAAGTGGGAGCGGTTACCCGGAGTCTGGGTAGGGGCGCGGGGCGGGGGCAGCTGTTTCCAGCTGCGGTGAGAGCGACTCCCGGCCAGCAGCACTGCAAAGAGAGCGGGAGGCGAGGGAGGGGGGAGGGCGGCAGGGAGGGAGGGAATATCCTCGAGGGCCAAGCACCCCTCGGGGAGAAACCAGCGAGAGGCGATCTGCGGGGTCCCAAGAGTGGGCGCTCTTTCTCTTTCCGCTTGCTTTCCGGCACGAGACGGGCACAGTTGGTGATTATTTAGGGAATCCTAAATCTGGAATGACTCAGTAGTTTAAATAAGCCCCCTCAAAAGGCAGCGATGCCGAAGGTGTCCTCTCCAGCTCGGCGCCCACACGCCTTTAACTGGAGCTCCCCGCCATGGTCCACCCGGGGCCGCCGCACCGAGCCGGTCTCCGCACAGGCTCAGAGGGAGCGAGGGAAGGGAGGGAAGGAAGGGGCGCCCTGGCGGGCTCGGGATCAGGTCATCGCCGCGCTGCTGCCCGTGCCCCCCAGGCTCGCGCGCCCCGGCAGTCAGCAGCTCACAGGCAGCAGATCAGATGGGGATTACCCGCCGGACGCAAGGCCGATCACTCAGTCCCGCGCCGCCCATCCCGGCCGAGGAAGGAAGTGACCCGCGCGCTGCGAACACCCGCGCGTCCGCTCGGGTGGGGCGGGGGCTGGCTGCAGGCGACGTCGGCTCGCGGAGGCTGCGGCTCCTGGCCGGAGCTGCCCACCATGGTCTGGCGCCGGGGGCGCAGGCGGGGCCCCTAGGCCTCCTGGGGCTCCCGCGGTGGGCAGCCGAGGGCGCAACCCGGGCACTTGGGGCCGGAGGCGGAATCAGGGGCCGGGGCCAGGAGGCAGGTGCCGGCGGCTGCCAACTCGCCCAACTTGCTGCGCGGGTGGCCGCTCAGAGCCGCGGGCTTGCGGGGCGCCCCCCGCCGCCGCGCCGCCGCCTCCCCAGGCCCGGGAGGGGGCGCTCAGGGCGGAGTCCCATTCATGGGCTGAGGTTCTGGGCGCGCGGAGCCGCCGCCGCCGCCCCACCGGCTGGCTCTGCTGGAGTGTTAGCTCCGCAGGAAACTCCGGGCAGGGGCAAGAGCCGCCGAGATGGCGGGTGGGACGCAGAGCTGGCGGCAGCCAGAGTTCCTCCCGCACGGCCCGCCGACCCACGGAAGAGCGAAAGAGCGCCCAGGTGGGGCCGAGCTGGGGGCCGGGCTCCTGGAGCGCTGGGATGCACAGCGCGCTCTAGTCAGGTTCCCTTTCCTCGCGCCCTCGGCTCCCAGACTCCCTTCTTTCCTCCCTCCCTCCCGCCACCCCTCTCCCTCCTCTCTGTGTTTTCTGTCTCTCCCCTTTTCTCCTCTCTACGCAATCCTACGTGATTGAGGTTTGGATGAGAAATTCTCAGAGGCAGAGCAAGGGAACTGCAGCTCGGGTCCGCTCCGTCCGGTCCCTCCCACAAGAGAAACACAACCACAGTGGGGGTTAAAGGACCCTAGGTGCGCAAAGCGGGGGTGAGAGATGGGGGAGCTGAGAAAATGCAGTCCACGCTCTCTCCTATAAGCTTGAGCACGTAGAATTCTCTGTTTAGTTAGGAAGAAAGTGAACACTGGAGAAAGTAACAATGACCTCTTGGACTTTATCATGGGCCCCACCTATGGCTCATTTTGGAGCAGGAAAAAGTGTTTCCCTCCTTCTTGGAACCCGGATTTCTTGGTTCTGTCTGGAAAGCTACAAAGCAGGCTCAGCCCCTAAAAAGAGAGCCCAAATAAGCAACCCGCACAGAGGATGACTCCAAGTGCAGTGAGGGAGTGATGTGGACAAGGATAGTCAACCACAAGCTGTGGAGTGCAATCAGGTCTCCAGACGTGAGTGTGATGATGTCTGATGTTGGAGACACTGGGCAGAGGAGTTCTCCAAGTTAAAATGCAGCATGAAGCATTAATCACCTTCCATTCATGATAAAGTCTGGGAGCGGCTATTGGTTTCTACTTACAATTTCTCTTCATATATCCCTAATCTCTCTCCTTCAGACACCTCACTAAGCATCTAGGGTAGTGCGGCAGGATTAAATGTATGATTTCCAAGCACAGTCAGGTGTATGTTGGAAACATCCTAATAGAAGGCAAGGAAAATGCAGGCCCTGGAAGCTACTGAAAATGGATGTGGGACTCAGAAGGACCCCAGGAGCTCTCTAGATACGAGCACAAACCTATGGGCCTAGCCAAGATTCACGTGGGAGATGAAAAGGATTGAGATCTGTGACGTTGTTCAGATCAAGCAGGAGTCTAACACCCTACAATGCCCAGGGGCCTGGACCTTCCAGGCTGCCAGCTGGGCAAAGCAGAGGCTGGCAGATAGGGGCTCATGGGACAAACAGCTGGGAGGAGGATTAAATAGGCAAGACATCCTGAGGAAAGGGAGAATCCCAGCTGTCATTTGGGGAGCACACATCCCCTGCAGCAGTTCAGTGTGGCTGAATGAAGACAGTGGATATATCCTTGGAATTCTAACAATACAGAACCAAACATGTGAAAAAGACACACGCACACATACCTTAAGTACCAAAGCAAGGCTGAATGCATTTCCATATGTGCATCTGGATGGGGTGAGGGGCATTACTGAACATCAACCGGTAATTATATCAATTAGGAAAATCTCACATTCCACAAATAAAATTATTTTCCTTCCGTGGCTAACAGAAGACTTCTCTCATTCTTGAGCAAGGCAGACATGGATAGTACAGTGGGCTTTGGGGGCTCCCTGCCTTGCAATTAAACACCCAAAGAGACAAAGGTCAGCTAAGGGGAGTAGCCAGAGAAATAGGCAAGAGGGGGTGTATAATGAGGCCTTGAGGAAATTATTGCTAAATTTGGAGTCTCTTTTATATCCTCAAAATGGGGATAATCATTCTCATCTACCTCACAGAACTGAATATGCATATGTAAGCGTTCTGAAAACTGGAAAATGCCAAATGAATGAATAAAAGGATGGCTTTTTTTTTTTTTTCAAAGAAAATGCATGAGATTCACCTGAAATGCTTGTTAACATGCCGATTCCTGACGGTCTCTCAAAACACGAAGTCGAAGTCTGTATGGGTAGAGCCTGGGAATCTAAATTCTTAACCATTTCTCCGGGTGTCAAAGTTTCAGAGTTTAATGTATGTTTGCAAACTAAATAATACTAGAAGACAGAAGTAAAACATGGCACATTTCTCCAGAACTGCAGTCCTGTGCACCCACACCCCCTACAAAAGACCTGGAAAGAGGATGTGTATTCTTGAGTCTTTGTGTTGCTGATTTTTTTCTGTAGGTTGATGAGATATGAGGGTGTGCTGATGCAGAAGGTAACCAAAACAGAGGCACAGGAGAGAAGGAAGTTAGGAGGAAAGATGAAAAAGGTAACCGGTGCTGTTTGAAGTTCTCCTCTCTGTCTTAACATGACAACATCAAGTTAGGCATTTAAAGAACAGAACAAAAACAATCAATGTCAGCTTTCTGAGAGCAACATTATTTCTGTGTTTAGATCTCTATTAAAAGAATGTAGTGCTTTGGATTCAATCGGACAACAAAGACTCCTTTTTTCCACGCACTCCTGCAGCTATTGTCATAGTGCTTTTTGGCTTTTTAAGTCATCATCAGCATCATTTACTCCATTTCCCCAGTGAGAAGAGGTGTGAGTATAAAGAAATTTAAGAAGTTAGCTAGGACCTAAATATATGGATATTGAGCTCAGAAGCAATTCTTAAATCAGTTTATTTTGTATATAGAAATTTGTAGGTTTCCTACCTGGGCCACTAAATCTCGTAAGTCTTCCTCCAAAGTTACTTGTACATTTCCAATATCTTTGCATTTTGGGATCAGGAAATTAAGCCAACCTACTGATGATTTGGGTTAAATTAACAACCAAGTATTTGAAAGGATTGTATCTCAGGGATACCAATACTTTTATTTTTACACTATCTTTCTTTGAACAACTTAAGAATTTCTTCTTCCTCTTCTGAAGACATTATGAGCAGAAGAAGTTTTAATTACTTTGAAGAAAGTTGTCAAATGCATATCAAAATGATAATTATGTAGTTATATTTAGTTATATATATATAGTCTATGTTTTTGGCCTCTAGTCAAACAAATAAAAACATGGGCAGTCTAATTATCTCCACATTTTAAAAGGAAAAACAGAGGCTTTTTGGTCTTTTGCTTATTCATAGGCCAAGTCTTTCAACTTCCAAATCTACTATTGGGCTAGTTTACACATTCGTTTTAAACATTGCATTGTTCACAGATTGCATCCAGGGCTTTGTCAGTTACCGGGGAATTCCATACACCTCCACAATCTCTCTGCCCTCAACAAGCTTCCAGTTCATGACATTATGATCTTTCATGGCTCTTGTTGTAATTGCCCAGTAGCTGTACGCTGCTGGACACGTTATTCAACCTCTCTAAACCACATCTGCAAAACAGATCCATAATAATACTAGCAGTACCTAACTAACTAGGCTCTTGCAAGGCTCAAAGAAGATGTGATAATAATGTAAAGTATGAGAATGACCATGCTGTTATTAAAATTTCCATTTAAATTAAGTCCCTGACATAAAATACAGATTTCTTAAAACAAGAAAACACACCTTATGATTCATACACATCATCATTCACTCTTGGAATGTATTTAACAAAGGCTGAAAATTTACTTGAAATGAATGATTAACCTTGACATTGTAATGGCAAACAGAATTTTCATTAGTGGAATATTGTCAATGTCCTTGTCTTGAGAACACAAAGAAGCCTAGCTCTGCTCTTACATCATCTTGCTCTGAAATCAGGCCCCTGCCTCAAAGTTGGGTGAATATGAGCTCACTGGGCTCTGCCACAGCAAATGGAAGAAGACCTTTTCTCCATGAATTTTATTATATAAAGTAGCTGTACTTCCACTTGCTTTTCTCTGACATATTGTCAGTTACAATAGGCTGACAAAAGCAATATAAACAACTACTTTCTAATAATTTGTAAATTCTTTTATATAGAAAATTTATTCAGGGTGCTTTATTCAACAATTTGAAAACTGAATTACTACATGTTATATGTCCATCTGGTTTTGGTCATATTCCAAAACAGAAAAGAGAATAGATTTAATTCCTCTTTATGACACAGATGAAGAGTGGTATCCTCATTGCCCAAATAGGGAAATTTTCAATGTTTTGGAGAATAGGTGTTTTGATAAGAAACATGGATATAATTAATGTGAGCCAATGATAAGTGCCCTGCACACCTATAAATGCATTACAATTATTGACACGTTGAATCCTCACAACAACTCTATGAGGTAAGTTCTGTCATATCACCATTTTATGAATGAAGAAACCCGGACAGAGAGGTTAAGTTGTTTAACCAAGGTCACTCAGCTAAGAATTGCCAGAGTTCAGATTCACACCCATATAATTTATTTCCAGAGCTTCCCTTTTTCTTCTGTGTCATACTTATGTCAACAAAAACATAACACCATGAATAATTACAATCATGTAATAAAGTCAATAAAATAAGAATATACAAATCACATACATTTATGTAACTCTTTACTGATTACAAATCATCTTCCCATGTATTATCTCACTGAGACTCTTCAACAATCTTACGATGGAAGTTAAAGGCAAAATAATAATTCAGTTTCACAAACTGAGACTCCAGTAAGTAATGTGATAGCCCAAGGTCATACAATCAATGAGTGAAGATCTATGAGTTTAATCCAGGCCTTCTAACTGCAATGTGACTACTGCCCTAACTAAAGTAACCTGGAGGGGAAAATTAAGAATGCCAAATGTACTTCCATTCACTAGCTTCTAACATGGTTTCACATCTTGTGAATGACCTTGAAGAGATCATTTTGTGTTGGAAGGGAGAGGAAACAAGTATCCCAAATTCTCTCCCCGTGAAGCTCTTACCTTTTTCTAGATGAGGGAGCTACTCCTGGTTTTACTATTGTTGGCCACGGTAGGGTACTATGTTTTCTTTGGTTCCAGGAGGGTGGTCTTGAAACACTCTCCTTCTTAGTTTAGTAATTCAAGTTGAGCTCAATATGAAAATCATAGGGAAACTAAGTTAAAACAGAAATTAAAGAAACTTACAAGGGGAGAAATGTAAATTTCCTCCATTTTCATTCCTTAAAAATGTACATTGGTTTGACTTATACCACCTAGGAGACGGTTGGTACTTGGTTAAAGATGCTGAAAGACCTGTCACAACAGACTGCCCATCATTTAATCCTACTCTAAGTCCCACTGTCACTAACCCAGTGCTGCTGACCCAGAACGAACTGCACCAGCAGCAGGAGCGAGCGCCGCTTTCCAAGTTTGGAGACTAGACAGAAACTTTTTGGGGAAGGGGGCAAAGGGGACTTTTTACGGTGATGGAATGTAACATTAGATACATGTGTATATAAGACAGTGGACCTTTTTATGACACATCATCAGAAGAGAAATCCCCCTGGCTTTGGTTAGTTTTGTAAATTTAGCTATATGTAGCTTATGTGCTTTCTCCTGTTCTTTTAATTATCTGAAACTGAAGAATTACTTTTCTTGTTTTCCTTTTTCACATTAAGTTTTTTTTCCTTAATGTGAAAGTAATTTGACCAAGTTATAATGCACTTCTGTTTTTAACAAATCCTTTCCTTAAACGGAGCTATAAGGTGGCCAAATCTGAGAACAATTAAATTCATCTTAGTTATAATAAATTTAATATTTGTAAATGTAAAAAAACAAAACAAAACAAAACAAAAAAACCCTTTTCCTTTTCAAAGAGAAACTCGGCTAGAAGATCTCTATTTGAATATAAAACCCATAAGGACAGTGGCATTGTCTATTTTGTTTACTTTCTTATCTCTAGTCCTTAAAATAATCTTTGCACATAGCCAGATATTCAAAAAATACTCACATAAATGAATTAATTCATCAATCCATCCACCCAGATTTTTGAGTCAAATAGATGCATCAGGCATCCCAAAGTGAAGAATGGGGTATCAACTCTTTGGATCAGGAAATAAGCTCAAGTAACTCAAGGGTAGCCTCCACATTTCCAAAGTTGATTGTTTTGTTTTATCAACAATTCCTAAAATTCTCTGCCTAAATCCAATCTATCTATTAAATTTGATATCCTCAGAGGGTACATGGTACCTAGGTTTCTGCTCTGAGCAACCTCCATCCCCATATTTAGGCCTATATTTTCAGTTCTGATACTTCTCTTTCTCTCTCTCTCTCTCTGTCTGTCTCTCTCTCACACACACACACACACACACACACACTCATGTTCACAGAAGAAAGGAATATAATAAGGCAAACAGAGCCACAGACATCAGGTAAAATGAGTAGGCAACTTTAAAGTCTCAGAATATGACTAAAATGACCTTAAAATGGTTTAATGATCCTCACATTTATACTGTCACCCATGTTCACTGAGATTCCTTCTCCATGGGCCATTCCTAGTTGCTCTCATTTCTAAATTTAGATTCCAAATTTTCAGGGAATGGATCTTGTTGAAATAGCAGTCTCTTACAGCACCCACCACATGACTGACACTCAAAATATATTATTAAAACCCCAATAAATTCATATTTTTGTCCTCTGCATGCACACAGCACCAGACACTGTGAAAGTAACAATTAATGAGAGCTCTCACTGATCCTATGTTCACAGGTATTTGATGTTGAGTAAGATTTTACTGGAGATAACTGAAATATACTAACTGATTAGAAAAAAAACTGTCAGAGGATCAAATGGAAGTTTGGACAAGGTGACCAACAGGTCATTTCTTATCCTAATTTTGTAGAATTCTCTTAAGAGTAAAATGTTAAGTAGAAAGATTATGCAATTTAGAGTACATAATTTATCTTTACATAAAGCTACTTCGTCTGCCTGAGTTGAAGTTTATTTGCCTGTAGAACAACTATATTATAGGACCTAAATTGGTGAAAATAATAGGTTGAAATGATGGCACTGATTTGTCAAATGAGGAAAAGTGTGAATGAATAAATGAATGAATAAACAGATAAGCAGATGAGTGGATGGATGTTTGTATGGAGGAAATATAGCATATTTCATTTAAATATCCCTAAATTAGCCTTCTTAGGCTAAGCAAAATTGCTCCCAATAAAAATTTAACAAGATGTGGGGAGCGTCTTAGCAGATTAAAAGCACTGAAGAATTGTAGGATAGTACATGAAAGTATGTAATAAAAATCTGTCACTCACTTAAAAATCATTTTTACATAAAATAATATCCCCCTGTGCCTAGTATTCCAACCTGCAACATGACATCAAGGAGGCATTGATGTAGATGTCTGTGTGACTGCGAAGTCTACAGCCAAAACAGACAGATAGATACATACAGATAGGTATGCATTTCGATGCTCAGCTCTCCAGAAAAGCAGGTATAAGATAATGTATAAGAATATTTCTTTAAACAGTATTTGAAGCAGGAAGAAATAATATTTTTCCAATGTTTTGGACAGGATAATCATATCTAAACTTGTAGTGTTAACTGGAAGTGTTAACGAGGTCATCAGCCTACTGTAGATAATGTATACACATTGTAGTCAGCTAGCAGCAGTTTAAGAGAAGAGATTTATTTAAAAGTAGGCTGGAAATTGTCTCCAGGTTGGTTAAGTATGCTAATGGCATGGCAATGGAAAAGCAGCATGATCCTCATTGCATTTTGACAGTTCTTTCTCTCATTTCTATAAAAGGCCATGACAAGAAAATAGCCATAACTGGCCTTTAGAAGATAAGTAACCAAAAGTGTTTATTAATTCGTGAGGACAAAAGGCAGGGAAAGAATGTTGACTTAATGCCAAGATAAGTAGAATTCATTACCAAAAACAAAACAAAAAAATTCTAAAAATGACCTGTGTATAAGAGTAGACATAGAATTTGAGGGTAAGAATCTGACTTAGAATTTTTATTCCTCCTATAAGAACGTAGTATAGTGTTTTGAATATAAGATAGAATCTGTCAGCATGTGTTGATTTTTAACTTTGACTTAAAAATAATAAATGTTCAGGATGAGTAAGAATAATCTCAAATATCACCTTAAGCAAAACCCTCGGCATGCTTTTATTAATAGTGGAATCACCTTTGATCTCTGATAGCATCAGTTAAGTAGTAGCTATTAAAACAAGAAATAAATGTTTGATAAATATGGTCAAAAACACATGGTTTTAATCTAGGAGAGTTTCCCTTATCTCCTTTGTACATCTAGCAGATACTGAACTCCTGATAAAACCCTGCAGCAACCCTGAGAAAACCCTACGGTGAACCCACACCACTCTAGGGAAGGGAAAGCTTATGCCCTAAGTGAGGGAAACATCACAGTTTCAGGCAACATCTAAGAAACCTGAGCCTTGGAAGGTGCATTTAAACTCAAAAAAAGAGGTTGTGCCTTGTTCTTTTGTGTCTGGATTTTGAATAATTTGCCCACGTTTATGGCTGTGCTGACAGACAAAGGAAGAGATCCTCTACCAAGCAGAATTAAGCCAGGAACTGCACAGGAAAACAATCTCATAGGGATTATTTTAAGATACTAGTCTGGAGTGGTGGACTCCAAAGAGTGAACCATATCAAGTTATGTCGATGTTAGATGCAAATTACTCTCCACATTGTAATTTTCTTTGTTACGCCCTGGCTTTCAGTAAAGTCTTATGTCAATGTTCCTGCTCAGTCTCTCTTTTGCTGCCCATAATTAATAAAAAAGTTAATATGTCAAAGCTTAGGCCAGGAGCTACATACTACGTGGCACCGTGGAAATAACAAACATAATTAATGAGAGCCTCCAAGCTGTATCTCTGGGGTGAGTTAGTCCTCGCTACAAGACGCTCTCCTTCAACACAGACTATGAAGAATTAACAGTATGATGTCAGTCAAGAAGTCATTGGGTTTTCCTTACCAAGTCCTTATATAATTTCAGGCAAATCCTTTGAATCACAGAAAAATGTCAAAAAACTCTGCGTTCCAATTATAGGTTAAAAGTGTTTGAGGGACAGGAAGGATAGGGTAGGGAATAGAAAGGACATTGCTCTGGTTTGAATCTGTGTCCGTGCCCGAATCTCATGTTGAATTGTAATCCCAGTGTTTGAGGAGGGGCCAGGTTGGAGGTAATTGGATCATGGGGGCAGACTTCCCTCTTGCTGTTCCCGTGACAGTGAGTTCTCATGAGACCTTACTGTTTAAAAGTGTATGGCACATCCCCTCTCACTCTCTTGCTCTTGCTGCAGCCATGTAAGATATGACTCTCTCCTCTTTGCCTTCCACCATGATCTTAAGTTTCCTGAGGTCTCCCGAGCTATGCTTCCTGTACAGTCTACAGAACTGTGAGCCAATTAAACCTCTTTTCTCTATAAATTATCCAGTCTCAGACAGTTCTTTATAGCAATGAGGGAACAGCCTAATATGGACATTGAGATTTATTAGACACCTTCTACACACCATGCACAGTCCTGGGCTCTACACAGGTTGTTTTACCTAACCTTCACAATAACCCTGGCAAGGCCAACATTGTTATTCACATGGTACAATGAGAAAACTAAAAGGCATAGAAAGTTAATTAATTGTCTGAAATATGGGTCAGGTCCAGAATTCAAATCTAGTTCAGCACACTCCAAATCCAAAGCTCTCTTCTTGACTTTTTTAAAGATGATGAATCCACAAAATGAACTTATGAGGCTAATTTATATTCTTGAAATGTAAAAAAAAAAAAAAAAAGTAAGATAACTTATCATTTAAGGTTACCCACAATCTAAGTCAGGGGCATCCATGCTATTTGTTCCTTGGTGATCATGACCCCATTTGAAACACTAGTTAACAAATAGAGCTGGGGAAACAGACACTGAGGAAAGTGAGGCCTATGTTCAAGCATTTGAAGAACTTGAATATCCTGTGTGTGCAGGAGATTCACACTAAGAACTAGATATTCTGTGTGTGTAGAGGCAAACTTGGATGCCTCTATTCCACCCATGGAACAGATTGCATCGCAAAATGGGGAAGTGGTTTCCCCACCATCAGAGACTTTCCACTCAAGATCAGGAGCAACACCATAGGAAGTGGGTTCCAAGAAATCAGACAGGTATTCTATAAAATGATTAAGGTCAGCATTGCTGGGAGTGGAGAGTGAATCAAAATCATTATAGACTGCATCCAAGGGAATACTTGGGAAAACTTTTGTTCATTTTAAAGGATATAAAAAAGAGAAAATAAAGAATCATGAATCAATAATGAAAGTGATTGCTGGGGATGTGGGAGAAATGACAGAAGGATGGAAGATTCAAGGAGACAGTCATGCAAATAGTCATGGAAAGCACATCCTTACTAACCCTGAAAGAAAGCACAGGGCTAAACACTTCTCTATGGCATCAAATGTGTATTGTAAAGGCTCGCATCATGGATTAAATAAGTAGATTTTTAACAAACGGTTGAAAACCTAAATGATAATGTTCCTCTGAGTTGTGGTATTTGAGAATAAGAAAAAGAAAACATATTAACCTATTAAGTTGCATGTGAGGAAAGCTCCCCTGGAAAGGCCAAGATAAAAAGCTACTAGGTTGTTCGTCAAAACTACAGTTGGATTCTGTGGAAGATGGTCATTGACTCTTTTGGATTCCTATGTAGGAAAGATTCCAGTTTGGGGTAAGGCACCTCAAAATAACCAAAAGCTGATGAGCTTAAAGGTGAGCACAGACCAAAAGAAAATGGTCGGAGGGTGGAAATCGGGCTATTAGGAGCTCTGCTATGGTTCCCTCATATCAGGCCTTCTGCAGGTTAAGTGTTAGGCTCATATTAGAAAATGTGAAAAGGAAATACTTACTTTAGCCTGTAGTCATGGTTGTTTCCTACAAGATCTACCAATTCCACTAAAAGTAATCACAGAGAAATCTGGAGACTCAATGATATAGCTCAGATGTTCATCGCCTCCAACTCTTATGTTGAAATATGACCGCCGATGTTGGAGGTGGGGCCTGGTGAGAGGTGTTTGGGTCATGGGGGCAGATTCTTCACACACGGCTTGGTGCCCTCTCCATGGTAATGAGTGAGTTCTCGCTCTGTTAGTTCATGTGAGAGTTAATTGTTAAAAAGAGTCTCTCTCTTGCTCCCTCTCTAGCACTGTGACACTGCCTGATTCCCCTTCGCCTTCTGCTGTGAGTGAAAGCTTCTTGAAGCTCTCCCCAAAGACAGATGCTGGTGCCATGCTTCTTATACAAACTACAGAATCACAAGCCAAATAAGACTCTTTTCTTTATAAATGCCCAACCTCGGGTATTCGTTTTTAGCAACATCAAATGGGCTACTACACTTAATTATTGGCAAAAAGAAAGAAATACTTAAATCTCAGTACACACTCACAGCTCATCATATAGTATCTTTGATTTCATTTTTTTGGGAAGAAAAAGGAGAATCACAATTTGGAAAAACTCAAAACCAATTGGAGAAAACTGACTACAAACTGGGAAAAAAAAAAAGTCTTACAAAGTGTTTTGTCAATGAAATGCTACAGAACGCAATGAAGAGGGTGGAGAGATATTCAACGAGAATCAACAGTGGCCACTACATGCACGAAGTTAGGAGCGTTGAAAGGCGACCATCCCATTTCCTGCTTGACAATGTTTAACTAACTCCATGCACAGTATTATCTTTAAAAGTAGAAAGTAGGCATGCGCTCCACCAGTAGGTGAGAAAGTTGAGTGACCACAGAAAGGTCACTTAACCTCTGTACATCAATTTACTCATCCATAAAATGAGAAATTGTTAAAAGAATAAACGATGATCTTTATGATTTAAGTCCTTTAATGAAGATTACTTTGGGAAGATTACTTCTGGAACCACGTGTGACACTCAGTTTTAGAGATTCTAAACAATAAGGAAAAAAAGTATATAGTCTAAAGCACCCAAGTATTTTCAATGTGACTGCTTACTTGAAAAAAAAAATGACTTTAGTAGCTGTAGCAAAGATTGTCAGCATGGAACACTATGCAGCCATAAAAAAGGATGAGTCCATGTCCTTTGCAGGGACATGGATGAGGCTGGAAACCATCATTCTCAGCAAACTGTCACAAGAACAGAAAACCAAACACTGCATGTTCTTACTCATAAGTGGGAGTTGAACAATGAGAATACATGGACAAGGGAGGGGAACATCACACACCAGGGCCTGTCGGGGGATGGAGGGCCAGGGGACGGATACCATTAGGAGAAATACCTAATGTAGGTGATGGGTTGATGGGTGCAGCAAACCATGATGGCACATGTATACCTATGTAACAAACCTGCACGTTCTGCACATGTACCCCAGAACTTAGAGTATAATCATAAAAAAAAAAAGAATAAATGACTCATCTCAACGAAACCCTCTTGAAGCTGCTAAGTTCTCCAATTTTAGTTCAATCGGAATTCCTTTATCTCTGAATAAGTGGTGCTGGTGGTGAAGGAAAGAAGTATGAAGATGTCTGTTAACTGTGGAGATGGCCCAAAACAACATAAAGCTGTCCCTATCATAGTTGGACTTCAAAGGTTTTTGCTTTAGTTTTTTTTTTTTTTTTTTTTTTTTTTTTTTGGCTTTTGGCTTTTGGTATTTTTTTTCCTATGTACAATTTCTATATAGATAATAAATCTTAGATAACTGTTGATGAACAGTTTTGTAATAATTTGGACAAAAGAATGAGGTAATTCTACAGTGAGGAGAGTCAACAGAGGAAATACATTCTAATGGACTTGTTTCTAGCCTGACCTGAATTTTTATTCTGATGTTACTTACTCAATATGGAACCTTGGACAGATTACTCCTCTTTTTTGGTCTCTATTTCCTTATTCTTAAAATGAGATTAGCCAGATGATTGCTAAGGTCTCTTTCTACTCTAAAATTCTATGACTCTAAATATACAGCTCACCAACATCATATTACTTAAACAAAACAAAGTAGGAAGCATTTTCTGTTATCTTCCAAAGTAACTTCAGAGTAGTTAACTAAAGTGAAAAGAGCATTGGTTATCCTGCTTTCCCTAGGCCATTGGCTAGATTCCCTCAGTCCCCAGAAGAACTAAACCTGACTCATTATCTTGTGCCACAAAGCACTTCTCTATAACTGGATAAAGGCAATAATATTTAAAGCAAACCTTTTTTCGAGTGCTAAGCACTTATATGTATCAACTTATTATCACAACCACCCTATTACATTGGTATTATTGTCAACATGTAAACAGAGGAACAAAAAAAAAGTAACATGGTTAAGGTTATACAGCTATCAAAGGGAATGGCCATGATTTGAACTCAGCAAGTTTGGGTTCAGCCTCTTACTAATGGATGAATCACCTTTCAGTTCTGTGGTCCCAGTGTAGTGGGGGAGGAAGGGTGCTAGTTCTGGTGCTAGTGATGGCTATGATAGCTCTTCTTTTTTGTTCTCTATGAAAAGAAAGCACGTGGCTGGGCAGGGTGGGAAAACCCGATGTGCATGAAAATCTTCTAAGTAAGCCTTGACACTGACAGCTCCGTCAGTTTATCATCCTAACTGAGCCCTATAATCGCACAGCATCTCATGTCCACTTCCTCGAAAATTGGGGGTAAGACTTAATCCTGCTTCTGAAGCAGAATCAGGCCTAAATGTGTGGCTCACTAATTTTCTTCTTTGTTAGAGAGCCCCCTGTTGCATAATTTGTGTAATGAAAGTATGTATAGTTTTGCTAACCAATTCTCCTGGAGCCACTAAAATGTGTGAGTGTTTTTAGAAATTATATGGGCAATATGCATAAAATACCAACCTCTGATTTTCTTTTTGGAGTATTCAATCTTAGGGAGCCATTTTCTAAGTATGTATCTAGAAGAGCAACTTCACACAGCATTAAGTCACTAAGTTCTCGGGTTTTTCGTTCTCATGTATAACTGCTGTTAGCTTATTGAGAGAGCCTGGGCAAAGAGCTTAAACTTTTTGTTTCTTAAGATCATTTCCAAAATGAATACAGCAGACTCTCATGATAAAGACTTAGATGCAAAGATTTAGATATGGAATCACCACATACAATACTTGAAATGGAAAGAACTTTAAGAATTATTCAGGCTTATGCCCTCATTTTAAAGATTATGAAATTGAAGACTGAGAAAGGTGCAATATGCTTTAGGTCACACAGTTCTTGGTAGCTTAAGCAGAAATACAGCTTAGGCCTCCTGATTCTAGGAGCAGTGGTTTCTCTGGTATAAGGTTTAATTTTTCTATGAAAGACTACATTTTAGGCTTCTTAAAAAAGTTCTAACAAAAACTAATATGTACAAAATAACAGTTTATGGAAGCTTCCCATTCAAGCCTCACAACCACTCAGTAAGACAGTTACTTCTTATTATCGACATTCACTATATGCCTAATTTATAGCTGCATAAGCAGAAGCTCAGGCTGCTGAGGAAGTGGCCCAAAGTTGCATTAGCATTCTAGTTCTGATCTTTGAAATTTGAAATTCATTTTCTCTTCGGACCTTTACCTCACCCTACCCTCTTTAAATTTGTTTCAGGTAAGATCAAATGAATTATAAAATCTTCAAAAAAGTGACTATTAATGCTTTCCCCAAAATGTCCCCAATTAGTTAAGCATTTCTTCACTGGCCACTTCCCCAGATCCTGTTCATCTGACATCTATTTTCAAATAAAACAGGATTCTTTAGAACAGTAGGAATTTCTCACACTGGTTTACTGCATAGGATAAGAGAGTCATAACTATTTTTGTAACCATAGAAGTATCATCAAAATACAGAATTATTTGTAATGCTAATGAGAATTTTCTTCACCAGGTAGTGCTGTTTGCAAAACATCTGGTGCACCATGCCAAAAATACATAGCAGCTGAAAGGCAGGATGCAAACTTTGCCTCAGGATCTTCTCCACCAGATAATTTCAAGACAGGCATTGCCTTTAATATATGTTTTAGATGTTGCAGCATCTGATAGTCACATAACTAATTTCTTTAATTAGTTCACCCCTTGTGCATCTTGGCTTCAAGAATTCAATTAAACACAAAACTTGCAACTTGGTGCTAGAGTATTCATTAACCTGCAAGTTATCTTTTAAAACAACTATAGTCTAGGGAAAACTTCACGAAGATATGAATTTGCCTTTGTCCTGAATATATATAATTGGAATCACATGCCAAAGGAAGAGAGTCTGTAAACAGCAATGTTTATTCTTAGCAATAATTCGCCTTACACACACAGAGAGACATACACACACAAACACACACATATATCTTGACATCTTACCAATTTCTTTATTTACCAATATAAAACTTTGCAGTAGACCATGTTTTTTTATCCCTTCACCAGTCTTCTTGCCTCAGCACTGTATAATTTTATGCATATACAATATACATATATATGTATAAAATATGATACATACTACATACAAGATGCATACAAGGTGAGTTGTCCTGTATATACATATTTGTTGTTTTATATGTATATTGCATATATGTGTGTATAAAATTTTAAAATGCTACGGTAAGAACTAGTGAAGGAGAGGAAGAAAAGCAGTCTCTTGCCAACTTTTTCTACCAAAGCATTTATGTGCTTTTCCTTTTACATCCATCCCTCAGTCATTGGGCACCTACCACACGCCAAACTGCTGATCACATAAGAGACATAAAGAAATAAAATATAATTTCTCTCCTTAGAGCGTACTGTCTAGTGGATGGACCTGGTATTTTATGTAGTAACAGAATGAAGCACATACAAATGAAAGGTAGGCTCTGTGCTGAGATGTTCAGGAGAGAAGGACACTCTTCTCAATTAGAAGGGTCCTTACAAGGTTTCACCATGGAGTGACATGAGAACTGCTCACTTAAGGAAAAGTGGGATGCAGTCTCCCAGGAATAAGTCTGAGAAAGGCCTTCTAAACAGACAGGAAAGGAAAAGCACAAAGGTGCTTCCGCAAACATCAAGGTTATGTCAGGCTGTGGATGTCCTCCAGGGCAGTGACCCTATGTGTCTTACTATCATTTTTCATGTGTCAAACTCATGATTAATAAAATTAAATCAATCAAAACAGTAAATGAATGAACAGTGTTTGGAGAGTGTTAACAGTTTATTAGGTCGAGAAAATAAGACATGTGGAGATAAATGATAGAAATCATAACAAATCACTAGCGAATAGAATGCATTGCTATGGAATTTGTGCCTCATCTTAAAGGCAACAGAGAGCTATTGAAAGTTTTTTAAGAGAACTGTGATAGAATTTAATCTATACAGTCAAGTACTATTGTAGTTTTTAATGAAAGTAATTGGGTTAAATGTGGTACAACAGAGTAGTAATCAGATTCATTCATTACATTAAAGTTAAATAATATTAAACTAAATTTCAATACATTAAACTTGTATGGGGATGAAACTGTCTTACTTCAACTTTCTTAAATGGATATAAATAGCACGTGAGACAAAGATCCAAGGGACCAAGTTCACAGGTGTTACACTTACTCTCACCAAGTGTATACCTCTTTACAAATATTATTGAAAAGTTATCTGTTTCCACAAGTAGAAAAACACATATAAATATCCACAAACTCTCCCACGGCTATACACAACACATAGCATGGGACTAGTAGTGTAAGACCTGGATTTGGTGTTGCTATTACCATTAACTTGGTCTAAGAGCCTGGGTTTTTCCTCCCCTTGCTAGGCTCCAGTTCCCTAATCTATAAAAGGAGGGAGGAAATGGTGCCCTCCATGGTCTGGTTTAGCACTGATAATCTGTGATTCCAACGAGGTCTCTGGAATGGCCTCTGTTAGTCTCCATACTTAGCACAGCAGAGGGCTAGGGAGTGATGAGCCTCATAGTATTATCAGAGGGAAAAATATCACATCCTTTTCTAAAATTGAAAAAATCATCTAAAATTGAACAAATACAGGTATAAAGTGAAAAATGAGGCAGGAAGCTACAAGGGAACACTGCATTATGTTTAATGCTACTTTTGAAAATATATTAGGCTTCAAATTTGGAAATCTGTGTAGCTCTTCAAACAGATGTTATATTTTACCCTAGAGATGACCCCATTTTAGATGATGGCAATCCACTATGTATAATAATATTCTTCATCAACTTCCTAAATTACTTGAGAGTTGTAGGAGATAAAAAGTGTAATACAAAAGAAAGATGGTGACACCCCAGTAACTATATTAAGAGCCAGAGAGACTGTGAGCACATTTACTTTTATCCTTAGCTATGTTTGAAAGAGAGACGCTTACATAAGTAGTATCAGGATTTAAAAGAACCAACTGTCTCAAGAGTAGAAGAGTGTTTGACTTGTAATCAGAATCCTGATTTTAAATTTTTATTATTTAAGTAAATAACTGTAGAAATGTAGGTTACTTACTAATTTACTGTCTCTCAGTTTGGTAGTCATCTTTGAAATAGAAATAAAAATACTTACTGATACGATTATTTTGAGCTACACAAAAATACATTATAGTAATTACTTGGCATGGTTTATGGTACATAGTATGTGCTGAATAAATGCTAGCTTTTTTTCCTGGGACTTTTCAATAACATTTGTAGAGCACTATAAGAGTAGAAGAGTGTAAGCTGGGTGTGGTGGCTCACACCTGTAATCCCAGAACCTTGGGAGGCTGAGGCGGGTGGATCACGAGGTCAGGAGTCTGAGACCAGCCTGACCAACGTGGTGAAACCTGGTCTCTACTAAAAATACAAAAATTAGCCAGATGGGGTGGCGACCGCCTGTAATCCCAGCTACTCAGGAGGCTGAGGCAAGAGAATCACTTGAACCCGGGAGGTGGAGGCTGCAGTGAGCTGAGATTGCCACTGCACTTCAGCCTGGGTGACAGAAAAAGACTCCGTCTCAGAAAAAAAAAAAAAAAAAAAAAAAAAAAAAGAGTAGAAGTAGAAAAGTGTAAGTTGTTTAACACTTTCTCATGATGTATGTAGTAGTGCCAAACATACTCTAGGTTCTCAGTGAACCTAAAACACAGATAAATTTTTAAATTAGCATGAACATTTCAATTTGTAATTTGCATTATCTGGATAGGACAATCTGATGTTAATTCTAATCAATATGGTAAGCATTTACTTCATTTGGTAAATAAATACAAATAGCAGTAGAGTGGTTTTTACATCATTTCATTTACTGCCCAGCAGTATGTTTCTGGGAAGATGTGTAAAGAGAACAATTTTTCAAGAGGAGATACTGAGAGGCTCTTGAAGTGCATTCCCTGGTACCGTTCTGACAGAGCATCAATGTCACTAAGACTTGGCAGCAGGGAGCAGGACTCGACTGTGTGACTTCCAAGAAACACAGAGAGAGCCACTTACTGCAGCCTCCAGCAGAGAAGTAGGTATGGGGGACACAGCCTCTTCTCATGCCTGCCGGCATCTGAAACAATATCCCTCTTGATTTTGTGTTTGCTTAGATCAGAGTGCAGACTCCAGGCACTAAGGTAACCTGCCACTGAGAATGTCTTAGAACTTCAACTGTGCTTTGCCAACCAAAACCAAAGGATGTTAATATTGTGTAGCAAGTTGCGTCAGGTAGAAAATGCTTTTCTTATTCAAGCCCTTCAAGATCTTTCTCAATTGCAACTTTCTTGCGGTCTCCTAACAGGATTCCCCTCTGCCACCCAAGTCTGAATGTCAAAAGCACTTTCTGGTTTTGCCATAGGAAAGGCAGTTTCCTACCTTGCATTACATTGATTTGTGTCTATCTCCTCTACTTGACTATGATTTCCTAGAAGGCAGGGAGTCTAACTTCCTCCTTTTAGAAACATTCAGTTTAATTAAAGGTGTGTTAGAGGGAAGAGTCAAGAGAGGAAGAAGGGAAGGGGGAAACAGTTCACATGTATGAAAATAAGAGAAATAAATTACTATGTCCGAAAGCAGCCACTCTAATAATGATGTTGATTTTTATACTCCTGGCTTGTCAAACAGATAATTCAGAGAAGTTTCCATTTGAAAAATTAAATAGAGTATCTGGGTCTTAAAAAATAAAAAAGAAAAAACACTGCTTGGGATGTTATTAATATATAAATGATCTAAAACTTGACAGTGACTCTTCTCTTGGATTCTCACAATTGGGCGATGCTTCAGAAGATGGTAGAAGGAAGTCCAAATCTGGGCATAATCCCATACTTCCCGAGACTGGTGACAATGTCAGATTTTGAAACAGTAAAATATGAGAGAAAAAAACTATATATTTTACAAACTAACAGAAGGAAGGAGGGATTTTATGAATCAATTATTCCAGCACCTTAACTTTAGATGAAGGATATGAGGTTGTTCCTTCAAGTATTTCATATGCTTTGAAAGCTCTGTGAGTCTGCACATGGTAATCCTTCTGTCTAGAATTACTTCTCCTGTGTTTGACCCAACTCCATTGCCGTCTTTTCCTTGAAACCTTCTCTCATTCCTCCAGTCAGTTTATTCATCCTTCTTAAAGACCCGTGGATCACTTTTATGTACTTTTATTTATACACTGATATATGTTGGCTTTCTCAATTAGATCATGAATTTATTTTGGGCAAAAACTATGTTTACCCTACTCACCCCAAACACCTAGCACAATGCCTCAAAAAAAAAAAAAAGAGTACTTCACAAATTAATATTGAGTTGAAATATCTAAGTTCACCGGAAGAGATGAGGGAAGAGGACAGCATCAACTTACCTCTTCATGAAGCTTAAGACCTCTGCTCTTGTTTATAACAGCCATCACAGATTAATAATTTTAAACTGTAAAGCACACTGGCACCACTTAAAAGACTGGCTTGTGAAGGATCACTCAAAGAACAAGCTATATTTTGATGGAATGGAAGGAGGAGCTTGTCTTCTATACTACAGTATTTTGGAAAAAGAAGTGGACTGAGAAAAATGCAGTCCTTTCTTTCTTTTCCTAACTCTCCCCCTTTTTTCTCTTCTTTCTCCTTGTCTTCCTTTATATGCTCCTCCAGTTTCTCCTTTGCATAAAGTATTGATAGTCATTATCTTTAAAATATTACAAAATATCTCTGGTTTCTACATGCATTACTCCTTCTCCAGAACTGTGTGCCTGTACTTTACCCAAAAGGCCAAGTGTACTTTGTGACAACTGCCATGAAAAATAAGAAAAAAGAAAATCTGGTTAGATATTGATGCATTTTTGTTTAAACCACAATTGTATGTTACTTTTCAGAAGGTTGGATTACATATTGGTGTTTATCTTTGCAAATGAGGTCAAGTGGATAACAATATTTTTGAATTTGAGAAGATATTTTTTAATGCCATTCTGAAAAAAAAAATGCAGCTGGCGTATTTTGCTAGAAAAGACTATCAAGGAAGAAAATGAGGTAAAAGGCCCTTACGATATGTTTTGCAACAAACAAACAAATATACTTCTGTATAGATAGACCAGATGCTTTCTTCAAAGCCACACAGAGTAGATTTTCAATGGTAATAAAATGATTGTCTCTGTTGCCACTATTCTATTTTAGTTAAATAGCATTAGCAATTTTAAGATAAGCTCATTTTGGAAGTATTATAATTACCTTAAGAATTTGGCCTTCTCTTTGCTTGCATATGTTCATAGCAGCATATTCACAATAGCCAAAAAGTGGAAGCAACTCAAATGTCCATTGATGGATAAATCAATAAACCAAATGTGTGTGGTATGTACAAACAATGGAACATTATTCAGCCTTAAAAAAAAAGGAGGGGGGAATTCTGTCACCATGGATGAACTTGAGGGCATTATGCCACATGAAATAAACCAGCCACAAAAGGCAAATGCTCTATTGTTCTTCTTGTATGAGGCATTTAAAGCATCAGATCCATAGCAGAATAAAGTAGGGTGGTGGTTTCCAGGAGCTGGATAAGGGAAAAATGGGGAGTTGTTGTTCAGTGGGTAGAGTTTCAGTTCTGCAAGATGAAAAAGTTTTGGAGATCCATTGCACAACAGGGTACTTAATACTACTAAACTGTACACTTAAAAATAGTGAAGATGGTAAAGTTTATCTGTGTTATCTCAATTAAAAATAAAGAACTGGATCTTCTTTGAAACAAAATGCCTGCAATTATTTCAACCTCACCCCTGCCATTTAGTTTTTGATTCCCACTCTCTAAATAGTTATTACACAATGTACAAATATTTCTCAAAGTAATAAGCAAGTTGGCTAGAAGACATTCAATTCATTTATTGGGGTCCTATTATGCATAAAGTAATGAGTTTGGCCCTGAGATGAAAGGGGGAATGAGGGAAGGCATTTCACCACCATCAAGAGGGTAGTGCTGGATAGGTCTTAGTGAGCACAGGTAGGGAAGGACATATTCCTATTGATACTGAATACAGCAACCTGCTTCTGTACTATAACCAGTGTATTGGGAGCATAATTGTTATCTGAATTTCTCAATCTTTGAGTTTTTCAAACAATTGGGTCTATGCTCAATATCAACAATTTTTAAATTCCACTGAACTCTTCTCTATTTCAAGAGATACCTGAGGTTTCATGTTAACCTCAAGTCACAATGGAGTCCACCCACGTCCCCCAAGCACCAGATATTATTTTGAAGATATCTTGTAAGCCAAGGAATGAAGGAACAGATGATATGAGTTATCTTGAGAACTCCAACATAAATGAGATCTGAATGGCGACATTACTTGGATCACTCTAACAAAGGCAAAAACGGCCTTTACCACCCACAGTGAATCTCAGAGATAAGCTCGCCCTACTTACACAGGAGCTGGGTTCTGAAAAGAGAAACTTCAGTGGTGCCTGTAAGCAGTTGTAGGTGAAACCTTTCAATTTACAGTTTGTATCAGGTTGATTTTCTTGGAAATCAAAATAGAAAGGAGCTGATTAGATCCTAGCTAAAGGGGAGAAACAAAATAGCTGGAGTCCCTGATGGTAAAGCTGTATTAAAAAGAAAACGTGTGAAGGAGAATTTAAAAAGCATATAGCACTTTATTCTTGTATTTCTATTGCCAATGTGACTAGAAAACTAAAGAAAACCAAGAGACTCCTTTTATACTGTGATTCTACTTCCTGTAATGAAAAATGACAGGGAGAAATGGAAAATCAGTTCAAAATTCAAAACCGGCTCAACGGAAAACAATTCTGATAGAATCACAGAATCCTGGGGTTGGAAGGTCAAGTTGCCCAACTCAAGTACCAAGTGTTTCTCCAATGATGACTTATATTATCATAAAGTGTAAAATAGACTTGTAACTAAACTTTGACTTACATAAGCCTTCTATTATCTAGAAATGTTTTTGAAATACTAAACTCAGCATGTCAAATCAGCCTAACTTGTCCCATTGCTTATCAAATAACAGCTGGGATAACAGCATTAACCTTCACCAGGTCATTAAATAGGAAAAACAGGGCATCCTCTCTGATATAGCCTCTCCTTCATGTACCCCAACCACAGCACACATGTATCAATACACATGTACATTATGCTATTCCACATGTCTTTTTGTTGTCTTTTTTCTATTTCCACTGGTAACCCCTTATCCAGGCATTCCATCCCCTCTCACCTGGGCAGCACCACATAGGTTAGGTCTGCTTACCTGTGGCACCTCCCTCTTAATTCCCATTCTTCAAGGGACTTATTTCAACAACCGTCTTTCAGTGTTTACTGACACCAGTTACGAACCAGGAGCTGTCCTAAGTGCTAACAAAGATATGAAAATGAATGATGACTTTTGCCTTTAAGTAGCTGAGAGTCTAATAGAGGTAAGAAACCTAATAAATAAGTGTACTACAGGGCAGAATAAACCAAATACAATCCTGTTCAAAGTGTTGTGGGAGTATTGATTCATATGAAGGAAGGAATGACAGTAAAGCCAGACCTTAAAGAATAAGAGACATTCTAAAAATACAACTTAAAATGAGCTTTTCTCTTGCCATGTTTTCAAAAGGTAAGACCATAACTGGCTAGGCACATTGAGGTAGGTATGGTACGTGAGAGGTAAGACATGTTCAGCTATTTTCAAAGATAATTTGGAATATGTAAGAGAAATTGTGAAAAGGTAACAACCAAAATAATTTTTAAGAAGAAGAGGTAAAAAGTATGCTATTTACATGAAGAAACATGGAGCAGCTTTTAAAAAATCATATTAGCAAATAAAATAAAATAGGGGAATAAAATATAGTATGAGAAAATGCAGAATGCAAAACTATATAATACATATAATCTCAATTTCATTTAAAATTGTATATTGCACATATGTATGACAATTTATATGTAAGTACATATAGGAAGTATGTTATGTAGATGTGTATAGAGGAAATATGCACTTATACAAATACATAAAGAATGGATGTGCAAACTGCAAATATCCACACTGCTTCTCCCTATTTGGTGATTTATGAAAGATTAAAATTTTCTTCTTTGTATTTTCGTGTATTTTCTACATTTTCTATAATGCAGATTTTACAGTTGTAAAATAGGGTTTACAATGATAACCAAAAACTCATTTCTCCAACGTACACTTGGATAAACAAATAATAATATGTAAGAAGACAAAGCAAGTCTATGCAGAGACGCTTATGGACAAGTGAGCACGAAAATGCGTGGTATATGAAGGGGATGTTGCTAAGGTCTATAGCAGCAGAAGCAGCTAGTGAATTACTGCTAACATTAATTTTTTAAGTTTCCACTAGAATACTGGTTTTTTGGTTCCGTTTCTTGTTTGTTGTTTTTGAGACAGGGTCTCACTCTCACACTCAGGCTGGAGTTCAGTGGTACAATCTCGGCTCACTGCAACCTCCACCTCCCAGGCTCCAGTGATCCTCCCACCCCTGCCTCCCAGGTAGCTAGAACTTCAGGGGTGTGCTACCATGCATGGCTAATTTTTAAATGTTTTGTAGAGATGGGATCTCCCTAGGTTTCCCAGACTGGTCTTGAACACCTGGGCCCCAGCAATCCTCCCACCTCAGCCTCCCAAAGTGTTGGGATTACAGGTGTGAGCTACCACACCGGGCCTCCATGGAATTTTAAGAAAGTCTATTCTAATCAAAGAATGGCAGGCCGTGGTAATAGTAAGAGGGTCAAGATTCCCATCTTTATGGTGCCTCACTGTGAAACATACTCTCAGAGGTGAAAAATTGCCAGGGGAAAATGTTATCCCTACTTAGGAATCCACAAGAGGATCCCTCAAAGATCAACATCATCCAATAAATCTCTCCAACTTCCCTGAGATAACCTTCACTCTCCTCGTGCTTTTGTAGCACCCTGCAGAGCCCTGTGTTAGCCTATAAAACTTGGGTTGTAATAATTGCAGTTTATAATATTGTCTCTCAATTATTTCATTTGATCCTCACAGGTGTCCTTACAAGTATTACAGATGAGAGAAACTGAGAGCAAGAAAGTTGAAGTCATTGGTAAATGGAGGCACGGATGCTCAAGTCTCCAGATTCTTATTCAGTGATCTGTCTACTCTACCATGAGGATTCTTATATAAATTATTGTTTAGAACATCTTCCTTATTAATTTTTATTTTATCCACTGCTTTTCATATGGGAAACACAGGAAATATTTCACGAATTAAACTGAAATTTTAAAGATGGACAACTTGAAACTTTGTTGAGAAAGAAGCCTAACATTTAAACTGCACCATATGAATTGCACTGATTAAACGGGCACACTATGTTTGTAAGATCCCATCCCTTACGAGCGTCAGGACGCATCACAAGGTGATTGTATATTCCATTTGACCTGATGTGGTCAGAGGGGTCATTAAACGCTCTTCTCTGCAGACAGACAATCAATTCCTGGTGGTATGTTGCAAAGACCAGACTGTCAAGTCAAATAGACACAGATTCAAATTTAGACTCAGCTTCTCTAACTCTGGGCAAATTTCTTGATTTCTCCAACATTAGGTTCTTACTTATGAAAAATGAGATAATCACAACTATCTCAAAATTATTCTAACAAACAAATAAATAAATATAAGTGCATACTGTTGGTACTCAAAATAATATTGTCCTTCCCTTCTGTTGTACACAGAATTCTAAGATGGCCCCAAGAATCTCGTCCCCTAGAATGCACACCCTGTGTAATCCACTCCCCTTCGACATAAGTAGGACTATGAATATGATGAGATATCACTCTCTGGATTATGCTGTATAAGACCCGTCCTTAGCAGATCAGAGAGTCCTAATGGCCTTAAAGGAGAAATTGTCATGTTGTGAACTGCCTGTGGGAAGGGCCATGGGGCAAGGTCCTGAGAGAAGCCTGTAGGAACTGAGAAAGCATTACTGACATCTAGCAAAGAAAAAAAAAAAAAGGATGTCAGTCGTCAGTCTTGCAACCACAAGGGATTGAATTCTGCCAGCAGCCTGAATGAACTTGCAAGAGGACCTGAGCTCTATGTGAGAACCAACAGCATGCAAAACACTTTGCAGCTTTGTGAGAACCTGAGCGGGGCACCCAGTTAAGCCGTGTCCAGGCTACTGACCCACTGAAACTGAGCTATGAGCGTATGCTGTTTTAACTAACAATTTGTTATGCAGTACGAAAGAACTATTATACCTTCTCTAAGTGAAATGAGTCAGGGTGGTCTGTAGCATTGGTGAACTCCCTGAGGGTACCATCTAATCTGATTTCGCACACAATTTCTAGGGAATGGTACCCGTCAGATCATCAAACGTGATCAATCTGAGAATCCAGCTGTCATCAATCTTCTCCCACCCCTCGCTCCAACGCACATGTATGTTCTATCCAGGGAATTCCTAGAAAGGGCATTGATTCATCATTCTTAGATTCATTCTTTTTGAGAGCACCCCAGGGACCCTAGCACCCTAGTCATTGTGCTGAGAAGACAGAATCACAGTACTTTAGATACAGAATGGTCCTTAAAGATATTCGGCAGTAATCTTGTCCTGATCCTCATTTTAGATGAAAACAGGCCCCAAGTGTCCTCTTTCACCTCTTACAAATAGTCAACTGCAGAAGGACAAACAAGTTTTGTGTGGCCTGAAGCTTAGGTAATTTGGGAAACTCTCCTTAAAGAAAATAATACAAAATTATGAATATCAAATTACTTACCAGGTAAACATTTACTAAATGTAAGAAAAAGAATTTAGACCAAATCGCACATTTGAAAAATTAACATCACAAAATTCAGACACAGCTTTAATACCTTTTCTTTATCATTTTTGTCTATAAATGTTTTCACCCTATAACACAAATGTTACAATATTTTCTATAAAATAGATTATCAATCTTGCCTCCAAGGTGACTTATTTTTAATTGTGAAAACTTAAGAATTGTTAAATTCAGGTTTACCACTCATTATTGCTAGTGTCATGTAAATATTGAGGACTAGCATCAAATTTGATTTTAAAACAAACTCAATTTCCTTGGTTTCTCAAATATTTCACATACGAGCTATGAAACGTGGAAGAATTTTCCACGATTGATTCCTGTGCACTTCGCCTCTCCATGGGGCGCGTTCACAGCACGATTCAATGTCTTGCCATGCAGTTTTGTGTCCTGCCCCACACTGAGTCAGCACAGTGGGCAACTGCAGTATTTCTGGCTGTTTTGACATCAGGAGGGCTGGCAATGACTTACTAGTAAGTGACTGTAAACATAAATGACAATCCTACCAAAACCAAGCTAATGTATCCCCAACTCAACTTCTTCTCAGCCAGAGCCAAAACTGGCAATGACCACGCTACCACCCTTAAACAGAGGAAAACTGAGCAATAGCCGAGTAGAAAAATGTAGCAACCTTAACCAATTGTGGAAAAAAAAAAAATTCTCACTTTTGCAAATTAAAAAAAAAAAAAAAAGTGAACACTCTCCGGGAGCCTCTCCCAGAACTTGGAAGGGGCTGGACAAGTGAGGAACTGTTGAAGCTGTGGCTTGATTAGCCTCCGTTCAGGGGAAGTGAAAGACATCAGTATTTCCTTGAAAAACTGAGACAGATCAAGCTCTTTGTGGAATAGGAAAAACAAGGCATGGAAAGGTTACATAACTGCCCAGTCTCATAGCCAGGAAAGTGTATAGGTAAAATTGAACTCGGGAAGCCTGAATCCTGCCTTCACACCTTTTACCAGTATGCTACACAGACTGCCATAGGAGCAAGCTTGAGACTGTGCATGTGTGTGGGCAGGCATATGTGCACATGTGTACATGTGCAGGTATACCTGTATGTGTGTCTGTGCATGTGTATATATCTCGCAGAAAGGAAAGGAAATAAGTGTTCTGTGATGAATCTTAATACGGAGTTGACTGTTTTAAGTTCTTGTTTGTTCTAATTGATTGTGGTTAGAGTCTTTAGGAATAAAATTGAGTCATAGAGTTGATTTTTTAGTACCATAAGGAGTAGTTGTGCTACTCAAAATACAGTTTGACTCTGTTGTGGTCGCAAAGCCAGTCTCAAAGCGTTTCCCCCAGAATGCTGTTTGTTGGTTTAAAACCCCTATGATCAGGATATTAAAAAAAAAAAAAAAAAAGAAAGATAATCTAACTCATGATGGCTTCTCTATCCATTTAATTGGGGTAGTAGCACTTTTATCCAACTGCTTTTCAGGTCTACGAGCATGTTTCTCAGTGGTGCAGTCTTAGCCCTCGAAGGGTTTAAAGAGCATGGAAGAAAAAGTCAGGACAATTGGCTTCAGGTCCCATTTTCATAATTATTCCATCTTTGACACTTTGGACAACTCCAGCTCCTGTCCCCGTCTTGGTCTCATTTTCCTCAACAGGATAAGTAATTTTACAGCTGCTCCAATGTTCTGTGATCTATAAAGCATAAAGTCTCTATTTTCTACTTTAAACTACAAATCAGAAAGCTTTAGAAGAACATTCAAGGCTGTGAAGTTGGGGGAATATTCTGGGTTTATCTCAGATCTTTTTCACTTAGTCCAACACTAGTTTAAAAAAAAAAAAAACTAACTTTATTTCTTCGAATGCTAAATGAAGGATGAATTTTTAATTACTGCTAAAGGAAATACAGTAAAAATTTTAATTCTGAAATTGAAAACCACTTAAAAGAGACAGGAGATCTTAGCAAAAGCCTCTAAAAGAGCCTGGCCATCTGGCTTCTTACTCCCAGGACTGCTCCCTGTGATAATCCCCAGCTTGGTGACGTCCTGAACTTGCAAGGTCTGGGAAGTTGGCGATCCATTTTGACCATGTGGTATGACAGATGACGTACTGGAAACCCAGTGTCTGGTCCCAGAACAGCATTGCTTGGCCAGTGGGCTGTGCATGAGCCTCCTGAGCCTTACGTTTGTCCTCTGTACCTAGTAACTTCCTTAGGTCTTTCTCTCTCAGAAACTCTATGTTTTCGAAAAGGCAAGTTACTCTGAAGGATGAAACAACTTTGCTTTTCTGATAAAATATATCAAGCCTAAATCAAAATAAGCATTTCTTCTCCTGTTCTTCTGTTTGGGCTCTGATGATACAATCTGCTTCTATCATTTTCCCAGGGCGGAGTAATTTTCAATGTGTTACCATGCTAAGCCTTGTTATCACATTTTCAGAAGCACAAATGATAAATAACATTTGCTTAACCAGGTTTTACAATTCCCTGGCATTTTTAAAAAGAATCTTTATTTTGAAGGATATTTTTTGAAACAACACAATTTAAGGAAACCAACACACCACAATGAATATGTCTACTTCTCTCGGCTAGTCCCAGCATTCCTCAAAGCTTTCTCCTTATCTTTACTGAACACTCGCTTCACCCCAGGCCTTGTGCTAGGGGTTGGAGCTCTGACGGAAACAGAAGAATGTGACCTCAGGATGATATTGTCATAGTCCATGTCTTCAAGAAGCTCACTCCCATTGTAGATGGTGATCCCACTTAAATTAGTAAAGATGAGAAGCCTCCTGGGCCAAAAATTAGACACTTTGTGGTAGAGCGGTACCACAGCAGAGAGGAGCACTCCCCTTCCGTCGTGCCTGGCTTTGCCCCTGGGATACAGTGGTACTGAGAGTCAGAGCTCAGTGCTGTAAATTAATGGTTCTCAAACAGTCATACACAGCAGAATCAAGTGGAGGGCTTAGTAAAACGCGGATCGCTGAGCCTTCCTTCCAGATTTCTAATTTGAAACGTCTCAGGTGGAGTCAAGAGATTTTGGTACTAGCAAGCTCCCGGGTGCTGCTGATGCTGCTGATGTGGGACCCACACTGGGAAAACCTCCGTTGTAAAGGAGCGATCATGAATAAGCTGATTTGTCTGGAACAGGGCCTTGACTTCGGTAGTTTTACAAAGTTCTCCAGGTGTTTCGAATGTGTATCCAGGTTGGACAGCCACTGGGTTAGATTACACAATGTCACTTTCCCAAAATAACTGCATGTTCAAGATACTTTGAGGATTATACATGTTTCTGAAGAGCCTGTCTGATCAACGATTTCTTGCCCTGTAGATTGAAATTCTAGGTAAAGTTATGCTTAAGGTGGCATTCCCAGAAAAAACTAGAACGCAGCCCCCTTTTTTGGGTAGCTGACTATATGCAAAGTGCTGTTTCCCAACACAGACTGTGTTCCAGTGCTAGAGAACACAGAGGTGGGAAGATGTTAAAGGACACAAAGATTAATGTATTAAATTATCTAGGTAAAAAATTTCTTGAGTGCTCACTCTATGCTGTGCCAAGAAACTCAGGCTTTTCTTTCTAAAAATTAGAGGCTATGGAGGTGTTTAAGGATGAGAGTGCTATAGTCTGAATTGCATCTTGTGAATGAATAGTGTGTAATTCCTTAAAAGGTCTTGTAGCAAGAGAAGCCGGGTAGAAGGGGCATAGTTAAGTAAGCAGAGGGGAGCAGGGAGAACTCTGGAGGAATGGAGGAAATAAAAGGCTAGCGACTAGAGGAAGGGCCGATGATAGAACTGCAAAGACTACAAAAAAAAACTACCACCACCACTCTCAAAAACATTAGGAAAATAGAAACACTACCATCTTTGTTAAAGAAGTTCATCAAATACAAGGAACTAACAAAATATGCTATTCATGTAAAGAACCAGTTCAGAGGTAGCATTGCCCTTTAGCCAGAAGTTTTAAGGAAGTCAGCGGAATGTGTAAGAGTGAGCAAATTGGCCAGGCACCGTGGCTCACACCTGTAATCCCAGCACTTTGGGAGGTCAAGGTGGGTGGATCATGAGATTCTGGCATTCAAAACCAGCCTGGCCAAGATGGCGAAACCCCATCTCTACTAAAAATACAAAACATTAGCCGGGTGTGGTGGTGGGCGCCTGTAGTCCCAGCTACTCAGAAGGCTGAGGCAGAGAATTGCTTGAACCCAGGAGGCGGAGGTTGCAGTGAGCCAAGATTGCACCACTGTACTCCAGTCTGAGCGACAAAGCAAGACTCCATCTCAAAAAAAAAAAAAAGAGTGACAAATTACTTGCTAGTAACCCCCAGTTCCCAGTTCCAAATCTATTCCTTCAGCTTCTTCATAATCTAGAAGCTTTATTGGAGACTCCCTCTTACTTAAAGTTTCCAGCTTCCTTGGGCACCAGGGCCTGCCTCCCACTCTTTGCCCACTCCCTTGTATAGCTTCATTTCCTGCCTCTCCTTCCTTCTTTTGTCCCTGAATAAACGTGTTCTCTGAATTCTGTTCTTCTTTGGCAGTCATATCCCCTCAACTGACTAAAAAAGTCCTTTCTGTAGTGATGAATCCAACTTTTTTCCTTGAACATCTGCAAATATACTGAGCTTGAGTCTCTTATTTTCAATTGCCTTTTGTACATATTTTGCAAGTTATCACATAGGCACCTGAAACTGAAGGATATGATTTTACTCATTTTCACCCATTGATGAGATCCTATTGCCCTTTAAAAAATCTCCAATGTGCTATAAAAGCATTTCTGATTCTAACTGAATATTATTACCACCTTTGATTCTTCTTCATTCCTCTAACTTTACAATGATAGCTCATGACCCTCTACTCTTACCTCTCATCCAGATGTTAAAATCATTAAGAACAAAGAGTATGCATTGTTTGCATGTATGCGACTTGAGGCTTACACTTATCACCTTTTAAATTAATGGGAGAAGGTATAAACTGATACAAAGTTCTGATGTGAAGCCTTCCTGGAAACTTACAGCCAATCTAGAAGAAGCCATCTTCAGGAATGCAGGAAAATAGATTGGGCTCCTCTTATCAGTGCAGAGGCAGAACTAAGGATTCCTGATCTTCGTATTTCCTGGTGCCAGTGCAGTGAA
This sequence comes from Macaca thibetana thibetana, assembly GCF_024542745.1. Lineage (NCBI taxonomy): Eukaryota > Metazoa > Chordata > Mammalia > Primates > Cercopithecidae > Macaca > Macaca thibetana. The sequence continues at coordinate 5,952,878 of NC_065579.1, read as the reverse complement.
ATCACTAATTAATAAACCTCTTTCTGCTCCAGCCTCTGAAGGGTAAAAGCCAGAGAAGAGTACCCAGACAAGAGACCAGGTTCGCTGCTATAATCAGGCAGACACCACTAAGGAAAGAAACATTCACGTCAAAGATCGATGATTTGTGAGTATTCCAATAACGACATTCATGCTTGACCAGTAGGAGTGGCATTTTTTGGTGTGACCAAGGAAGTCAGTATGCATGTGCTTCCACGTGTCAAAGCCTCTTAGTCTCTCAGGCTCTCCAGCTTTACAAAGCCCCCCGGTTTCAGAAGAACCGAAACAGAACAGGTTGACTTGAGAGAAGCACCCCTACGGGGCTGAATGAAAACAAAAGTTTCTACGGGGGAGTCATGAAGTGTGGGTAAGCCCCCACTTTGTCCTGAACTGCAACACTAACTATACGGACCTAGTTGCAGATACTAGTTTGCAGTTTGCAATGGGTCTCTGAGAATTATCCAAGACATTGTATCACCAACATGGGATTGACTGCCTTTGCCACATTCTTATGGAATATTATAAAGGGCAATCAGATTTGGATTTAAGTCAAAGACTCAAGCAGGAATTTAAAATCGCCTAAAGCTTTTATTAAAATAGTAACTTTGTTTACTACAATGGCCCCTTCAGAAGTTCACTGACCTAGCCTTTATTCTCTCCTGTCAACCTACATTCTGACACTATCAGTATTCTTTATATAGATTTTAGAGCATCTACTGGTAATTCATCCCGATATTTCTTTATGTCCAACACAATGCAGAGCTCTCTTACCCATGCTCAGGGGAGCTGAAAGAAACATCAAACTTCTCTGCATGTAATGCAACTTCCTATAAAGGTCCTTTTAAAGCCACACCTTAATCTTCCCTTCCTAGAATCAGAATCGTCCCATTTTTCTTGGATCACTCATTCAACAAATATTTAGCAATTTCCTTCTATGTGCTGAGCATTTCACTGGCTTGGGTATACAATGGTGAGCAAAAGCAGACCTGGTTCTTGCCTCAACTGAGCTTACAATCTAGTGGTAGGAGAGACAGATGGGAATAAATCATATAAGTTATTTGAGAGATTGCATCTGTGAGCAGGAGAGGTACATGTTGTATAAAAGCATCACATGGCCGGGCATGGTGGCTCGCGCCTGTAATCCCAGCACTTTGGGAGGCCAAGGTGGGTGAATCACGAGGTCAGGAGTTCAAGACCAGCCTGGCAAAGATGGTGAAACCCCGTCTCTACTGAAAATACAAAAAAAATTAGCCGGGTGTGGTGGTGGGCACCTGTAATCCCAGCTACTTGGGAGGCTGAGGCAGAGAATTGCTTGAACCCGGGAGGCAGACGTTGCAGTTAGCCGAGATTGCACCACTGCACTCCAACCTGGGTGACAGAGAGAGACTCCATCTAAAAAAAAAAAATAAAATAAAATAAAATAAAAAGCATAATATAAGGAGAGGGAAGTCAGGGAAGCCTTATGGAAGAAGTAAATGTTGAATTGAGCTCCAAGGGCTGAGTGGAGGTACCCAACTAAATACTCTTTCAGGTATGGGGAATGGTATGTAGGAAGACTGCCATGTGAAAGAGTGTGCAGGATAAGAGGAAATTATTTTTCAAAGACTGGGAAAAATGGTCTTTGTAGATCATTAAAAACAATTTTTCTTGGTTATAAGAGCAACAGGAAATCTATTGAATGGTGTCACAGAATGAGTGAGATAAAATGAACAAATTTGCATTTTGAAAACGTCACTCTGACTGTAGTCTGGGAAATCATCAAGGGAAGGGAGCGTTTAGCACAGAAGGGTGGATGGGAGTATTTTTCAGCAGCTCAGGTGAAAGATACAAGACGACGTGGTGGCAGCGGGGCAATTAGTGATTAGTCAGACGGGATTTGCGGGAGAGCAACAATGTGTCAAGTTTCCTGGAATAAATGTATAGTCTGATACCATTCACGGAATGTAGGGATACTGCCAACAGACACACTGCGAGCCATAAAATCATACATTTGAATCTTGATGTGTTGAGCTTCACGATTTTCCTTCACTAACCCTCCTCTTTTTCCTAGCTGCAAGGATATCAGGCGACATCTCTTAAAATCTTGTTTTGCAGATGGTAAGAGGTTTTCACACATCTGCCACATTTGAAAGCCTAACTCTCTACTCTTCTAAGACATATTAATCACTCAACAAATAGAATGTAAAGCAATTGATGCCCTCCTTGTCAGCCACACAACCTAACCCTTCAATCCCTCTAAGCATCCCATGAAGCTGGTAACTGTTCTCTGTCCCATCATATATACTAATCTGGTGATGACACTTAACTCGCAGTTTTACTTACATTTTAAAAGATATAGAATCTCTCTCCAAGTTAAGTGCAAGCTCAATGACAGCAGAAACCACATCTTACATTGCAGAATATGCTCTAGGATAAAGTACTTCAATCTGATAAATTAAATACTGTTCGTTTCCCAATCCCTAACACTGTTTTGGGCACTGGCAATGGTTGATGGCATAATAAAAAGAGATTTATTTTGGGGACTTGAGTCCTAATGCCAGTATGGCCACTTAACTAGCTACGTAAAACTGGGCAAATTATTTCACTTTCTTGGACTTCAATTGCCTCAGTTATAAATATTGAAGATTCGGTGAAATGAGATAGTATACTTTAAAGCAACGGCATTTATCACAGAACTTAGGACAGCGTTTCTCATCTTTTTCTGACTAAATGTTGGATAAATAAAGGTATGAACAAATGAATCTTTGACTGGAGGATCTGAGGAAGGATTTAGCCAGTAGAAAAAGTATTAGTTACGTAGTCAGGAAACCAGGGTTCTAGCCCCAGTTCAGTCACTGACTCTCTGATCTGGGGTGAGCCTCTTCTCCTTCTGTGCCTCAGTTTCCTTCCCTGTAACTCCTTTCCTAGTTGATATTGCATGTTTTTTTCCTGACATCCTATTGTCACAGCCTAGATCCAGGGAGCCACAGAAAGAAACTCTTTACTCAATTATTTGAGGATGAAGAAAGAAGCAATAAACAGAAAGCATTGTTCATTTCCAGTATGAAAAGACCCCTTCAAATGAGAAACGACAGCACTCAGATTCACCCCCAAGATGATCTGGATTATTTTCTTCTTGTTCAAGAGATACCAAGAGAAATTCCACTGTAGGAAACAAAGCTGTGTAACAAGTGAGTCCTTAGCAACTCTAAGGCCAGAAATTTGTGAGCAGATATGGAAAGGTACCAATTACCTCTCAAAGACTGGCCTGGTTTCCAGGTGAACAATTTCATCCATTACAGAATTTTCCTGTTTGTAGTTCCAAGGTCCATAGTTGTACCAGCATTTTACTCTCTAGGTTAGATGAACTCATTATAGCTGAAGTTTCCCTTAGAATGACAAGAATACAACTGCTTTTGCTGCTGACTCACTTTAATGCCAACAATTGTACATACATTTTAGAAGTCTAATTTTGATTTACAGTAATATATAGATCAAAATTAGAGCATTGTTGAGCGAGGCTTTCTTTTGCCTACAGGACGACCAAGTAGAGACAGAGGATCTACAGTGCAAAATAAACTGCCAGAGCCGAACGAGTCAAAGAAGTCGACGACATTACCCTTGTATTCAAGCTCAGTGGGCAGGGAACACATGGCTCTTGTTCACTGCTGTATCTCCGCGCATTCACTGGCTACTGTGTCCAGCGTTCACTATGCTGCATCGGGCACTGACTACATAGTGAAAAACAATGCTTCGTGGATGAAAGCCGCTTCCAGTATAGCCCTGGGCTTGGCACAGTATGGACATCCACTGATTATTAATTGAATAAATGCATGGGACAATGAACTGAAATCAGCAATATTATAAAAGACAAGATAATAGGCTCAAGACAGACTAAGATGTTGGTGAGTCTGTTGGATGCTCTAAGTTTTAGGTGCCAGAGGGAAAATAATCTGAAGACACCCAATCAAGTTACAGATGTACTGTCCATCTGGGACAGAGAAAAGAGGTCAAGATTGTACACATCATTTTTTTTTTCCCTTTGGTGAGAAGATGATAAAGAAATGTGAATATCGCACTGGTGTAATGTAATCAATTCCAAATTAACCTTCAGTAAACCCCAAAATCTCAGTATTTAAATGAATTCTTGTATTCAGATAGTACCAAAAGAATGCTGCCTGGTAACTGAGATGGGCCTTAGCTAAAGAACCTGTTATTGTTTTCAGATAGAGAAATGGAGCCACATGTCTTCCATCTTTACTAACAAGATCTTTGATTAAGCTGAAAGAATGAGTTTTATTTGGGAAGACTAGATTTCAGTTGATACAACACAGACGAATTCAGACATTTTCAAGCATATCCACCCTCTTTGTAAAATGTGTAAACATCGTGGTATTCAGAGATAACCTTAAGTCAGGTTTTCACTGCTTTGTACAATTCTGTCACTATAGCTCCTATATCCACAACTGAGTTGTGATAGTCAGAATGGAATATTCTTTTCTTCTCTTACATACACATTTTAAATGTGGATGATAATAGAGAAGATATTTTCTAAAAATATGAATAACTTAAATATTGCAGGAGAGTAGTAATAAGCAGGGCTGGAAAGGTTGTTGCAGAGCTTTGAATACCTAGCTTAGTATTTAACTGTATCTTTCTTCATTGAAGATTCTGAAAAGCAGTTGCAACATAATCAGCATTCTGCTTCAAAAATTACAGCTAATAATTATTTTTTTGGCTCAATATTTAATTTTGGTTAAGACCTGAGTTCAAAATGTCTCTCAATATACCTTATAAGTTATGAAAACAAGAAAAAACAATTTAAAGATGATTTCTAGCTCAGCAAAATCTGCATTTTCATTTAGACTTTTCTTTACCCTTTTCACATTTATTTATTTGCTTCACACAAAATAAGCCAGGATGGAAATTCCCCATCATGGTCAAGTTCTGCTCCATGATACACGCACACAGGGGTAGCTTATGGGAACCAGGAGAGTAGCAAGTGGGGCAGGCAGCAACAGAGAGTGCAAACACAGTGGCTGAGAAGCACTGGCACTGCAAGGTGCAACGTTGGCCCAGTGTGAGGCACTGGGCTTATCCCCAGATTCACAGACCTCCTCTCAACTCAGGATGGTGGATTCTCAGAGTTCCAGAAGCCCCTATAGTTCCTTAAGAAAGTAATAATTCTTCACCAAGCCACAGACATTTGCATGGACTTTAACTAGTTCATTGCAAGGAAGAAATATGAAAATGACCATCAGTCTGGCCACCTTGAGTTCCGTCGCTAAGCCCTAAAACCAAGGCCCAGCATGCCACAGTGTGTGACATCACCCATATCCCCTCCAGTTCTCTCTGGTCCGACCTTGACAGCTGACCTTGAAAAAAGGAGAAGAAAGATTTGAGTTCACTTTTTTTCAAACCTGAATTCATCATCCGCCATAATTTCCTTCTCTCTTCACACCTTCCAACACTTCCCATTCAGTAGGTTTATTAGAAGGATTCCGTGCTTTTGACTCAGACCTCTTTGTTTTTTCCTTTTCTCTTTTTTTTTCTCTTGCCTTTCTGTGAAATTGTCTTTGTTTGCTCTAGTTAGCCAGTTGATCCTAACATTGTTTCTGGAACAAGATAATGTGACCTTCAGCATTAGACAAGACTGGAATCAGTGGGAAAAAAGCAGAGTATATTGTCATTCTATGTTCTAAGAATAATTCAAACAAGCCTATGCCATAATGCCGACAGGATCTCCCCAGATTCTCTCTGCTTCTAGACACCATCACAGCCCTGCTTGCTACGCATAGGAGGCCAGCAATGGTAGGCGAGCGCCACCTCGTGGAGTTAAGGGAAATTGCTTCACTCTGCGAATTAGACTGAATTTCGGCTTAGCTCTCAAAACACGTTTAAGAAAATTGTATTTTTAAATGGCTTGAACACCTTCCGGTCAGTGAAGCGAAGCCTGAATTTATGAATTCTCTGTCCTAGGGATTCTCCGAGTAGCAGGAGAAATATCTGTACAATGAATCTGCCCTCAGGTAAAATTTAAGGTGAAAGACATCCCCAGCTTCACTTCTTTAAATAAAGGATTTGTAACAGAAACCTAAAGAAAGAAAAAAGCGCACTAATTATGCAGATTGCATTCAAATTAAAATTTACATAGTATCTGAGCAGTAAATTCCACTCACGCTTTAAAGCAGAGCACTAATTACTACCCTTCCATTAAATCTTTCCTGAAAAATCTCTTCTATCTTTGAAACTACCATCCATTTTGCAAAAACGTTACCTTTTCACATTTAACACCAGCAATTCACAGAGGAGAGTGATTTACAGACCATTTGCATTGAAATCACCTATACTTTTTTTTGTTTTAAGTGCAGCTTCTTAGGCCCTACCCAGTATCAACTAAATTAGAATTTCTGAGGCTGAATCCTGGGAAGGGGCATTTGAGGTTAGCGTCTAGTTGATTCTCTTGCACACTGTGCACTCCAGTTAGAGACCCCACTGCTTTCTTCATTGAATCCAGGAATTAAACAATTTAGGAATAGAATTGCCATCGTTCTTGCAAATTACACTATTACTAGTTTTTTTATAGCCCAGCTTCCTAGAGCATCTCCTCTAGAAAGCGTTCCCAATTTATTCCAGAAAATTCAAACAGATGCCTTTTCCTGAGTCCCTCACGCCAAGAACATCCTTATCCAGGGGTCGTTTGATTCCACCTTCCTATTTTAGCTCATCAGAGATCCATATCTTCACCTAGAAATTCTGAACGATGGGGGTCTCTCACGCATCTCTTTACATGGCTTTCACAACACATGCAGCAGCGTTCTGCACGTGGCAAGGTTTAAAGAGTTCATCCCAAACTCTTGTGAGTTTGTTCTTGGAATCTTATGGCTTGAAATAATTAGCCAAGCAAAAAGATTTGCAGCATGGCCACCAGAACACAAACCTCCCACCTTCCCTAAAGCGGCAGAACAGCTGCCACCGGTGGAACGAAGTTGTTCCTCTCCTCTGCCACCCAGGCACCCGACTGCAGCGTTATCCAGACACACCAATCACTTTGCAACTGCTTGGCTCTCTGCAGTGCCCCAGGAATTCTAAGCAACAAAGGAGACAGTCATCTGTTCCACAGCCTAGCAATTGTGTCATTAAACAAATTGCTCCATAACGTCAAAAGAGGCATTCTTTGTGACAGCCAAGTGATATAATTTGTCTTGATTCCAGACATTGGAGACATCTGTCTCAAATTCATGCCTGTCATTTGGAGTTGCAAGTTTATCTACAGAAAAGTGAGACTATACCCAGACACTGAACAGAAATATAAACATTAAGTGACTACTTAAAAAGCTATAGTTTTACCCTTTTAGCACAAATGCATGGAAATTCTTTCTAAACTATATGGCTGTATACCAAGTGAAAAACATGGATTGTTATTCTCTCAACAAAACTGCTTTCAGAATAGGCAATTCAATTTGCCTGAACTGTTGGAACATAACAATAGATGCAGGTTAAACACACAGTTCATTCAGCTCAACACATCCGTTTCTAATAGTAATGTCTCACGGAAGCATTAAATTAAGCAAATGCTCATTGAGCACCAACTTATGCAATGAACCATTAGATGCTATGGAATTAAAAGAATGAGAGCATGTATCAAATTGGGCAATTCAGAGATGGCCTCATAGAAGTTCTGCTTCCCGTGGGTCTTTAAAGATGCATAGTCTGACAGCAGTCAGCAAACAGAGATGGTCCTTCCTTTCTACTTGTCTCCATTGTCTTTCCAGTGAGGTCAGCCTCTGCATGTGTAACGTATCCAGCACCAGCTCTCAGACCACTGGCATCCTCACCTTGAATATTTTCCTCCATCCTGCCTCACAACCCACACCCAAGTCAAACATGGACTTAACACCGCCTCTGAAATCTTCATCTGAAACATCCAACTCTGACTCACGTCCCTCCTGTCCTACAGTATTTTCTTCCACCACTTCCCAACAATTCCTCAGTCTTCCTGAGATCCCTAATCCATTGTTCTTGCTCCTGTCCACCATCACGTGTCCTGTCCTTTTACAACTGGCGGATTTCTATTCATCTTTTTAGTCTTTGCTTAAACAAAACTTTAGCAGCAATAATACTGCCTCTTTTTATTGGATATCAGTGATCTCCCTTATAAAGAAACTTTCTTAATATTCTACTTTTTCCCCATCTTCAACCTAATCAATCTTTAAGACAATCGCTTATTTATAGTCTTCCCCAGCAGAGGAAATAGTAATCAAGGGAAAGGAAATCACAGCCACTCTCATTTGTTGCTGTGTACCTACAGTGCTTGGCAGATAACCGATGCTTGAAAATTATTTAATGAATTAACAACAAAAAAATGATAAAGCCCAATTTGGTCAAGGCACAGAGAATATTTGCAGAAGCAGGGAGAATCCAGGATACAGACTCAGATTGGAGCCATTTTCTAGAGTACTTAAGTATTAGGTAATGGGAAACATTGGGATCTTTAAAGATGAAGACACTGTCCAAATACTCATTTTTTTCAATAATTAGTATAGCTGATTATTAAAAATGTTTATACATTTATTGCAGGAAATCTGAAAAAACTTAGTGAAGTAAAAAGAAAAATCACCCATTTCTATAGTACTGCTAACATTTGATGCATTTTCTTCTACAAATTTTCTAGACATTTGGTTTACACAGTGGTAATAATACAGTGGATTCAGACCTGGACTCTAATCTGTTTCCTCTCAACGCTGTAACCGAGTTAGCCAGGATGGTCTCGATCTCCTGACCTCGTGATCCACCCGCCTCGGCCTCCCAAAGTGCTGGGATTACAGGCGTGAGCCACTGCGCCTGGACTTATCATGTAAAATTTTTTAGTAAACTTATGTAATGACTACTTAACATGAAATCATTTCACCATTACACAGTATACTTATCATTTTCCTATGTTTAAAAACTTAAGTTGTTACCCATATTTAAATGTTTTATTGAAAATATTACATAGATCAAGCACATAAATCTTTTCTACTCTATGAAATTGACAGATGTCTGCTCTTACATAACTACTGTGCAGATCAAGTATTTGACACAACAGCATCCCAAAGCCTCCTATATGTCCCTGCCCAGGCAATACCCTCAAAAGTAAATATCATTCTGACTTATAGCACCGTAAATTCGTTTTGCCTGTTTCTGAACCTCACAGCCCTTTTTGCCTGACTTCTTTTGCTCAATATTATGTCTTTTAAATTCAACCAAGCTTTTGTATAAGTAGTTTATTCATTTTCATTTCTTCAAAGTATTTTATATACACACACATATATAAGCACACATTAACATGCACTATACCCTATCCAAGCCACTGTGGAAGGACACTTGGGTTATTTCTAACTTGCAGCCATTAAATTAAGTTCCTGTTATTAGCCATGCTTCAGTCTAGTCATATTGTTAGCAGAACACACCTCTAAATGAAACGGGTTGTAGAAATCTGTTTTTTTCTGATGTGGAATGATGTGGAAAACTGTTTTCTTTCGAACATGCCTCAGTTGTTCTGTACTCTGCAAAAAGTTCATTTTCTGATGTTAGAGATAGACAACCCACTCTAAATCAACTTCTGCTTATCTGTTATTTACTTCTAGTGTCAAATGTGTGAGTTATTGAAAAGTAACTGAATATAAAAGAAAAACATCCTCCTAAAAATTGGGAGGGAGGGGTAACAATATATCAGAACCGTAAGCAGGACAGAGACATGAAAGGTCCAAAGTAAATATGCATGTTTCCCAAGTGACGGCCCTTCGACACTATCCTAGGCCTGCGTGATACTATGCTTTGGTTCTCAGTTAGAAGCACAGGTTGTAGAATCAGAAAAAGCTGGAACTGAATCCTGGATTATTTCCTTCTGTATGGTCTTAGAAAACTACTTTACCTCAGCTGCTCGTTTTAAAAACAGGGCCAGTAATGTCAATATTAGCATGAGTAAATGTATTCTGCCATATCATTAGATTTCAATAAATATTATTTTTTATACTGACTAATGGCCACCAATATGCCATACAGTTTAGCTTAGAAGACCCAAATAAGTTTAAATTGAGGTGCAATATTTCCTAAATGTAATCTTGAAATAAATTCCCTAAAAACAAGAACAGCAGACTTGCTGCAGCACAATCAGTCTGATCCAACTCTGGCACTGTACGTTTATGTCAGTATCATGTTTAATTACAGAGAATCATAACTATAGCAACAGTATATTTTTGTATTTTGTTTTAGTGTACACAAAGTGCTTTTAAATTCAAACCTCATTCAGTCCTTCAGATACGTGCAGGGATCTGTCCCCTCCTCTATGCAAGTTATCCATTTATTGTGTCTCAGTTCAAATCCATCCTTCATTACCTACTCGGCAACAATGGCCTGGAACCCTTTAAGTCTCTGTCCTTTGCAGCAAACACAATATTAAGCTTTGTCACTAGAGGGTGCTGGAGGAAGTGGTTTCTCTCCCTGCTTCTAGTTTACTTCTATGTTGATTTTCTTGTTATTTGTTTTGGAGAGCCGTCAGCAGCTAATTTGTGGGGAGAATACTCACAAATTGTGGTGCTCACAGAGCCAGAATGTGCAGCCCCTTGGTAAGCTTGTGTCCCCAGTTCCAGCTCAGTGATCATCTTGCCATGGACTTCCCAATGTAGACACCGTGCATCCCAGGTTCCACACCACCCTGCCGTCGGGTAAGCTCCTGTGCACCTGCCAGGGCTCACTTCCTGCAGGGCTTACGCACTCTTACGCATTAGATCCCTCCAGAGGGCAGTTTCTCCAGTGCCCCATTCCTACAGACGAAGGCGTCTCTGTCTCTTGGTTCTTGTGGCATCTGGTGACCAACAGTGCCCAGCAGCAAACAGCGTCACCCAGCACCGACTCTAGCAACTCTGCAGCAAGGTCTGAGGGCAGCATCTCCCTGTGGATTGCTTTTCTGTACCCCAGAAGGTAGGTTTCCAGCAAGTCTCAGAAGGGAGGCAGTTTGGTGACTTTTCAATAATTCCTAATCAGCCAAGGGCATGCCCTCTCCACGGGAGTCTGGATCTCAGCCTGGGGTGGGTTAGAGGACTCTTCCTGGACACTGTGTCTCAGCCTTATGACAGCAGCAAATATTTATAGATAATATTGCTGCATTCTATAGAATTCTTTGTACTTCTTACTAGCCAATTTTGTTACTTCAATCCACATTACAATTAATAATTCTTATATTAAACTCTCACTTTTCAAATTACTGTGAGGTTTCTGTCTCCTGAGTTGACCATAATTGATACACCATCTTTCAAGATGATGAAATCCAAGAGTAGCACAGACAAAGCCAAGACTAAGACCAAGACCTTCTAAATCTAAAATCCCGTTTTTTCCCACTGCACCAAGATACCCTTTCCAGGAATAAAAACATGTTGGAGAAGAAAGGAAGAAACACCTAATATAATAAAATAACTAACCTCAGTGTCATTTTATAGCAACCTCCTTCCAACTCATTTTCTTAGACACTCAAAGACAAAAGCATCACATCATACTATGCACTACACCAGGACTGCCCATTACACAGAGATAGGTCTGCAGACCCTATTAAGGAGCAAAAAGTGAAGACTGACAATATATCCAATTTTAATCATGTAGCAAATTTGGGACGCCACAGGTAACACTCAACACAGATAGAACCGAACATAGCATACCAAATAAAACTCAACACAGGACACTGAGTAGATTAACATCCTAACTTTTGATGAAATAAACTATACAATTACAATGACCAGTGTAATCAGGCATTCATGTTATGATTCGTCCAAATAAACCAAACTGAACAAAAAGATGCTTTACTCTTGGTAATAGTCAAGAGTCATTCACTTAGTATAGAAAGAAAAGTTGGCTCCTAATATTAGAATCTGAATAAAAATATAACACAGTTTCATGGATTAAGAATCCATGGTACCAAGCTGGTCACCATCTCTGATCAATTTTTGATAATGAAGAGATCAGTTAGCCTCTGTATCTAATAGTCTAATTAAACACAGAGTGAAAAGTACTAAACTATGTGTCAATCCTGTACTTATTTCAGTTGCCAGAATCCTTTTCCAAAGCATTTCCATAGGTTACAGTTTCCTGTATATGTTTAACACACCTCAGTACCTTTGTGTGACACTTCAAGTATCACCTCAATCATGCAACTTTGGCTAGTCTCCACTAACAAAATGAAAAGTGATTTCTCCCGTGGGGAAAAGAAAGAGAGATCAGACTGTTACTGTGTCTATATAGAAAGAAGTAGACATAAGAGACTCCATTTTGTTCTGTATTTGAGATGCTGTTAATCTGTGACCCTACCCCTAACCTTGTCCTTGCAAGAGACATGTGCTGTGGTAACTCAAGGTTTAATGGATTTAGGACTGTGCACGGTGTGCTTTGTTAAACAAGTGCCTGAAGGCAGTATGCTTGTGAAAAGTCATCACCATTCTCTTAATCTCAAGTACCCAGGGACACATACACTGCCAAAGGTCACAGGGACCTCCCCATGTGATAGTCTGAAATATGGCCTCGTGGGAAGGGAAAGACCTGATCGTCCCCCAGCCTGACACCCGTGAAGGGTCTGTGCTGAGGAGGACTAGTACAAGAGGAAAGAAGGCCTCTTGGCAGTTAAGATAGAGAAAAGCATCTGTCTCCTGCCTGTCCCTGGGCAATGGAACATCTCGGTGTTTCTCAGTATGTTGTTTACTGAGAAAGAAGAAAACCGCCTTAGGGCGAAAGGTGGGACTTGCTAGCACAATGCTGCTCTTTATCCACTAAAAAGGTTTATGGAGATGTTTGCATATGCATATCAAGGCACAGCACTTTTCCTTAAACTTATTCATGGCACAGAGATCTTTATTCATATGTCTTACTGCTGACCTTCTCCCTAGGATGATCCTATTATCCTGCCACTTCCCTTTTTCTAAGATGATAAAGATAATGATCAATAAATACAGAGGGAACTCAGAGACCGGTGCCGGCGCGGGTCCTCTGTATGCTGAGCGCCGGTCCCCGGGGCCCACTTTTTCTTTCTCTATAGTTTGTCTCTGTGTCTCATTTCTTTTCTCAAGTCTCTCGTTCCACCTAACAAGAAACACCCACAGGTGTGGAGGGGCAGGCCACCCCTTCATTCTCCAACACTGGAAGCCCCATAGAATGACCTGTGTTTCTCTTATCATGATCTGTGCTCTACTTTGCATGGTGACTACATACATATCTTCCTTGGTTTCTCCAAGCTGTACGTTACTCTCGGACAAGAATTACTTTACTGATGTGATTTGTACCCAAACTGTAAACACAATGGTTTCTACATTGGCAGTGCTCAATGATAGATATTTCTCATTTCATGACAATTTCTCAGGTTAACTTAGTAGGTGTAAAGAATGATCAGGAGTAGAATCCAAGTCTCCTGACTTTCCAACACTCTTTGTTCTATGCCATTGTATGTGTCAAGAGACAAGATTTAAAGAGAGTAACATCAGCTGAGAGAATGGAAGAATTATGAGAATGACCAGTCCGACAGCATAAAATACATTGTGCTTGACAACAGGAAAACTCAAAAGGCTGGCTATGGCCACCCCATGAGAACTGAAACCAGCCTACTGTACCAGGAACGTATTTGATGTAATTATGACTATTGAGCAGGAGATTGTCATATTAAAAGGTAAGTCTGTGATGATTCTTAGACCCTTAGGTATTTAATGGACTAAAGATAAGTCATGTTGAGGGTTTAGGAGATCACTAAAGTTAAAAGACTACTAAAAGTCCCAGACACAATGAATATGTCAAGGCCTGGTAAATATCACATATATTTAGGATCTTGCATTTAACAGTTTGCTTCTTAACTCAACAATTTGTTTCTAAGATTCACCTATGTAGTAAGGCATAGCCGTAGTTAATTTATTCCGTGGCTGTATAATAGCCCATTGTGTGAATTTGCTAAAATTTATTTATGCATTCCACTACTGATGGAACCTGAGTAAAGACTGGTGCTAGGTTAAACAATGCCTCTATAACCATTCTTATATGTGTCTCCTGGTGATGTGTAAGAGTTTTAGCTAGAATGTTTGCCTTCAAGTAGAATAGATAATTATAGAGTATTCACATTTTCAGCATTAATAGACTTTTCTCTTTTCCTTGTCTTTTTGCTTTGGTAAGGATCGCCAGTACAATATTGAATAGAAGTAATGAAAATGGATATCCTTGCCGTATTCCCAAATATAGGAGAAAAGCATCGATATTTAACCATCCATTTGGAAGTAAGCTATAGTTTTTTTTGTACATATTTTCTATCAAATTGAGAAAGATCCTTATATTTCTCAGTTGCTAGGAGATTTTTTGTGATGAATGTGTGCTCAATTTTGTTAACTGTTTTTATTTTGTATTTGTTGAGCCGATCATGTGAATTTTAACCTTTATTCTGTTAATATGTTGAATTACATAGATTGGTGAGTTTTTAATGATAAACCAAACTTCTTTTCTAAGGACAAACTCCACTTAGCTTTATTATCTTTTTGATACATTGATGGATTTAATTTGTCAATGTTTTATTGTGGATTTTCTGTGGCTCTGTGTTAGGTGCTACAGTCTCTACTCGTTTTCTTAAGTATTTTTGTCAGGTTTTAGTAACAGGGTTATATTGGTCTCATGATATGAGGCTGAAATTGCTTCCTCTTCTACTTCCTGAAAAATTTCAGGTCATATTTAAAAGATAATTTTGCTGAATTCAAAATTCTATTTAACGCTGCATTGGCCAACTCCAGGGAACACTACACAAACTAAATCCTATGTGAATTACACCCCTCTGGATTTGCTGAGTGCACAGCCTGTGTGGCTCCACTCAGCATCCTCATCTGTGATTGCATCAGAATGTGGACAGTATTGGTCCGGTCTTTCAGCTTCCATTTTTTAGAAGTCTTCTCTTTACCTAATTATTGTTCCTTTGCAGATGATCAGTCTTTTCTCTCTGGCTGCTCCTAAGATCTCTTTTTCTTTGGTGTTCTAAAACTTCACTATAATTTCTTTGACATTCACATATTTTATTGTATATAAATGATATTTTTTATTCACCTACCTAATGTGCAGGTTTCTTTGTGTGTCTATGATGCACATCTTTCCATAATTCCAGACAATTTTCAGTCACTTCTTTCCTCAACTGCCTTTATCCTTTCCTTCTGGGACTCCAGTTGGATCTAGCTTAGATATTTATTGTGTCCTCCGTATCAGTTAACTTTTCTTTCATATTTTCTACCTTCCTTCTCTGCATTATGATGATCTGGGTAATCTCTTCATATGTGTCTCCCTTTTCGTTTACTCCTTTTCTTTTTTTCTTTTTCTTTCTTTTTTTTTTTTTTTGAGATGGAGTCTTGCTCTGTCACCCAGGCTGGAGTGCAGTGGCCAGATCTCGGCTCACTGCAAGCTCCGCCTCCCGGGTTCACACCATTCTCCGGCCTCAGCCTCCCGAGTAGCTGGGACTACAGGCACCCGCCACCTCGCCCGGCTAGTTTTTTGTAATTTTTAGTAGAGACGGGGTTTCCACCGTGTTAGCCAGGATGGTCTCGATCTCCTGACCTCGTGATCCGCCCATCTCGACCTCCCAAAGTGCTGGGATTACAGGCTTGAGCCACCGCGCCTGGCCCGTTTATTCCTTTTTTAAGCTGTGTCTGATATGCATCCAAATCATCTATTGGGTTTTTAATTTCAATTATATTTTTCACTTTTAAAAGTTGTATCTGATTCTTTTTGGAAACTAATTTGATCACATTTGAAAATCTTTTGTTCCTTCTATATCTAAACTTATAAATTTTATTTTAAAATATTTCATACATAGCTTGGTATTATTCCGAAACTGACCGTTCTAATATATGAAGTTCTTGGTTCTTGAAGGGTCATTAAGAATGCCCCCGTCTTTTTTTTTTTTTTTTTTAATTTTGGAGGGTTTGGTCGTATTTAACTTCAAGCTCATATCTGATTCTATCTAATATCTTTACCTTCTGAGGATCTATTTGTCTCCTAGGGAATTGAATTCCAAAATGGAAGTAAAAACACTTTAATTTTTTAAAAGGTATTAGTAGAAAATAATTAATTACAGTTGCTTTCCTTCAGAGAATATTTGCATTTTTTTTGGTCGGGATTTAGTGTCTAGTACTGATCTGTCTGTGATCACTTTTGCTTGTTTTATTGGGGGATGGCACGTGTCTCCTGCTTGGCTTTGGCTCAGCTCTCCTAGCATGATGGCCCACGGGATTAGTCTCCCAATTTCACACTCATATTGATCTTTGCCTTGATCAGTTAGTTAACAAAATTCAGTTGTTTAAATCAAATTTAACTAACCTGGGTTTAAACTTTACTTCTGTATAAACTCAAAGTATTTTTAATAAATATAATATTTATGTAAATGATACATATTTAGGACCAAAGATATTTCTCTCTCCATGCAATACTCTTGGTCTATTATTTCCTTTCTAATCAAAATTTGGCAACAAGTTAAACATGTATATCTACATTTCTCTCCTTTTTCTTTTTTGTTTTTTGAGATGGAGTCTCGCTCTGTCGCCCAGGCTTGAATGCAGTGGCGTGATCTTGGCTCACTGAAACCTCCACCTTCCAGGTTCAAGGGATTCTCCTGCCTCAGCCTCCTGAGTAACTGGGACTATAGATGTGTGCCACCATGCCCAGATAATTTTTTTGTATTTTAGTAGAGACGGGGTTTCACCATGTTAGACAGGATGGTCTCAATCTCCTGACCCATGATCCACCTGCCTCGGCCTCCCAAAGTGCTGGGATTACAGTTGTGAGCCACCGCGCCCGGCCTACACTTCTCTGAACAAGAAAGGCCTGTATGTTCTAGTTCCACAGTCCTTGTCAAAAACACAAAGATTTTCCTGTTTCGTCAGCAGATTAAAATGAACATGGGGAGTGTCTGGTACAAATACAGTCTAGAAATGTTATTCACTCAGAAAGAGAGATACTTCTAAAATAAGGAAAAATAATTGAATAGTAGAAGGAGAAAAAGAAACAAAAATTCAGGAATAAAAGGCTTACTTCATAAATCTAAAAAGGGCTTAAACCATGAAGTCTGATAAACATGGTGCAAGGAGAGAAACACAACAAAGTGTCAAAGGCATGTTTCTCAGACTACATGGTTCCATCCCTTTTCATACAGCAAAGGAAGTTTCTAGAAAACGAAAGAGGGCACAAAACCATTAGCGAGAATCCCATCAAAATTATAAAATGATATTGGATTGTTAATTACTGCAGATCTGAGGAGAGAAAGGTGCCACAGTAGGGAAAGGGCCAGGTGACACATTCAGAAGATGTCTAGTACATAGCCAATCCATTGTTAGCTCAACAATGGGAGGGACATTACAAGGTTCAACATCTATTTTGGATGTCTGTGGTCTTGGACATCTCAGTTTTTTATAATATTTCCACCTTCTCTAATAATTATTTTAATTATTAATTTCAAATGGGAGGATACTTTTTACCTCCCCCAATTCTCAATGTATTTTCTCTTACTGATGAGAAATTTACTTATATTGAACCTCTAAGATCAAAGCTAAGCCATAAGACTTATTGCTTGGAAAAGAGTGGCAAGTACTTCCCAAAATTAAAAGCCTGTAGAGTTGGAAAGAAGAATAATATGATGTACAGAAAGTTTCTACCAGATAAAATGCAGACATAGAAACTCTTTGGAGGAGAAATACTGTTTCTGAGAGGGGACCGGAAAAGGATCAAAAGCTCTACGAGCCTCTTAGGTTTCTAATGACTCTGTCACTCTGGTTCTCAACTCAAATGGGGTGATGACAAGAAGAGTGAAACTCTTGATCAGGAGGAAACTGACAGAACAGAAGTGTTTGAACCCAAATCTTGTTTGGAATTCTGGGAAGAGAAATGGTTGCAAGGAAACTCTGCATCAACACGGTGTACCTACTGGAGAACAGAAATGATAACATCATATATTTAGACCGAGAGATGGTCAGGGTTGGCCCCTTCTGCACACAGGATCTTTTTAATTTCTACACAGTCTATTGCGTTTATGGCAGTAGATGCAATGATAACATTTTATAACTTTCTTATTTAACATTATATATTAAATATAAACATACATGTTGTTGTTATAAACTTTTTATAGCATTATCAATAACTGAATAATACTCCAATGATTTGCTCTAATGCACTTAGTCTTAACATGCTTCTGCATATTGAGATGGCTTTAAGTTTCTACTATCATAAATAATTCTAAGATTTTCCACAGAATATTAGTAGATGTAATTGAGAATATGTTCAGAAAAACCACATGAATCCATGATACTAAATGTCAACAGTTCCGTTGGTCCCTCAAACACAATTCCACATATATGCATTAAAAACCATAAAGATGAAAACATACTTCACACAGTTCATGGGATGGTCCAGACAGAAGCAAAGTGGTTACTAAGTGGGGCCTTGCAGAGGTGGTCACCGAAAGCCAGTAACGGGTCTTTTGAGTCCATAATATGTTATCAACTCAACCTGACTCACATCACCTAAACTCTGAAAAGGTGGATTGATACGTTAGGTATCAACATCTTCTCATACACTGAGACAAAATATGACAAGCCTGGTCTGACTAAAGCCTTTTCGGATAATTCTGGGTATGTGACAAAATCTGAGAGATGATAAAAGCATGGTAATGTCTATCACATTTTCACAATTTATGAAGAATATAAGAGAAAAGATTTAAAATGTAATTGTGCTCTAAAATTAGAAATGTATTGTTATGCCATGGACCTGCACAGTTATAAAAAGTTCATTTCTACTTTCAGGATTATGTATAAAAGAAACTGGAAAACCAAATTTGTTATGCCACTGATCGAACTTGGAATTAAGAGGCAGAGGTCGTCTGAGACTTAGATATCTTAGCCCAAAGCCCGTTGTCAAGCAGGTTGGAGAATGGAGTCTCATTGCAATTAGCTAGCTCTGAATAACTCATTAAAAATACTTTCCAAAGATTAATCTTTCTTATCATAAATGTGACACAGGCTTATTGTAGAAAAAAACTGATGAATATATTTTAAAAATAAGTAAAATGATCTAATTTCATTCTTTAAGTTATTTTAAAATCTCATTTACCCCATAAATATGTACACCTAATATGTATCCACAAAAATGTTTAAAAATAATTTAAAAGTTAAAAAAATAAATGAAATTACTTAAATCCCACCACCTAAAACATTTTATGTATGAACTCTTTGCAGATAAGGACTGCAAGGTAAGAATTACACCCTGCAGGGTTTAGCTATATAGATGTTGGATAAATATCTTGGAGACTCAGTTCAACCATACTGCAGTGAATAGAGTTAGTACTGTGACAATGTATGATTCCTATACACTCAAACTCTAGGCACTCTCTTCTAGATTATAACATAAATCCACACATGCAGTGATATGGTTTGGCTGTGTCCCTACCCAAATCTTACCTTGAATTATATTCCCATAATTCCCACATGTTGTGGGAGGGTCACAGTGGGAGATAATTTGAATCATGGAGGCAGTTTCCCCCATACTGTTCTCGTGGTAGGGAATCAGTCTCACGAGACCTGATGGTTTTATCAGGGGTTTCAGCTTTTGCATCTTCCCCATTTTCTCTTGCCACTGGCATGTAAGAAGTGCCTTTCACCTCCTGCCATGATTCTGCCACGCAGAACTGTAAGTCCAGCTAAACCTCTTTTTCTTCCCAGTCTCAGGTATGTCTTTATCAGCAGTGTGAAAGTGTGCCAATACAGTAAATTGGTTATCAGTAGATTGGGGTGTTGCTGAAAAGATACCCACATTGTGGAAGCGAGTTTGGAACGGGGTAACAGGCAGAGGCTGGAACACTTTGTAGGGCTCAGAAGAAGACAGTAGGGAGAGGGGAGGAATAGTATTAGGAGATATACCTAATGTAAATGACGAGTTAATGGGTGCAGCACACCAACATGGCCCATCTATACATATGTAACAAACCTGAACATTGTGTACATGTACCCTAAAACATAAAGTATAATAAAATATATATATATAAAATTTTTTAAAAATTAATTTAAA
The DNA here is from genome assembly GCF_024542745.1 of Macaca thibetana thibetana. NCBI lineage: Eukaryota > Metazoa > Chordata > Mammalia > Primates > Cercopithecidae > Macaca > Macaca thibetana. Next base: position 5,932,790 of record NC_065579.1, on the reverse strand, counting down.
AAATTCATTAAATTCATTAAAAAAGAAGACAGTAAAATGTGGAAAATTTGGAACCTCCTAGAGACTTGTTGAATGGTTTGACTAAAATGCTGATAGTGATATGAACAGTAAGGTCCAGGCTGAGATGGTCTCAGATGGCGATCAGGAACTTGTTGGGAACTAGTTATGTTTTAGCAAAGAGACTGGTGGCATTTTGCCTCCATCCTAGAGATTTGTGGAACTTTGAACTTCAGAGAGATGATTTAGGGTATCTGGCAGAAGAAATTTCTAAACAGCAAAAGCATTCAAAAGGTGACTTGGGTACTGTTAAAAGCATTCCGTTTTAAAAGGGAAACAGAGCAGAAAAGTCAGAAAATTTGCAGCTGATGATGCAATAGAAACGAAACCCCCATTTTTGAGGAGAAATTCAAGCTGGCTGCAGAAATTTGCATAAGTAGCAAGAAGCCTAATGTTAATCTCCAAGACCACAGGGAAAATGTCTCCAGGCCGTGTCACAGATCTTCACAGCAGCCCCTCTCATCACAGGCCTGGAGGCCAAGGAGGAAAAAGTGGTTTTAGGGGCTGGGCCCAGGGTCCCTGTGCTGTGTGCAGCCTAGAGACTTGGTGCCCTCTGTTGCAGCCACTCCAGATGTGACTGAAAGTGGCCAACATAAAACTCGGGCTGTGGCTTCAGAGGATGGAATCCTCAAGACTTGGCAGCTTCCACGTGGTATTGAGCTTGCAGGTGCACAGAAGTCAAGAATTGAGGTTTGGGAACCTTGGCTTAGATTTCAGAAGATGTATGGAAATGCCTGGATGCCCAGGCAAGAGTTTGCTGTAGGGGTGGGGCCCTCATAAAGAACCTCTTCTTGGGCAGTGCAGAAGGGAAATATGGGGTCAGAGCCCCCACACAGAGTCCCTACTGGGACACTGCCTAGTGGAGCTGTGAGAAGAGGACCACCCTACTCCAGACCCCAGAATGGCAGATCTACCTACAGCTTGCACTGTGTGCCTGGAAAAGCTGCAGACACTCAATGCCAGCCCATGAAAGTAGCCAGGAAGGGGATTGTACCCTGCAAAGCCACAGGGGCAGAGCTGCCCAAGACCATGGAAACCCACCTCTTGCATCAGTGTGACCTGGATGTGAGACCTGGAGTCAAAGGAGATCAATTTGGAATTGTAAAATTTGACTGCCTCACTGGTTTTTGGACTTGCATGAAGCTTGTAACCCCTTTGTTTTGGCCAATTTTTCCCATTTGGAATGGCTGTATTTACCCAATAACTGTACCCCCACTGTATCTAGGAAGTAACTAACTTGCTTTTGATTTTACAGGCTCATAGGCAGAAGGGATTTGCCTTGTCTCAGATGAGACTTTGGACTGTGGACTTCTGGGTTAATGCTGAAAT